>NW_027526203.1:476939997-477572497 GCF_048455015.1 Haemaphysalis longicornis | reverse complement strand
GACCTCGTGCTCAGCAGCGCAACGCCATTGCCACTGCGCCACCGCAGTGGGTATTTTGTTTCCCAGAGTGCACCACGAAAACATGCGTATTGGCACGGCCCCGCATACATAAAGGCCAAAGACTACCATGCTTCAGCATGAAGCGGACAGTAATGACACAGTTAAAGTATTCCCTTTGTTGACAGCGACCGTGGTGTTCAAATTGAGGCCTGATTTCAGGCTAGAACATGATTGATTGGCTAAAAATTGCAAAGTTGTTTACCGTGATAATTCCTCGGTTATTTCGGTTACTTAAGAAATGCTGACTATTGCTCATGTAGTGCAAAAGACGCGCCCATTTAGATTATGCTTTTAGACACTGCGAAGGACGCGTTATGCCACGTGTGGGTATGCTCCGATTTGTGGCCATGGGCAATAATGGGTGTGCAGTGAATGGGGGACTGTGAAGACGACGAGGACGACAGAGTGCCGGTCTCGCCGCTGAGAATCTTCGCTCCGGCCAGTCCTCTCGGTGCCTGCCCGAACACCGTCACCTGGAACGCTGCCACTAAGGCCAATAAGCACCTTTTCAAGGCAGAATCACATCAGCCTGCACCCGCATGTGGGGGGAGGGGGGAGGCGGGGAAAGGCGGAGGTGTGCTGGTGCTCTTGAGAGGGCCTGTCATCTGTAGCCCGTTTAGTTAATTAGGAAATTCTGTTGTCGTGCACGACCGATTGAGCCTTGAAAGAACGATACTCCTGCGCCCACACAACTTCAAAGAAGGCCAGGAAGAGTTAAGGGAAAATTTTACCAGAAAGGCACGTTCGTTTCTTCGCCACCAGTACGAAGGTCTTTCACTTGGGCACGCTGGTATGATGATTTTAAAATTGGGTGTAGCAGTGGATGAACACGTCGGTATGAAACGCGGTAACAAAAGTCCCGATAACGGGCACACCATGCGAGAGCGGGTATACCTCACGTGGAGTTGCATCCCAGTAAAAGCAAACTAATTAAACTGCAGCGACAACAAATATATTTTTCACTCTTCATGGACTGATACTAACGCCGTCCAGATGCACTCTGAGTAACTATCTCCAACTTCGTGCATAATAAAATATTTAGACGTTTAAACTAGTTGAATTTATGTTTTCCCTCATTAAAAGTCACCCATCTGCTAAACCGTGGGCGCTTTCAACGATGAAATCAAACGCAAATACTGCATTCGAAATAAAATGAGATACACATTTTTTAGCTCGCAGACAGAAGGTACTGTGACATCGCGTAAATACTAGGAAGTGATTATTTAAATATCAAATAATTCATAATTGATCTAGACTGCACAACTTAACGCACAATGCAACCTCCATCGTCAAAAGACATCAGTGATCATGCAAGGATTAATAAGTGGAAGAAAATGACTTACAATTCGAGGCTTCTTTTGGGTGTTGGCACTTGGAACATGAGCTTCTCAAAGCCAGGGGGGCGTCTATCCTTGCGGCATATTGCTGTTGTGACTCAGACCCCTGAATATACACTGCTCTGGGCAGCCGCCGTCCAGGGAAAAAGATTTAGTTGTGATCGAGGTCGAATATGGCCATCGCCTCTTTGTTACTGTCGCGACGCGTCTGCCTGTGGCAGGGCTGGTGACCGTCGTGCCCTCACGTTTAGGATGAAGTCTAGGACTGGCTCGGCGAGCCGCACCGCGCCTTTTTTGTCGACCCGCTGTTCTCGCGACGCCGTCTGCTTGTGGCAGGGCTGGTGACCGTCGTGCCTTCATATTTAGAATAAAGTACGGGACTGGCTCGGTGAGCCGCAGCGCGCCTTTTTTGTCGACCCGCTGTTCTCCAGTTTCCTAGGTTAGGGAAAAATACCGCCGAACAAAGCTGCCTAATTAATCGCGGGGGTGAAAATGACTGTCCCAACATCGCCTTCGGAAGGCGACACTCAGAACGCGCAATCTGAGCCCATACAATATCCCACTCCAACAAAACCCCCTCGGGTTCGACAGAAACGCGAAAAAGGAAGAATGAAGGGGTGACGCGAAGAAGAGGGGCGTACTTTGGTGTGCCCCTCATTCACAAAGGCCTTCTGCCCACGCACGACATTCATCCAGCTAAACTGCACGTTTCACCCATTACGTAGCCCCATCGCATTCTTCAGTTACCTTGCAGGAGTCTTGAATGTGTGCCCACGGCCGCTTGATCTCCCCCTTTTTAGGAAATGGAGCGGCCGGGGTCAGCCACCGCCGTTTGCACGTTGTTCTGCTTAACATACAAAGATCGCCTGTTCCTTTCCGGGCCTTGATCATACCAGACTTCACCCATCAATGGCCGGCGGTCCCACTTTTTTTTCCGCCGCGAGTTCGTGCGGACCACTCTTTGCTTCCCCGGCCATACCATGACGAGTCAATTTCCTCTGCTGAGAAGGACACAGCCAGCCAATTATTCTCTGTGTTGCCACATGTCTCGCACAAAGGGACACAACGCATGCCTTTGGCGTTCCGTGCGCTTAGCTTACCCGAAGGCGCCGTCGCTTTTTGGGCTGCACCCCTCCGCAGTCATCCCTCAGAGGTTCGCATCCCTCAGGCGCTTCGATTTGCGTAAGCACCCATGCGTAGGACAGACATTGAATCGTGAATGTTTCGAATAGCAGCACGTTCGAAGGACATGCAACTTTGTTCACAGGCGACGTACCAGGCAAAACAGGCAGCACGGCACCGGCCGGAAAAATTTCGGGGGGGGGGGGGCGAAGGGGGGGGGGAGGGGTAAAGCCCGGTCAGCCCCCCCTGGCTACGCCACTGATGGAGGGTCCCTCTGCGTCCATGCAGTTGGCACACAGGGCCGGGGCTCAGCATTTGATTCGTTCCCCGAGCTTGATGGAAAGGCGCACCTTGCAGGCTGAGTGACTCGAGGTCGACCTTAATGCCTCGGAACAGGCCCAGGCGACCCCGCAGAACTTCGTCGGCCAGGGCTGCGTAGAGCTCTCCTGCGTCCAGTGTCGCCTTGTCGGCCAGGTGCACGTTGAAGTGGACCGTCAGCTCGCGGTCCTCTCGCCTGCACAAAGACCTCGGCTCGCTCACTAAGCCGCCGCAGTGGCCCGCCCCACGAGCAGCAGAACGCTTTTTCTGCAACCCTACAGGGAGGCTTTCTTTCTAGCGGCCATTGCACACTACTGACTGGGCTGGGCTGCATGTAGTTTATGCTAGAGTACAAAGCCCGCGAACAGAACGGCTACACACGGAGGCCAACTGTAGGATGTTTATTTCCTTTCTAAGCTTCCCGTGCTAATACAGGCAAGAATGGGGACTAGGGTACGACATGTATGAAAATAATTATATAACAATCAACTTTTCGAGCCGTTTGCCAAATACAAAAGATGCAGACGACAGGTATGTTTTAGTGGTATATCTGCAGTTGCACGAAGGTTTAGGTCGCGATTTTGAATGAAATTGGTTCCATGAGCCCGAATGCGCGTCATGTCACCGACGGTTCTCGCTGCACCACATAGATATTTGTGCTTCTACTTGTTGTGAATATTAATGCTTTTGGCGTGGAAATTGCGTGTGCTTGAATTATTAGCTGGAAATGTCTTTATACCTTGAGGGTCTATGGCCCGGAAATTTCCCCTCGGCCACTAGCATTTTGAACATGCAGAGCGTTCCATCAAATCAACTCGGGCGTGGCTAGTGACTGTAAATCAACGAAGCAGCATGGAATGCTCGGTTGACCATTGGAATCACACCTCCTGCAGCAGACGAAGGTGCCACTGCGTATCGCGCGAAGTGGAAGTGAAATTCCGACAGGGCGTCTTGAAAACCGGCCAATCTCCGCAATGCGTTGAGGCATTTTCGGCACTGATTGTAGGTCTGGCGTCATAATGTCACATGACAGTACCAGATGACCTCACTTCGCTGGCTTCGGCGAGGCGAAGACGCGAGAATTCCCGAGGCCCCCGGAGCAAGCGAGGGCGTGTTCGCGTTGCTGTCCAAGCACCCCAGGCTCCCTCGTTTCCCGCGTTGCTTCAGGACATCGTCTGGCTGCAGTGAGCCATTGTTAGTGCACTAGTTATGTAAATTCATGATTGCGGCATTGCTAGAGTGCCGTAACATGGGCGGAAATCGCGTTCCGTTTTGGCGACGTTTTTGTGCGCGAACTGCGCTGATTAGTGTTTCGTCAAGGTTAGGAGCAGTTCCAGTCCATGCGACAATAGTTTATATATACCCAGAGAAAGGGTTATTCTGTCTCAAAAGGACTAAACTTCGTTCAAATTTACAGCGGGCTTATATAAGTTTAAATTTCTTGGTGCATAAACGCTCGTGGAGTTGGGGCTTTCTCGAGGAGTAGTTGGGTTGTGTTATTTGGTTTCATCCATTCAAAATGTACGCAGTTCTGCATGTAACTCATGTTAAATTTATTCTAAATAGTCTCGGCACGGGTACTTGTCTCTTCCGGCACCCCGAATTCCCACGTTTTCCAGGGTAGAAAAAGTGCGAGTTCTAGCTGCACAAACTTGAGGGGGACCGTACAATTCATTCCTAGTTTGTTATTGCCACATGTTCAGGTGGTGATGCAAGTAGGTTACTTGACACGAGAGCTTTTTTGACTAAGTAGCCTAGTTTGCAATATATCAAAGGTGTACTAGAAAGCTGGACGACAAAAAATGGCATACGGCTGATTTAACGGCAGCAGATAATTACCTTAAGAATATACCACGTACATTCCAACGCCCCCTGCACTCCGACGCATGAGTGCGATTTTTGCCAAATTGGACAGAAACAGGGCATTGGGCAAACATGAGAAGGTTGCACAACTTGGTGAAAAAAGACGTTTTCGTAGTGGATGAAAAAACAACGCTTAAAGGAGCCATGAAAACAAAATACAAGTTTGTGTCATTCGAAAGATTTCTTGTTTTATAGTACCCTCGGCGCTTTTCCGAATGCAAACGATGCTTTATTCACTGAGAAATTAATTATTTTAAGTTAAAATTTTGATGTCCCCGCTAAATCGTGCTTTTCGTTGTCTGCAATGACATCACGGGAACCCACCGCTCTGCAGCCGATTGGGAAGCCTTGTTTACCGTTAGTGAACCTAGATGCCGCCACCATACCGTGGCAAGCTGCCTTTGGTTTGTTTGTGACCGTATTTTAACCTGGCTTGTTTTTGTTCAGGGACAAAATAATCGTTTCGTGAAACATAGTGCTCTCTCGACAAATACGGTCACGTAAGACATCGTCGCTTGCGTCAATCGGCTAGTGTCGTCAGAAACAACCCCAAAGCCCCGCAGTCCTGTGCAACTAAACCAAGCACAGTGCGCGCAGTACCAGCCGCAGTACGCATCAGTACTTCTATGTTTACGTGTGCTTTCGTAACTTCCACTGTTTGTCCCACCATTCTTACGGCTTTAAAAAGAATGTGCTCTAAATTTAAGCGCATTTAGCTCGTTCGGCAAGCTTATAAGATCTGCCTAATTTTCGTTAGCTTTTGCCGCCCTCCGCCAATCGCAGAGCTGGCTGGTATGACATCGTAGGTTCTGTTGCGGGAAATGAGCTAGTGTGTCGCATGGCCATTCCCTTCTTTCTTAATTATACAGCTTATCTGAGCGAAGTTTACGTTAAAAGTGGCGTCAGTATGATTCTAACGAGGCAATCTTTTGAATGAACCAAACTTTTGTTTTCTCTTCATGGCTCCTTTAAGCCATCTGTTAACGCCCTCTCAGAAACCCGACGATGAACGAATGCGGTCTACAGTGCGAAGGAACGGCCTCATGTCACATAGACGTGGCTCAGCATTTGTATTACTTCGTGAAGTAATTAAAATTGATGTGAATCCCTCCCACTTCTGTTGAGAACAAGTGGCGACTAATCCCGTCTTACTGAGAGGCGCAACGAGGAGCAGGAGTCCTTAATGCTCGGCTAACAATATTTATATTCTCTAAACGACATTGGCATGCTTAGTTTTTCTCACATTACACATTCTGATGGTGGGACTCCTGACGGCGCACATTCGGCAACGATACGTTAGTTTTCAGTACTATTCTTAACCCATATATTATCATTAGTTTTACCTGTAAAGTATCTGACAGTATACATGGAACGGCAAAACAAAGAGACGGAACGACAGAGCATGTGTTTTCGCGAAAAGTTAAGTGCCGGTGCTTACAACGCAATGTATAGGCACGGAGTGAGCCATGATAGCGAATGGCTCGTGAGTAGAATACAAGAAACCGTTACTCTTCAAAGCAGCTGTTCTCCAGATGTCTTCCATTACGTACGTGAGTTGAAAAAGCTTCGATGCGCAAATATTTCTGCTGGAGAACGCTGGCTTTCCTCTCCGTGCTCCAGGCAATCTGTCAGCCTCTTGTAAAGCAATTGAAAGGGTTTGCGCATCACATAACAGATACCGACCAGAATGAAAAAGTGGCGGCCATACCGTATGTACATGCGCCGTCGCTTAAGAAGATGGCTGACAGATTCAGGGTTAAGGTGCTTTTCTCGGCCAGGAATAAGCTAGGTAGAATATGCAGCATGGTGAGCAACAGGCTTGATTCCCGAGACAAAGTTTTCCACACGTGGTTGTCTGATTAAACACAGATTCCAGTTGGTTCGGTGTATGGCCAATCTTGTGTACTGTATTCCTATGTCCTGTGGCCGGGCGTACGCCGGCCAGACCGGCCGCTGCTCAATGTACGCTTGAGGGAGCATCATTCCTCCTTGAAAGGAAGGCCCTACACACACCTGGCGCCGCACTGTTCAGACTGCGATTGTAAGCCTTGGTTTACATACACGCGTGCTTTTTAAACACAGCGACCATGCTACCAGGGAAAGTGGTGAAGCCTTCAATATCCGGATTATGGGTTCGGATTGTACAGGTCACCCGTCACTGAGTATTCTAGATACAGAAGTGCAACTTCTTAAGGAGAGGGGGTAGAGAATGAGGGAAAGAAAAAGAAGAGAAAGAAAGGCGGCGGTCATCCTCATGAACCGCCGTACACATGTGCGACGGTCATACGTGCCTGATTGTTGGGTCTTGGCATGGTATATATGTGTTTTCGATTTCAATAAATCTTTCAGTTGATAGTGAGCGCTGGTGTCGTTTCCCTTTCTCGCCCGTGTTTGCGCTTAAGTTTCACTCATGGATGTTCACCATTAGCTCGTCTCTCGATTTTACTTGAGTTGACCGCCTTCAACATTTACGCACTTCACTGTAAACCCCAGACGAGTTTGTGCGTGCGGGAGCTGAGGCGTAAAGTCAAGCGCGGTGACATCAGACTCAGCGTCAAACCAAAATCGAGCATTACAGCAGATACAAGAATCTGCTTTTTGTGAATTTTGGGTGCCGTATCTGCGTTTTCGGCGAAGTAACGTTTCTGACGTACGTTATTATAATTATATCTATAATAATTTGAATATTATAATAAACAATGGCACAATATATTCTTCCGAACTATTTTAGACTTAGTTAACAGTTGCGAATCATTATTATTTACCGCATTCTATTTACACAGACCTAGATCCTTAAACTATCGGCTTCACTTTATTGTGGCCCGGCTGGCTTCATTTCTTCAAGAGAACACACTTTCCAAGTGGCGATTTCCGGGTGCGTGACGATGTTTGTCACTGTTTTAAAACCAGGTGTTTACATTTTTTACCAGAGAGCAACAACTTTATTGCAGCGTACAAAACGCTCATGGAAACGTGCCGGAAGCTTTGTAAACGTGCGCTACCGAAATTTTAACTACAATTGCAGCACCGTCAATAGAGAGTTTTAGCAGTCCGTCTGTTCCGTCGTGTACGTAGTTACCGGGTAGACCGGGACCCGTCTGGGCCTTTGAGCATTCGTCGCGGCAGGGGGATTAGTTCCACGGGCACGGCCTTCGCCATGTCCGCACATTCGTCACGGTGGGGTGCGCCTCCTTGGCTCGCTTCCGCTTGGCTCGCTTGCTCGCTTGGCTCGCAAGATTGGCTCGCTTCCGCACGTGCCTGTTCGTTTAGACCAATAAAAATTAAAGCACGCAGTTGCAAGCAAGCATCAGCAAAGACCAGGGCCGTAGCCATAATTTTTTTTCAGAAGGGGTTATGGGCTATCGGAAGGCAGGAGTTTTGCCCAAGGGAACACGAATTCTCGCTTAAGCGCTGCCCAGAAAACTTTCGGAGGAGGTTCGAACCCACAACCCCCCCCCCCCCTCTCGCAACGTAAACTGGCAAAGACTGTACCCAAGGTCTGATGAATCTATCACACACGAATGCTCGAGTTCACCGCCCTGCCGCGACACTTCTTTTTGTTTTGTTTTGGTGCAGTACGATATCGGTCATCCAAACTTTTTATGGGCCTGGAACTGGTACTACAACGGAGTTATGGTGGAGTCAGTGACTGCCGAACAGGCAACATGAGCAACACGCTTACAGCAGATACGCGACGCGTTCATCAACCAACAGCTCGACGCAACACTTGACAATCGTGTAAGCACTGTCCACAGCGGCTATGTTGACAGGAACTCGGGCATCAAACAAAACGCCAAAGCGAACCCACCGCTGCAGAAGGGCGCACTTGCGCAATAGTGATAAAAAAGCACCTTACCGCAGTGCATAGCTTCTCGGTGCTGTGCGCAGTAACGTTGATGCGCAGTGCCTTCGTGATAAAAGTAAAAACAACAAAAAAAAAGTCCACGGCCCAGGAAGTGACGAAAATGTTTTTATCACGTGACTTTTGGCTGTGTCGTCACGACCTCGATCTGTTGATGGCCGGAGAGAGCGTCCCGTAGCAGACGGCATGCAGTGTGAGCAGCGCAATAGCGGAAGTACGTCACCGCCGAGGAGCGCAGCATCATGGGAGGGAAGCCTCGCGCGCCGTTAACAGCGGAGAGTACGTTGAAACGAGGAGGAAACGCGGCTCGGCGATAATGCGCGGTTTTTGATTTACGATTTCTCAGCTAATACTCATCGCTTTAACAAAATTCTTGCAGGAGGAGATTGCTAATACATTGCTTTATTTGGTTACATGTACATCCACGCATCGGCGGAAGGTATTTCAGGACCCCTTTAAAATTGGGAATTCCGTGACACAATCTGAAGAATAGTCCGTCAAGCACGTCAAGACAGGCCAGGGTTTTTTTTTTCTTTTTGCCCACTTCTTTCTAGGGCCTGTCTTCCCACATCCCCGACCCCTAGCAGAGAAGCATGCAGGCAATTGCAAACGCCGACAAAACTGTTTTTTCAATAAAGAGCCTTCTCTCTGTTCTTGGGCTCCCAATGAACCTGTCAGATGACAGAAGAAAGAATGGGATTGCTCTTGGCTCGGCGATGATTCTGTCGGTTGAAAACAGCGCTTGGAGTGCATTTTTTTCTCACGGAAGCAACCATCCTTTGTCCATGCTCACCTTTGGAAGGCGATCACCTCCGCCCGTTGAAAGCCTGGTGCACTGCTGTTGAAGAGCCGGTCCAGCTGCGTACGGGAGTGTGAAAGGGTCTGCCACTAAACGTGCGTGACTGCTCACCTTCGCGCGGTATGCCTCCGCCTTGCGGACAAAATCTTCAGCCAGGCTGTCCGACAGGTCCTCGACGAATTTGTCCCCCTCCAGCACTGTGAAGGCTCCCCGGTACACTCGTTCTGCTGCACAAACAACACGCCATGCCATGTGGTGAGGCGCCGTTTTCTGCTCGCTCCAAGTTGCTCCTTCACTCGGCAGTGCGCCGTTCCGCGAGTCCCCAACCCCAACGCACAGATCCGGAGAAGCACGGGCCAGCTTGAAATTGGAATTTTAGGTAGCCGAACGGCATTTCGGCTATGAAACCTCGGGGTATTAATTTAAACATGCGTCGTGCAGCGAGGCCACAGTTTGCGATTTCTCCGAGTACACCTCGCAATGCTGGCCCAACCGGAACCTGCTACCCGGACAGGCGAAGAACGTCTATTTTACCGCGAAGCTGCTCACGGCTGGTGCTGCACGAAGTTTTCTCTGCTGTCAACAAATTTGGCGTGCACAAACTCAGCTCCCAGATTTGATGCGAACAAGTGAGACACCGGTGTGTTGGCATCTGCTTGCTTGCTTGCTTGATTTATTAGGCTCCACACTCGCTTTGATTCGACGAGTTGCCATACTCCATTTTGAGTTTCACTTCTCTCTTATCCTCGTACTGGATAGGGCTTGTGTTGTCCGGACTCCCTGACGCCGCCGGGGACGTCAGAAATTTCCAAGTTTGCCGGATGCGTGAAGAACCCTTGTTTAAAGATGCCCTGATTCGCCACCACAAACGGATGCGTCTCCCACCCCCCGGTCAACAAACGAGATAAAATGACGTCGAGGAACAGCTACTCACATCCCGACTTCTGTCAAGAGTATCGCATTTGCACGATTATAATGGACACTTTTTTTCGATAAAAATAGCCTTCAAATTTGACCACTCGATCGACATCAGTGGTCGAGTGGGCTGCCGGACACCCACCGGTATTTTGAACGGGTACCTCAGCTGGCCTAGGACGTGGGAATGAACGCTTGGAGCTTGACAAGAAAGCAGCCGTAGGAGGATATGTGGGAGGTCCCTCTAACTCGTTTGGGCGGGGTCTGGCACCACTGCGCATCCATCAGTCAAAGGGGTTCATTGCACCCCTTTCCGGGTGGGGAATAAAGGCTCCGAAAGGCTTTACAGGGGTTTCCCCGATCCCCTTTGGCGTGATCTGGCGCATCTGGTCACCTACCACAATAGGTATGGGTGCAGGCACCCTCTTTACGGGGGATCCACCGTTTCACCACATCGCTTTGTACCATGTGCACGATTATGTACTCAGGTACTCTGGTACCGCAGGGCATCAGCCAGTAATTTTGGTACAAGAACGTCCAGTGTAGGGGATCTAGTGCTTGCGAAATTGCCTAATTGTCGGGAAATTCCCCAGTGGAAGGGATTGTAGCACTTGCCGCGGCGATGGCTCAGAGGTAAGCACTGGCCTCGTATGCGCAGGAGGTACCGCGTTCAAATCCGCGTACCGCCGGCCGGGCACCCACCGGTTTTCTTAGTGGGTACAGGCACCCCTGCATGGTTGAGTGCGAACTCTTGAATGGAGATTCACGCCTGGGAAGCTTTCTTCGCCCCCCCCCCCCCCGGCCATCTAGAACACCGCATTGCTGAGGGGGAAAAATTCTGGCGTCATGTCCTGCTACGAGCAGTTAAGTTGAGCGCCCACCATGGCTCTGGAAGTCATCATGTGTGCCTTGGTGCGCGCCGTGGTGGCGCCGGGCACCCACCGCTAAAATGGGTACAAGCGACTCCCTGGCCTGGCGCTCGGCCGTTGTGGGGGACTACAACGCTTGGGAAGTTCACCCGGCTTGCACAGGAAATCGCCCTTGTGGAAGGTCCACGACGGGCTTTATAGATAGCCACCTGCCCATCGCCGCCGGCTACAATGGGAGCCAGCGTGCCAAAACATCACCGTGTAGGGAAGGCGCACTCCGTCAGGTGGGGCTAACTTTAATCCCCAAACTCGCCAACTTATCGCTTCACTCGCAGGGGGCCTGCGACGTACTGCTCGCACAAAATGTATCGGTTTCATCGATGCCGATTATTACCTATAATAGGCCCGCAACGAGAATTCCCGGTTAAGTCTGGAACCGTTTCTTCGCTGTGCAAACGTCAACGAACACGCGTACACCACACTGCTGCCACATGCGCCTGATCGACTAGCAGTCTTTGTTTTCGAGCATTTTTGTTCATTTAAACATGCGTAACTTTGTCGACTTTCGGTTTACGACGAGGAGCTTTTTTTGACGTGAAGCTCATTTTTGCACGTGCGAATGGTCACAGGGAAAGCTCGAATTTCTATAAATCACCCATAAGCCATTCTGCGCATGCGTGGTAGCGCCGTCATTCTTGCTAGAAAACAATGTTTTTCCAGCGAAGGGAGTACTAATCGACGGAAACCTTTCCAGCGGCTGCAGCGTTTTCACAAAAAACCGGAGCGCCACGTTTGTAAGAGAGCTCCGTCGGGGTGGCTCACAAGCCCAACAAATGGCAAAGTTTGGTATGGCAGCCATCCCAGGTCAATCCTTGCAGTGAGAACCAGTAATCTTCAGGATGTCTTATTGAGCCACTGCCCCCGCACGAAAGCGATTGGAACCTGGTGAAAACAAATGGCCTTTAGTGCGTGCCTGGTGGGCTTGCTCAGCTGTACGTAACAAATACTATTGCGTACGAAATGTTCACTGAAAGTACGAAGCAAAATTATTGCAGGATCTTTCAGCCTATTCTTTCGTGAACGCGTTTCTTTCGCCTGGGGATTCGCCGAGCCTAAGTCGACTAAAGGCTCCGTGCGCTTGTATGGTGGCGACAACGGCGCCTGAACAACAAGCGCCACCTTCGGCCACAGGAGGCATTTATCGGATGTTGTTGACATCGCTTCCGCGCTTCCCCTACTGCCCGTGCTACGATGCGATGAGCGATTGCTCAACTAGCGCGCTCGTTTTAGCGGTTTAAGAGAGATGGGAAATATTGGCACGTTTTTTTTTTTTTATAAGAAAACCGCAAAACGTGGTCGCCAGCAACACGCCGCAAACGATGTTTACTGCGTCCGGGAGGCGCTAGCGAGCGCAACGGATCCGTCTGATGTTTCTAGCAATGGCATTGGGCGCACATTCGTGGCCCTGAGCTACGACTTTTAGTTAAAGGAGGATACAGTGAACGGTTGTGTGTGCTTTTTTAAACACGCAGCTCAGGCATCGCTGCCCTTTATCGAGAGTTCATTGAATCTAAGCGAAGTAGGCGGGGCAAGCTGCACGCGCAAGGCCGGTTGCCGCGGTGTTGCAGTTGCTGTGTTCGTCAACTCATAACTGTGAGCACCGGGCAGCTACTGCCCAATTTTAGCACCGGTATCAAGTTTAACGCCAGTGTTCCCTCTGTTTGAGTCAACGGTAATGTCAGTCGATCGTATGGAGTCGGCCGCGATATCTGCGTCAAAGTAGCTGCCGAGGCCGCACGGGCAGTATCTCCGCGCGTGCACGTAGGAAGGGGTAAGCAGCGATGAGCACAGTAATACAGAAGAGGAATAAACCATACAGATTGTTAAAGCAAAAGCAACTCGTAACACTAAAATGCCGGGGTAGGCCTTGTCAAAAAAAGAAAATGACAGACTTCACTACTTCAAGGTGTTTGACGCGCATATTAATAGCCCATTCGTTTAGCGGTGGCGGTTTCCTGTGAAATTCCTCGAAACACCAGCGCACGGAGCCTATAGCCTGCAGCCTCGGCGTCAGACTCACTGCCGCTACCTTTTCAAGAATCAAGATTCATGCTGCTGCTACACTGCCTCAGAAGCTGAAGGATAACCAAGACTGCTCGGGAAATTTGCGACGCAAGCTGGTGTTTTTTTTTTATACTCGTGCTACGCGTCGTCAAGAATAAAAATTGACCACGCGCGGAGTGTTTCTTCCTGTTTTCCTTTTGATGAGCTATATGTAACAGTGCGCGAAGTCCTTCTTCCTAGAGGACTGCACGGGCCCGGCCCGACCCGAAAGCCGGAGCGTGGACCGGGCTCAATGCCGCGCTTGGGCGGGGCTTGAGCTTAATTTGGCCAGGCCCTTAATATTTCCGAAATGAAATGTGAACAGAGCTCACTAGATGCTCCGTCTGATTGCCAGCTACAAAAGCAACTCAACCAAATTATCATCGTCATCGTCATCACCATCAGCCTAAGCTCAGGCGTCTCCCATTGACCTCCAACTGCTCCTCTCCTGCACTACTCGAGTCCACATTTTACCGAGGCATTCCTTTATGTCATCCCCTACATCAGGTTACTGGCGCTCCCGTTCTTGTAGACCCATCTCTTGATATCCACTCTGTTACCCTAGCTGTCCAACCGTTGTCGGTTCGTCTCGCTACATGGCCAGCCCAAGTCCATTTCTTTTTCTTTATTTCAACTATGACATCTTCTAGACTCTAGTTTGTTATCTGATCCAGGTAGCTCATTTCCTATCCATGAGTGTTATTTCTAACATTATTCATTCCATGGCCCGTTGAGCCAACGCAAGTTTGCTTTCTAATTTTTTAGAAAGGTGCCAAGTTTCATCTCCGTATGTGATCAGCGGCAGTATACACTGGTTATAGATTTTCTTTTGAGTGACAGAGGTAGCTTAAATTTGATCATTGGGGAGTGATCGGCGAGTGCTTCTCAACCTATACCTATTCCGCGTCGGATTTCTCTCTCGCTGTTGGGGTCACCACTAACCACCGGTCCGAGGTAGTTATATTCTTTTACTTCTTCTAGCGTTTCGGTTCCTAAGCTGAAGAGGACGTTCTTGGCATGCTTATTCCTCATTACTTTAGATTTATTCATAATTTTTTTTATCCCCACGGCCGTGCTTTCTGACTGTAGTTTCTCGAGTATTGTTTGCATGTGTTCTGCAGTCTCACTCAGCAGCACTCAACCACCTACACATAATAAAATTTCCTCCAGTGTCTAAGCCCGGGCCCGTTCACGCCAAGGCGGTCCCTCCCTATAGGTGGTATTGGTTGAAAAGTTTAGTTGTCAATTTCTTCGCTTGGCAATACTGGAAACAGCCAGAGACATGGCCGATGCGCCACGGTCATCGCGCGGCTTGGGCCACCGCGCCCGCACGTCGGAGAAAAAAAAAACACCTCTGTGTCCCTCGTCTGCTCCGTTTCAACCCGTTTCTCAACGGTGGTGCCAACAGAGATGTTATTAATCGCACTTACAGTGGACTCGAGGCAATACTTTGCGTTCGGTGAGCTACAGTTTGTAACGTGCAACACAGTCATGTGCTCAGCACGGACAAGTACCGCCATTCGCTCCACCGATGTCAAGGTGACGCAAGCGCCGCTGCTGCCGTGATACGAGTTGGGGCCGCCTCCAAAGGCGAAGTTTTCAAAATAACATAATCTAAAAACGTTCTAAATAACATAATCGAAATCTAAATAACATAATCTAAAAAAATGGCGCCAATCCACCCTGTGAATGTGGTTGGAAAGCAAAGCTGTAAACGGCACCCATAACGATTACTCATGTGACGTCACTTAAAATCACTCACATCGCTCTACAAACAGTAAAACCAGAGAGAAGTGAAATGCACTTAACCACACCATTTATTACTTCAAAGAGATCTTCTTGGTAAGGTTAAATCAATGCATGATGCATGAACGGTGTTTGGTTGAGTTGTATTGGTGTAGCAAGAGTGGAAACTTTTTTTTATAAAATCAAAGTAAGCTCCAACCAGGTGTTAGACGATCTGACTTCTCCGTCTCTGCGCCGCGGACGGAGGCGACGAGACTTGCGGCTGAGATGGAGGAGGAAGAAATACTTCTGTTCAAATTTCTGAACGGCCCAGAGTGCAGCCTTGGGGAGTGATTCCTCCTTCTGTGGGGCCCATATGCACTCCGCGCGGCCTGTGTTCCATCCACCCGCTGAAGTTGGGTAGGTAGAGAGGGGCTGGACAGCAGCATCTCCCATTGCTCTTGTTGGGTAGTTGACAGAAAGAGAGGAGGGTGCTTAGGGCTAAAGTCGCACACCCCGATTACGGGGCGGAGTGTTCCTACTTCTGAGCAAAATTTACATTCAGCGTCGTAGCGATTCGGATGCATTAAGTGAAGACGCGTAGGCTGTGGGAAGGAGCCCCGATTGTATGAGTCGTTGGGTAGTTTGTTGTTCTTTGGAAAGGTCACGGTAAGGCGAAGGTACGGTCTGTCTCAGAAGGCGATAATGCTGGGTTATCTCCCTGAACGTGACAAGCGGGTGACTGTCCTCGCGCAGCTCCATAGCACGGGAGGTAAAAGCGCAGGCTTGTTGGTTGGGCGTATTTGTTGCCCTCCATTGAAGCGTGAGGGGGTGTCCAGATGAGTTGAATGTAACCGTTTGGGGAGGGGTTTTTTAGCACGCGCAGTGCAGGTCAGGACACCCAACTCGACTGGTAATTCCAGTAGGCTTGCTGGAAATCGGTGACTACCCTCCGAACCCCTGGTTGAGTGAGAGCCAAAGTGATGGCTGCCTCTTCTGCTGCCGTAATTTCTTGGGTCCTAAGCGAGGTACACGCAAGGAGGTTGGTTCTGGAGGTAGCCACGATGATGGCGTATTGCTACCCTAGATATTTGCAGGCGTCTGTGTAAATAACTGCGTGATCCCCACCGAGGGCGGTGTTTAGCGCTTGAGCCCGTGCTTTTTGGTGACCCTCGTCATGTGAGGGGTTCATATTTCTAAGCAAAGGGAGCATCTTTATTTTAGTCGCCAAGAGTCTGGGAGTACGTCAAGCGGAGTGACATTCTGGGCTGCCCAGCCAATCTGGTGAAGCATGCGGCTGAGTCGGACCTTCTGGTTTGAAAGATGGCCTTCTATCAGCTCTTCCACAGTGTTGTGGAGTCCCGTGCTAAGCAGCCTCTGTGTGGACGCACTCATGAGAAGACCAATGGCCTGCTCGACCGCCTTTCTAATCATTATATAAGGCATCTCTATGTCTTCCTTGTCGAGAAGAAGACATGGGGTGGACGTAAGTGACTCTCGAGAGGACAAAATTTTCAATTAATCGAAAGGTACCGGATTCCTTTAGGCCTCGCTTCTTGGTGGCAAGTCGCCTGATCATGTGTATGATTTGATTAATGCTGTTTTTGAGGCGATGCAAGGAGACGTCCCTCTTGGTGTTAGCCTCGAGATGTAGGCCCAGGATCTTGATGCTGGGGCTTGGAGTGATGGTCTGGCCATCAAGGAGTATTTGAATGTATTCCTTGATTTGGCGTGAGGGCGGACGACAAGGAGCTGTGATTTTTTACGTAAACACTGGAGGCCATAGGCTTTAGCACATTGGTGTACTAGAAATGAGATGACATGCATTGGTGTGAGCTTCCTTTAATTTTTGTAACTCTTAGCACATGAGCAAGGTGCGCACAGGGCCGCTAGACGTGCATGAGTTGTCGCGCGACGCTTTCACGTGGCATTCAGCGAGAACGAAGGGGGTAAACCCGTGAGCAAGGTGCGCACAGTGCCGCTATACGGGCGTGAGTGGTCGCGTGACGCTTTCACGTGGCATTCAGCGAGAACGAAGTGGGTAAACCCGTAGATGTACTTGGTGAGTATACCACCACCTGTCTTCCCTGTCTTCGTGTGGGCTCGTAGCTAAATCGGTAAGACGACGGGCTCTCGCTTTGTTAGTCTGTTAGTTCCGGGTTCGATTCCGGCGGTGCCAGTAAATTCTTTTGTTTGTTCGCTGGAGTTTTCTGGTGACACCAACGGTCGCGAAAGAACCCTTGGGGGGTAGAGGTAAAAAGCTTTGCTTTAAAAAACATAATCTAAGCGGGAAACCCTGAAGTGGCTTGCGATTTCAAGTGCCTTGATCTTCATAATTATAAGCGTTACGGGCTAATTGCAGAAACACAAAAAACGTGCAACAGCTGACGATGGTATGTGGCATGCCATTGATGAATCAGTGCTCTGAGATTCACTCACGTGTTGTTGAAGGATTGTTTATTGGATTGAGTTGGATTTTGTGGGGACTTCGTGCCCGTTGCGCATGGTAATGCTGCTGGCCGCTTTAAAGCCTATTTCGGCTTCGAGCCCGATTGTAACGCGCGCACAAATATTAAGGCTACTTTTCAGAAAAGAGGGTGCGCATTAGAATCGTGAAAATACGGTAGCCCCTTTTCCGGAAACCCCGCCGCTCAGTTCTTTGGACGGGGTGCATATAAACGCGGGAGGGGTCGAGGTAGCTGAACCCGCCAGTCGACTCGACCCTTTCTCGTCGAGTACATGTAACCGGGGCTCTAGTGTCACGGTCTCGGAAGTGTCACCGCATTGACGAAAGAAAAAGCTATACATTGACGATGAGCTCACAAAACCGCTCTTACGCGCAACAAAAAGCCACACGAAAAGCCGCTGAGGATGCAATGACCAGTATCGTTGGCGCCTGGCTCCCCCATCCAGGAGCGAGCTTGCCGGCTACACCCTTCCGCACGTTGCGGTCATACCGACGGCACCCCTTCCCCCGGAATCGCTCTTTCTTCCCCTTCAGTCGCCCCTCGTCAATTAACTCTTCAAATCTAGCCTATCACGAGCACCCCAGACATTCCTGGCTTTCTTCCATTATCAGAAAAATTGAATACGCTGTTTTAGCGAGAGCTGAACAGTCGTCTTCGTTTTCGGCGTCCACGTTACCCATTGTAGAAGCAGAAATGACACCCCGCTCTACCAAGCGGCCGTGCAAGCAGGCTGGTACCCGGCGGTGCCCAGCCTTTCCCCCCCCCCCCCCCCTTAGCGACATCGCTGAAATTACGATCCGTGGTTAGTGCGATCCGCGACCAGTGTTGAGGAAATGGACGCTGCCGACCTGCCCACGGAATTGAAGGCGATAGGCCGTGAAAGCAGTATGAAAATGCGTGAAATGCTGCGCAGAGGGAGGAAAAAGCGTTTGAACTAGCTCTAGCTAAATAAATTGGGGTCGCGATATCCCGCCTTGAGTTATACAAAGTATTTTTATGTGTACAGTGTTTTTTCTTACATGGTATAATTGCTGAACCATGTCTTTTTTAGCTTTTTCGTTGTTATCGTGATATTGCTATGAGCTGCACCACGTGTCAAGGGCCTTAACATTGCCGCAAACCATGTACGGGTTTGTTTATTTATTGTTCGTTTTTAATGCCTGCCTCGCCCGGCTGTGTTATCTGTGTCCCATGCGAAGCGCGTGTTCCATTCTTTATTTTTATGCCGCACTCGCTATCTCATTCAGATAAGCAGACTGTTTCGCCGTAACGTCGCTAGCCCAGAATAATCTTCTGTGATCCACAATGTTCTGGATGTGAATCGACGGTTCGAGAAACACTCGCGCAGAAAGATAAAAGCCTGCAGAGCAGACGCCGCGGCATTCCTTTCGACGACACTCGCCCGCGCAAGTCATTTTGTTGACCGCTGTTTCGCCGCCTCTGTATTCTTTTGAGTTGTTAGGGGAGCACAAGTTCGCTCCAATATACTCGTTTTCCTTGATAACTGCGTCGTCTTTGGCCACGTGAAATCTGGTGGAGGTGCTGGGTAAATGCACCCTACGCCCTCGTCAAGCCGACAAGAAAACCCCACTCGTGCCAGCCGCCGACAGCAAGGTCTTCAGCCGGAGTTTGGGCTCCTTCCGGATAAAGTGAAGAAAGAAGACGTCGTGACCACCACCATGATCAACGCAGGCACCATGACCAGCACTACCCTCGTTCTTCGACAGCCCCGAGAACCACCATCGTTCCGCGGATCCCCCGGAGAAGACCCTGTGGACTGGTTGGAGAAAGTGGAGCGCGTCCGCATCTTTAGCAGGTGGGATGACGAAGAAACTTTCCGCCATGTTTTCTTCTACTTAGAAGATACGGCCCGAACGTGGTTTGAAAACCATGAAAGCTCCCTAACCAACTGGACTCTCTTTAAGAGGGAGTTCCTCAAAACATTCGCCACCGTGGTGCGGAAAGAACGAGCCGCCCTTTTTTGGAAACGCGCACGCAACACCCCAACGAAGGGGTCGTGATCTTCGTTGAGGAGATGAAGCAACTATTTCGCAGCGCGGACCCCGCAATGACGGAAGAAAAGAAGTTACGCTTCTTGATGCGCGGTGTGAAAGAGGAACTGTTTGCTGGACTTGTCCGCAACCCGCCCAAAACCATTGCCTAATTGGTGACCGAAGCCAGCACTATTGAGAAGGCTCTCGAAATGCGTGCTAAGCAGTATGACCACAACTTGGCGCAGCCAATGCGAACTACGTCGACAGCATGCCGATTCCTGAAGACAGCCTACGTGAGGGAGAAGCTGCGGAAACTTCTCCCCACGCCGCCGCAGCCGCAAGTCGCTTCCCTTACCGATGTGATTAGGGAAGAAGTGCAGCAAGCGCTGGGGACCTCAACGACGTCAGAAGCACCCCGCGAGCCGCAAGCCATGTCCTACGCGGCTGCTGTTCGCCGGCCTCGCCCACCTGCGCCCTACCGTCACGAAACTCCGTACCGTCGCCCCCTGTCGCCGGCCCGACCCCCTGCGGTGCAACCCCCCGCCCCAAGGAAGACCGAAGTGTGGCGAACGCCCGATAATCGTCCGCTGTGCTACCACTGCAGAGAGGCCGACCACATCTACCGTCGCTGCCCCTACAAGAGGCTCGGTTTGCGAAGCTTCTCCGTCGACACACCACGCCCCCGACCCGGCCAGCGCCCTACTGAGATCGAAGACTACCTGTCCAACACCAACCGAGGACCAGCCCGATTCAACTGTTCACCGTCGCCCTACCCGTACCAGTCGCCAAACCGCCGCAGCACTGCTGACGTCTCACGTGGAAGGTCCCCCAGCCCACGCTGGGGAAACTAAAAGCAGCAACTTCTGGAGGTAAAGTTGCAGGACCGCGGAAAAATGAAAACCCTCCAATGACGCAGCGACTCTCAGCCCGACTACCCGATCTAACCCTGACGAACACGACAACAGCAAAACGGCGCGACGCGTACCCGACATGACCGAACTTGCCGCTGAGAATACGACGAAGACGACGACGCATAGTGACCGACCGTCAACTCGTACAAGCAGAGATACGACGCCCCGACGCACCCGGAACTCGAGGAAGGCAGCGTCCGACGTTCAGCTGTCCACCGACGACTTTGATGCAGTCGCTCTCAAGACACGGGAGCCGACTACTCAGTAATGAGTGGGCCATTTGCGTCTAACCTGAAAAAGTTAAGACCAGGTGGGACGGTCCTCACATACGCACAGCAGGAGGCCACCTCGTGAAGCCAAGTGGAACGTGCACATCGCGCGTCACCATATAGACGGCACAACGTACCCTGCGGCGTTCGTCGTTCTGCCTAACTGCTCCCGCGACGTAATTCTTGGAATGGACTTTTTGATGGACAACGGTGCAATAATCGATCTGCAGACCAAGTCAATATTCTTTTCCCCTCATCACTCCATGACGCCAGAACCGAACCCCGAACACCGTGCTGCTGTAAGAATCGCCGATGATCATGTCACCTGCCACCCCGCGCAAGCTTGATGATCGCAGTCTACTGTGAAGGTGTTGCTCATGACGTCGACGCTATCGTGGAGAGTGACCAAAGGTTGCTTCTCGACCGCGGTGTCTCCGTTGCAAGAGGCATTGCGCGCTTCAGGGAACACCAATCCCACGTTTGGTTACTAATTTCACCGAGGAGTACCAGCATTTAAACAAGGGAGCGGCAATTGCATTCCTCGAAGAAACGCAAGAAGCAAGTGACGTGATCGCGGTCGCCGACTTTGAACGCACACCCATAGAAACCTTCAAGCTTCCGCAGCCCTTCGACGTGAATCCGGCGCTACCGCAAGAACAACGGAACAAATTATTGGCTTTGCTGCGTCGCTATAGCGAATCTTTTTCGTCGAGCGCAAAACTACGTCACACACCTCTAGTGAAGCACCGGATAATTACCGAAGATGGAGCCCGACCTACCCGACAGTCACCGTACAGCGTCTCTTCACACGAGCGGGAAGCCATCAGGACTCAAGTCGACGACATGCTCAGCGAGGACATTATACAGCCATCGAAAAGCCCCTGGGCTGCGCCGGTCGTACTCGTGAAGAAAACAGACGGCACATTAAGATTTTGCGTTGACTACCGGCGACTGAATAAAATCACCAAAAAGGACGTGTACCCCCTGCCACGAATCGACGACGCCCTCGACCAACTCTGCCATGCGAAGTACTTCTCATCGATGGACCTGAAGACCGGCTACTGGCAAATTGAAGTGGACGAGAGAGACCGAAGGAAGACCGCATTTATAACCCCGGACGGCCTATACAAGTTCAAGGTGATGCCGTTTGGGCTGTGCACAGCACCAGCGACGTTTCAAAGAGTCATGGACACTATGCTAGCTGGCCTTAAGTGGCACACCGGCCTCGTATACCTCGACGACGTTGTGGTATTCGCCGGGACTTTCGACGAACACCTTGCAAGGCTGGAGTCTGTGCTCGAGGCCGTTCGTACGTCGGGGTTAACGCTGAAGCCTGAAAAGTGCCGCTTCACATACGAGGAACTCAAGTTCTTGGGCCACATCGTCAACGCCGCTGGAGTCCTACCTGACCCGGCAAAAACTTCAGCCATTGCGAACTTCCCAAGGCCGAAAGACAAGAAGGGTGTGCGAAGATTTCTCGGGTTGTGCGCATACTACCGGCGCTTCGTCGCAAACTTCGCACGCATTGCGGAGCCACTCACGCGCTTGACGAAAGATAGCACCCTTTTCTGCTGGGAAAACGACCAAGAAAAAGCATTCTACGAGCTGCAAAAAAAACGCCTGCAAAGCCCGCCCGTGCTCGCTCATTTCGACGAAAACGCCGAAATAGTGATATAGGTTTGCGTAATTTGCAACTCTTGTCGGCGCACTTTAAAGATCTCCAAGCGGTCAAAATTAATCTGGAGCAATCCACGATGGCGCGCCTCATCAATCGTGAAGCGGGGATTTCCCCATTTTGACGTAACGCTATAGCTCGTGATTCCGCACTTCTTTATGTTCATCCAACATGAATGTTTACGAATTCACTCCATTTCGCGGATTGCATTCGGCCTTGTAACTGGAGTACACATATTCGGGGTGATTGAAATTCAGAATTTCCCGACAATACTCTTCGGATTTCATATACAGCGAGCACTCATGTTAGCGCAGTGGCCTTGCTATTCTTATATCGCGGCAAAGGCGTTCCGCTGTGGTAAATGGCGTGTTGGCCACAAGAATTCTTATTTCTAGAAAAACAAGAAAAACAGGAAAGAAAAGGGTGTATGTGAATACTTTTTAAACAAATAATTCTTACGAATACCGCGGGCTTGGAGGAAGGCCTACAATATAAATTAATGAAGCCACCTAAGGTTAGGCTAACTACTTTGAGACTTCATGCGATCGACAACGTTAACAGGAAATGCAGTAAAATTTAATATTCATCAGACGCGATATCCGTGCAGGGAATTGCAGTTTTTGTTCTGCCATGAGATAAGATCCGGATTTATGTGTAGGTTTGTTTTATGTGTTTATGTTCAGCGTTTATTTTTATATGCCCCTTTCACGCATGACTTGTCACACACGGTAAAACTCGTACTTGTGTCTTTGTTAGCTTACCTTACTCAATGCCCGATCGAAGAAACTGAGAGATACTTGTAAATATATAAATAAACATATGTAGAATCTTACTCATAGAGAAGTTAAGCCCTTAGTTGAAGCACTAGTTACAAGTCTTTATGGGTAGTGGTGTGTTTGTGAGTTCGCATCGTGCGGAAAGGTAATAATGAACAGTGACAAAGGAATTCTAAAACTAATTATTGATACGTCACGATGTCATAAAATGAATCAATTCCAGAACTTCATTGAATTAGCTAAGGTGACGCGCCGGGAATATCCCTCGCAGCTACTTTTTTTAACGCGTTTTGAAATTTCATGCTTTCTGCTCCCGTAATTACATGCGTCCCTGCAATTTGAATTTTCGCAAAAGCCAGGCAAGAATACCAAACTTCGGAAAAAAGCTACGGCGGTTGCTGCCGTTACATTTTTTACTCGAAAATGTCGTTGCGCGGTTGTAGCTGTCCGAAATAAGTAATTATTATCGAATGTTTTCTTCTGGCGGTTTAAAATGTGGGATAACAAGCGCCGTTTCGAATGTGAAGCGCGGCGTCCCGGGCTCGCGGCTGACGCCGTTCAGGATGGCGCTTTCACTTCACCTCGCCTGGCCATCACATCCGTCTCACATTTTCTCTCGCGCAGCGCGAATCTAGCGTGAAATAACCACTCTTCACGGCAGCCGTGTCCAGTAGTCGTTGCCTCGCGCACCCGCCCTGGCTCAAACATAACAGTTGCCTGAAGACACCGCGCTCCCAAAACACCGGGAGCCCCGCTGTCTAGATGACTGAGCGAACAGCTCAGTGGTGCAATCACCACAACTTTTGGGCAAAATAAAGTTACTACTACTACTACTACTAGGGCACAGCGACGCACTCTTTACGTATTATCAACGGCGGCTCGAGGCGAACAGGTGGATTTGCAGTAAGTTCATTTCACTGGAGATTATGTTCGAACATGGCGCTCTTTACCGGTAGCGACATTTTAAACAAAGTGTTACCCCCCTTCTACTCCTCCTCCTCGGCGCACGGAGAACGGCAGACTGGAAGGGCATGCGGGTTGCTTAATTAACCCATTCTCAGGAAGGGACTTAAGCTGCTCCCTTCCGGCTATATTGCTTGCCGAAGCTTGGGCGCTCAGCATCGTAGATTATCGGCTTCGAATAACTGCGCACCAATGCTTTTTGAAGACGAGACTGAAAGCGTGATGCCCGGCTGAATAGTGCGGGAAGCGGCCTGCCTCGCACTGCATAAAAGCTGCAGTCTGTGCTTTTTAGATACAATGAGCTCACGCAAAGCTTGAAGTTTATTTCACGCGCTCAACCACTTAGGAAGTGTTTATTGCGGGAAAATATCTATTGATGCTTCTCCAATGAGCTTTCGTCGTTCACCACTCTTGTGACGTCACAAACCGTAGTACCCGGAAGCATACGGGGCGTCGCTCCCTGTTTTCTCTTTTCTGAGGTTTTCAGCCTTATTAAACAACTGCTGGTAGCGATAATGGTGCATTTCGATTCTCGGCACGGTCATCCATCAATATAGGTCAACTTCTTTCCACCCTTTAGTGGACATTTAGGCCCTTGGTTGCGCTGTCGATAAACGGGAAAAATACCGAGAAAATGCCCGGCGCGCCTCGTACGAGAGTGCGCGCCTCGCGAGGAGCGCCCGGCGTCGTCCGGGCTGGCGCGTGGGCTTGCGCCACGTTATGAGCTCGCAAAATGTATAGATCTTTATTAAGAAAAGGGGCGGCCAGTGGCCTAAGAGGGGGGGGGGGGGGTTGTTTGGAAGCAGGTGCAGGGTTCCTCTAGGCCCTAAAAAAGAAAAAAAATGCTGAGCGCCCGTGCGTACGTTTACATTATTGTCACGAAGCCAAAGACGACGCAGTTGCCTTCAAGGAAAACAAGTTTATTGGAGCGAACTTGTGCTCCCCTAACAACTCATAGAATACAGGCGGCGAAGCAGCACTCAACGCAGTGACGTGCGAAGGCGAGCGCGACGATTCGAAAGCCGCGGCATCTGCTGTGCGGGAATTTATCACTCGGCGCGAGAGTTTCTCGGATCGTCGAAGTGTATCCAGAACACTGTAGATCAACGAAGATTATTCTAGGCTGTTCAAGTTAGTTCGAAACGCTCTCCCTATCAGAAGAGAAAACACATGCGGCTCAAAAAGAAAGAACGGAACACGCGCCTCCCTTGGCACACAGACAACACCGATAACGGGAGCAGCCGGGCGGCAAAAGCAAAACACAAATAAACAAACCCAATGCATGGTTCGCGGCATTACCCCCCCCCCACCCCCACCCCTCTAAGAGTGCATCGACCCGATGCTAACACAAGCGACAGTCCGAACAAATAAACAAAAATAGAAGTCCGTCATAGTGCGCAGAAATATTTCAAGCGAACCACGTGGACGACTTCGTGTCGCGTGCGTCGTCGTGATTTTCCGGAATCACCATCGGGGATCACCCGTATACGTACGGTGGCCAACACGTTCTAGAATCCGGTAGGGTCAGAAATACCGTCGTAGAAGTTTCTCACTGAGTCCACGTCGTCGGATGGGAGTCCAAACCCACACACCATCCCCTGGGCGGTAGTCGGCGTCTCGGCGTCGGAGGTTGTAGCGTCTCGCATCCACCAGCTGCTGGTCTGTTGTGCAAATTCGAGCGAGCTGGCGGGCCTCCTCTGCATGCTGAAGGTATCCTTCGACGTCGGCGTTGAGGTCGTCGTCTTCCACGTTGGGAAGCATGGCGTCAAGCATCGTAGTCGGCCGTCTTCCGTAGACAAGCTCGAACGGTGTTATCTGCGTAGTTTCCTGGATAGCCGTGTTGTACGCAAACGTGACATACGGTAGGACTTCGTCCCAAATCTTATGTTCAACGTCGACGTACATAGATAGCATATCCGCGATTGTCTTGTTCAGGCGTTCCGTTAGTCCGTTCGTTTCGGGGTGGTACGCCGTCATTCTTCGGTGATCTGTGTTGATGTAGCGTAAGATTCCTTCCATGAGCTCCGCAGTGAAGGCCGTTCCGCGGTCCGTGATGAGGACTTCAGGGGCTCCATGTCGCAGCACAACTTGGCTTATGAAGAACTTTGCGACTTCTTGTGCAGTCCCCCTCGGAAGAGCGGCGGTCTCTGCGTAGCGCGTCATGTATTCTGTCGCTAACACAATCCACTGGTTCTCGGATAGGGATGTAGGGAACGGGCCCAGAAGGTCCATTCCAGTCTGTTGGAAGGGCCTAGATGGGACGCCGATCGGCTGCAGAAGTCCGGCGGGTCTCGTCGGTGGCGTTTTTCGTCGCTTGCAGTCACGGCAGCTCTGGACGTAGTGGGACACATTGGTTGTAAGGCTGGGCCAGTAGCACTTCGCTTTGATTCCTCCGAAAGTGCGTGCTGTGCCGAGATGTCCGGAAGGCGGGTCGTCGTGGCACGCTTCCAAAATTTCGTCACGGAGGTCTGTAGGGATGACAAGAAGATAATTTGTTCTTTTCACTGGGCTGAAATTCTTCACGAGGACGGAGTTTTTCAGGCTGAATGCTAGTAAGTTCCGTTTGAAGGTCCAAGGCACGGTGACGTTTTGTCCTTCGAAGTAGTGAATCATTACGCTTAACTCGGGGTTGGCACGCTGCTGGGCGGCTAGGTCGCTCTCCGTCACCACTCCGAGGGACGCGCTGTCTTCGTCAGAGTCTTGCGGTGGTGGGTCGACGGGGGCGCGAGACAGGCAGTCGGCGTCGGAGTGTTTCCTCCCGGATTTATAGACTACTGTAACATCGAATTCTTGCTCGATGCGAACGCTGCCGTACGGCGAAGACGCGCGTTAATTGAGGCGCCCTACTTCAACGTTTATAGAACCGCGTTTCCCTACTCCACGGGCGTTGCAAGCAGAACGTGGAGCCTATCTAGTGGAACCTTGCGTAACTGTTGCCGGTTGATTTCTTAAAATGGCGCCAGAAGCTATAGTGGCCCGGGCGACAGCAGGCGACGGCGGAGTGAATTCTTTTTCTGCAGTTTATGAAGTATTTAATTTCGCAAAAGTCAAGCATGTTTGATTTATTATAAAGGAACACTGTAAATATCACTTCTGTATTGACCTGTTGTCTCATATTTGCGTAATGTCTTGTTCTTCTTCAACAATGTTGACAAGTATGAACATTACACCGGACATAGACGGGTTTGGAGCAGTGGAACGCGGGAAATTTAAAATGATTTAAGCAAACCTTTGGTGTATTTACCTTGGGAGGAGCGCGACGCAAGAGAAACAACATGAGAGGTGAGCGGGAAAGCGAAGGGAGGCATTTACGTCGCAAAAGCCGATAAAGAATATCGTCTTTTGACGGCATTTGCAACGAGAGGAGCAGATACACGGCCAATTTTTTCTCTGGCATTTTCCCAGCTGAAAGGGGTGCTATCTTTCGTCAAGAGCGTGAGTAGCTCTGCAATGCCTGCGAAGTTTGCGACGAAGCGTCGGTAGTATGCGCACAGTCCGAGAAGGGCACGCCCGTCTTATCTTTTGGTCTTGGGAAGTTTGCTATGGCTGGAGTTTTCACAGGGTAAGGCAGGACTCCTGCGGCGTTGACGACATGGCCCAAAAAAATGTCTGCGCAGGAGGCCGCCTGGTTCTTGCTGCGGCAGGAAACTAAACATCCCCCTCGCGAGGGGCACGATCAAATGCAGAGCATTTCCGGGGGCGCACGACGTTAAGTGTATTGTAATTAAATGAGGAGACGTAATTACGTGGTCACGTGACATAATTTATTAGCAGGTGGGTATGATTATTATTCTTCTCTTCTCTTCTCTCTCTTTTCTTCCCTGGCTGTTGTTGTTGCGTCGTCGACGTCTAGATGCCTCTGGTTGAGTTAGTCCCCCCATTCGAGGGAGTCGATGGGAGACGTCATTGTTGAAGTTGTTCTTGCTGCTGCTGTATCAGCAGCTTCTTCACGTAGTTTGAATGAGTCAAGGGTGTAACGCGCGTTCGTAGCCCTCCATTCTGTGTCGGCTTTGTGGCGCAGTGGGTAGAGCACCATGTACCTTGCGTTCCGCCCGCAGGGTCGTGGGATCGAAACCAGGCGCCGGTAAGTATTATTTTTTTATATAGTGTAGGGGGAGGGATGCGGACTACTACGGACAATTAGAACGGGTGACATCATGAGTTAAAGAAATGCTCTGCATTTAAAACTTGGCTTCCTCGTACGCGAAACGGCACTTTTCAGGCTTCAGCGTTAACCCCGATGTGCGAATGGCCTCGAGTACAGACTGAAACCTTGCAACGTGTTCGTCGAAAGTCCGGGAGAATACCACAACGTCGTCGAGGTATACGAGGCAGGTGTGCCACTTCACGCCAGCTAGCACAGTGTCCATGGCTCTCTGAAACGTTGCTGGCGCCGTGCACAGCCCAAACGGCATCAGGTTGAGCTCGTAGACGCTGTCCGGGGCTATGAATGCAGTCTTCTCTCGATCACTGTCTTCCACTACAATTTGCCAGTAGCCTGTCTTCAGATCCATCGATGAGAAGTACTTCGCGTGGCAGAGGTGGTCGAGGGCGTCGTCGATTCGTGGCAGGGGGTACACGTCCTTTTTGGTGATCTTGATCAATCGCCGGTAGTCAACGCAGAACCTCAGTGTGCCGTCTTTCTTCTTCACAAGTCGCAGGGTGCTTCTTGCGTCGTTGAAGTTCCCAGTGCTAGTTGCACTTCTTCCCTAAACACGTCGGTAAGGGAAGCGACTTGGGGTTGCGGCGGCGTTGATAGAAGTTTTCGCAGCTCCTCTCTCACTATTGCGCGGATCGTAGGCTGTCGGCCGGATTCCGCGTGCTGTAGAAATAGTTCGCATTGCCCGCGCTAACAAACTTGCGATCATACTGCATTTCGAGCGCCTTCTCAATTGTGCTGGCTTTGGTCAGAAATTCGGCGACAGTTTTGGGTGGATTGCGGACAAGTCCAACAAACAGTTTCTCCTTCACACCGCGCATCAAGAAGCATAACTTCTTTTCTTCCGCCATGCAAGGGTCAGCACGCCTTAAAAGCCTCTTCATCTCCTCGACGAACAGAACAATGCTTTCTTTAGGTGGTTGTGTCCGCGTCTGCCGCAATACTTCGGCCCGCTCTTTCCGCACAATCGTGGTGAACGTCCTTAAAAATTGTGTTCTGAAATCGTTCCAAGACTCAAGGGAGCTCTCATGGTTTCCAAACCAGATCCGTGCTGAATCTTCAACGTAGAACACTTGCCTCAGTGTCTCCGCGTTGACCCATCGGTTAAACAGCCTGACCCGTTCGACCTGTTCCAACCAGTCTTCGGGGTCCTCCGCAGGCGACCCATGGAATGATGGGGGCTCCCTGGGTTGCTGAAGAACAAGGGCAGGATTGGAAGCGCTGGTCATGGTGCCTGCGCTGATCATGGTGGTTTTCACGACGTCTTCTTTCTTAACTTTATCCGGAAGCAGTCCACACTCTGGCTGAATACCTTGCTGCCGGAGGTTGACCCGACTTGGGCTTGCTTGCCGGCTTGAAGAGGGTTTAGGGTTCATGTACGCAGCACCTCTACCAGATGTCACGAAGCCAAAAACGACGCAGTTTTCTTCAAGGAAAACAAGTTTATTGGAGCGAACTTGTGCTCCCCTAACAACTCAAAGAATAAACATGCGGCGAAGCAGTAGACAGCAAAGTGACGTTCGCAAGTGAGCCTCGGTTATTCGAATGCCGCGGCGTCTGCTCTGCAGGCTTTTATCTTTCGGCGCCAGTGTTTCTGGAATCGTCGATTTACATCCAAAACATTGTAGATCAAAGAAGATTATTCTTGGCTAGTGACGTTAGGGCGAAACAGTCTGCATATCTGAATGAGATAGCCCGCGCGGCATCAAAAATAAAGAATGGAAGACGCACTTCGCTTGGGACACAGATAACAAACCCGGGCATGGCCGGGCAGTAAAAACAAACAATAAATAAACAAACTCATAATGGTTCGCGGCAATATTATCTCCCATGGCCAGCACGCCTTTCGGCCAGGCTTTCAACCGACCTCACACTAGTTTCGTTTACTGATCAACTTAAAACAATACTTGACATTGAGTATTATGCAGGTTCTACTTTTATTGATCCAACAAATTCTTTCCACGCCATTAACCACATCATTCTCTTTGAAAAATTCGAGGTAATTCAATCTGTGAATGTGTTTGGAAAGCAAAGCTGCAAACGACACCCACAACTATTACCCCTGCGACGTCACTTAAATTCACTCACGTCGCTCTTCAAATAGTAAAACCAGGGAGAAGTGAAATACAGTGAACCACACACTTTATTACTTCAAAGAGATATTCTTGGTAAGCTTAAATCATGAACGGTGATTGGTTGAATTGCATTGGTGTAGCATATGAGTGGAGACTTTTTTTCTAAAATTAAAGGAAGCTCAATCCCAGTGTTAGACGATCTCACTTCTCTGTCGCTGCCGCCGCGGACGGAGGCGACGACATTGGCGGCAGAGACGGAGTAAGAGGAGGAGGAAATACTTTTACTCAGATTTCTGAAATGCCCAGACTGCGGCCCAGGAGAGCGGTTCCTTCTTCACTGGAGCCCATATGCAGTCTGCGCCGCCTGTGCTCTGCCCACCAGCTGAAGCTGGGTAAGCAGAGAGGGGCTGGACACCAGCATCTCCCATTGCTCTTGTCAGGTAGCTGACGGAAAGAGAGGAAGGTGCTCTGGGCTAAAGTCGCACACCCCGATAATGTGGCGGAGTGTTCCTACTTCTGAGCAAAATTTACATTCAGCTTCGTAGCTATTCTGGCGCATTAAATGAAGACGCGTCGGGTGTGGCAAGCAGCCGGATTGTATGAGCCGTAGGGTAGTTTGTTGTTCTCTGAAAAGGTCAGGGTAAGGTGAAGGTAGCGTCTGTCTCTGAAGGCGATAATGCTGGGTTATGTCCCTGAACGAGATAAGCGGGTTACTGTCTTCGTGCAGATCCACAGAACGGGGGGTAAAAGCGCAGGCTTGTTGGTGGGCGTATTCGTTGCCCTCCATTGAAGCGCGAGCGAGTGTCCAGATGGGCTGAATGGAACCGTTTGGGGAGTGGTTTTTTAGCACACGCAGTGCAGTTCGGGACACCCAACCCGACTGCTTATTCCGGTAGGCTTTTTGGGAATCAGTGACTACCTTCCGAACCCCTGGTTGAGTGAGAGCCAAGGCGATGGCTGCCTCTTCTGCTGCCGTCATGTCTTGCGTCTGGAGTGAGGCACATGCAAGGAGGTTGGTTCTGGATGTAGCCACGATGATGGCATACTGCTGCCCTCGACGTTGGGAGGCGCCTGTGTAGATAACTGCATGATCCTTGTCGCGGAAGCTAGTGTAAGTCAAATACCCAGAGCCCTAGACAGAGCGACCCGTGCTTCTTTAATCGATGCCATCGAACCAACTACTGATGATGATCGTGGCGCGTCCTCGCGCCCGCTTCGTCGTGTTCCTCCTTTTATACATCTTCCCGCGGGCCCAAGATGATAAGGCGGCAAATAGAAAACAGGTACAATTTTTAAACTTGAAGATTGCTCATAAAACTTGTCATACAGCACTGGCACTTGGCGAAGTCCCAATTGCAATTGCGGTGCTTGTCGGCCAGGATCACAATCGCGATGTCCTCTACCTCCATCTGCAGTGTTCGATGTTTTGCTTACTTGGCTTGGCAATGGAGTCAACAGCACGAGAACCTTTCGGTTATACACCATCGTATACACAAGTGCCTGTGTGCGTTCTTGCTTGGTCCTGCGTTGTTTTGAGAAACCGCTTAGGCGCCGGATGGTCTGCCTGTCGTTTCCTTCGTTGCTGTTCTTGCTGTTGTCCGAGTGCGCACTCTTGCATTTTGCTGAACGTCTTTGGGGCGTACCTTTTATCTTCCTCTTCCCCTTGGATGGGCTTTCATGACTGAAAGCTCTCGAGTATGCCTTTACGGTCCCCTCCTTCAATACTGCGCATGGGTTCGTCGTCGGATCCTTAGGTCCATATTCTTTAGGGGCCATTTCGGCAGGATCAATTTTTCTGGCGTCCACGTGTTGCGTTTTCAGTGGCGCTATCGGTGCATTCCCGTCTCCACGATTCGACCTTCGACTTGACTTTCTTCTGGGCAGCTGCACGCTTGGATGTCGGCTGGCTAGCATTACACATTACCTGCTCCTTTTCGTTAGTAATGACTTCCTCAACTTTTTGCTTGGCGCTTGCCTTCATAGGAGTGCTCTGACGGGCCTTAGGAGTTTCGTTTTCAAGTGATAAACTGGAACTGCAGTTCTTCCGCCGCCACAAATATAGGCGCGGCGAAGTCCAAATGCCTCCATGTGCCACCCGACAGACACATGGCACTAGCGAACCTGCACGGCGGAGATTCGAACATCCCCTGCACCGTCAAACCTAGAACTGTCTCCACCGCTGTCAGCTCTTTGTTTATTATGTCCACCCTGCCCGTGGCCACCTTCCAGTAGGCGTCTGAACCAACCAGTACGCTGATTTCATTTGCCTTCCTTGTACTCGCCAGGAAGGCGTCGGCTATGTCGTACCGCTTTTCTATAAGTGCACGGTCGCGGTGTCAAGTTCCGGACTCGTAACGAAGCAAATCTTCGGAACTTCTAAAGCTTCCAACACGACCGGCCTTCCACGAGCTTGCCGCGTAGCGTCACCTGTACTCGCCGGCCGCGTAGAACCTTGGGTGACTTCCCACTGCCCAACGTTACTAAGCACAGGTCTTCCGTGCCGACAACCATGCATTTCAGGGCCAAGCCGCATCCTGGTGAATGAAGGTGCGTTGGGTGCCGGGGTCTAACAGCACTCGCACAACAAGGCGTCGCCGTACACCCTCTGCCAAGGCTCGGGCCGTCTGGAGCAACACTGACATTGCTGCGGAGTGTCCGCTCGAAGCCGCCATGACGGCAGGTGCGCTTCCTCCGGCTTGTACTTGGCGTGTTGATCTGGGCGTACTGCTGCCAGTCGGATTGAACAAGTCACACAGGACGGTTAGGTGACGCCGATTGCAGCTACTGCAGGTCAGGTTGCGGGAAGCTCTGCACTGACACGCCACATGGTTGCGTCGGCCCCACCGACAACAGCAACGAGCGTTGCGCAACCGCGTCCTCTTCTCGTTCGACGACATGTCAACTAGGCAGTTCGCCACCTTGTGGCCACGGCTGTCACAGAACGGACACGCCGGTATTATTGTGGACTCAGACTTCGTGGTCAAGGTCGACGCTGCGGGGACGGGTGCCTCCGGTTGTCCTGGAAAGATCAAGTCGGAATTCTGGACGGATCGACGAGCTGCGTTCGATGGAGGCTGTCCTTGTCTTCCTTCCTCGCGAACTTCGATTTGAATTCTTAGGAAATCCATCAGTTCTTTCACCTGGCCAGCTGCTTGCTGCCGCGTCGCGGATTAGTCCGTTAGCCCCTTGTTCGTTTCCTTAACCCTCTGCCGGTACATTTGAGTCAGGTCATCCGGCAGGCATCGGAGGAGCACATGGTTCAGGATTACGGCGTATTGCTCTCGCGGAACTCCCAGGGCTTCCAGGGCGCCGATACGGTTTTGTACATTGTCGTAGATTTCGCGAAGCCTCTCAATATCCATGGAGCTTCGTATCGGTTTCGATGCCGTGAGTTGGTCAATGTGCTCGTTGATGAGCAAGTCTCGTGGGCCGAATCGCTGGACTAAAGGCTTCACCGCAAGGTCATAGTTCGCGTCAGTAAGCCGGATTCCAATAGCTCGTTTGGCGTCACCGATTAAGTACGTCAATAAGTACTTAAACTTCTCTATGTTCGGCAGCTCGGTATTTTCATGGATCATCACGTTAAAATGATCCCAAAACGCTTGCCAGTCGTGTAGATTTCCCGAGAACGCCGGGATTTGGAGCTTGGGAAGCTTAACCGTCCGATGACGTGACGCATGCGTGTGCCCGCCTGACACGCCCATGGGATCAATGACTGGAGTAGCTGTCCCTCCGCTGGCGAAGGAATCGGTCGCGCTCGGCACTTGCTGGGCATTTCGTAGGAGGAAGCGTGCTTGAGAGACGGCGTTAGATATCTTGCGGTTATACTCTGCCGCTCCTTCGAGCTCCTGCTCCAGCCCGTCGTCATCCGTGGCATCAGCGATTTTCTCGTTGAAGGTGGTGAGCTCAGGCTCTCACAGTACGATGTAGTCGACGTGGGTGTTCAGGGTCGCCGCGTCAAGTGAAGGCTGCTGCAGCAGGTCATTCAGCTGGGTGAGAGCTCGCGTAACGCCGCTCCTGACGACGCCACGAGTCTTGCAAAGGCGGTCGATTGACGAAGCCATGCGGGTGATGCTCCGAAGGGCGATTTTCCCGGGTGGGTCGGCAGCAAAGATGTCGCGCGGAAGCTAGCGCGAGTCAAAGCCTCAGAGCCCTAGACAGAGCGACCCGTGCTTCTTTAATCGATGTCATCGAACCAACTACTGATGATGATCGCGGCGCGTGCTCGCGCCCGCTTCGTCGTCTTCCACCTTTTATACAATCTTCACCGAGGGTGGTGTTGAGCGCTTGAGCCCGTGATTATCGGCGACCCTTGTGTGAGGGGTTCATATTTCTCAACAAAGGGAGCATCTTTAGTTCTTGTCGCCAAGAGTCCGAGAGTAAATCAAGCGGGTGACATTCTGTGCTGCCCAGCTAATCTCGGGAGGATGCGGCGACCCGCCGCAGTTCTGCTTATTCGGAGCTTCTAGTTAGAAAAATTTATTTATTTATTTATTTATTTATTTATTTATTTATTACATGAAACTGCAGCGCCGATATGACATTATTGTAGGGGGTTACAATCTTTATGCATAAAGCAATCACAAAAAAGGGCAATACACAAAAGGGCAACATCACTTAGAAATACAATGGCGGAGCATAATACACAACTGTTACATGTTACATCACAAAATCATCGATGGCAGTGTGAAAATCAGATGCGGCAACTACTTCACTGGGTAGAGTTCCAATCTTCAATCGTTTTACGGAAAAATGAGTATTTAAAGACATCAATGCGGAACTGATACGGTCTAATTTTTCTTGGGTTATCTCGTCTAGTAGTGATGTAATGAGGTTGTTTTATATAAATGTTTTTATTAATTCCTGTCCTATCGCATAGAATGTTATTTTTTGGATTGGATTGGAAAACATTTATGAGCATAAAAGTGGGTGGCTTTCTCAGTCCAGATAGCCGCGAGCTAGCGCAGCTGCTTGGGCGCGAGTGATGAGGCGTTCTTGGTCGTCGCACCGTGAGCTGGCCAGCTCGCGCTCCCACTGCTCAGGGGATGGGGAAGGGAGGGGGTTTGGCGCGTAGGGGCATTCCCAGACTAGGTGGTAGGTAGTGTTTGGGACGGAGCAAGAAGGGCAGTTGTAGGGGTAAGTGGAGGGAGATATGTGGTGGAGTATCGTGGTGTTGTAGAATGTGTTGGTCTGCAGTCGACGCCAAATGCGAGCCGCCTGTGTGCTGAGGGATGGGTGAGGAGGAGGGTATTGAAGCCGCAGTTGGCGATAATGATATAGGATTTCAGTGTATCGGGGAGGGACCGGGGGATAGATGGAGGGTTCGGAAAGGTCCTCTTCCGTCGACGAAAACGCCCGGAATGTAAGAGCGCGGGCAGCGGCGTGTGCCGCCTCGTTTCCCTCGAGGGAAGAATGGCCTGGTGTCCATACAATCTGGATGTGGGGTGGATCCTTGATTGATGATAGTATCTTCAGCGCTGAGGGAGAGATGCGGCCTGTACAGTAGTTGCGGCAAGCCTGTTGCGAATCTGTGAGGATTGCCACGTAGTTAGAGGAAGCGGTGGTCGCTGCTAGAGCGATGGCTGTCTCTTCAGCCGTCGTGGTGCTTGCGTGGGGAATGCTGAGGGAGGTAACATTGCGACAACCAGTGCGTGAGCAGGGCGGGATGTATACGGAGCGACGTCCGTGTATCGGGTGTCCGGTTTGTTGTGGTATTTGGCCCGGAGGCGGGTGACGCGGGCCTGTCTTCTGCCTTGATTGAAGGAAGGGTGCATGTGTTTGGGGATGGGAGACATGAAGATGTGAGCGCGGAGGGACGGAGGGATACGCTGGGGGGTGTCTAAAGGAAGAGGAGTGGGGTAGCCTAGTTTATGCAGTACCGTGCTACCCGTAGGGTTGAGGGCAAGGCGAGTGAGTTGCTGGACCCGCTGTGCTTCGAGGAGCTCAGAAAGGGAATTGTGGATACCTAATTGCAGAAGGCGGACAGCAGGCGTGAAGGCAGGGAGGCCGAGGGCGATTTTGTATGATTTCCTAATAAGGGCGTCTAATTTGGCATGTTCCTTTGGTTTGAGGTTGACGTAGGGAGTACCATATGTAATGCGGCTGATCAGTAGGGCTTGAACAAGACGGCAGGTGTCTGGTTCTTTTAGGCCATGGCGCTGGGTGCAGATTCTTCTGATGAGATGTGTGAGCTGGGTGACTGTGACATGTAGTTGTGGGAGAATCGCCGCCCCAGAGCCATCTGCATGGAACGTCACACCAAGTATACGGAGTGAGGGCACTTGGGGAACGGGCGTAGAATCGATCGTGACTGACGGGTCCGGAGTGGGGTTTGGGGGACGGCCTCGGGTGCGGGCTCGAAGAACGAGGAGTGCGGATTTATGTGGTGCACATGTCAGACCACGCTGCTGCAGGTACCCGAGTGTGCAATCAACGGCTTGCTGGAGAATGTCTTGTTGATCTCCTGGGGATCCTGCGTTAGTCCAGAACGTGAGGTCATCCGCATAGAAAGCGTGCTGAAGGTTGGGGATGGCAGAAAGCTGGGCTGGGAGTTGAAGAAGGGCTATGTTAAAAAGGAGCGGAGAGATTACAGAACCCTGTGGCGTTCCTTTCGGCGGAGTCGGGAAAGGGTCAGGCTGGAGGGGTCCAATACGAAGCGTTGCGGTGCGGTTCTTGAGAAAGGCCCGGACGAAGTTGTATGTGGCCTCCCCGCAATTGGTTGTTTGCAGTCCTTGGAGTATTGCGGCATGCGTGACATTGTCAAATGCTCCTTGTACATCTAATGCAAGTATAGAAATGGGGTGCGTTTTGCTTAAGTTTTCGATAATTTGCTCTTTAAGTTGTAAAAGCACATCTTGGGTAGACAGGTGTGCTCGAAATCCAAACATGGTATGAGGATAGAGGTCATTGTCCTCCAGGAATGCCGTAAGTCGGGAGTGAACGAGGTGCTCGAAGAGTTTACCCAGGCATGATGTGAGGGAAATAGGGCGAAGGTTGTCAACGGAGATTGGTTTGTGTGGTTTCGGGATGAGGGTGATGTCGGCGTGGCGCCACTGAGGAGGAAGGGTGCCGGCTGCCCAGTGCTTGTTGAAGAGGGCAAGGAGGGAGTTGAGGGAGTCTTCATCGAGATTTCGTAAGGTCTTGTTGGTTACTCGATCTTTTCCAGGGGTGGTATTGCGCGTGATGCGGGTGAGGGCCTGCTTCAATTCTTGAATCGAAAAGGGGGCGTCAAGCGCAGGGTTCGGTGTACCCATGTAGTCGTCAGATGGAGGAGGTGGCGGGGTTTGCGGGGGACCAAAAAACTTCGTGCGTAGGGTGTCTAGAAGGTGGGCAGGGGGATGGGGGTAGTTATGAATCACACGTTGAATGTGGTGATACGTGGCAGTCTTGGAGTGTTTTGAGCCCCGCAGATGTCTCAGAATACGCCACGCACGTTTTGTGCTAAGCGTACCCTGAAGCTCGTCGCAGAATGAGCGCCAATTTTGGGTTTGAAGGGTTCGAGCGTATTCCGAGGCACGCTGGGTGACTTGAGCGATGCGGCGCTTTAGCGAGCGATTGTGCCTGCGCGTCTTCCAGCGGTTTACTAAGCCTCGTCGGGCTGCCCACAAATGTGCGAGATGGGCGTCCACAGAGGGATTGGCTGTAGTGAGGGGGATAACTTTTGTGTGCTTCTGAACCAGGGACAGAAGCTGCGATGTCCATTCTTCGAGGTCCGTGATGTCATCTGGCAGGGAGGTGGGATCCTTGCGGAACGAGGACCAATCGGTGAGCGTAGCGTGACCGATTTTACGCTTGAGGGGAAGGCAGCGAATAGTGAGCGCCAGAATGTGATGGTCACTCCCCAAAGTATTCGGTAGTCTCTGCCACTCTAGGTGAGGGGCATTTCGAGCGAAAGCCAGGTCTGGGTTGGTGTCGCGTGAAACACTGTTCCCTATACGGGTCGGGAGGGCTAAGTCGTTGCACAGCGTGAGTGCGTGGTGCTGCATTGCGTGAAGGAGGGCAGTGCCTTTCCTTGTGGCGTGGTTATAACCCCATGAGTGGTGAGGGGCGTTGAAATCCCCAAGCAGAAGAAGAGGGTTAGAGCCGGCTTTTTGTGTAGCCATCAGGAGGAGGGGGTCGATATCCTTAAGCGGGTGTTGCGGGGGACTGTACACGTTGAGGATAAAGAGGCTGTGTTGACCCGGGTGAGTTGGGAGAATCTCGACGAAAGTGTGGTTAATGGATGAAGGAATATCATGCTGCTGCGCCGTGAACTTTTTAGAGACGAACACTGCTGTGCGATAAGAGGGATCCTGGGTGAAACATTCGAAACCACGAAGCGTTGGGGTTGGCGTATCGGTTTCCTGGAGGGCAATAACGTCTGGGGGAGATTGGCATATGTAATGATCGAGCTGGGCTTTTTTGCTGTTATATGACCGGCAATTCCATTGATAGATGGTAATCTCGGAGGGGTCAGTCATCATCGGACGGGAATGGGGTGGCGGCGGCTATCTGGGCATCGGGATGCTGAGATATCTTCGGCTTCTTCGATTGAGGAGTCCTGTCACCTTCGAGGGCGTCAAGCCGCTGCAGAATAGCCTGGGTAAGGTTGGATGGGCTAGCCTGTTCTAAGGCGGTCATGCGCTGGGTGAGGGAGTCAGTGAGCCGAAGGAGAGTCTGCGCAGTGTCGGTAATGGTTTTGTTGAGAGCAGCCAAGGCATCGGTGATCTGTTTTTCGACAAACGGCATGATTTGCGTACGAATCTTTTCGTCAATGAGGGCGTCGGCTGTTACGTCAGAAAGGAAGGGTGGGGGGGGGGGTAGGGAGGCAGTATCTGGGGGCGGTAGCATTTTCGGGGCTTGTTGAGAGAGGCGGTTAGCGTTTTCGAGCGCTTCAATACGCTGGAGCATGGCGGCGTTTTGCTCTTTTATTTCGGCTAGAAGTTGTTCTATTGCGGGCGGGGCCGGGGGAAGTGTGGTTTGAGAGGCTGGTGCAGGTCGCGTGGGGAGAGGAGGGAAGGATTGAGCAGTGGGGGAGCGCGAGACAACAGTTGACCAGCTCACCTGTCGGGGGTCGATATCCGATGCTGGAGGGGTGGTTTGTCCATAGTGGGTGGGGCGAGGCTTGGAGACTGGGGGTGCAGGTATGAGTCTGTTAGGGCAGTCTTTGCTTGCGGTTGCATGGGGGAGGTTACACAGTTTGCACTGGGGACTGCACGGATGGTCTGCAGGAGGATCGCTCAGTCCACAAGCGGGGCAAGTCGGGCGGTCGAGATGCGGGCAGACATCTTGTCTGTGGCCGATGTCGCCGCACAGTTGACAAACTTGTACACTCCGGCGGAATGGGCGGCAGCGGTACAGGAGGCTGCCGACTTTCACGTAGAAGGGCACGTGAGGGCCCTGGAAGGTCAGCAGTGCCGAGGTGGTACGCCCCATGAGGCGAGCATGTATGAGTTGAGGCCTGTTTGCTTGTAGGAGGTCGCCGAGGGCTTCATTTGTTGTATCCGGGTCCAAGCCGTGGATGACTCCCCGGCAAGTGTCGGGAGGTGGCTTCATGTACGGCATGATTTCGTATTGTACTTCGCCGATTTGCACACATGTTATCTTGCTCAGAGTGATGGCATGACTGGCGTTGGGTGTGCTTGCCACGACTAAATTTTGGGACGTCTGGATTTGAAAAACGATGGTGTTGTAGAATTCTTGCAGGGGAATCGCACTTGCAGTTGCGAAGCTTTGGAGAACAGTGCGAGGAGCCCAGGCCGCGACGTTAAGGCCAGAGCGGGGTGGATAGACCACGGTGTAGTTGTCTTTCGGCAACCGCGGTTGTGGTGCACGGCGGGTGTTGGCGCCCGTGGTAGGTGAAACTCTTGGCTCACCGCGTTGCGGCGGTAAAGCTGACGTGTCGTTGCCCGGTGGCTTCGAAGGTGCTTTCTTGAGGCGCGAGTAAATGACATCGGTCCAGGGGTTTTCCGGTGGGATAGTACGGCCACTCAGTTGATCGAATTCCATGGCCTCTTGGCGCTGGGAGTGGGACGCTGGGAGTGGGAGCTCTGCGCCCGCCGGCATGGCCGGAGGCAGCAGTATACAACACCTTTGGCGCGGTAGGCTTAGCAGAGCGTCGCCGCCGTGGAAGTTCAAAGTCGGGTAATTAAGCAGAGAGAGGCCCCCCGATGGCACTTGAGGCACCGAAGCGTGCTGGATAACGTTAGAAACACGATGGTAAAGTCGTTCACTTGCCAGTGAGGGTAGTCCGCCGATTTGGAGGTTCACTGCGGGAGCCCATACAAAACGTGACCCGCATAGAATGTTAAATAAAAAGTTTAACCTCAATACTTCCCTACGTGCTGCCGAAGGTTTCCATCCAAGTCCGCCAACAATACTCGAGCTTCTGACAGTGAAATCGTAATTGGCTGTGACAAAGCGTGCTGCTCGTTTTTGGACGCGTTCTAACTTATCAATATTCTTATTAGTAAATGCATCCCATAATTGGCAAGCGTATTCTAGCACAGGCCTAATGTTAGTCACGTACAACGTTTCCTTCAAACCTGTAGGGGCGTGCTTAAAGTTCCTCTGAAAAAAAATACAACATCCGGGACGCTTTCCACGCAACTGTGTTCACGTGCGCAGATCAATTGATAGTAGAAGAAAATGTGACACCCAGATATCTAACTTCGCACATTTACAAGGTGGTTTGATTTACACGGTATGAAGTTACTAACTTATTTATTTTATTTGTAAATTTTACATGGTTGCACTTCTTTATATTCAATGACAATTTCCATTTTTTACACCAACTAGTTACAGCGTGCAGGACAGTTTGCAAAATTTTTGCGTCATTTATGCATGTAACTGGAAGATATAACACACAGTCATCTGCGTACAGTCAAACAGTATATTTAAGATCAGCTGGCATGTCATTTATAAAGATTAGAAATAACAATGGTCCCAGCACAGACCCCTGTGGTACACCGGATAAACCTTCGACAGGGGAAGACGATGCGGACGACGACACGTTGTTCACGCATATGTAGGTAGTCTTTGATCTAGCCGAGTAAACGCCCTGGAATTCCTAGACTAGATAATTTAAACAAAAGTAGGTTATGCGACACCACATCAAACGCCTTTTTTTAGGTCTAGAAATACTCCATCTATCTGTGGGCTGTTGTTTATACCAAGTGTGATATCGTGGATAAATTCTGTTAATTGGGTTGTGCAAGATAATCCGGAGCGAAAGCCGTGCTGTGTAGCTGTGAAGAAATCATTATCCTGGAGATGTTTCATTACGCCTGAATAAATTACATGCTCTAAAGTCTTACAGCAAACCGATGTTAAGGACAGCGGGCGATAATTGTGTACGTTTCCTTTATCACCTTCCCTGTGAATCGGAGTTACGTTAGCCAATTTCCAATCCTTTGGTAACATTGCATCATGCAGTGATTTATTAAAGAGTATTACTAGGAAGGGAGAAATAGTAGATGCGCAACGCTTCAGTACATGTTTAGAGATACCATCAGGACCATTTGCAGAATGTGGGTTCAGGTTAACCAGCAGAGTGCGTACACCTGGTTCAGTTATAACGATTTCGTCCATGTTGGTCAAGTGTATGAAATATCCAGGAACTACACTCAGTTGGTGTGTGTTAAATACAGAATGAAAGTACTTACTAAAGCATTCAGCTTTACCTCATCATCATCATCATCAGCAGCAGCAGCAGCAGCAGCAGCAGCAGCCTATCTACGCCCACCGCAGGGCAAAGGCCTCTCCCATTATTCTCCAATTACCTCGGTCCTGTGCCAACTGTGACCAATTTATCCACGTAAACTTCTTGATCTCATCTGCCCATCTAACTTTCTGCCGCCCCCTGCAACGCTTGCCTTCTCTAGGGACCCACTCTGTTACCCTTAATGACCAGCGGTTATCTTGCCTTCGCATTACATGCCCTGCCCACGTCCATTTCTTTTTCTTAATTTCTACTAATATGTCCTTAACACGTGTTTGTTCCCTGACCCACTCCGCTCTCTTCTTGTCCCTTAATGTTACACCTATCATTTTCCGCTCCATTGCACGCTGAGTCGTTCTCAATTTAAGTTGAACCCTCTTAGTGAGCCTCCAGGTTTCTGCCCCGTAGGTGAGTACCGGTAAGATGCAGCTGTCATACACTTTCTTCTTCAGTGACAATGGTAGGCTGCTATTCATTATCTGAGAATGTCTGCCATATGCACCCCACCCCATTCTTATCCTTCTAATTATCTCTGGCTCATGGTTGTGATCTGGGGTCACAACTTGGCCTAAGTAGATATATTCGCTTACCACTTCCACTGCCTCGCCACCTATCTCAAACCGCTGTGCTGTCCCGAGGTTATTGATCATTACTTTAGTTTTCTGCATACTAATTTTCAGGCCCACGGTTCTACTCTGTTCGTCCAGTGGGGAAAGCATGCTTTGCAATTCGTCCCCCGAGTTACTTAGCAAGGCAACGTCATCAGCAAATCTGAGGTTACTGAGGTATTCTCCATTAACCCTTACTCCCACCTGTTCCCAATCCAACGTTCTGAATACTTCTTGTAAACATGCTGTGAATAACATTGGAGAGATTGTGTCTTCTTGTCTGACACCGTTCCTTATAGGTATTTTACTGCTCTCCTTATGAAGGAGGATGGTAGCGGTGGACCCATTGTAGATATCCTCTAGTATTCTTACATAATGCTCATCTGCCCCCTGGTTCCGTAATGCCTGAATGACTGCTAGGGTTTAGACCGAGTCAAATGCTTTCTCATAATCTATGAAGGCTATATATAGGGGTTCAGTATACTCAGCGCACTTCTCTATCACCTGATTGATCGTGTGAATATGGTCCATTGTTGAATAACCTTTACGGAACCCTGCTTGTTCTTTAGGTTGACTGAAATCTAAGGTTGCAGAAATTCTGTTAGCGATTACCTTGGTAAGTACCTTGTAGACAACTGACAGTAAGCTGATGGGCCTGTAATTTTTCAAGTGCTTCATGTCGCCTTTCTTATGGATTAGGATAATGTTCACGTTCTTCCAAGATTCCGGTACCATTGCGGTTATTAGGCATTGCGTATGCAGGTTGGCCAGTTTTTCAAGTATAATTTCTCCGACATCCTTGCTGTTATCTGATCCTCACCAGGTGCTTTGGCACCTTTCATTTCTTTCAAAGCCTTCCTTACTTCTTCGGTCGTTACTGGTGGGATGTCTATCTCCTCTGAGCTACTGTCTCGTTCGGCATTATCCTGGATGTCCCGGCTACTGTACAGGTCCCTATAGATCTCCTCGGCCACTGTGACTATTTTATCCTTATTTGCGATGACATTGCCTTGCTTATCTTTAAGTGCATACATCTGATTTTTCCCCGCGCCAAGACGCCTCTTCACTGCTTTCAGGCTACCTCCGTTCTTTACAGCGTATTCGATCCTCTCCATATTATACTTCCGTATGTCAGCTGTCTTACGCTTATTGATTAACTTCGAAAGCTCCGCTAGTTCTATTCTGTCAGCTGCGGTGGAGATTGTCATAGTTTGCCGTTTCCTAATTAGATCTTTCGTCTCCTGTTAAAGTTTACCAGTATCCTGTCTAGCCATAGTGCCCCCGACTTCTACTGCACACTCCATGATAATGAGTGTAAGGTTGTCGCTGGCTTCCTGTGTTGTAAGCTCGGCTTCATCGTTAAGAGCTGAATATCGGTACTGCAGAGCGATCCTGAATTCTTCTGCTTTACGTCTTACTGTTAGCTCATTTTATCGGCTTCTTTCGTACTAGCTTGTTGCGGTCCCTCCTCAAATCTAGCCTAATTCGAGATCTTACCATACGGTGGTCACTACACTTTACCCTTCCGAGCACTTCCGCATCCTGCACGACGCCACGGTTATCGCATAATATGAAGTCTATTTCATTTTTATGCTCCCCATTCGGGCTCCTCTAGGTCCACTTCCGACTCTCCCGTTTACAGAAGAACGTATTCATTATGCAAAGGTTATTCCGTTGTGCAAACTCAACTAGTAGGTCCCCCCTGCTATTTCTACAGCCCAGTCCATAGTTCCCAACTGCCTTGTCTCCAGCCTGATTCTTTCCTACTTTAGCATTGCCTACTTTAGCTTTACCTACGTCATCTTTAACCAATTTATTATCATTTATTATGACTTGTATTGCATTGCCGTCTTTTTTACTTCTCTTTATATATCGCGAAACTTCTTTCGGATTTTTTATTTTATCAGCTAGACCTGACAAGTACGCATGCTTCGCTTGCCATAGTTCATTCTTAAGTTTTTTATTCATCATGTTTAGCTTAGTGTAGAGGGCAGGATGGCCTGATTTATGGCCCTCTATCAGCTCTTCCACCGTGTTGTGCAGCCCCGTGCCAAGCAGTCTCTCTGTGGACGCACTCATGGGAAGACCAATGGCCTGCTCAACCGCCTTTCTAATCATTATATAAAGCATCATTATGTCCTCCTTGTCGAAAAGAAGACAGGGGTTGACGTAAGTGATTCTCAAGACGACAAAAATTTGAAATATTCGAAAGGCATCGGATTTCTTGAGCCCTCGCTTCTTGGTTGCAACTCGCCTGATCATGTGTATGATTTGATTGATGCTGTGTTTGAGGCGCTGCAGGGATACTTCACTCTTGGTGTTGGCCTAGAGATGTAGGCCCAGGATCTTGATGCTGGGGCTTGGAGTGCTGACCAAGCCATCGAGGAGTATTTGAATGTGTTCCTTGATGTGTCGTTTTGCGTGAGGGCGGACGACAAGGAGCTCCGATTTTTTACGCGAACTCTGGAGGCCACAGGCTTTAGCACATTGGCGCACTAGAAGTTAGATGCCATGCGTTGGTGTGAGCTTCCTTTAATGTTTCAACTCCTGGCATACGTGGGCTGAGCGTACAGCGGCGCGAGAGGTCGCGTGACGCTATCACGTGGCATTCAGCGAGAATGCAGGGGGTAAACCGTAGATGTGCTTGGTGAGTCCACCTCCTGTCTTCCACGTCTTCGCGTGCGCACGTAGCTAAATCGTTAAGACAACGGGCGCTCGCTTTGCTACTCTTAGTTCCAGTTTTGATTCCTGTCGGTGCAGTAAATTTTTTTCTTTGTTCGCGGAAGTTTTCTGTTGACACCAACACTCGCGAAAGAACCATTGGGGGGTAGAGGTAAAAACCTTTGCTTTAAAAAGTTCGAAGCCATTGGTGTAGCTGCACCACCTTTTCAATTACTTTAAAGCTACTTGTGTGATAGCACAAGGTCACTTCCATTTTCGGAGTTTCCTATTCTACAAACAGAGCTGTATCTCAAAGACCACTAGCATACTAGGGCCACTATCCTTTTTAATTTACATATATGATTTAGTTAATTGCCTTTATTTTTCAAAATGCCGCTTGTACGCTGACGACACGACTACTTGCACTTCGGAAAAAAGTATGAGGACTTTATTGCAGAAATTAAGCACTGACCTAAATAATGTAGTTGATTGGTGTAATAACAACATCCCCCAAATTAATCAATCGAGAACTAAATTTGTGGCATTTAGCTCTGCTAAACGAACCACAACTTCAATTACTTCAATTCACCTTGCACAGCGTGCTGCAGCAGCCAACAGCTAAACAATTCTAGGTGTCAGTTGAACTCTAACTTGAAGTATGCTCTTCATGATGCTTACATTAAACAGAAAATGGCATGTGGCTACACGTAATCATCAAATCCCGACCACACTTCAGTCGTCAGACACTCACCATGCTTTATTATTCCTTTATTCACTCTCACATTGCTTATTGCGTCAGTTCTTGGGGCAACACATACAGAAGCTATCTATGTCACAACAAACTGTTCGTTGCCGGTGTTCGGTAGCCCGAGTTGAGAATGCAGGACTCGTGGACGCACTGATAGAACACGAAGGAAGGTACTTTATTAAGAACTAGCCGGGAGGTGACCGGCGTCGTCCATGCTTGGGCGCGCACTGGCGCTCTAGGCCCGCGCAATCTAAGTCACGTGAGTCACTATTGAAGTGGGCCCCACCAGGTGGCGTTAGTTGTTCGCTTGGCTTGACGAAGCGCAGTACATGACACAAACAATGCAGAATCAACCGCTTAGAATCCTCACTGTGAGTCCGTACCAAGCTCAGGCCAATCCTGTAGTGGCAAAAAACTGTACTTCGACAGTTGCTAATCTCGTCAGGTATAGTCTTTTACCTTCCTCTGTCGAGATATAACAACCTACTTCCTCAGGTCATTTTTTTCGGCCCATGCCTTCCCAATCAAAACCTCACGAGACTTCCGGTCAATGGTAATTTAATCCTGTGTAAATTTCGAACTAATTGCGGTAAGCAAACGACCCATTTCTTTGCATTAACATTGCGAAAGAACTTCCGAAGAAAATTGAAGAGCTGAAACACTGCATTTTTTAAAAAATTGCTGTGAAATCCCATCTCCTCAAACAGGATTCGTAACTTATCGCAATATTTTTTGCATTCACGGGGATACCAACAGCACTGCCCGTAAAAAAAAGTTATTCAAATTATACACTCGCTCTCTGGTCATTTTCACTACCAAATAAATTGTATGTGCTCTTTCTCTGTTTTGCACATAGTAATAATTTATACTCGTTGTATTATTGTTGGTTTTGGGGGGTATTTGTACTTGAGTGTTTTTATTATATTGCCGCTAACAATGCATTCGATTTGTTTATTTATGGTTTGTTTTTATTGGACGGTTATGCCGGGCCCTCTTAGCTGTGTCCAAAGTGAAGCAAGTGTTCCATTCTTTCTTTCTTATGCCGCGCGGGGTTATCTCATTTTATAGAGAGAATGTTTCGCTCGAACGCCCCTAGCCTAGAATAGTCGTCTTTTATTTACAGTGTTCTCGATGAAATTTGACGGTTCGAGAAACACCCGCGCTGAAAGACACATGCCCGCAGAGCAGACGCCGCGGCATTCGATTCGCCGACACTCGCCTACGCACGTCACTTTGTTGACTGCTGCTTCGCCGCTTCTGTATTCTTTGAGTTGTTAGGGGAGCACAAGTTCGCTCCAATAAACTTGTTTCTCTTTCAAGACAGCTGCGTCGTCTTCCGCTACATGACAACATTTATATTTAAGTTCACTCCCATTTTATGGCACATGAAATGTACAAGCTTGCTAATCAAAACGTAATTGTTTAGATATCTATGCTAAAGACACCCTTTTCTGCGAATCTCCTGTTTGCTGCTCTTCGTGTAATCACGTATATCGATTTTTATTGGAGGTCCCGTTGAAGTCTGTGACTTTCGGACCTCCCTCTGTATATCCTAACCATGTGCTCCACCTTCTGTTTACCATCAGATCTTTTGGCTTGACTTGAAAACTCACGGGCAGAGCCACTGCAGACTGCTGACGTTTTGCTCTAATTTGTAGTTGCGTCATCACTCTACAGCTCCATAATGAAACCTAACTTTCGCTTCTGAGTTATTGAGCGTGATCTGGTGAAAAAAATGGCCGCGTATCTGCTCGCCCCGCTGCAAATGTCGTCGAAAGACGACAGTCTACGGCGGCTTCTGCCACGTAAATGCCTCTCTTCCCTTTTCCGTCCGCCTCTCACGCTCTTCCCTCCCTCTAGATCCTCTAATTACGAACAAGGAAGGCATTTCCTCGATTCAGTTCAATTCTGTCGTGTTGAACCGCTCGCGCCATCTACTTGGACCTTTTTTTACTGTTGAACTTTTAACAAACACGGCCGCGAGATCTAGGCTTGCGCGAGCTCTTTTTGTATTTTTGGGTCAAGAAATTGTTTTCAACGCGTATTTTGTATTTGCTAGCGCAAATATCAAGCACACCTTTGTTTTTATCCAAAAAAAAAAACCACTGCGAGTACCACTTGTGCATTTTCCCCATCTAGTGGTTTGGAAAAGTTTACTATAATAAACTTCTCCTTCAAGATTTCATTTTAACTTTTGGCTGGGCGGCTGAATCGAGGGACATACACAGACAGATATACATACAGACAAAATTTTAGGGTTTAAGTAACCCAAGAAACACTATCGTCTTTAAATCTTTTCTCCCGTTGTTTCCGCGCCGCCTTTTCATAGCCGCGGCGCCGACAGCCGGCGTAGCAGACAATTCCTGACTCGCGTAACGCCTAGTCCTAGAGGAGCTACATACAGGAACTCTACGTAACGCTACCGCCGCGTGCCCTATTTCGAAGGCACAGGCGAAAGAGGCGCCGACTTGCGATGAAATGGCCAAGCAAGTCATTAGGCTGTGAACTAGACTGCTCCGAGCAGGCAAGTGCGCAGTCTTAGCGCAATGTCATGCGCGGTATTATAAGTTTCCAGAAATCGTCTTGGGAAGTTTTGACACCGAAATAGTCTGCCAACAGTATTATACTGCCAACTAGTCGGTCTTATTGGGCCTGCACCAAGTGGGCCCTGACCGCAAATCGGCCCGCGTGGTCACCCAGCTCCTTTTCTGGACAGCCGTCGCGTGCACTTGTGTATGATGCGCGGAGGCTTGGAAAGTCCGCAGCCGAACTGCTGCACTCACCCGTGCCACTCTGCGGGGCTCCTTCCAGGTGGTTCACTGCGAAGGGACAAGGTCGTTCGTTTAATTCACCGCCCGCGCACTGCCTCTCCTAGGGAAGCGTCGTCCCTGAATTGCGCCAAGTGATCCCTTCGGCGCCACAAACCAGTATCCGTTTACACTGAACCGCTAAATGAAACTTGTACGTGGTATGCATCTGCGCATGCGCTTTCACGAGCCGCTATCACTCTCCGTGGCTCGCTCTTCTGTCGGATGCGGTAGGAACGCGAGTCCAACTCCAAAAAGGCATTCGGTGATGGTCGTCGGGCGCTCAATCACCGGCATAGGGACACATGAAATAAAGGGGCCATGAAGACCAAACGCAACTTTGTTCATTTCGAAAGTACTAACCTTTGGTTACTCGCTAAACTCTGTTCCAGCCACGAATGGTGTTTTTTAACCGAAAAAAAACGCGCGGAACAGAAACTCAAATTTAGCGCCAAAATGACGTAATATGAGCAGTAGTGACATAACATGCACCTGCAATGAAAACTAACTTGTCAGTGTGTTGACTTCACATCTGGGTTCACGTAATATGATCAAACCAAACTATAGAGGCCCCGCTATATTTGCACGTCTTGTTTCTTGGCGGTGGCTTTGGTTGGCGGTCGCCAATGGCGCATAAGATTCTGTAACGACACAGAGACATTTTTGGAAAATGGACGGTGAGTCGCCGCGGCTTCATCTCTTTTCCTAAATATCTATATTATTGTTTTGTAGTTTCAGAAGAAATTGGCATCATTGTTATCGGGACAATGCCGGCATTTTAATAAACTGCGCTTGTATTTTGTCTTCATGGCCCCTAAACATTGCCAATAGAGCACTCAAAGAGCGACCTTTTTGCATGGCCTGCATGCAAAGCCAGCCTCTGTACTGTCAGCATGGGTGCGCCCCGTCATTTGAAATATTGGACAACCGTATTCGAGAGGGTCGCACAAATTGTGCCGAAGGGCCCAGTGCGCAAACTGGCCGAGTGACATGATCTTTCGTTTCTTAAATTTGAAGCTCACGTTGCAAACCCAGGCAGAACCGGACTGTTCGGCCCAGTTCAAGCCGAAGTAAGTACTTTGGCCAGTGAATTACTATCCAGCCTTTTTCCTGCAAAAGTTTTAGGCCCGTGCCAAAATGTGGGCATCTTGGCCCTGTCCGGCCGTGCACTCAGCTGGGTAACCCTTAATAGAGGCACCCATTTTCGAATTTTTGTAACCTATAATTTATAAGGTACAAAAGTAACCTATGGCTTAGTAACCTTTAGATACGTATACACGTATGGGTTAGTTATTTATAAGTTACTTTACCGCTTGCAGCATGTATACCTTTATATAGGTGGCATCTGCCGCCGTCCAAGGCCACACAGCTGAAAGGAGTTATGTTGAATACCCGCGCGTTTCCACCGACGTCGTTGTGGCGAGCTTCCGATGGCGCCTTTCTGGCGCTGTAAACACACAACGCCTCAGTGGAAGACAATATGCGCAACCACTCTCTCCATTGCGCAGTCTGAGCTCAGAAAGCCTCGAGTGTCTTTTGTACGTCCCTTCAATAGACTGCCGTCCGCTATTATGGCTGTGCAAACATTACAAAAAGGATATATACTAAAATAAAAGTTTCTTTTATAATTAATAAAGTTGCGGTGCCATAGAGGTTGAAAATATTCTCTTAATATAATGCATCCCTATGTATATGCATAGGATGACCTGTTCGATAGTCATTACCCAAGTTGTCACTCAAAAATCTTCGAGAATATTGGCAATGCTTAAGGCACATGAACAGGCAATATTGAATTTGGTGTTGTTATCAGCTTTGCGCCGTTTAAGAAGCGAGCATCACACATGCATGAAAGCTCTTACAGTAAATTGCGGGCATCAAGTTAAGCTTTCGTGAGCCCGCATTTCATTAAATAAGCCCGATGAGATGCACTTGATAGCTTATTTTAAAAGGACGCCAAAGCTGCTTGAGAGAGAGATTCTTGCGTGACAACTTGGGTTATGATGATCAGAAAGGTCGTGCAATACGTGCACATAAGTTTGCACATATAACAGGAGCACATTTTCAGAAGTTTGGCATGAGTATTTTAGAACATATAGTTTCCACATCTAAGGAATAATACCTAAGGATTATTCATTAAAATCACCAAAGCTGCGATTCACCAAAGTTTTATTAGTGTCCCTTAACGAGTATTAGTATTTTCCTGTATCGCTATATATTTATTTCAAGGTAAAATTCGCTTTAGTCATATATTCTTATTAAACCTGTTTAATAAACGTTGCGTGATCCAGTTTACAAAGACAGCCAAATATACAGATTTTTCACCTGAATAGTTGCGCTGATGTATGCAAACTATTACAAAATTTGGGATTGTTTGGAGACTGCCATTGAACGATTTGTGGACCAGTTAGAATTTGAGCTAAATTTATGATATGCTTCTCAGACGTGTACTTCCCCAGTCCAGCGTTAATGTCATTGTTACGCATAGAAAAAAAAATGCCGGGAAGTAAAAAGAACCATTTATTATAGGATAACTGTTTCATACAAAGCATGTACTTAGAGATATATTCTCTGCATTTTCCGTGTCACCCAGAGTCTGTAATTTTACACTAGGAATTCATTCGTCTTTACGAGTCCATGTTACACTTCGTTTTTAGGTTTGTCTTTACAATTCAATCTAAGTTGTAGATTCCAACACTAAGTTATCTTTCTTTCTGCAGCAGTAACACGTTTTGAGGCAAATGGCTATCTGTCTTTTCGACAAAAGTTTTCCTGGGATAAAATTTGTTGTATGAAAACAAATCTAGTACACAAGCAGGCACGAAATCAGGGCACTCTGAAGATTTGCAGAGGTCATCTGAATAACTTGTTTTCTGCTCCAGTATATGCGAGGGGCCGTCACTTGGATTTCTCTACTTTGCAATGCCTTCTACAGAAAATATCACAGAAAGAACAAAATCCAGCGGCACCATAACCGCCACGACCAAAACCGCAGGCATGTGAAGCACTATAATTACACTGTATGGAAATGAAGATGCAGAACACATAATACCAAGCCACACCAGAGATAGAGTAATTTACGTAATTTCGAGTAATTTTATGGCACTTTCATCATTACACAAAGTAATTTTGCAGCGTAGTTAAGAACAAATGAGCCTACTTTAGTCATACCGGCCAAAACTCTAAATTTCTTTTGTGCCGTGTTCCAGTTTATCTCATCCAACGTTTCTGCATACTCACCCAGAGCAGGCAGAAACTTTGAGCCACGAGACAAAACTGCAACTGGGGTGCCGCACATACATTTGCAAAAGAGGAAGAACAGCCACTTCCGCGACTTCACGTGGAATAATTGATAGTGCAGCGGGCAACCCCCCCACCCCCAGTACTAACAATTTTATTTTGAACAAGGCCCCCTGTAGAAGCCGGCAAGTCTTTCATTTCGGTAAACTGATTGGGTCAGTGTTTTGATTCTCTGCTATTAGTGACAAGGAACAGCGGACATAGTTTTTTCCCTTCAGATGTGTTGTGGGAGTGGGTACATCTACAGTTCACACCGATCTTCAAGCATCATTTCCAGGAGGTCCAAAACAGACTCTCTATACCTGTAATGGCCGGAATTGTTATTTAGGTTAAAATGCAAAAGGGTTGACTGCTGGGCCAGTTGGTATACATTTAAAATGAGAGAACACCACAAACTTGATAAAACGAAGGGAAGAACACAACACGAGTACTCACTAACAAGCTGGAGATTTAGTAAAGAGCCTTTTTTGCAATATTCTGCTGTAGCAAAACAAAACAACCCATGTAATAGACTAGCTACAGTTGCTGAAAAACTACAAAGCTCTATACTTAGGACATTGTTATGTTAATTTATAATCTACATGCAGTAACAAACTGATCGCAAGAGTCGCTAAGCATGAGAAAAAATGAAGTAGGAAGTATAAAACACTATAACACTACTTGAAGAAAGAACTCGCATTTTTAAAGGTTTAAAGCTGCTTTTGTCTGTGCAGGCCTTAATTCCACCTTTACATAGAATATCTACACAGATATGTTCCAGTTTTTTGCATTTTCATACCGTTGTTTATACTGAAATCAGACTTCCTTTCCACTTTTGTCATACTCAGCGGAGTCTCGGTTGTCAGCTCAAAGAACACTGTCTGCCTGACACAAAACAGTAATGCTGATAAGTCATACATATCATACCATACCATACCATAGGCTGTAGACGTTCGAGTCACGCCCCGGGGGTTGAAAATAACGCCCCCTTCTCCCCGTGTAGTCAAAGTGGCGTTGGCTACCACTCTCAAACGTCAGATACAGTTCTAGTAAATATAAATACCCCAGAAAGTGAAGGAGAACACTGTCACCTAGATAGCCGAATTGGAAAGGCATTCAAGATCAAATCGAAAGGCGTGGGTAAGGTCCCCACTCGGGACGCGTGTTTTTATTTCTTTCTGTCTTAGGTATATTTAAAAAACGTTAACTTCCCTACCGTAGTAAAAAACAGCCTAATAACACCCCTATGCCTCCTTTGGCGTTGCTGAGTGCCAACCTATCTTTCTGTATTCTATATATATATATATATATATATATATATATATATATATATATATATATATATATATATATATATTGTTACAGCGCAGTTTCTAGGAACGACATTGTCTTTGGGGTTTCTAATGGAAAGGGATTGACCAAGCCCCATGTGGTTTGGTAGAAGAGGAGGTTGAGGTGGTGACTGTGCCGGCCGCTTCCCGATCTGTTCGCTTGCCCTTCCCGGTCCACACAACTGTAAATAAACCCATTCCATTCATCAAGACCGTGTCAATATATATATATATATATATAGGTTGTTAGAACTTAAAAGAGGTTGCTGGCAACTGGATGTGGAATACGTATAGAAGATCACAATGGAAACATAACAATATTGACTCGACGTTTCGGACGGGGACCGTCCTTTATCAAGAGTAATATCTTACAGAATGGAAGTGGTTTAAACACAGTTCAAACACTTGAGGTTCCGGGGGCGGCGACATATGTTTAAGATTGGACGCGAGGAGGAAGAGAGAAAAGCGCATTGAAACATGAGAGAGAAAGCCAGCAATAAGGAAGTACAAACTAGAAAAGCATAAATGAGTGAGAGAGGGTGATGGAAAGAGGAGAGTAAGGGAGAACTAAACCCCACCGCTGCCTTTCTCTCTCAATTTAGTTCTCCCTTACTCTCCTCTTTCCATCACCCTCTCTCACTCATTTATGCCTTTCTAGTTTGTGCTTCCTGATTGCTGGCTTTCTCTGTCATGTTTCAATGCGCTTTTCTCTCTTCCTCCTCGCTTCCAATCTTAAACATATATAAACGCCCCCGGAACCCCAAGGGCTTGAATTGTATAGAAACCACTTCTCTTCTGTAAGATTACTCTTGATAAAGGACGGTCCCTGTCCGAAACGTCGAGTCAATAAATGTTGTTATGTTTCCATTGTGATCTTCTACGTATATATATATATATATATATATATATATATATATATATATATATATATATATATATATATATATATATAGCACATCAGAATCGAAAATGAGGGGCTCGTTGAATTGACAGAAATAATTTTTGGCAGTCAAGAAAACCACGGAAAGAAAAGGAGAGGATGGGGTAGGTCATTGAAACAGATAAGAAATTTGGAAAGAAAGTGGAGAAAAAATGCCCGCTGGGTGGGATCCGAACCCACGACCTCCAGAATACGCGTCTGGTGCGATGACCACTAAGCTACCGGCGGGGCTATTTTCCCCTCCACTTTCGTGGGTATTTATGTGAAGTTAATTTTTTTCCTGTGCTTGGGGGTGGTAGCCAGCGCCACTCCGACTGCTCAAGGTGAAGGGGACCTCCACTTTCTTTCTTTCTTTCTTTCTTTCTTTCCAAATTCCTTATCTGTTTCAATGACCTACCACATCCTCCTCTTTGCTTTCCGTGATTTCCTGGACTGCCAAAAATTATTTGTCTTATATATATATATATATATATATATATATATATATATATATATATATATATATATATATATATATATATATATATATATATAAATTCAAGCTCAGTCGACAGTTTTGTTTATTAGGCGCGTAGAGTTATATGAAGACCACCTAATATATACTGTGCCGTCCCCGAGTAAACATGTGATGCGCGGTGGGGTGTGCAGTGTGCAGAGCGCGTTGGATGTACCTATGTCAGTGCTCATGAACAAACTACTACTCAGTTGCTGTTCTCGACGCCAGCGTGTCAGACTGACCATCGTATCAGCCGAGTTGCGGCTGATACATTGTTTAAGAAGTGGGGAGCGCAGCCACGACGCAGTCATGGAACCGCTGAAGCCGCCAGATCACCTTCGACTAACCTGTAATGTCCAGAAGAACAGGGCGTTATTCAAGCAAAAAACTTGCAAGGCACTGTGCCAGCAAAGCCACTGAGTGAAGCTGCGAAAACTGCCACGCTCCTGGCCGTCGCCGGAGACGACGCTTTAGACGTTTTCAACAACTTCACTTTTGCAGAAGGTGAAAGCAAGCAGCGCTGCAACACTGTGGTGACTGTTGTGCCCAGTGTAGTCAACGACTCGACGGTCACTGTTGTTAAGTTCAGGCTTCTCATTTTTTTAATGAAAGCCGCTGGTGGCTCATGTATTGGCGTCGCCTCCGCTTGTAGCTGTTAACCTGTGTTCCTTTCATGCAGCCGCACGGACGCTAAGTTGAGAGCCGCTGAGAGCATGCTTTGTGTCCCTTCCTTTTCTGTGTCAAAAGAACGGTGTGCTTAGCCTGAGTTCCTCTGTCGCGTTGGTATGCGGTCAGCTCGACCGAGCGGTCTAAGCGAACGGCGGATGGGAGCACAGTAATGAAAACAGGTGCGGCGCGGGGCTCCCTCTCGGACGGCGCGCACGCCGCTATTATGGCTTGCCGACATTGGGAGGTGGCTGGGTCGTTCGTCATGACAAGCTGACGGGAACCGAAATGATGGTGTCTCTTAGAGTCGAAAAGGCGCGCCGTGTAGTTTTTGAGGATTTGCGAAGCCGGCGTCGGCACCGTTCGTTGATGGATCGTTCGCCTCGAAGATGGTCGGCTGGGCTTGCAGCGGCTCTTCCCGTGGGCTGGTCAGGCGGGCGGTGGCGTCCCTTAGTCTTGGAGGGGATTAGCAACGACTCCCTCATTGTCCCGGCGCGCACGCAGACGAGGGGGCAAGGCGGACGCGGGAAGATGTTACCCGCGCGAAGACCGCTCTGAGCCTTCGGCTTGGCTTTCGAGCAGATGCCGCCCGCTCAACGTAATTGTGTGTCTACTCCACGTGGTCAGTGACAGGTCGCAGATGTCTTGTACTTGCTGGTCGGTTGCAACGATGTGCGTGGGAAACATACTATGAGCGCATGAGAGTGTTGGGTGACGTGACAACAGGTGGGGACTTGTGGGGGATGGGATGGTTGTTATGGCCAATCAATGCTTCATATTAATTATTTTGAAAGGGGTTTTCGCTCTTTCTTGAACGCCCCTTTGAAGGCGGGGTTTTCGGGATCAAAACCGGTGTGTTGGGTTTTGTCCGGGGTCGGTCGACAGGGATCTAGTTCAGTGTAGATCTTCGCCGAACAGGCTGCTGCGGGCAGAGTGACAATGTAACCATCATTCTGTCCTGATGTAAATACTTGGAGTAATGTAAGTAGTGTAAATAAACCTAATACCCAGCAAGAAAGGTAGTCCTCAACCCTCACCTGCTTCAAGCATCGGACGTCGGTCATCGGAGCGAGTCGAGATTGTCCTCTCGGCTCGAGCACCCAAAGAAGCTCATTATTTCGTCTTCATCAGACACCAAGAAGATGGAGAGGCGAAATCTAACTACTGTGAAGACGTGCCTGAGGAGCGGCAGTACTTTTTGCCCCTCAAACATAACTACCTTCAACAGATAAGGCACTCGTTGGACCTGGACAAGGATATTGCTTGAACGGTTATGTCCTTGAAGCAGCACGAAATTGTGCTTCATCAGTGGCTCGGGTTTATGCGCTATAGAGCGGCCTGCACATAAAGAATCTATGCGTGGAACAGACGGCATGTGATAGACTTGCATCCAAGGCCAGGTCTGGTCTCAAAACGGCAAGGTAGGCCACGGCGGGCGCTTTTCTGATGCTGGCGAAAAGCACAAACGCCCGTGTGTACGAGATTTCGGCGCACTTTAAAAATCCACAGGTTGTCAAAATTAATCTGGAGCCCTCCACTACGGCGCGCCTCATCGCCTGCGTTGCGTGGGTGCGTTAAACCCTACAATCAATCAATCAATCAATCAATCAATCAATCAATCAATCAATCAATCAATCAATCAATCAATCAATCAATCAATCAATCAATCAAAGGGGAACGGTATTAGGCGAAATTTCGCCTAGGTCGTACCAAGTTGCAACAGAGAATGGTACAACAGTGAGACGAAACCGCCAACACCTGCGGCACACATCCGGGTCCTTCCCGCGCACGAGCTACAGCGATGAAAACCCCGCCGAATACGCTGCATCACACGAACCTGTCCGCGAAGCTTCGGCCAGAGCATCGCCAGCCCCAAGAAGGTCATCACGGGCACCAACTCAACCAAGACGCTTAGCATACACTGGAAACTTTGAACAAATAGCTTAGCAGTAAAAGTGCTCCGGTAGGACTAATTATTGTCAAATATTTTGTAAAAAAATTAGTGCCCCTCCACTCTGTGAAGAAGGATGACCTGCAAAGCTGGATGAAGTCCACGGAGTGCACGAAACAAAAAAACGTTTAACCTAATTTGCTATGCAGCATGCTTCCTAGCCAATTAGCTGAATGATCCTCTGACGGAACCAAGATTTGTTCCTGCCGATAAACATGGAACTGCCTGTGTCCCTCCAGCGTCGTAAGCATCTTACTGTTTGTGTAAGGCCGGGTTCAGACTCTTGCCGCAACTGTCATAATAACTTTAAAGAATGACGTCAATTCACGTCTCAGCTAACCTAACTGCGTGACATTGCATTTTTTTATGTCCATAGATTACGATATGGGTTTTGCGTCGGTAATCTGAACATAGCCTAACACACAAACCCAATCCGTTCTACCACTAAGGACCCCGGACAGGTCCCATTGGTCCGTTTAATGTCCGCGGCTTAACCTCGCACCAGCGAGGTTAAGCCGCCATTCACTGCCATTCTCAGTACAGGCATAAAACCTATAGCTATTTTCCACTATTGTCCACTACATACCTGCGCACGCATAAACCGGCAACCAGTCTTGTGCGCGTCCCTTAAAGCGACAGACGCCGTCGAAAATATCCGCTGAAAGCCCTCTGAAAAAGTGATATTGGCTCACACCGGAGTTCCAAGCGGGAAAGTTGCTGTTCGTTCGGGAGAGATTCACCGCTACTCCACGAGCCGAGCTTGAGGCGGTAACGGCGGTGCAGCAGCTTTCCATTGTTTTTGCACCCATTCGCGCTTGTGTTCGCGCCAACGCTTCAATTCTTGCTCATTTGCCTCCAAACGAACGGCATGCATCCGTCCCATAATGATTTAAAACCTAGAAGGCTTTGAGATCTATTTGAGCGCACAAACACGTGGCTGTCCGTTTTCGTTCCCCCTCGTATGCAACTTAATGTGTTTGTAAGATGTCTGTGCAACACATCAACCCACACCCGAACACCCGATTGAGAAGAACAGCCGACTAACTGCATTGAGCCGTGTAATTTCGACATATAAATCTCCCACCAGCACAACCGGGATTTCATCGGTAGAGGCATGAAGCCTACATGTGCGTGCATGCCCCCTTTTTTCTACCCGAAAACTCTGCACGCATAAACCGGCAGCCGGTGATGGCGCATACTTAGGCGTGAAAGACACCGGCGAAAATGTCACTCGGAAGGCCTTCCAAGCTGAAAAAGAAATATGGGCTCAAGGTCGCGTTCCAACCGAGGAAGGTTCTCTTCTACCGGGAGGGATTTGCAGCTACTTGGCCAAGTGAATTTGCGTGGAAACGGCGACGGCGGGCGTCGGTCGTTTTAGGGGGCAGTCCTTTGCAAGCCATTACCTGGGCTTCACGGCAGCGGCGTCTAGTTATATCCGCGCAACCGAGTGAGCGAACACGGAAGCGACAAAAGAAAGTTAGGGTGAAGTGGAGCGAAGGGTGAAGTGGAGTACAACACGTGCGGCTACGGCATCATCCCTCTCACTGCCTTGCCCGCACACATGTTTCATGTATCGCCACCAAGGAGCTCCCTCCATCTGACACTTTCCCCTGTCGCTGTTCCATTCTCCGTTAATCCAAAGCTCGTAACGTTTGCGCGTGTGGTTCTAACACGATATGCAACAACATACTCTCTGCTCCCTCGTACGGGGCTAACCCGAACTACGTGACATTTGCGCGGGAAGTTAAAACATGTTTTGAAACATGCTGGCTGGCGGCGGCGGCGCACTGCTAGGTAGCAGCAGAGTAGCGCACGCCGCCGCGCGTTCTCTGATCACGCGAGAACTTCCTGAGGTGCATCAGAAATGCACCGTGACCAAGAAAACTGCAGCTCGCGCTGCGCGCAAATTTCTTATTAGGGAGTGTAGTAATCGTCAGTGCATTTCTTTACGCCCATCTGTGATTCTGTTTATTTTAGATGCAAAGCATCTCTTAGTCGACCCTCCGTCGTCCGGCGTCCGCACCTTTCCTCCTCTCCACAACAGCTGTGATAGCGCCACTCTCTCCCCTCCTCCTCTCCACACCACCTATGCGCTAGCGCACGCTGCTCCTCCTCTCCCCTCTGCACACAAGCTGTCCAATCACGTGCATGCGCACTGCACCTTCTCACCACTCCCTCTGCTCTGCAAATAAACCCGTCCGCACTCCGCTCAGTTTCTTCTTCGGTACTGCGCCGTCTGATGACTGCAAATGGACGCCAACGATTCCGTCAGCGAACTGGCTGGCACGCCTTCAACTAGCGCCAGCCAGCACGCTGTCAGAACCGCGATCAGCTCCGAAGACAAGGCTTCACAGAGGAGAGCTCGCGACGCTGAACGTAAACGGCAGCGTAGAGCAGGGAATTCCTCGCTTCGAGAAGGAGAAGCCGCTTTGAAACGCCAGCGGCGAGTAGCTGATCCAGATGGCGTTCGGTAACGTGACAACGCTTCGAAACGCCAGTGTCGAAGAGCGGATTCCTCGCTTCGAGAACGAGAAGCCGCAAAACGTTCCCCACTACTCGATAAATAAAGAAGACATTTAATACGCTACTACACGTGTCTTTACTCTAACAACCAATTAACACGCTACTGCTCCACGGCTTTGCATCCCCTCAGGGTTCCCACGTGGGAAGGTGGTATCATTTTTTAAATGCAGAGCATTTCAGTAACTCACGATGTCACCCGCGTTGTCCCGTCGTAGTCCGCACCGTCGTTGTCCGCACCCCTCCCCCTACACTATGTAAAAGAAAATACTATCCGGCGCCAGGTTTCGATCCCTCGACCCTGCGGGCGGAACGCAATGTACATGGTGCTCTACCCACTGCGCCACAAAGCCGACACAGAATGGGAGGCTACGGACGCGCCTTATATCCTTGACTCATTCAAATTACTGCTGACGAGCGCTCTCTCGTCAGCAGTTGCCACAAGTGCAACAACATTAACGTAACGCAAACTACTTAACGTCGTGCGCCCCCGGAAATGCTCTGCATTTGATCGTGCCCCTCGCGAGGGGGATGTTGACGCTACCTCTTGCAGAGACCGAGTGCAACCAGTGGTGCAACCGCCGAGCACAAGGTCCCACGAGCGGCGCGCGCGCCGTGGACTGGTGGCGCCATCTGTCAGATGCGACGCGAACCACTATCAAGGCAGTGCGAAAAACTAACGCGCGAAATACAAACCGGGCTTTTTTCGCTATCATTTGATAACCGCACTACCACCGTTAGCCGCCGACTGGGCATCTTGCCAAAGGGGCATCTTTGGAGGAGAGGGGAAAAATAGTTGTGGATAGAGGTGTCAACGGTGGTGAGGAGGAGCCACGGAGTGGCGCCGAGTAAATCGATGACACCGGAATGAAAACTGGAGGGGTTAGACATATACTGGTTTGCAGTAAAAATATGGGAAGATCTGTCGTGCTGTGCCGCGCCCGTGTAAACAAGTGATGCGCGGGGACGTGCGCAGGGTGTGTTGGAATTACCCACATAAGCGCTCATGAGAAAACCACTACTCAGTTGCTATTCTCGACGCCAGTTTGATGGTGTCAATTACGTACTCGTCAGCGGAACGTCAATGCGAACCAAAATCGGGCCAAACTACGTGAATATCTTTATGGGATGTCTAGAGTCAAACTTCCTCGCAATCCAGAATTTGAAGCAACAGTACTACAAAAGGTATGAAGACGATATATTCATGATGTGGCAGTATGATGAAATGGAACGTTTTACATTTATTGAGGCTTATAACCTATCGCATCCTAGTATCTCCATCTCTCATTCCTACTCTATGCACAGCATAAATTTCCAGGATGTTACAGTCACACTTTCTCAGGGCAGGCTTCAGACTAATCTCTACTGGAAACCTACGGACACGCGCCAGTATTTACCTTTCCACGGCCGCCAAGTAATGCACTGCAAGACCGCAATACCTTTTAGCCAATCTCACGGTTTTAGGCGAATCTGCACAAGCCAAGCATTTTTCGAGAGAACTTAAAACAGCCCTCTTGAATAAAAAATACCCAGTGCAGGTGATCGACGGCGCGATTACCCGAGCTAACCAGTTGAACCACACCGAAATTCTCTGTAAAAAAGATCCAAAACCCAATTCACAAACAAACCTCGTTTTGACCCATTCGGCCTCTTCTCCTAAAGTTGCATCCGTACTAAGGAAACATCCCAATATCTTTGTTCAAAGTGAACGCCTAAAAAGAATATTTTCCGAGACGCCACGCGTTGTTTATAGACGGAGAAAAATTTGGGCGGCGTTGTCACCAAATCCAGCATCAGCCGACCACAGACTACTGGTTGCATGCCCTGTAACAAACCACGGTGTAAGATATGCCGACAAATGACCGTCACACAGTGCACCGCTACCACGGCTTCGAACTATCATGTTAATGTAAAAGGGAACGTTAACTGTGACTCTGCCAAAGTCGTATACCTGCTGGAATGCACCCTCTACGGCAAACAATACATCGGTCAGACTGAAACACCCGTACGTTTAAAGGAGCCATGAAAACAAAATACAAGTTTGTGTTATTCGAAAGATTTCGTGTTTTATAGTGCCCCCAGTGCTTGTCGGAATGCAAACGATGCTTTATTCACTGAGGAATTAATTATTTTAAATTAAAATTCTGATTCTCCCGCTAAATCGTGCTTTTTCGTGGTCTGCAATGACATCACGGGAACCCACCGCTTTGCAGCCGATTGGGAAGCCTTGTTTACTGTCAGTGAACCTAGATGGCGCCACCATACCATGGCAAGCTGCCTTTCGTTTGTTTGTGACCGTATTTAAATCTCGCTTGTTTTTGTTCAGGGACAAAATGACCGTTTCGTGAAACATAGTGCTCGTTCGACAGATATGGTCACGTAACACACCGTTGCTTGCGTCAATCGGCCAGTGTCGTCTGAGACAACCCCAAAGCCCCGCCGTCTTGTGCAGCTAAACCAAGCACAGTGCGCGCTGTAGCAACAGCAGTACGCATCGGTACTTCTATGTTTACGTGTGCTTTCGTAACTTCCACTGTTTGTCCCACCATTCTTACGGCTTGAAAAAGGGTGTGCTCTAAATTTCAGAGCAAATAGCTCGTTCGGCAAGCTTATAAGCTCGGCCTAATTCGCGTTAGTTTTTGCCACCCTCCGCCAATCGCACAGCTGGCTGGTATGACATCATAGGTTCTGTTGCGGGAAATGAGCCAGTGGGTCGCATGGTCATTCCCTTTTTAAAGACGATAGTCTTTCTTGAGCTACTTAAACCCAGAAATTTTGGTCTGTCTGTATGTCTGTCTGCCTGTCCGTCTGTCTGTCTGTGACTCGATTCAGCCACCCGACCAAAGTAAAATGTATACTGCGCAATAGTCTTATATACTCACAGCCAAATGTGAGCGTCTAAGCCCGGTTTATATGTTCATACATGTAAACATTCTTGAATATGAACAAGACATTACGCAAATATAAGACCAAAAATTGATAAACAAGGGGTATTTACAGTGTTCCTTTATTAAAGAATTCATGGATGCTAGTCTTTTTGATAGCAAATGATATTCTACATCTACTGCAGAAAACCGCCGCCTGCTGTTGCCCGCGCCACCTCCTGGCGGCATATGAGAAATCACGCGCAACACCAACGAAAGGTTCCACTAGCTAGGTTCCAGGTTCTGCTTGGAACGCACGTGGAGCACGGCAACGTGGTTCTATAAACCTTGAAGTCGGCTGACTCGATTCACGCGCGTCTCCGCCGTACTGTAGCGCTGGCATCGGGGAACCCGGCCTGTAGCAGTGGAACCCGATAAATTCCAATCGCCTTGAGCAAACCTTTAGTGTGTTTGCCTTGGGATGACCGCGAAGGAACAGGAACAGCATGAGAGGTGAGCGGGAAAGCAAAGGGGGGCATTTCTTTGGCAAATGTCTACAAATACGAAGCCCCGCCTCAAAGCCCCTGTGCGCCTGCGCCGCTTAGCTTCGATGCGCGGCCGCGGATTGTGCGCTGGCGCTCCGCGGAGCGAGGCCACGCTGCGCCGTGTTCGCACCTAGCGTGGACGGCCCTGTACATAGATTTCACAATACTACCCCTTACTTTATTTTTTTTATATTTTTCTTTATTTGTATGATTATTATTTTCTGTCGTGTTGCACTGAACAATTGCTATCGGGTAGATAAAACCGCTTGTCTTTTCTGTGGTGATGTTCTGTTTATAGGTTTTTCTGTGTGCCTGTATGCGGGTATGTAAAGAAGTCCAACAGGGTCATGGTTTGGGCCTGTTGGTGATGCATAATTGGAACTGAAAGCGCAAATTAGGCACGGACAAAGAAAGGGGACAACAGGACGAGCGCTAACTACCAACAAAATGTATTTGGAAAAAACCACAATATATACATGCCCCGCTTTCCACTTGCATATCCCCACACATGCGCAGAGACACTTATAATCGCCTGAGATAACAGAGTTCTTTTTGAGAAAGGGATACAGATGGTGTGCTTACGCATTGAGACTGCAACCTATTTTTTCAGCTTCTATAATTTCTCTTGTTAATCTATCTTTATTCCTGCCGATTATGATGCATTTGTCGAAGGGTTCGCAGTGCGGTTTGTGGTGACACGTGGAACAGTGATGCGCTCACCACCCGAACTTCCGTTTTTGACATTAAATGAGTGCTCGCGAAGCCGGTCATTAACACAGCGACCAGTCTGCCCAATGTAACGATTGCCGCAAGAAAGAGGAAATTCATATACCACGTTTTCTGTGCATGTTGTGCGCGTACATTTATGTTTTATACCGCAACGGCTAGAGCGTTGACCCCCGGTAATGGCTCATTATGCATAACTTGCCCAGTTTTTCTGGGGCAGAAAAAACCACTCTAATATTGGCACATCCGGCAATTTTCTTCAAGTTGTGGGAAATATTGTAGAGGTAAGGTATAACCGCATGCTTTGGACTGTTTTCGAGTGAGGCCGGCTGCTCTCCCGTCGTTGGGGCTCGCAACGTTTTTAGCAGGGACTCAGAAACAGCGATTTGCAACAGAGCCGAATACCCCGAGTTGGACAATCTTTGCGATTGTTGACGGAGGCTGGTAGCCATTGAATGGTCGCACGATTTCTTGATAGCGTTCTTAAAACACATATTTATGATTCCCCTCTTCACCAATTTTGAGTGCGCGGAATGAAAGGGGAGGAGTGGTTTGCTGCTCCTTGGTTGGTATGTCCAACAAGTGTGATCTGGGTGAAATGTCAAGTTTATGTTGAGAAACTGTATTGAGTTATTAATCGGAAGTTCAAAAGTACACTCGAGGGGCCTAAAATTTTCTTTAACAATGGATAACACATCATGGGTGCGACATTCTAGAGCATCAGAATTACAATCTAAGAAGAATAAATAATCAACCACAAAGCGAAACACACGAGCAACATTCATGCTGTCAAGGCGGCTGGCCACAAAGTTATCTAGTTTGGATAAAAACAAATCACTAAGAATCGGGGCTATGCATGAGCCACTGCATATTCCTTCGCGTTGCAGGCATGGCTTACCATCATATTGAATAAAAGTGGAACGTAGATAAAACGATAAAAGTTCTAAAAAACCACTAACAGACACCCCTGCGGCATTTTGAAAGGGGACACTACCGAACTCGTGAATGTGGCTTTCCAAAAAATTAAGCAACGTGTCATGTGGCAAAGAGTAATAAAGGTCTTTAATATCTAGAGAACAGGCATAGAGCGCTTGTTTGGAACAAGAGTGCAGGAAGTCTCAAATACCTTCCGAGTTCTTTACAAGAAAGGGATCGGGACACTTTGTACCCGTAAGACTTGGCAATTGCTCCGCCATCTCATAGAACCACTGGCCAGCAAAAGCACTACCAACCTAAGCATGGCGCGCACATTAAGCAACTACGCAGGAGGTGCGAAGAAACTAATGGAAGACCTCAAAGACAGGTACCTGAATACGGAGAAGAGTGTGGAGCAACCTGGGCCGTACAGAGGCACCTCTAAGGAGGTCTTTTGACAGGCCTTTCATCGACTCTGAATTACGAACGGCCATTTCTGAAAGTAATAGACGCAGTTCCCCAGGGCCGGACACTATTACGTACAGACTCCTCAACAACCTGAACGACAAATCCAGACAAGAGCTCCTTGGACACATGAACAGTGCCTGGGAAAGCGGCGTGTTGCCAGGCAGCTGGAAGGAGGCGGAAGTCCGGTTCATCCCCAACGCTGGGAAGTCACCACACATAGATAACTTACGGCCGATCTCCCTCACGTCCTGCGTGGGCAAGGTTATGGAAAGAATGGTGTTGAATAGGCTGCAAAAACATCTGGACACCACTGATCAGATGCCGGACTCTATGTTCGGATTTCGGAGGCACATAAGCACGCAGGACGTACTGCTGCAACTGAAGGAAGAGGTCATGAAACAAGCCAGCATCGTTCCAAATCAGAGATGTGGAAGACACGGAAGAGTTGGCAATTGCCCTAGCCCTGACCCTTCCGGGAATTTCCAAGGTTGTCACCGACTCACAGCAGGCGTACAGGAACTTCCAGTCAGGCTGGGTGTCCCGGCGGGTACTTCGCATCCTGAGAGACAAAACGCCTCCGGAGAGCCAAGTTGAATTAGTATGGGTTCCAGCCCACTCCTTGGTGGAAGGCAATGAGTTTGCCCACCGACAGGCCCGCGCGTTAACGTACCGGGCAACGGCTGAGGAGGAGGCGAGAGGTGAACCTATGGTGACCTACAGAGAGATAGTGCGGCACTATCGAGAGGATAGGCAGAAACTTCCTGCCCCGCACCCAGAACTCACGCGGGAGCAGCAAGTACTGTATCGACAGATCCAGTCAGGATCTTTCCCTCACCCTCGCTTACTGAATAGCATGTTCCCAAATCAGTACGACAAGACCTGCCCGTTATGCAAACAGCTCGGTACTCTTCGCCACATGATAGGAGAGTGCGACGTCAGCCCAAAACACCCACCCCTCATCAGCAACTCATCCACTAAGAACCCCACCCTTACCCCTAGCGAGCGATGGGAGATCTTGCTGTCCAGCCCCGCCTTGGAGGATCAGCGACGGCTGGTTACCAGGGGCCAGGTGGCGAAGACAGCATATGGAATCCTGTGAAGAGGGATCCACTCTCATCCAGCGCGTTTAGCGCTGACACGCTGTGCAATTAAAGTTATTCCTCCTCCTACTCAAAGGTTAAAATGCTCAACTTCTCTTGTAAAAATGATGCTATTGATTTCTGCCATGTGCCCGTTTCGGAAACTATAACTCGGAGTGGTCTATCAGGTTTGTGCGTCTTGGCACTGAAAAACACATCAAGAAAATCTGTTTTTGAATTTGCGATGCCGTTGACCACTATGCCTAAATTTAGCTTATTACACAGTTTCTTGGCTTCACTTTTCACTCTAGAAATGACAACATTATCGTGAACCCCAAAAACAGAGGAAACTGCCGCGTCCGCCATTGTACAAAACAGGTCGTGAGATATAACAGCAAACCCCTCTTTGTCGGCGGGAACAACCGAGATGCTGTGGTCTTTTAAAAATGTAGCAACACGTTTTACCGGTAACTTGGAGCGAGCAGGCCTGCAGCGAGACAACACGTCGACGCCTTCAGAGATGCATCGGTTATGCTCATTTTCAGCAGCATGCCGCGACACGTGATGCACCAAAGAAAGTAACTCAGGGGCCGAGCGCCTCGGTTCCACAGCAAACTTCGGCCCTAAGGACAGGACATCTTCTACATACGGAGGCAAGTCCATCGGTTCCATTCGATGAACGACACACCTGGACGTTGGCAGAGTCTTTTGGATGGCTGTCCTTAGCTGCGTCAGTTCAAAGGTCCAGGGGAATTCCGTCGTCTGGTTTGCGATGCGTAGACATTCTCGAAGATGTCTCCCAGCTTTCCATGCCCCATAGGTGCGTAGCAGTTGCGAAGACAGGATCTCTCTGTAGAAACGTGCTTGGCGATTCCACTCAGCCTTCAAAATTCTGCAAATTCTAGTGCCGTGGTCTACAGACGGGGCAAGGCTACCGAACAACTGCTTGACTTCTTCGGGGAGCAAATTGTTCCGAATGCAGAAAGATAGTCTACGTGCCCGACATGTGGCTAATGCTAAGAGAGCGATGGTCATTGAAGGGTCAAGTGAACAACAATTAAAAGAGCCCGATGTACTAGAAATGAAGTCCAAAAGGGATATTGTTTGGGCCTTTTGGCGATGCATAATTGGAACTGAAAGCGCAAATTAGGCACGGACAAAGAAAGGGGACTACAGGATGAGCGCTAACTACCAACAAAATGTATTTGGAAAAAAACCACAATATATATGCCACGCTTTCCACTTGCATGTCACCACATATGCGCAGAGACACTTATAATCGTCTGAGATAACAGTTCTTTTCAGGCGATTCTCAGGCGATTATAACTGTCTCTGCGCATGTGTGGTGATATGCAAGTGGAAAGCGTGGCATGTATATATTGTGGTTTTTTTTTCAAATACATTTTGTTGGTAGTTAGCGCTCGTCCTGTTGTCCCCTTTCTTTGTCCGTGCCTAATTTGCGCTATCAGTTCCAGTTATGCATCACCAACAGGCCCAAACCATGACCGTTTTGGACTTCCTTTCTAGTACATCGGGCTTTTTTAATTGTTGTTCACTTGACCCTTCAATGACCATCGCTCCTTAGCATTAGCCACATGTCCTGCACGTAGATTATCTTTCTGCATTCGGAACAATTTGCTCCCCGAAGCAGTCAAGCAGTTGTTCGGTAGCCTTGCCCCGTCTGTAGGCCACGGCACTAGAATTTGCAGAATTTTGAAGGCTGAGTGGAATCGCCAAGCACGTTTCTACAGAGAGATCCTGTCTTCGCAACTGCTACGCACCTATGGGGCCTGGAAAGCTGGGAGACATCTTCGAGAATGTCTACGCATCGCAAACCAGACGACGGAATTCCTCTGGACCTTTGAACTGACGCAGCTAAGGACAGCCATCCAAAAGACTCTGTCAACGTCCAGGTGTGTCGTTAATCGAATGGAACCGATGGACTTGCCTCCGTATGTTGAAGATGTCCTGTCCTTAGGGCCAAAGTTTGCTGTGGAACCGAGGCGCTCGGCCCCTGAGTTACTTTCTTTGGTGCACCACGTGTCGCGGCATGCTGCTGAAAATGAGCATAACCGATGCATCTCTGAAGGCGTCGACGTGTTGTCTCGCTGCAGGCCTGCTCGCTCCAAGTTACCGGTAAAACGTGTAGCTACATTTTTAAAAGACCACAGAATCTCGGTTGTTCCCGCCGACAAAGAAGGGGGGTTTGCTGTTATATCTCACGACCTGTTTCGTACAAAGGCGGACGCGGCAGAGAGAGAGAGAAACAACTTTCGCTGAGCTCATTTCAGGTGACGCTCGCAGGCGTCAGACGGGGTGGAACCCTATTCACGGATCGGACGCGGCAGTTTTCTTTGTTTTTGGGGTTCACGATAATGTTGTCATTTCCAGAGTGAAAAGTGAAGCCAAGAAACTGTGTAATAAGCTAAATTTAGGCACAGTGGTCAACGGCATCGCAAATTCAAAAACAGATTTTCTTGATGTGTTTTTCAGTGCCAAGACGCACAAACCTGATAGACCATTCCGAGTTATAGTTTCCGAAACGGGCATATGGCAGAAATCAATAGCATCATTTTTACAAGAGAAGTTGAGCATTTTAACCTTTGACGATCCCTTTCTTGTAAAGAACTGGGAGATATTTTAGACTTCCTGCATTCTTGTTCCAAACAAGCACTCTATGCCTTTTCTCTAGATATTAAAGACCTTTATTACTCTTTGCAACATGACAAAATGCTTAATTTAATGGAAAGCCACATTCACGAGTTCGGTAGTGTCCCCTTTCAAAATGCCACAGGGGTGTCTGTTAGTGGTTTTTTAGAACTTTTATCGTTTCATCTACGTTCCACGTTTATTCAGTATGATGGTAAGCCATGCCTGCAACGCGAAGGAATATGCATTGGCTCATGCATAGCCCCGATTCTTAGTGATTTGTTTTTATCCAAACTAGATAACTTTGTGGCCAGCCGCCTTGACAGCATGAATGTTGTTCGTGTGTTTCGCTTTGTGGATGATTATTTATTCTTCTTAGATTGTAAGTCTGATGCTCCAGAATGTCGCACCCATGATCTGTTATCCATTGTTAAAGAAAATTTTAGGCCCCTCGAGTGTACGTTTGAACTTCCGATTAAAACTCAATACACTTTATCGAGATAAACTTGACATTTCACCCAGATCACACAGATTGGGCATACAAACCAAGAAGCAGCAAACCACTCCTCCCCTTTCATTCCGCGGACGCAAAATTGGTGAAGAAGGGAATCATAAACATGTGTTTGAAGAACGCTATCAAGAAATCGTGCGACCATTCAATGGCTACCAGCCTCCGTCAACAATCGCAAAGATTGTCCAACTCGGGGTATCCGGCTCTGTTGCAAATCGCTGTTTCTGAGTCACTGCTAAAAAAGTTGGGAGCCCGAACGAAGGGAGAGCAGCCGGCCTCACTCGAAAACAGTGCAAAGTATGCGGTTATACCTTACCTCCACAATATTTCCCACAACTTGAAGAAAATTGCCGGAGTGCCAATATCAGGGTGTTTTTTTCTGCCCCAGAGAAACTGGGCAAGTTGTGCATAATGAGCAATTACCGGGGGTCAACGCTCTAGCCGTTGCGGTATAAAACATAAATGTAAGCGCACAACATGCGCAGAAAACGTGGTATATGAATTTCCTCTTTCTTGCGGCAAACGTTACATTGGGCAGACTGGTCGCTGTGTTAATGACCGGCTTCGCGAGCACTCTGTTAATGTCAAAAACGGAAGTGCGGGTGGTTAGCGTACACTGTTCCACGTGTCACCACAAACCGCACTGCGAACCCTTCTTCGACAAATGCATAATAATCGGAAGGAATAAATAAATTATAGAAGCTGAAAAAATAGGTTGCAGTCTCAATGCGTGAGCACACCATCTGTATCCCTTTCTCAAAAAGAACTCTGTTATCTCAGGCGATTATCCGCACTTTCCAGCCCCTACAGGTGGCGCTGCGGAAAACGGCAATGGCGGACGAGACGGTGATCGGGCCACCGTAGCAGCATGCGCGCCAGCACCAGTAGGGGCCTCAAAGCCTGAATTCCGGCTAGAAATTATTACTTGCTTGAAAAATGAATGCATGCATACGTTGCTGATCGCGAGACAACATTCGATTCGTTTCAGGGTGTCTGTTGCGGTGTAGAAAGCGCTGTGTGCGAGGCAATCCGCTGTGCATGGCCCAGGCCGCACGGAAGTGGTTTGAGAACAACCCCGTCTTATTGGGCAAACAACCTGCTAAAGAATGTGCAACGCTAAGTTTTGGGACATTACTGCAGTGCACGGCCATCAGTGTACGTTTTACTTTAGGCGTGTTCGTTTCCGTTCATACACACTAAGCAGAAGCCCCTGCGCACCATGCGCGGGCGATATGTGCGTATTGCGGTGTTTTGCTTGGGTGTAGTAAAACCTAGTTACGACAAAGAGTAGTCAAACGGCGAAAAAGAAGCTCCCATTACGTCGTATCAAGTGGTGTACAAACGAACGTGTTAGCATTATATGAAAAAAATATATTGTAAGCCCACGTATTTACGCGTGCATGTAGCATACACTGGCGTGTGATATTGAAGCGTACACTGTTAAACTACAGGCAGTACTTTACAGGTGTGCTACTGTCTTGTGATAACTAATTTACGTTAAAAACTAATTCACGGCTGAAATTACGTTATGTTGATTTGACTGGCGTTAAAGGGACACTGAAGTGAATTTGTCAAGCTCCCGTTTTTGCTTGCACTGCGTAGACTGGCTCAAATTAGCACACTTTTCATCGTTTATCCAGTTGACAAATCGGTAATTATTTTACAAAGCGCGAAAGAAGAAAAACTACCATGCGCGGTTTGCGGCGGCCGCACCAACTAAGGCTGTGACGTTGGGACGAGGGGGCACCATGATTGGACGATACCCAAGGTTAGCAATCAAACAAGTTTCGGTTTCGGTTTCGGTTCTGTAAAACACAACCGATGGCGTTGTTGGATGGGCATTCTCAATATCTCAGTAATCATCGTACCGCGCTTCTGCCATGTTGTCGGCTGTAAAATGCATAAGATAAGCCTCAAAGGACGGCTTGGAATCATAGCATTCACTACACTCTAAACTTTTTTTCCACCCATATACTCCCTAGAGGTTCTTTTTCGCCTGTCCTCTAGTGATCCTCCTTGCTGGAGTTTTTTTACTACATGGAACAGGGAGGTTTTGTTTACCTCCTCAAACAGGGTGTTTTTAGGTGGTAGAAAGGATGTAGTTAGGGAGTGTTAAGAAATGTTAGGGAGAATTTAAGGAGATCAAAATGGAGTATTCTTTACTTCCTCAAGGCGTTTTTAAGTGATGTTTATGGACTTTTTAGGCGGTTGAATAGGAGCTTATTATGGCTCCCTTGGGAAGTACTTATGTTATTTTAGGGGCGTTTTGAGGAGGTTCAAGGGAAGCATTTACTTCTTTTGCATGGAGTTTTACGTTTTGTAGGCCTCGCGAGGGGAGTTTTTAGGAGGTTCAAGGGAAGCATGTATTTCTTTTGAATGGAGTTTTGCAAAGTTGGGGCGGTTTTGTAGGCCTTCCGAAAGGAGTTTTTTCAAGGCCACAAGGGAGAGTTTCTAGTTCCCTGCGGGAGTACTGATTTCACACGGTTTTGCTCGGTTTCAGGTTTATTTCAAACGAACTTTCGCAGACAAGTTTACATGGTACATGGTGTACACAAGGAGGCTCCGAAATAAAAACTTAGGGCGACCTCCTATAAGAAAGCAAGAATGGTAAATTGCTAAAAACACGCCAGTTAGGAATAGAAGACAGCAATAGAATGCTAGTTGAACAAACCGTAGAATTAATATTACTACAAGAACTGGAAATACGCGAAAAACAAAGATAGGCGCAAACACAACCACATGGTAAGTGAAATCATTATATGATAATAGCGGATCGAGAACGCGTCAGTACTTATCAGAACTTATCAGAACGCATCAGCACTCAGTACACAAAGTGAAAAAAATGGTTGCAGTGGTTTACAACAACAAAAAAATTTCAGTTGGTGGTGAAATGAGCGATCTGTGTGCTAGTTGAACAAACTGTAGAAACAATATTACTACAAGAACTGGAAATACGCGAAAAACATATAGGCACAAACACAACGGCATGGTAAGTGACATCATTATATAATACTAGAGGATTGAGAACGCGTGAGTACTTATCAGTACGCATCAGTACTCAGTACACAAAGTGAAAAAAATGGTTGCAGTGGTTTACAACAACAAAATTTTTTTTCAATTGGTGGTGAAATGAGCGAGAGCTGTGTTACGATTTGATATTGAAAGGTAACGAGCATTTTGTAGATGGTAAAGGCACAAGAGATAAATGATGTAGGAGACAGACAGCAATGAGATGGCTATGGATAAATGAGTAATACCGTAAACACCCGAGTATAATACGAGGTTTTTTTTTCCAAGTTTTACTATGTAAAATTTGTGCCTCGTATTATATGTCGATCCCAAAGTTTTCAGCCGAAAATTTGCACTCTCGGTTTCGGTTTCGGCACTCTCGGTTTCGGCGGGGGCGTTAGCTGGCTGCTGCTTCTCTCAGCCGGCGCCATTTTGATTGTTTTGACCACGCGAAGGATCGGCACGTTCACCACAAGTCTATCACGATGCCGGGTGCACGAAGGCAGTATTCGGCTGCAATTAAAAGAAAAATTATTTTATGTGCCAAGACCATGAGGAATTGCGCCGCAGGACGGTAGTTCGGCGTCACCGAAGGCAGCATTCGCGAGTGGAGAAAGCAACTGGTGCTTGACTGGATAAAGTCTGTGTGGTGTCGGCGGCCTGGAGCACTGTTGGGGGTTCCCGTCAGTGCTCGTGTTGGACGCCTTTCGCTGCCACTTGGCCGATTCCGTGAAGAAGTTGTTGCTCGAACCCCGCACCGAGCTCATTGTCATTCCAGGAGGAATGACATCCCAGCTGCAACCACTAGGCGTTTGCATCAACGAGCATTTCAAAGATTGCACCAGGTCCTGCTACCAAGAGTGGATGAGGTCAGGAGACCCGTAAGTGACAGCTACCGGATGGCTGACGCGGGCTTCTCCAGCGGTGCTTTGTGGCTGGATCGCGGATGCGTGGGCCAGCATCCCAGAGGAGCTCGTCAGTCGCTCTTTTAAGAAATGGGCATCTCGAACGCCCTTGATGGTGAGGACAACTTTCTGTGGGAAGACATTTCCGATAAGGCGACTTCAGGAGACAGCGGCAGTGAACCGGACGATGACTGAACGGACGTCAGGAGACAGTGCCAGCGAGAACTGACAATGACTGAACGGTAACTGCAGTGCAAATAAATGTTTTCCGTGCTCTTTACCTCGCATTATATGCGGATGAAAACTTTTTTTCTGATTTTACTGTCCCCGAATTACACCTCGTATTATACGCGGGTCCGTATTATACGCGGGTTTTTACGGTATAAAGAAGGAGAAATATGCTGCGGAAAATACCAGTGCGTTTTGATAAAGACACAAATGCGCCAAGAAAAGTGACCCAGTCTGAGGGGTTAATTGCAAGGATATAGAACAGAATGGGTGGTATCGCGACAGCTTCTTCAGAGTGAGAAGAAAAAGCCATGTAATTCGTGTTTTTCCGATAATTTTGAGTTGATTCATTTGGCACCAGTTGCCAACATTATTTAGATAATTGTTTCAAGTTATATTAGTTGGTTAATATTATTGCTTCACTAAAAGATAGCTGTATTATCAGCATAGAGAAGGGCCCATAAAATATCCCCTGTTCAGTAAAAAAAAAAAGAAAACGTCAGAAACATAATACGAAATTCTTTTAACTACTATCCAATGATTACAGGATTGAAAACCAAATAAAATATTGGTGAGGGATATTGATGCGATAAAAGTTAATTAGTTCTAAATCCTTCACACGTGGTTTGGTGCTGGCAAGGTCCAAAAAGGCATGTTCCACAAACGTTAGAGCTCGGTGTGCCTTCTTGGGATATTGAATGTTGAAAACCCAGAACGATGCAAACAGACTACACAGTCCTCCCAGCAAAGATAATGCAGTCAAGACACTCTGGCCATCGAGGCGGAGGCTAATTTCCCCGTTCGCGAAATGCAGGCAGGGAGTCAAAGGAACATCTACCTGAAAAAGCAAAAAAGAAAAAAAAATGCCCCACATGTAAAATCCAAAACAGACACTATGGTTAAATGAACTTAATAATTCGGTACAGTAGTAAAATTGTTATGCCAGGTTCCCTGCGAATTTCAGTACTTAAATTAGGAATGCAAAGGCTTCATAAAACCAAGTGCCAGTACATTAACCATCGTGGCTTTTGCAGCAATAAAAAAGATATTACTTCCGCACAATATACTCGAGCACAACTTTAAATGAGAGAAGTTAAAATGCAAGTCTCTCTAGGTTGATAGATTAGCTCACGGAGAACACTATTTACCCCTCTTACACCTGGCATTTTTTTTTTTAAAAAAAGGTTGAAACTAGCAAAAACACGTTTTCACCGGAAGGGCTTAAGTGGACTGACGCGCACAACTTCTTTCTTGGCTGCCGCTGGATGGTGCTACTCGTCCATACTTGGGGTGGCAGTACCGCTTTCCAAGGGAGCATGCGAGCTACGCATGAGAAAATCGTTCGACGCCAAAACTTGCGAGGCCTCAAAAGGCCAATGTTTTTCTTCAGTGAAGCGTAAATACTGATCACAGGTCCAATGGAGAAACATTTTGCTTAGTGGTCTCGAACGGCAAATGACAGGAGAGTTTAGGGAAGCATGAGCGATTTGACCGGAACTGACCAAACTGCTTGGTACGTGGTAATGTTGTATTCAGTTGCTTGTATACTGCTATTAATCACCGCTGCTTCACTTGCTTCCGGTTTATCCTGATGCAAACAGCGACTGCAGTCGTGTTTGCGTCACGTTTGATGAGCAGTTGAACAGCGATTTCTCAGCACTTAAGGCATCTTGGCACTAAATCAATGCTGAAATGGCTATGCGGAGGTCCGACTTCCGTTTGAAATCAACTTGCTGGTTGTCTTCAATGACCCTTTAACAACAAGTTACCCTTATGCCTCATCACTGCAACCGATTGTTCCTCCGTGTGGTGCAAAGTGTGTTACTGTTAGTATTTTCAACGTGAAACGAACCGTTTCTGTGATTTGTAGGACTGATTCTGCTATTAATTACTGCAGTGACAACAAGCTATGAAAGATAATCCCGCCATCTCCACGAAGTGAATGATGATGAGAGGGGCGAATCTAAAATGCTTATCAGCAGACAATGTGACGCATTAAGTGCAAGCTGCTTTCATAGTGTGTGCATTGACATTAGGATATGGCCCCCCGGCAGAATGATGCGCTGCGCGAGATTCTGCCGTACCTAAAAGGACAGGCAACTCATTTTTACGGAGTATAGGATCTGTAAAAGGGTTGCGAGTTGGGCGAGTTGGTAATTATGCATTGCGAAAAATAAACTGCGCGCAAATTAACGAGGACAAGAACACATGAAGACGGCACAAGCGCACACTCGCAACTAGTTTATTATTGCACAATTCAAAGCTTTATATGCCCAAGCGCCCAATTGCCGCGCCCCCAATGCGTCACAGTTCTCGGTGCACTCAGCCGAAAATACTAAAAAAACCGTAACAACAAAACCACAAAACGAACTTTGAGGCACACGAAAGGCGAAAAATCAGCAAAGATAACCGCATCATACATGGATTAAGACCCTCCTCCCACCCCTAACACGCATTCCCAGAAGCACCGAAATAGCGCTCAATGTGCGTCTAAATATGCGACTTCTCGATTAAGCAGGGCGATAGAGGGATGACTGATACATTCGGAACCAGCTTTTCTGATGTGGCTGGCTTCTACAATTTCTCGCGTTTGCTGGTTCTTATGTCGCAAAAGGATGGCTGTGCGCTCAAACACAGGGACACAATCAGGTCTGCATGCGCGGCAATGAGAAGATAAGTGACTCAGGTCACGTTGAAAAACGAAAAAAAAAAAATATACGGTACTTTTAGACGTCGTACGCTCGAGTTTGTGACAACGTACCCGTGTGCGGCTCTGTCCTGAAGTTCGGAGAAATGCAGGCGGGTTGTGTTATATTTCTCGTCTTGCATTACGCTTTCTTTTATATATTAGCGCCCTCTTTCCCGATCTCTCTACCTTCCTTCCCGCTTCCGTCTGACTGCGCTGATTTTCGCCAGCACGAAGTAATCGTCACGTTGCTTTGAAACGACGGCGCGCGCGACAAACAATTTTACCTCGAATGCCCTGTTACAAACCGGCCTACAAAAGAATGCGAACGCATACCCCAAAACCCACAAACAAGTAAAATAATACGAGTGTGCGCTTTTTTCTTTGCCCGTGCGTGTACGAGCTGTGAGCGGCACGGGTACCCGGGTACTTCGCTGTTAACCCTATCCAAACGTTTGACAAACGCATCGACTGATGAAAGACCACTTACCAGCGAGCTGTCCACACCTGTCGCCGTATCCAAATGCTGTTTGCGGCCGTTCCTCGTGCGACAGGGGCACATGAAAATCTTTCCACCAAATGGCACTACTAGTCCTTCACAAATAAGAACAAACGACGGCCCAAGGCGAGGCTTGAAGCTCCGGCCGCGCCGAGTCACCGACCGCGCTGCGTTGATTGCGCAGAGGTTGTTTACATCCGGGCAGCCAGTCGTGCCGCCAGGGCAAGTTGAGTCGCTGCAGTCGGGTGCGTTGGCGCGCTGGCACGGGAATTTAAATCGTCTATGTATGCGCAAGCAAGCCAAGCAGATGAACGTTGCAATTGTTTGCAACAGCGAGAACTGCTTCTTCGTTAGCAGCAGAGTTTGACAACACCTATCGCCAAAATAAACAGATTGAGACAACACGGCCGCGCTCTCTGCCTGTGATCGCGCTGGTTGAAGCATCTATACGGGTATACGTACGGTATTGGTTTTGTAGCTGCGTGCAACCGTCGCGTCCTGCTTACTCGTTCTAATTAGCATTAGGCCACGGTTGAAGTGCTGGTGCACGGAGACAACAGAAGACTAACATGGCGACCGCCCGCTTGAGATGATTACCTCAGATAGGGCGTTTATTGTGGACGTGGTAGTATACAAGGAACCGAACGCCATCTCATAAATGGTGTTAAGTCGTTCCAAATCCTCCCTTTTGCTACCCGGATGGGCAACGGTACTATCATGGAGGTTCGTCCACTTCTTTAGATCATGCCTAGGGAGTACATTTTTTGCTAAAGGTACTTTTCAGGGCACATTACTTGATTAAAACTCCATTTCCGGCTAGTTTGCGTTTACAGTGTAGCCGAGGCCTACGCAGTGCATGAACGCCCTCCGCGTCCCCGCAGACGCTCAAATGCCATGCGCTTTTCCCCCATATTAGGAGCTTGCCTCACTCATGCCTGTATCGTAAAAAGCGTGTTCGCACCAGGCCAAGGGTCTGTTGATTCTGGCCTATGCCCATTGCCCGCAAGCAGTCGGTGCTTATGGCAACAGCACGCCAACGAGAACTCGCTAGCGCGCTAGTGCCAGCCTGCGCGCGTTCTGTGAACTAGTTCGTGGAGCAATGAACGTTGCGGCCCAAAAAAAGGTGAACTCAGTATATAAGACATCGGCGGAAAACGAAAAAAAAAGCACGTACCCACGGGGATTCGAACTTGCAAAACACCTGCGATGACATACCTAGCGCTCCAAACCACTCAGCCACAGGCGAGCGACTGCCTGTCGTGGAAATGTGAGGTATATAATGTATAACCAGTTTACACTTTTATTTAGTTTTAGCATTCCAAGCAGCTTAGGCGACTATTTGTTGTTTTGCGCTCGTGCAGTAAGCATCCCCCAAGTTTCCACAATATCTCACGTCTAGCAATTGCATTTCTTAGACGGAAAAGCGTTCGCCGATGCGCAGTCGTGCTGCTGGTCGCTGTGCTTGTTCGCCCAGCGCAAAAAAGTGCTTCCCGCACCATAGTTTTACGCTGTACGGTAAAAATATCAGTTGATTCTATTTCCTTAGTACCTATATTGACTTCGCTGACTCTTCTCCCGCCTTCAAGAGGCCTTATATTTTCCTACTGGCGTACCAGTCAGCGAAGCGTTACATGTGCGCTTGTGCAGCGCTTGTGTGAAGCGACCTTGAGTTGGAGCTAGATACAGTGTACAAACTAACCAAGTAAAGAAAGGCACATTTTTCCATTCGCAAACGTGTCCTGGCTTCGTTTCAACTGAGCGAACGAATTGCGACGACCTGTCGGCGGCCGGCGGACAAAACGCTAGGCCGACTGAGCGCAGCCAATTGCGAGCTCGGCTCCTCCCGACGTCACACGAAAACGCCACAGAAAATGGGCGAGCGTAAAGAGAGGAGGAAAGCATTTTCGAATTAATTTTTCTACTAAATATATAATCGCGTAAACGCGCCCAGAGTGGTCGAAACATGGTCTGGGGACTCCGGACTACAATTTGCGCTAGTAATGCCGCAATGTTTACATATCGCTTCAGTGTCCCTTTAAGATTTTTAAGTGCGTCGATCCTTATTACCAAAAGAAAAACGGGGGCTACCAAATGCATTCAAGAGCTCGCATTTGCACTATCAGACCCAGTTACAGTATTGTCGTTTCTAAAACATCTCGCTTAGACACCCTTATTTCGATATTCAATGATTAATCAATAAACACTTCCCCACATTTGCTTCTCGCCTTCGCGTGCAAAAAGTTTTAAGTTGTTTCTTTATTGAAATAAAAGCAAGCGGATTGGACAGCCTCTGCTGCTTATGTTCGGAAGCAGTGTAATTGAGCCAATTTAATAACAGATACGAAAAGATTGGTTGACATATTATGCGGCAGTGAATGTAAATAGTACCCGAAAAAGACGATCACAAGGGACAAAAAAGCCTACAAAATCAGCGTCCTCACCGCAAATACCTATTAAATGTTGCAGGCGTAATTCAGTAAAGAATGATTAATGCCCCACCTACGCACGCGTGGGTCAGAAGGACTTCCATTTTTCTCCGCAGCAGACACCGATGAGTCTCAAAACTCTTTCGTTTACATGCAGCTTATATAGCTTTAACAAAGTTGAGAGAATATGAACGCTCATTCAGTCTATATTTTCCTATTATTTATACGGCATTGGCGAGTACTATATATGCAATTACAATTTTGCTGTCGCTTCTGCGAGCCCGCACGGATGCCGCCGGCCGCCTTCGCCGGAGCGACCGGTCCGCCGATCACCATCTCCCGGCTTCGAACAAATTCCGCGCGGCGTCACTAGCGTCGCTGGAAAGAGCGAATAAGTGTCTCTGCGCATGTGTGGTGATATGCAAGTGGAAAGCGTGGCATGAATATATTGTGGTTTTTATATGCAACGCATCTCATGCTCGCCCCTCTGTCCTTCCTGCGTCTGTCGGCGTTGTCCCCACAGCTGCGCCGCTCCTCCTCTCCTCTCTCCGATAGCGAACACTCTCTCTCAAACAGCTATGGGTTGGCGCAGTGCGCTCTCACTCCGTTGCTAGGCGCCGGTGGGCGGCATTGCGCTCGGCGCCGCGCGCGCTGCGCATGTGCAGTACTCTCTCTCCGCGCTCTCCTCTCCTTCGGGCGCTGTGAATATAAAGCGCCATGCCGCGCTCCGACGGTCTCATCCGACGGTCGTCCACGTTACGCTTGCACTCTCTCGCAGTATTTGACGACTGCTTGATGCAATCGTCGAGCCCCTAATGCAATCGTCGAGCCACTTTACGGACCACAAGACACTCATTGTCGTCTGCAATAAAGACCGTACCTGAGCATACGTGTACTGCATGTGCATTGCATGGTGAAAATGGAAAATACGCCCACCTCCCCTTCGCGTGAGAATCCCTGCTATAAGCGTAATCAATACAGTGGAAAACTGGAAAACGCCAATGGAACCCCCCATGAGATGCGTTGCATCACACCAGGGTTCCCGCGAGGGGAGGTGGGCGTAATTTTTTCAAGTGCATTTTGTTGGTAGTTAGCGCTCGTCCTGTTGTCCCCCTCTTCGTCCATGCCTAATTTGCGCTTTCAGTTCCAATTATGTAAAGAAATATGATCTTGCGTGAATGCTCTTTAAAAAGTTCATGTGGAACTGTATATCTCCTTTTTTCTATGTGTTTTTAGGGTGTAGGCGTCACATGGCGTTTCGTCATAGGCCAATTCGTAATAGGCCATTTGGTCACATAGGATCATTCGTCATAGGCCGGTTCGTAATAGGCCGTTTGGTCACATTGGATCATTCGTCATAGGCCAGTTTGTCACTTAGGAAAGTTCGTCACAGAAACGCAAAAGCAAAATTCGTGGCTTTTTTAGACGTACGGTAAGTGGTGATGAGGCATGACTATAACTACTTTGCACACCTTTTCGCAGTACCGGTCATCTGAGCGGCCGCCACGGCGATCCTAAACTGGCAGTAAGGCATGCCCCGAAAAATGTTTGGCTTTCGGGCAACCGTGCACGAATTATCCTGTTCCTCCAGTCCATACCGCTCCCACCGGTCCCCATTGTCATTCACATGATTGTCACGGTAGCAGGAGCACACTCGCGTGACTAATTTGCATTGGCCGTAGCACTCCTTTTTCTTCACTTTTTTGTCATTTTCCTTGCTCCCTCACTGGTAGCCAAGTGCTCACAGCGTCGTCATTTTTCCCCCTTTCCTACGAAAGCCTTTTTGTGTGCACATAAGAACTCAGTGGAACTGTCTGGAAGGAGGATATAAAAACGTGCAGCCCTATAGATGGAACATCCGCTCCCCAAGCAGCTAGCTGAGGGGGCGCTCTTTTGTTTATGTTGCCCAAGAGCTACTGCCCAGAATGGCGGACCGGCAGATGGCTACTGGAGAAAGGTCCATCAAATAATTAGTTGCACCACTTGTATTGAGCAACTAAGAAGTGACACTAAATGGCCCATGTGAAATTTCCAAGAACGAGAAGGTCGGTGCTACCACTTTCCCTTTTACGGGACCACTTTTAACCAGACGCCTGGCCCGTCTTCCAAGAACTTTGTTGGGCTACGTTCCTGTCTCATTTTTCTGTCTTCTGTTGTTAACTCATATCTATAATCTTGTCCGAACACGTCACCCTACTTGCCCACTCTGGCTTGCATTCTTTGTTGAGCTTTGCTAGCTGTACGGCCCAAAGTACAAAAAAAATTAAACCTGTGCCTCGCTTCTCTCTTTCGAGTCCAAAAAAAACAAGTGGAAATTCGTTTTGTGCACCTGTGACGAACTTTCCTAAGTGACAAACTGACCTATGATGAATGATCCTATGTGACCAAATGGCCTATTACGAACCGGCCTATGACGAATGATCCTATGTAACCAAACGGCCTATGACGAAATGCCATGTGACGAACGGGCCGTATCTCGTGTTTTTAGCCTTATGTCCATTTATTTTTCGGTATTTATGTGATCAAGCATTGTATTGTCATTGCATTGCATGACCTCGTGGACGCCTCGTGGACGGCTGCAACGTTTTACGCAGGAAAACGTTACCGCGATTTCACATCATGTGAAACCAGGTGTGGCTTGGGTCTTTTCTTCGAACCTCTTTCATCCCCGCATTCCCCCCTGCGGTTTCCGCGCCCCTCCCACTAATCTCAATCCCCCTCTTCCTTCCTTTGCTTGCTTTTTTTGTTTCCTTTGTGTGTGTGTATGTTAACGCTTGCACTAGGCATCCGTAATTTCCTCTGGGCTCTCCCACCCTCGTGGACCCCTCGTGGACGGCTACCACGTTTTACGCAGGAAAACGTTTCCGCGATTTCACGTCATGTGAAACCACCTGTCGCTTGGGTCTTTTCTTCGAACCTCTTTCATCCCCGCATTCCCCCCCCCCCTGCGGTTTGCGCGCCCCTTCCGCTAATCTCAATCCCCCTCTTCCTTCGCTTTCTTTTTCCTTTTTTTTCCTTTGTGTGTGTGTATGTTAACCCTTGCACTAGGCATCCGTAATTACCTCTGGGCTCTCCCACCCTTTTCTCCTGACCAGTCAATTTCCTCTGGTTCTTTGCATATTTTCTGTATTTTTGAAACTCCCACACTCTGCAGGTTGCCCTACCAGGCAACTGCCGCCAGAAACAGGTCAACAAACAAGCAGGAAACGAGCCCCTCCTTAGTTCTCACCTTCTTGATTTCCCGTCATGACTTCAGTACCTTGCAATGCTTTCCTCTTATCCTATAGCCTCGCCTGCCTTGATTAGGCCCCATTTCCCCTCTGTTCCCTGGTACTACTCCAGCGCCCCCCCCTTTTTTTCCCCCACCCCTTGCGTTCTGCGGCTTCGTATGCTTTTGTGTCGCGTAGAGCCTGCGTTTTCTGCTGATACATCCTTTTGCCCCACCCACAACTGAAATGTATTTAAACCCAACTGATCTGCACTATTTGTATCTTTGAAAAAGACCGACCCCCCGTGGAAACGTTAGAATAAATATTATGTTTTTCAATGTGACTTCTCTATCATATATATATATATATATATATATGCATAAGGTAAGTAGAGACAGGGACACAAGAGAAAGGCATTAAAAATAAAAATAAAAGTTTCCTGACGTTTCGGGAAGAGGGCTTCCTCTCTTCCTTCCGTTCTGAAGAAAGGAAGTCCTCTTCCTGAAACATCAGTAAACTTTTATTTTTATGTTTCCAGACTATATATATATATATATATATATATATATATATATATATATATATATATATATATATATATATATATATATATATATATATATATATATATTTATATTTATTTATATATATATATATATATATATATATATATATATATATATATATATATATATATATATATATATTATTTATATATATATATATATATATATATATATATATATATATATATATATATATATATATATATATATATATATATATATATATATATATATATATATATATATATATATATATATAGAAATAAGATTTGGCAGTCAAGAAAACCTCGGAAAGCAAAGGGGAGGTGGGGTAGGTCATTGAAACAGTTAAAGAATTTGGAAACAAAGAACGAAAGTGGAGAAAAAATGCCCGCCAGGTGGTATCCGAACCCACGACCACCAGAATACCAGTCTGGTGCGAAAAGCACTACGCTACCGGCGGGGCAATTTTCCCCTCCACTTTCTGGGGTATTTATGTTTAGGTATTTTTGTTTCCTGTGCTTGGGGGTGGTAGCCAGCGCCACTCGGACTAGTCGGGGTGAAGGGGACCTTCTTTTTAACCCCCAGGCCGTGACTCGAATGTCTACGACATATCGAGAGTGGTCGACCAGCGTTGAAACCTCTTAAGCTTCCTATGGCACCAAGACTGCCAGAACAGAGGCCCTCGCTATGCATGTAGCGAATCAGAATAGAAAATGAGGGGCTCGATGAAAATAACACAGAAATAAGATTTGGCAGTCAAGAAAATCTCGGAAGGCAAAAGGGAGGATGTGGTAGGTCATTGAAACAGATAAAGAATTTCGAAAGAGAGAAAGAAAGTGGAGAAAAAAGTCCGAGTGGCGCTGGCTGCCACCCCCAAGCACAGGAAACAAAAATACCTAAACATAAATACCCCAGAAAGTGGAGGGGAAAATCGCCCCGACGTTAGCGTAGTGGTTATCGCACCAGACTGGTATTCTAGAGGTCGTGGGTTCGGATCCCACCTGGCGGGCATTTTTCCCCACTTTCTTTCTTTCCAAATTTTTATCTGTTTCAATGACCTACAACATCCTCCCCCTTACTTTCCGAGGTTTTCTCGACTGCCAAATCTTATTTCTCTGTTATTTTCAACGAGCCCCTCATTTCTTATTCTGAATCGCTATATATATATATATATATATATATATATATATATATATATATATATATATATATATATATATATATATATATTGTAAGGAGACAGGACGCTTCTCTCAGGGAGGCAGCAGAGCGAACGGTTCCGTCCTTTACTTGCCAGATCGGGATTCCACACACACGCTACTTGAGATGATGATTATGCACAAATGATGATTGTAATGGTTATGAACAGGTGAGGGGTTGACCACACCGGTAGACGGTGGACGGGCACGGTGTGGGGCAGTTGACAGGTGCACAAGTAAGGGCTCACATTTCTCCCCCCCATAGTTTGAAGCGGTCGCCTGGCCGCGTGTATTTAAGGTGCACGGTCGATGAAACGCTTCATGCGAGAAATGTGCACAATTTCACTTCCGCGTCTGCGGCGGTCCGTGGAAACAGTTGTCGGCGACACTCGATAGTTCACCGGAGAAGTTTGCTCAGTGACGACGTAGGGGCCAATATACCGGTGCAAAAACTTGTCGCACAAGCCAGGTGAGCGAATTGGCGTCCAGAGTAACACTCGATCTCCCGTGCGGAAATGAACGTCGCGGTGAGTGGCATCATACCGTGTTTTCCGTTGTTGCTGCGCGGCTTCAGTGTTTATGCGGGCTAGCTGACGGGAGTGAGTGATCCGAGAGATGAAGTGGTCGGAAAATGGCGTTGCAGGAGGCACCGGAGCAGAGAGGAAAGCATTGTCCATAACAAAGCAAGGGGAACAGCCGAAAATGAGGAAGAAATGTGAGTAGCCGGTGGTGCGCTGAACAGCCGAATTATACGCGAATGTTACGAAAGGCAGAACGTGGTCCCAGTTGGATGGTCCGGCCTAATGTACATTGAGAGCATGTCGGATAGAGTTCTATGAAATCGTTCAGTGAGGCCGTTAGTCTGTGGGTGGTAGCTGCTAGTCGTTTTATGAACGATAGTGGTAGCTCGAAGCACTTCCGCAAGAACTTGGAATAAAAATGCCTTGCCTTGGTCGCTCAAAAGCACGCGAGGTGCACCGTGCCGCAACATGATGCTCTGCAGGACGAAATCTGCGATTTCTTGGGCGCATCCGGATCTCAGGGGTGACGTCTCAGGGTACCGGGTTAATTTATCAACCGCAGTCACAATCTAGCGGTAGCCGGCAGGTGTGCATGGAAGCGGTCCGTAGAGGTCAATGCCCACTGATTCGAAAGGTACCGACGGGCAAGGAAGCGGTTGTACCTGGTGCGGGAGACGTACTGCGTTTCCGGTGTTGGCATTTGGCGCAAGAAGAGACTTACTTGGCCACGTCTGTGGAGCGTCCAGGCTAGAAGTAGCGACTGCGAATGCGGTCGTAGGTTTTTGCATAACCAAGATGTCCTGCTGTAGCTTCATCGTGAAACGCCTCTAAGATGGCTCTCCGTAGTGGCTGAGGTACCACTGGGACCCAACTGCTACCGTCAGGATGATGGCTGCAACGATGAAGAATTCCATCTACAAGCCGGAAATTCTTTAGCTGGCGACGTAGACGGCTGTTACGAGGTGGGCTGGAGCCGTCCATCCTGTCCATTATGGTACGACAATAAGTGTCGCTTCGCTGGATCGCCGGCAGGTTGTCTGGAATATGAAACATTGCAGGGAGGATGGGTGTGACCGGGAGAGCAGCTTGGTGTGCTAGGGAGGCTGATGCGGACGATTGAGGCAACGGGCAGCGTGAAAGAGCGTCCGCGTCTGTGTTTCTTTCCCGACTTGTAAGCAACGGTAAAATCATATTGCTGGAGACGGAGAATCAAACGACCCAGGCGTCCGGAAAGGTTCTTGAGCGTGGACAACCAGCATAAGGCATGGTGGTCCGTGACGACTGTGAAGTGCCGGCCGTATAAGTAGGGGCGGAACTTTTGAATGGCCCACACAACAGCGAGGCATTCCTGCTCCGTTATGGTGTAGTTCTGCTCTGCTGAGGTGAGGGACCGGCTGGCATAGGCGACTACTCGCTCCCTCTGGTGAGAGTCAAGTTGTAGCAAGACCGCGCCGATGCCTTGGCCACTGGCGTCCGTGTGCAGAATGGTTGGGGCAGCATCATCAAAATGGCCAAGCACTGGACTCGATGTTAGGGCGTCTTTAAGGGACTGGAAAGCCAGTTCGCATTCCTCATTCCAAACAAAAGCGATACTAGAACGCAGGAGGTGGTGCAGGGGAGAAGCAATGGTCGCAAAATTTTGTATGAAGCGGCGAAAATAGGATGCTAGCCCGAGGAAGCTGCGGAGATCTTTCTGCTGCAATGGTCGGGGAAATTTTAGAACTTCGGAAATTTTCTCTGGGTCGGGCTGGATTCCGTTTTTACTGACGACGTGTCCCAATACTTTTATGGACTTGCTGGCAAAAGTACACTTTTTTGTATTCAGCTGCAGTCCTGCATTGGAGAGGCATCTAAGTACTTCATCGAGACGTTGCAGATGTTGATCAAACGTAGTCGAAAAACAACGATGTCGTCCAGATAGCAAAGACAGCTTTTTCATTTGAGCCCGCGGAGCACAGTGTCTATCATTCGCTCAAATGTCGCAGGGGCATTACACAGACCAAAGGGCATCACGTTGAATTCGTAGAGGCCGTCTGGAGTAGCGAAGGCAGTTTTTTCCTTGTCATCTTCGTGCATCGGGATCTGCCAATATCCGGAGCGTAAGTCGAGACTAGAGAAGTATTCTGCCCCTTGGAGACTGTCCAACGCGTCATCGTGGCGAGGCATCGGATAAACATCCTTTCGTGTTATCTTATTTAGCGCACGGTAGTCAACGCAAAACCGAACGGAACCATCCTTCTTCTGCACAAGCACAACCGGCGACGACCATGAACTTGATGAGGGGCGTATGACATCGCGCTTAAGCATGTCAGAAACTTTTTCTTGTATAATTTCGCGTTCGTGCGAAGATACTCTGTACAGACGGCGTACAATGGCTGAGCCGTCTGTTTCAATTCGATGCGTGGCGACGGACGTACGTTTCAGTGTGTTGGAAGAAACGTGGAATGATGCGCTGGGCTTTTTCAGAACGGCCAGCAATTGTTCCGTCTGTCTGGGCTAACAGTGGTAGCGATGCTAGGCGGAACAGCCGAGGGTACTGAATCCCGCATGCGCGAAGGAGTAATGGTGTTAGACACGATAGAAAGTGGCTCGCGGTCGACAACAGAAGCAACGGCCGTGCCCTTGCGTAGCAATATTGGCTCACCGGTGGTGTTGAGCGCTGCCAGAGCTGCAAGTCCACGCGAAAAGCGAAGGAGGCAGGTAGACATGGCGATTCCGCGGGGAATCAAGCGGCTCGCTGGAGAAGCTATGACGTCGCCGTCAAAAATGTTTCCCGATGAAACCGTCAGGACTTCTTCGCTACCAGGTGGCAGGACGTGGTCAGCATGCAGAATCAAAACCTGACGTCGTAAGGTCGCAGCAGATGTAAACTTGGTATCGCTGATTTGAATGGCTGGTTGGCGACAGGATATGACGGCGGAAGCTGAGGAGAGAACGTCCCAACCCAAAATTAGTTCATGAGAGCACTGTGACAGGACCGCAAATTGGATATGATGACGATCTTTCCCGATTAACACTCGTGCAGTACAACTTGCGACAGGCTGCATAATATGTCCGTTTGCATTAAATAACGAAGGGCCAGCGTAAGGGGTCTTCCCTTTTCGTAGACGAGAACAAAGATTAGAGTCCATAACAGAAAGGCTGGCTCCGGTGTCAACTAAAGCTTTCACGCAAATACCTTCCACTTCCACAGATAACACATTTGAAGGGCGCTCTGGAGGAGTTTCAATCAGTCCAAACGATGCAGTTTCCCCTCCACAAACTGCAGCGCCTAGTTTTCCGGTTGAAGGTCAGGGTCACTAGAGGCGGGGCAAATGGGTGGCACGAAACGACGGTAAGGCGAGGGTGAACGACGCCTCCAGGCACGGCCACTGCGCGAATGGTCGAGTGAGTCCTGAGGAGACAGAGAACGCTGTTCAGGAGAGTGGGCAGGTCCTCGAGGCGCGTAGTTAAAGCGCACATCACGTTCGTAAGGTGCGTAACCGCGCCGTTCATCTTGTAGGCGGCGTCGGCAGAAGCACGCGATGTGGCCTCTTATGCCGGAGTAGAAGCAGACCGGGCGTTCCTTGGAACGAACGTCAAGACGTGGCCGCCAGGTCGGATAGACACTCTGAACGGGACGTCGCGGCGAGACGGCTGCTAACTGGCCTAGCATGGGCGGCGGCGACGAAAGTTCAACTGGCGCAACCAGTGGTGGTTGCAGCGCGTCCGCATAAGAAGCGCCGATGGGAGCAACTAAGTGACCGTTGCGGGGACTGCCAGTCATTGACGCCAGCTCTTCTGTGATAACTTCTCGCAAGTCAGTTGCTGGCTGGTAGCAGCGGTCACCGTGAGCGCAGGAGCTTAGGGAGCTTTGCTGCTGGAGCTCCTCGAGGTTGATGCTGCGTATTAAAGCTCGCAACTCTGGCTCTGGCGGAAGACGAGTGAGTCCCGTAGTCGGTTGTAAGCGAATCGCGTGAAGGTGGTCAAAGCGCTGACAGGCGGCCTTTATGTCATTGACGCTGGATGGATTTTGCAGTGCTACGGCAGTGAAGGCAAACTCAGCGATTCCCTTAAGGACATGCTTGACTTTGTCTGCTTCCGACATATCCGGGCTAGCCCGACGGCAAAGAGCGAGGACATCCTCGATATACGACGCGTATGTCTCATTGGGATTCTGCATGCGAGTTTCAAGTTTCTTCTTTGCTGCATCCGAGCGAGCGGAAGAAACGACGAAAATCTTGCGAATCTCATCGGTGAAGGTAGCCCAATCAGTCAGCCTTTCCTTGTTATTTAAATACCATGTTTCGGCTACTTGAAACAGGTGGAATCCGACATTTGGAAGCTTGAAACCATCGTCCCACCTGTTAAACTGACTGACCCTGTTGTACTGTTCCAGCCAGTCCTCGACATCTTCGCCCCGAAGGCCACGGAAAGACGGGGCGGTCGCGCTGGGGGCAGCTCACCAGGAATGGCGAGGAGGCAGAAGCTGGTACATTCGGCGCACTTTCTCGCTTCATCGGAGGGGTTCGCGCCGACAAAAGGCGGCCGTAACGGAGCTCCAGGGGTGCAGCCGGACTAAGTAGAGCTCGGGATCAAGTGCAACCTCCACCACTTGTAAGGAGACAGGACGCTTCTCTCAGGGAGGCAGCAGAGCGAACGGTTCCGTCCTTTACTTGCGAGATCGCGATTCCACACACACGCGACTTGGGATGATGATTATGCAGAAATGATGATTGTAATGGTTATGGACAGGGGAGCGGTTGACCACACCGGTAGACGGTGGACGGGCACGGTGTGGGGCAGTTCACAGGTGCACAAGTAAGCGCTTACAATATATATATATATATATATTATATATATATATATATATATATAAGGATTGGCAGCCAAGAATGCCGAGCAAAGCAAAGGGGAGGGTGCGGTAGGTCATTGAAACAGATAAAGAATTTTTTAAGAAAAAAAGAGAGTGGAGAAGAAATGCCCGCCGGGTGGGATCTGAACCAACGACCTCCAGAATACGTGTCTGGTGCGATGACCACTGCGCTACCGGCGGGGCTTTTTTTCCCCTCCACTTTTTCGGATATTTATGTTAAGGAATTTGTTGTCTGCGCTTTGGGGTGGTAGCCAGCGCCACTCGGACTACTCGGGGTGAAGGGGACCTTTTTTACCCCCGGGCCGTGACTCGAGTGTCTACGGCATGTCAATAGTGGTCTACCAGCGTTGAACCCTCTTAAGCTACCTATGGCACCAAGATTGCCAGAACAGAGACCCTCGCTATGCATGTACGAGATGCCATACAAATGACGTCCGGGATATGGTGTTGGCAAACGCAGCGAAATCACGTTAAGAAGCGCTGCGGGTTTTCTTTTATACTGGATAATTAGCAGGCAGAGCTTGACGCACCTTGTACGAGGAGACTTCACTTTCCACTAGGAAAAATGTGGGCATAATCACATTTATTATGCGTGCATAACCTCATTCATTACGAGCCCTGGGTGCGTTGGTGCTCTAAAACAACATGAGAACCCTTATTTTGGCTGAAGTTTGTATTTTCAAGAGTACAGTGGTGGAGAAATGAAACGCCAACACAAAATTTTTATGCAGAACACACAAACAGCGTGATTCATTCCGTGCAAGTCAAATTTTATGTATCACAGATGAGAATTTCGGCTTCTAAAAGTGCCCAGAGCGCGCCATTGGCCTCCTCGAACAGTGTTATTGAACTTTGCCTGCTCTCCTGTTCGCCTTTCGTTTGCCCATGACCGTAGGAAACGCACGGTGCCCGCAACGTCTGTCCGGGCTGCCGCTGGACGGTGCTAGTCGGGTGTAGGCCCGTTCGTCACATGGCGTTTCGTCATAGGCCGGTTCGTAATAGGCCGTTTGGTCACATAGGATCATTCGTCATAGGCCAGTTCGTAATAGGCCGTTTGGTCACATAGGATCATTCGTCATAGGCCGGTTCGTAATAGGCCGTTTGGTCACATAGGATCATTCGTCATAGTTTTTCACTTAGGAAAGTTCGTCACAGGAACGCAAAACAAAATTCGTGGCTTTTTTTAGACGTAATTGGTGATGAGGCATTACTAACTTTGCACACCTTTTCGCAGTACCGGTACTCTTACCGGTCACCACGGTGATCTTAAACTGGCAGTAAGGCACGCCCCAAAAAATGTTTGGCTTTCGGGGAACCCGTGCACGAATTATCCTGGTCCTGCAGTCCATACCACTCCCACCCGTCCCCCTTGCCTTTCGCATGAATGGCACGGTAGCAGACGCACGCTTGCGTGACTAATTTGCAGTGGCCGTAGCACTCCTTTTTCTTCACTTTTTTTCATTTTCGTTGCTCCCTCACTGGTAGCAAAGTGCTCACAGCGTGGTCATTTTTGCCCCTTTTCTTGGAAAGCCTTTTTTGTGGGCACATAAGAACTCACTCGAACTGTCCGAAAGGAGGATATAAATACGTGCAGCCCTATAGGAGGCATATCCGCTCCCCAAGCAGCTAGCTGAGGGAGCGCCCTTTTGTTTGTTTTGCCCGAGAGCTACTGCCAAGAATTGCGGACTGGCGCCCCGCGCATGCGCAGATGGCTACTGGAAAAAGGTCCATCAAATAATTAGTGGCACCACTTGTATTAAACCACTAATAAGTGACACGAAATAGCCCATGTGAACACATAAAAAATATTTATTAGTTTACATTTGACAACTTTTACAACAATTTTTACACACATTTTACAACTCAAAACGCAATGTTCATGGCGGCTGCCCTTAATATTGCCAACGAATTAGTGTTGCTGTAATGGCTGATCACAGCTTGAAGTTGCTGGTTGCAGTCGGCGTGCTTCTTTGATACCATCGATGATGTTGTGCCACTCTCTGCTTGAGCGAGCTTCATCTCAGTGAGGGCTTGCTTTCTCTTGAAGCAGGCCAGGAAGGTCCAGATGTTCGGTGAGCAGCAGCCCACATTGGAACATAATTAAGGAACATATAATTAAGGAACATATAATTAAGGAACATATAATTCGTGCCTAATGTTTGCTTAACAAAATGGGAAATAGCCCCAAGAAGCTAACAAATACACCGATAGTCTAACCAAAGGTGTTAACAGCGTATGTTGCAGTAGTAATTGAGGAGGCCTTGGATGACGACTAGAATTCACATGTAGTCCACGGTGCCAAGCCTCCACATGATTGTTTGTCCGCGGCAGGTCTGTCAATGTCGAGTCCCTCACCGACCACATGGTGGGTGGAAACATGGCCGTAGACATGCCGTTTCTGCGGCCTGCCAATATAAACATCCTCGAAGTAGTCGGCTACCGACGCAGCCTCTGTAGGGAAAACTTGTAGCAAGTCCTCGAAGGCATCAGGGATATCAGCTATCCGCAAGAATGCGAGAGCCGCCAGCTTTCTCATCTGGAAGTGGACAGTGGTACAATAAACTCCTGGATTATTGCCCGATAAGGTTACTGAAGCAAAAAGTATAACAATGTGTACCTTGACTGCAAACTCTTCGTCCGTGTTGTAGCGACCTTGATGGCCGGAGGAGCAAACCTTCCGGTATACTGCTTGAGATAAATGAAAAAAGCATCCTTGGATCCTTGCTCCAGGAACAGTCGCACCAATCACGTTGATAGCCGCAATCTCAAAGTCCGTGTGGACCACTTCTACGTGGTTTGCACCCATGCAGGCCAACAGGATATCGAAAAACCTAGCCAAATAAAAACAATATAATCACTTAACATCAGACAGATCGAACGAGAGACCTCTCCGGAAGTGGAATTCAGTAATTACCGTTTGTAGGTTGCCTCAGACTTGCTGGGGAGTAGGCCGTAGGTCAAGGGCACCACAATGCCGTTGATGGCCGCATGCAGAGTGTACAGCAGGTACAATTGATCGGGGGTGACTTTAAAGGTTCCGTCAGCAAACCATGAAGTTGCTTCAGCTAAGCACTTCAAGTTTTGCTGAGTGGAAAAAATTAGAAGTCGTTCGCTGTCACCCACACCGCTGTCGTATCAGAGGAATGCGTCTCCTTTGGCTGTGACCTAAATAAAATTGAAAATTGAAATTAAGTACTACTTACAGGAAATCTATTTTATGATAAAACCCGCTGAACATGCGGTAAGGTATATAAGCTACGAAATAAGCAAAGTACTAAAACTTCTTATGCTCTGGTCACACATTGCAGAAGTTTTGCGCAGGCACAGAGTGCGCTTCTAGACAACACCTGTTCGAGGAAGATCAACCACAAAACCCGATGTAAAGACGTAACACAGATTCCGGGCGTTTGTGGGCGAGGCATAGGCTTGATGAGAGCAACCCCCAAAAACATTTTAAGATAACAAAGAGAAAAAAGTGCGAACGGCAAACTGCGGGCGGCATAGGTCGTCGCAGTTTGAAAAACGCCACCACAATTTTATGTTCGCCACGTAAACGTTTGCGAGCTTTACTGTACCTTAAACTCTGGAGGGAGTTGTATGTCAGCCCTGCAGGAAGGCACGCTGTAAACGAAATTCGCACGTTGCCTCTGCTTTCGGATTGTGCGCCGAAGCGTGGAAACAGCAGGCAACTGGCATGCGGTGTCGTCACTGACAGATGCAGCGGCATCTAGAGGTATTTGATGCGGGGGCAATCGGCCTTCTACTGCAAAACAAAAATCAAGAGCAGGCGCAATTATTACTCGTTCAATAATAAAAAATACAGGATCACTTTCAGAGTACTTACCTGCCTTCCTCTTCATCTCATGTCGAACTCGCAGGGCGTTCAATTCGCTTGGGTCTCCCGCATGCGTATGTTCGCTAGAAAAGGCTAGGATCCGAGTTGTGGTGAGATCAGTCGTGACTTTCGCTTTACAAAGGCCTCTTTGCCGGCAGGTCCAATACAGCATAGATTCATTGAATTTGATTCGAATATATGAATACCCAACATGCAAAAGCATCGCACCCCCTCTCGTAGTGCCTATTGCTTCCATGTCGAAATGGAGAATAAAACAATGAGCAAAAATACACCTCTTTTATAACGCGCAGACACCTACCCAATCCTTTCTCAGAAGCATGTGAAGTTAAAAAGTCTTGTACTATAGCTTTCCTTAACCTTTCCTTTTGCAAATATGCAAAAGAAAAGATCAACCCACTAACTAGGAAAAGGTCAACCTGGTACGATTTACCAAAGTTGAAGCCTTTTAAACCAGCCCCCCCCCCCATTCTCTCCTCGCTACATCCGAACAAATGACACTCCCAGACGAAATTTCCAAGGACGAGAAAGTCGGTGGGTGCTACCACTTTCCTTATTACGGGACCACTTAGAACCAGACGCCTGACCCGTCTTCCAAGAACTTTGTTGGGCTACGTCCCTGTCTCACTTTTCTGTCGTGGGTTGTTGAACTCGTATCTATAATCTTGTCTGAACACGTTACCCTACTTCCCACTCTGGCTTGCATTCTTTGTTGAGCTTTGCTATATTTACGGCCCAAAGTACAAAAAAAAACTAAATAAACCTGTGCCTACCTTCTCTCTTTCGAGTCGAAAAAAAACACGTGGACATTCATTTTGTGCACCTGTGACAAACTGGCCTATGACGAATGATCCTATGGGACCAAACGGCCTATTACGAACCGGCCTATGACGAATGATCCTATGTGACCAAACGGCCTATTACGAACCGGCCTATGACGAAACGGCATGTGACGAACTGGCCGTACCCCCGTTTGGTTACATAGGATCATTCGTCATAGGCCAGTTCGTAATAGGCCATTTGGTCACATAGGATCATTCGTCATAGGCCGGTTCATAATAGGCCATTTGGTCACATAGGATCATTCGTCATAGGCCGGTTCGTAATAGGCCGTTTGGTCACATAGGATCATTCGTCATAGGCCAGGTCGTCACTTAAGAAAGTTCGTCACAGGAACGCAAAAACAAAATTCGTGGCTTTTTTTAGACGTAAGTGGTGATGAGGCATGACTATAACTACTTTGCACACCTTTTTGCAGTACCGGTCCTCTTAGCGGCCGCCACGGCGATTCTAAACTGGCAGTAAGGCACGCTACAAAAAATGCTTGCCTTTCGGGGAACCCGTGCACGAATTATCCTGGTCCTGCAGTCCATACCGCTCCAACCCGTCCCCCTTGCCTTTCACATGAATTTCACGGTAGCAGGCGCACGCTCGCTTGACTAATTTGCAGTGGCCGTAGCACTCCCTTTTCTTCACTTTTTTTCATTTCCGTTGCTCCCTCACTGGTACACAAGTGCTCACATCGTGGTCATTTTTGCCCCTTCCCTTAAAACACATTTTTTTGTGTGTGCGCATAAGAACTCACTCGAATTGTCCGAAAGGAGGATATAAAAATGTGCAGCCCTATAGGAGGCATATCCGCTCCCCAAGCAGATAGCTCAGGGGCAGCCCTTTCGTTTATTTTGCCCGAGAGCTGCTGCCAAGAATGACGGACCGGCGCCCCGCGCATAGATGGCTACTGGAGAAAGGTCCATCAAATAATTAGTTTCACCACTTGTATTAAACCACTAATAAGTGACACGAAATGGCCCATGTGAAACTTCCAAGACCGAGAAGGTCGGTGCTACCACTTTCCTATTACGGGACCACATAGAACCAGACGCCTGGCCCGTCTTTCAAGAACTTTGTTGGGCTACGTCCCTGTCTCACTTTTCTTTCTTGGGTTGTTGAACTCGTATCTATGATCTTGTCCGAACACGTCACCCTACTTGCTCACTCTGGCTTGCATTCTTTGTTGAGCTTTGCTAGATGTACGGCCCAAACTAAACCTGTACGGCCAAAACTAAACCTGTGCCTCGCCTCTCTCTTTCGAGTTAAAAAAAACACGTGGACATTCATTTTGTGCACCTGTGACGAACTTTCCTAAGTGACAAACAGGCCTATGACGAATGATCCTATGTGACCAAACGCCCTGTTACGAACCGGCCTATGACGAATTATCCTATGTAACCAAACGGCCTATTACGAACCGGCCTATGACGAAAAGCCATGTGACGAACGGGCCCTATCCCTGCTACTCGTACTTCTCATTGTTTGTGAGTACTTGTAGTGCTAGTTACGTGTGCTGAAGAGGTCGCTTTCAGTATGTTTATTCACGATCACATAGATTTATTCATATTTACCTTTAGTGACACGGCCTTGATTTCGGATTGTAGTTCTTCAATAATTTTTTGCAGTTCTGCTGATTCACTGAGCAAAACTGTGGGGTTTGAAATCCTCCAATGACTGAAGTATCCCTCATTTACCTATAAACGTACGTTTTCCCACTCAAACTTCCTGAATATCCCCTCCAGACATGCCGTGAACAATTTTGTTGAGATGGTATGTCCCTGGCGCACTCCCTTTTGGACTGGGAACTATTATTCACTTTGCTTGTAAAGGATTATCCTGCTCGTACATTCCTCATGCATGTCGTGCAGGAGTCTTATATAGGCCTCATCTGTTCCTTGGTCCTTGAACGCTTCCAATACTGCTCCGGTGTCTATTGAATCAAAGGCTTTTTCATAGTCTATAAATGTCATGTAAAGAGGTTTATTATACTGGGCAGATTTTTCTATTTCCGCTTACCACTGCGCTCAAATACATAGGGCTAAAAACACTGCTGCACGCATCGTAGCCTTTGCTTTATACCACCAAACACCCACTCACAATACGATGTCGTTGCTGAAGCTGCCACACATTTGACATTGTCAAGTGCTCTTTCCACGACTTGGGAGCTTGATAAAAATGAACTCCGTGCGTTGTGTAATATGCCGTTTTATGTTTCCTCACATGGAGGTTTGGTATGTTCGCTATTCGTAGTCCTAAAGTTTCCAAAGGCACGCCCATATGTGCTAGGGTAAGCTGGTTATTTTCTAGATAACCTATAGGCCTTCGAAGATTTTTTCAAATCCTGATTGCTTACGGTTTTCTGTTGCACAATAGTCAGTGTCATGGAGCAGGCGCAGTTTCAACTCCTGCAAGAAAGAGTGGGAACGGGTCAGCAAACACCTCCACAGCAGCCAAACTTTTGGAGCCTTAGTATAGAACAAAATAACCCTTACCGTGCTGCCGTGAAAAGTAAGGAAAAAAATTCGTACTGCTTCTGGCTGTCCACCTCCCGCAGAGTGCCTTCGCCGGTGCAGGCCAGTGAATTGCTTACGCAGCACTCCTTAAACAATCACAGGGCCATGTGATCAGGAAGTGAGCGCCAAGGTGCGTGGCGGTCGTTACCGTCGCGAGAGGAAGTAGAGCAGGCAGCCAGCAGGCGTCTTGAGGTTGTCGCTTGCCATTCATTCATAGAGATGTCACACGATGCTCGTGGACAAAATTCGCAACCTTGTCCTTCAGTTCCACGAGTACAGCGCGGCGCCCATGAAAAGAAGCCTTGCATGCCCCGAGCTGTGCCTTCAGCTTACGCCTATGGCGTACATTTTCTTTTTTTTTCTTTTTTTTTGTGAAGCTGAACTGGCACTATGCGGATATGCGGCTTTGGCGTACCTTGTCAGTCTTCTTTTAAATGCGGCGGAGAACTGGCGTCGAGTGCCACAACTCATCTCGAACAAGAAGAAAACAAGAGAGGATGGTGGGCGGCGGCTGGTCACAAACAAAGAAACAGTCAGTTCAGCGGGTTCGTGTTTTGGAATTCAGAAGCGAGGTAGTGCACCCGTCGGCTGTCTGTAAAAAGTTGAGGACGGTATTCTCTAAAACGTAGTTTATGCTAAACTTACTCTTAAAATTTCTTTTTAACACCTCTTAAACTAACTTTATGGGCGCGTTGAGTAAAGCAATAGATGTTTTATTTTTCTCCAGCAAAAGTAACTTTTCGGTTGCGCCATGCAGCGGATTTCTTACCCGAAAACTGCTACTGAGGTGATTTCAATTTTCAAGCCCCCTATACTGCAGTGGTTGGGATGTTTCTCCACGTATAGTAAAAAAGGGAGCGTCCAACATTGGCGGGCCTGATACTGGCAAGCCTTACATACCGGGAGTGCAGAGGCTGCTTGTATCACCTCCCCGTCACTGGCAGTTACCGATAAGGACATAGCCTTTCGATGCGATAGCAAGTCGTCATAACCTGACTGCGGTGCAATACCGATTCCGCGAGGAAAAATGTTTGTTTTTTTAAAGCGAAGCCTGATTGTCATCACTGATGGCGTCTGTAACGCGAAAACTCCGCAGTAAAAAGAAAAACGCTTCCCGTGACCAGAATCCCACCTGCGTCCCTGGCGTTACGAAGGCGGCGTCTATCTGATTGCTCTATTTCGGCATGGTCGAAGCGGTTGGGGAAACTTTGACGACAACCAAAGATGCCGCCACGAGAAAGCTTCGCTTTCGACGACCGTCGTCGTTTGACGGAGGGGTGATGATTTTCTAAATAGGTTCCAGCTTGAAGTTCTGGAAGAAGTCGTACTTGGGTTCTTTCGCCCTGTTCTTGGCGCTCTTTTTACCGCAACGACGCTCACACTGTGCCTTGAGCGCCAGCCTTAGTGCAACGCCGGAGGTCACTTACCGCCGGAGTAGTAGAGGGCAGCGCCGGCGCCCAGGGCCAGGCACACGGCGGCCACGGAGGCGCACAGGCAGCCGGCCAGCGTGCAGCCGCCGCCGCCAGCCCGGGTGAACGTGATCCGGTGGCCGCCAAGCTGCAAAGCACAAACGCGGACCGTGAGGAAAAAGCTTTCTGCGCTTGCTTACTCCGTCCATTACGCGCCGGAAAGCTTTCAATCTAAATCCCTCCCTTGCGGGCTTTTCAAATCGGGGAATACGTATTTTTTAGAATTGGTTGGTTTAATTCTTAGAACTTTTTTTCGGCGTTTTTACTTGCGGACAACGGTATTCGTCGTTAAAGTTGATCCTACGCCCCGCCCACTGCTCCCTCCCGCAGAGACGGAACAGCGAGAAAACCAGAGGCAGCGACCGGAAGTAGCGTCATATTCGGAAGGCAGCCAGCGACGTGCGCCGCCGCTTCACTGTGTCCCGGTTTTCTGGGCGAAGTTCCCAATTAAGCGGGCGTGTAAACTGCACTTGATTAATCTTTATTGTCTAGAGTTGCTTCCGCGTCGATTTTAGGGGCGAAGCTCCTCTTGCTCGGGCCCTGTCCCGGCCGTACACGGCATATTGTACACGTCACATTGATGATGATTGCGGCAGGATCCCCCTAGGGATTGGCCAACCAAAGATTGGCTGAAGAGGTCATAACGTTCAACGCGTTCGTAGCTACCCAACAAGGAGGAGAGGAAGAAGAAGAGGTTGTCGTTCGTCGCCTGCGAGCTCAAGACTCTTGCTCGGGCCCTGTCTCGTCCCTCGTTGCTGCCATACACGGCGGAATGATGATGATTGTGGCAGGATCCCCCTAGTGATTGGCCAACCACATATTGGCCGAAAAGGTCAAAACGTTCAACGCGTTCGTTGCTACCCAACAAGGAGGAGAGGAAGAAGAAGAGGTTGTCGTTCGTCGCCTGCGAGCTGAAGACACGTACTGAAGACGACCTGCAGAAGGCGACGGCCAAGGTGGCTAAGATTTCACACACCCAATTCGCCAACTTACCCATGGAGATTGTCATCGTCCCAAACAAGCCCTACATAATCAACCCAAACATCAACGTCGTCGACGGGCTTGTCAACGGAGCGGTGGAAAGCTTGACGTTTCGAGTCTTTATATGATGTGTGGGCGAATGTTTCACGGTTTTACCGATAAGCATTTCAGCTTCGCCCCTCTCATCACCGTTCAGTTCGTGGAGATGGCGGGATTTTTAACAGTAATGCTACTGGGTTTTTAGAGACTCTCTAAAGCGACTCCTAGTTACAGAGGATTTCCTACCCGAGCGCCCGTGGTTACTACGTTATCGTCACGAGTAGTCGGGGCCAGCCGTGTTGTGGGGCGCTTCATACGCGAAGCGACGGGCTGAAACAACTACGCAGGTGCCCCAACTTCCTGATCCATTATTATAGGGGATTAAAAAATTTGTGTGACCGCAGCGCTCTGGGTTTCCCGAACGTCTTGCTCGTTCTCCCGATCAACGTTGTTGGCTATGACGACAGTTTAGCTAAGTAGGTAGATTTTAGGAAGAAATCAAGCAAGCTCGAAAGCATGAAGCGTTTTCTGCGTTTTCTGAAGCGTTTTCCGCACACTCGCCGGACGTGCAGGCCCGTACGGCCCCCGAAACGGCTCGAACCGCGCATGCCGCGGCTGCAACCACTCTTCGCTGCTGTCCAGAATCAAGGCCGTCGCAAAAAGCAAGGTAAACGTGCAAGAGAGGGGATTATAGTGAGGTGAAAAATTGTGCTACGGAGGGATTGTCATCCGAGGTGATTTTGAAAGAGGTGATCGAATTTGTATCGCGATGCGAGCGCCGACCGGCTGCGCATGCTCTTCGCCAGCAGCCCGAGCAGAAGATGCGGCGAGAGGCCGATGGATGGCGCTACCTACGCACATGAATGAACCCAGCACCGATCGCTAGAATGACCATCAACGTGAAAATATGGTTCCACATGGAAGAAAGAGGATGATAGTGCGGTGAAAAACTGTGTTGAGGATAGTCATTCGCAATAGTAGAGAAGCAGCGACCAAATGTATGAATGGGTGCTAAACCTAAAGTTTCAAACCCCAAGCTGGCTGGAGCTGTTGGGGAAGGCGAACGTTCTTGTAAAACTCGCCGGCGACCAGCGTGCTGCGTTTGGGTTCCTCTACCTTTTGGGGAGCCACCAACGTTCACTTCCCCTATTCTAAAACTGCTATGTGCAGCAATGCCACGTTCCGCTGACCGGCTGCGCAGCGACCCAAAACCAGCCCCTCCGCGCGACCGGCGGCGGCCGCATCGCTAGCTGCAGCCTGCGCGCATCGCAGGCCGCTCCAGACAGCTTGTTACCGCCTGTCCGAATGTAAAAACCTAAGTTACACATACGAGGAAGGGGATGACGGTGTGTTGAAAAATTGCGCTAGGAATTGACCAGTGCTGGTAGTGAAGACGGCGAACCATATTTGCACAACGTCCCTGCACCCGAGAAACAGTAATCGGCCTTGAGCCGTTATGGGGAACCCCTTTCTAAAGCTCGCCGTGAGCGAAATTGTCGCGTTTTTACTTCCTTCAGGCTCTCCTATTCTAAGGAAAGATTGTGTGAGTCTTCCATTTACCAGGGGACTTTCGGCCCGTATCTCAGCGGGAACAGAATGAGCTCTTCAGGCCGAGCGGTCGCCGCAGCACCGGCACTTCCGAATATGACGTCATCCGCCGCCGGCCAATCGCGAAAGGCAGCCAGGGCTCTGGCGGAGCCCCCTGGCAGGGGTCATTGGTTTTGACGGGGAAAAAATGGTTTGGATGTATGTACACATAAAATAAACATGTTTTTTTTTTCAAATTCAGCGTCAAGAAAACCATAAAGTAATGTCCCCAACAATTTTTTTTTTTTTGAAAAGCTCTTCACCAGCCCTTTGAGGAAGTTTTTCTGTGCGGTCCACCGGCTGATCTTAAGCTGTATAGTGAATGCGTATGGGTTGAGGAGAAAGTTACACGTGCAATAAGTATTCTTCTTGGCGTCTACTATTTACATCCGACACTTGAAAGTTATTTGCTTGCATAAGTCCTGCAGAGTTTATCCGAGACGCTAAAAAGCAGACGAGTATAAAAGTAAAGCCGTTCCACTCAACGGAAAGCTGTCGGAAGTGCGGAGCAGTGATTCGCCATAATGGGCTGTAGCCCTGTTATCCGCTCACTGCTACCACCCAATGCAATTCAAATTTTCCGCGTCCGCAGTGCGCGCGCCCCCTGCCTGAAACACCGCCAGCGGGAGTTCTGTTCTTTTCGTGCTTGCTTTTCTTCCCGCACGTTCCAACGTTGCACTGCACTTTTTTTAGCTTGCGTAAAAACTAACCGAACGAGCGTTTCGAACTAACTGAACGCAGGTGCTGCCGCCTAAAATATATATACCGTAGCTCCATTCGATTCAGAAGGGGTGCACGGCAACGTTGCAGAGAAAGTTCTGTGGTGCCGGTGCAGTGCAGCAGCGTGGTTCCGCGGTGCCGTGCATCACGGCTACACCGTCAGCAGCGCCCCTGCGTGTTCACAATCGAGCGAGGTGCAGGCATAGTCGTCTGCTAATCATCATCGCCTGTCGTCCTCTACAACTGGATGTTTACGGCCATCTGGGTTGCGTCGTACGCATCAGCGGCGACGCTAAGTTCGTCCCGCGTATCTTCGAGCTCGACGGACATTTTCACGCGGTCGCCGCAACTGCCGGTAGCCGCCTGCCAACCCGCAACGCCCCAACGCTCACGGCACCGAATCGCTGCACCTCCTCCGTAGCAGGTGCAGCGATTCTCTGCACCGCGGCGGCACCGCTGCCGCACCATGAGCAATCGAGCGACGCGGTGCAGGGAACCACTCGTGCAGCGGTGAATCGAGCGCTTTGGTGCAGCGCATCCTGCACCGTTGCAGGCGTTGCAGGGAATCGCGTCTGAATCGAATGGAGCTCGTATTTACTTGATTCTAAGCACCCCCGTTTTTTCTACGATCGCGATGCCCAAAGTGCGGGGGGGAGCTAAGATTCGAGAAACCGAAATTACCTATGGAGGAAAGAAAAGTTTACGAGGGAGCGTCACGTGACAATCGTGAAGCCTAGTCATAAAAAATAAAAAGGAAAAACTGATGGGAGTTCCACTCTCGCGTGACAGGCAAGCGGTAGTTCTTTGCGCCTCATGTGGCCCTTCGCCGACGCTGCGTGCGTGCGTCTATCCGTTTGGTTGCCGGGCCGTCCGCGTATTCGAGTTTCGGCGACGAGTCGTTGCGCGCAGCTCTGCCTGCAACCGAAACGCGCAGCGGCCTGATCGTGCGGGCAAAGTGGTCGCACGGGAGCGGCAGAAAACATTTTAGTTTACTGAGCTTTCGGACCCTTCGAAGTTCACGCCGCAGTCGGAGAGTTGTGTGCCGCCGCCGCGTGCAGAAGTGGAGATGATCTCTTCAACTTTGCCGCTCAGGAAAAGTTGAAAAGATCAGGTGTTCTAGGTAATCAACGATTTATTGCCAAGGCGCAGTCAGTCCACAATTCAGCAAGGTTCCTCCCAGGCGTAATCTAGCATTCCCTTTTTTTTTTTTTTTTTTTCCATTTACGTATCGCACCGATCGAGCGGTCCGCAGCGGACAAACAGCCGGCGTACTACTTGCGACGCGAGGTGGTCACACCCAACATAAGGGTTCTGAACCCTTTGTTTTCCAGTGCACTGAAGTAGATAAAAACTTACTACCACACCGGAGCACCGAAAAGGTGAACGTATGCAAAAACGCGCGCGAGCTAAACCAAAGCTAGTCTCACCACCTCCCCGCCGACACCACACTCGTTACGCGTGATAACTCAGCAGAATGCCAAACGCAATCGTCACAGCACACCTGGCAAACACCTCGCAGCTGTAGGCCGCTCCATGCTTGTGAATGTTTACGGCGGCGCGTTCGAGCGATCCAACGTCAGAAGTGAAATTCGGCTTGCAGCTCGTGAGGGTGCTTCCGTGGCCTCCGCGATCGGCTACCGGCGGCGCGCCGTTGCTCGGGCCGTTCCAATCGCCCGGAGAGAGCGTAATTCCGAAGAGGCCGTTTCGCCGTTTTCCGCCGCACCGCGGCGCGCGTAGCCTAAGGTCGTTTTCCCGGGCGCGAGTGGGTGCAGAGGACGAAAACTCGGCCTTCGCAGCCTGTGTGCGACGTTTAATAAAAAAGTTACTGCACACCAATGCAGGTGAAAGGTAGAAGTAGTTACTGGTGCCATTAGGGTAGTTACCGATGCTTTGAATTTTTGACGTAGACTATGCCCGGGGTGATGCATAAGTGAAATCATTGCACAGCAGTATTCTTTTTTGTAGTCACGCATGGTTCCAAAACACAACACGTTTTCCGGTTTTATTTCTGAAAATCTCGTACATGTTGTTTGGAACGCACGGAATGCATATTCCGTGCGTTTTAAGCAAGAACCAAATTATGGGAATTCAACCAACCGAAATCCAACCATTAGTAAACACGAAAATACCCCCTATGTCGTTGCCTTTTTTCTCCTTTAAACGTGCGGTCTTTTACAGATAAAGTAGTAGATGACATGGCAACACTACTTGAAACGTTTGGCGCAACTTTTACCGCGATACTATTAACAGAGACGTCGTATACTTCAGCATCTCAAGTGTATGCTGTCCAAATGGCTGTCGGTATTTTTTCTGCTATAGGCAGGGTAAACATGCTGGTGCCGTTTATTGGCATGCATGCTTGCATATACAAACATACAGAGAGGCTTCCAGTCTACCATAAATGGACGTGGTCTAAGTAATGCAATAAAAATCTTTACCCGAGTTACGATTGGTATAGTTCTCCACTTGATGTGTTTATTCACTAATATACCGAACAACTTACTTACAGCTGATGTTGTGCATACATATATTAGTGATCAGCTTAACTTGCTCACCGAAAAAAATGATGCCCTTAATATGTTATGACAACAAATTAGCAAATCTAGAAATTCAGAAACAGTCTTTCGTAAAAATACATATGTAGAGTCGATAATTGAATATGAAAGGCATCGCGGAATATCATGACTTTTTCGCTCACGGCAAATAATTTGGTAGCGTGATTGCAGTAGGTACTTGAAACCCCTAAGCATATTAAATAAAACGCAAAAATATGATTGATTCGTACCCGTGGAAGCCTAACAGACTAGTCGCCTGCCTATAAACAATTGAGCTTATCGGTATTACGCTGTTTTCGCGCACGCACGCACGCACGCGCACGCGCACGCACACGCACGCGCACACGCACACACACGTGAACACACACACACAGACACAGACACACACACACACACACACACACACACACACACACACACACACACACACACACACACACACACACAACGGATACCCAGAGCGTTCGGAACAATTTGAAAGACAAAAAAATTATATTTTCGCGCAGCGATATCGCGCGAAAATGCTGTAACAGCGAAAAAAGAATTCAGCACGCTGGCATTCACTCTGCCCGAGATGACAGAACCCTTCTCGGCATTCGCTTTTCAAGCAAACGACCACTAAAGTTGCGTGCAAAGGCAATCGTGGGGTGTTAAACAACGTACGTTAAACAACTTTGTACTTGTAGGATCGAGTCAAAATACATAGACCACATATTGAGAGTTTTATAGCACGAAGACGCGACAACGAAGGCTGATTTACAAACTCAAAGCGCAGGCAGCGTCAGCCAGATGAGTCTCGCTTCAACCTTAGGCTAACGGCGCCGCCTCGCGGCGTGTTGGTCGGAGTTAGCAAAATTACATCGCTCCCCTTGCTTCCGCGCCGAATGGGACGGCCGGAGCAACGGCGCGCTGCCGGCAGCAAATCGCGGAGGCCATGGTGCTTTCGTAAGAATGCGATCTAAGTCTCGCCTTGCTTGGAACAGCGACAGCGGCAGTACTTCCACGATACGAAGCTTGGAGCGCAACGCTGGCGAACAATCTTGTACGGCGCCTTCGGCGACGGCGCTCGCCTTCACCTCCACCGGCAGCCAGCCGGAGCCACTAAATGCTACCTCGGGCCCTGAGCGTGGTGGATTTTCCACAATGCATTGCGCGGGAGGAGCCCGAGGAGAGGAGAAAGCGGCTTCAGAGGAGGTTGGCTTGCCAAAGCTGTGCCGCCTGACGTCATGCTCCCTCCTAACATTTTTCTTCCTCCATGAAATTACCCCTCCAGGAGCAGACCGTGGCGGGAGAGGGGTGATTCCCCCCTCCCCCGGTCACTTTTCTTGGCGGCGGTATCTGAAAGATACGAGAGGTAGGAATACTGTTTTATTTGGCCAACATTCAACAGAGAAATAGGTACAGACCGTCAACCTACAGCTTACGTATGATCGCCTTCACCACCATTCGAGTCCGTTGTGCCGTTTGAGCCGCCGGTTTCAGTGTCCTTCAGCAGGTTTTCTGCTGTTCCGTTGAAGTGGTTTGTAAGTGAAAAACTTCATAAATTACTTGGCCCCAACGTCAACTCGAGCCCGCTTGTACGAGTATGAAGTCCACCTTGCGATCGTTGCTTAGAAAAGGGGTTGCTTAAATTCGCATGCAAACTTTTTTACAAATTTTTTTCTCGAAAGTAGGGGAGGGAGCTTGGATTCGGGGGTGCTTAGAATCGAGTAGATATGGTATTTTACCTCAAATGTACCTGCAGTTTTCTTTGCGCTAAACAACGGGGAGATGAATGGAGAAGCACCACCGGTTCACGAGTTTCGAACGGTTATGACTATTTAAACTGCTTGGTTTTCGAAGCCTCTTAGAAACGCGTCTGATAGCGTCAGCGTTATGTTGCGTTTGTAATCAGATACAACCACGGACAAGTAATTTATACGGTGAGGAATAACACGAATGGAATTGAACTTCGAGGCCATTCCAGGAGTGGAAATGGGCGCAATTTTGGCAGTTCGCGGAACTGAAAGGAAAGGGATTTGCGGAAAGTTTTTAATTCCTCGAAATGGAATTGGAACGGAATGGGCTGCCATTCCGCAACACTGGTCACAGTGTGCGTCACGTGAATGTGTGCGTGTGCGTGTGTGCGCGTGCATGTGGGTGCGTACGTGCGTGCGTGTGTGTATGTCTGTGCGTGTGCGTGCGTGCGCGTGCGTGCGTGCGTGTGTCCACGTGTGTGTGGCGCCATTTTATGGTAATAAAAAAGATGGCGGGCGGGCAGGATGTGTGCTGTCCAGAAACGTTGCCTGCCTGCCAAAGAGTCTGGCCAAGGATGCATTATTTGGAGACGAAATGGGGGCCCGTCATGGGTTTAGCGAAGGGAGTGGAGCACAAGGCGGCGCTGCGGCGGCTACGTAGAGCCATTGTTGCTGTTTTCCTCAAGAAAGCAACTGGGGTTTGTGAAACTGCGGGTTTATGAGCCGAGAGTAAAATTAAACTAATTGTACTAATGAATGAAAATAAATTAACAAATATAAACTTGCGGCCAATAAAGTAATGCTTTCACACTTACACACGTAAGCAGACTGAAATGTGCCGGCGAATTTTTTGTTTCGCATCAGTTAGTGCACAACCATTGGCCTCCCATGGAAAACATGTTGCAGTGGACTGTACAGTCAAGTTGGCCAAGTCAACATTTACAAAAAAAAGCTACATTATAATTTGTTTTTATACCCACCTGACAGAGAAAACGAAGTTCGAACCGAAACCGAATGGTGCTCGGGAACCGAACCCGGAACCGAATCCAAGAGGCTTGAACCCGAAACGAACCAGAAAAAATTACGGTGCGACAGCGTGCACATAACGTCGCTCTCCTACAGCCTGAGGTAACTGAGTGCAAAAGGTTATTGCTGTCGTTTCCTTTCCGCCTACTACTTGCGCTCACTATTCCCACCACAACCCCGCATGTTGCGGAAGATGCCATAGCCCTGGCTCTCGCACACGGCCTCCCGCTGATCTAATAGATATGACTCAAAAACGGCCATCAAAAATTTTGCTAGCGTCACTATCTCCAAGCTAGCCTGCAAAATTCTGCTTCAAAAGTCTGCCCCCCCCTCCCCCCCCCCCCCCCCCTAGCACCCTACGGAGCTCCTCTGGTTACCGGCCACACACGGGGACTAGACGGCGCGAAGTGGGCTCATAAGGCGGCACGAGCACTTCGTCACCCGTGCGCCTGACGAGACCACTTCCCGTCAAGGAGTTTACTCCGCCAGGGACTCCCTCACCACTTATAGGGAGGCTACTGACTACTACCGCCTCTCCCGCAACACGCTGCCCCTGCTCAGCCATCCCCTAACCCACTCGGAGGAACGGCTGTGGCGCCTCCCCCAAACGGAATCGCTCCCCAACCGAGCCCTCCTTCATCCCATTTAGCCATACGCCTACCCTTCTCCGCTCTGCCCCCATTGTGGCGCTACATCCACGGTGCAACACCACATGTGGGCCTGCCCCTCTGACCCCCACCCCACCATAACTTCCCCTGACCACTGGATGGAGGCCCTGGGCCGCTCGAACGAAGAACACGGAAGGCAAGAGAGATAATCTTTCACTTCTAATTGGCATTGCCCCCCCTCTCCCCACTTAGCCAGATTATTGCACTTATTCCAAATACTATTCGCAATTCGCTAAATGTTTTCTGTTTGCTGCAAAGCCCCCTGACCCTGCCCACACGACTTGCCGTCCAATCCTCTGCCGTGTCGGCTTCGTGCAACTCGGCCCTCCACCTCAAAAGGCCACCGACCCTAGGCTTTTAGGTGTGAACTGGGAATGGAAGAGTCTAGAGCGTAATTAAAACAAAGATCAAACAAGGAAACAGAACGGCCACTCAGTTCGCCCCGACTGCTTTGTTCTACGGCCCCCTACTTTCGGAATTATGACGCTCGCTGCGTTTTGTCAGTGAGTCACGATACAAAAAATTAGTGCCCTTTCACTCTGTGAAGAAGGATGACCTGCGAAGATGGACACAGTCCACGGAGTGCAGGAAAGAAACACACGTTTGTTTGTAATTTGCGATTGAGCGCACTTGCTAGCCAATTAGCTGAATGAAACTTGGAAAGATCCCGAGCTTCAGTCTCGCGGACAAAAGTGGAACTGTCTGCATGTTTTACTCCCGCGTCGTCGGCATCTTACTGTTTGTGTGACACACCAACACAATCCGTTCGACCACTGAGAGACAACGAACAAGTCGCATTGGGCCGTTTGACGTCCACGTTTCAACCACCCTCCAGCACAACGGACATGCCACCAGTAAGGGCATGAAACCTATAGCTTCGCATGCACGCCCCCCCCCCCCCCCCTCCTTCCCATGCACGCCGGCAACCGGTTATGTGCGCGGCCTTAGAAGTGCAAGAAAACCGTCAAAAATATTGCTTTAAATCCCTTAAGCTGAACACGCAATATTGCCCCATCTCGGCGTTCCAAGCGGGCAAGTTGCCGTTCATCCGGCAGGGACTCGCAGCTACTCGATGAGCTTGGAACTAGAGGACGCAACGTCGGCGGCAGCGGCTTTCTATTGTTTTCGTGTCTATTAGCTATTCTGTTCGGGCCGACGCTTCTTCAATTCCTGCTCTTCCTCCAAGCGAACGCTATGCGTCCCTCCCATAGCGAGTTAAAACTGGAAGGTCTCGAGCTTTACTTTAGTGGGCAGACATGTGGCTGTCCGTTTGCTTCCCCCGTCATAGGCATCTTACTGTCTGTGTGACAGGGGGGGGAAAATCCGACTGCCACCTGCTCGTGGTCCCCCCCGACAGCTGGCTGGGCGGAGGCGGTTTCGGCTGCCTAGCTTTGGTCGGTTGCCAACGGCAGCGGTGGGTGGGTGCCAGGTCTCACCCGGGGATGCAAAACCCCAAGGGAGTGGCAGCGACTCCCTGGAACTGTATGGGCCAGTTCCTTGCCCCCAGAGCCGATGCTGGACGCGGAGGCAGGCCCGGACAGCCTGGGTGGCTACCGAGGTTGGCTCTGGGAACTTGGCTTAAAAGCGGTGAAAAAGGATCCCTTATTAAGGGACCGCCGCAGTCACCCCACGCGGGCACGACTGCTCGCTGCCGACACGAAGGTTCCTGGACAACAGGATCCAGGGCCTTCGATAGGTGCTCATGATGGCCAATGTCTCTGGCCTTTAGTAGCGACCAGTCAGGAGGCGCGCACTTGCTAGGACCGAGGAAAGAGGGATTGGCTCACTTCTTAGGGAAGCTTCTCGTCCTCAGTATCGGGAGTAGGGCTGGTCGTACTCTATACGGATTACTCCTTCCACCTGATGACTGCTGCCCGTATGGGGAGGTTCCATGGTGGGTGAGTGGTTGGCATAGGAGCACATTAGAGGTCCACCGAAACCCTATAAGTCACATAGGCTTTCCTATGGAGATAGGTGATTCAGGTGCACATAGGGATCGACAGATGCGTACAGGGTACAGTTACCCCGTCTGTCGGACAGTTAGCTTTACCAGTATCCGAAACCGTCGAGACGAGGGGGATTAGTACCTATGTAGGCTGGGCAGGTGTCTCTTGAGTACTCGGGGGACCTGGTGGGTGTTAGCCGGGGGGCTGGTTGTGAAAAGGGTCCGGAGACTAGGTGTCGTCACTCCGTCGCAGGTTCTCCCTGTTCTTCGATGTCGGAGCTCAGATGGTCGGAACCTATAGTGGGGTCCGCTGAATTCCAATGGGAACCGTCTGACGCCCATCCTGTTATCAGGTCTATTTTAGGAGTCAGACATCTAAGGATTAGAACAAAAACCTCGTTGTCCCCATTCCCACCCATCTTCCCATAACCCATTCCTTATTACCACCATCCGCATCCGTCATCCCACCCTTTCCTGCTACCGTCCCAGGGGAGATCAGGGGAGTCTCCCCGGGCCCGCTCTCCTAGCTGTGGTGTCGCTGTGTAGCATTTTTTCCTTTTATTTTCCACCTTTGGTGGGTATTTCCTTCTCTTCAAAACTCTAGTTGACCTGGGTCCAGTTTGTTTATTTTTAATTGGCGTCACCCGTGATACGTATGTGGTACGGGTTGGGCTTTTATTTTTTATTATTATAGCCCTTTAGCTTTATGTCTGTGTGACACCCAAACCCAGACCGAAACCGCTCCATTACGGAGGACAGCTGGCAGGATGCATTGAGCCTTGAGACTTCCACGACACGTTTAAATTTCGAATGAGCACAACGGGCATTATTGGTAGTGGCATGGAGCCCAGTTGTGCGTACACGCCTCACTTCTCCCCTAGCCCCCTCCCGCAACCCGTGCACGTATAAACCGGCAACTAGTGATGGGCGCGTACTTGGGCATGAAATACACCGGCGAGAATGTCGCTCGGAAAGCCTTTCAAGTTGAAGAATTATGGGCTCACGCCGGCGTTCCAATTGGGTAAGTGGCTCTTCAATTCACAGCTACTCGGCGAGGTGAAATTTGAGGCGGCCACGGTGGTGGTGGCTTTCGACCATTTTTGCCCCCATTCATGCTTCTGTGTGTTATCCGCAATAATCTGATAACGGCACTACCTCTGTTGTCAGCCGATAGCGCAGCTTCTGGCATCGATCGGTGGTGGCGAGGGGAATAGCAGTTGTGATAGAGTGGTCGGCGGTGGCGAGGAGGTGACCCGGAGCGGCGCCGAGTAAATAGGCATTAGCGGAATGAAAACTGATGGGGATAGACATAGACTGCTTCGCCGTAAAAAAGGCAAGCTATCTCTGCACCACGTATTTCGCAACGGCGATGCAAAACAGTGGGGTTTCATGAAACTGAACGCAAAGTGCATAGGTGCGCAAAAGCACGGCGCACCGCAGCAGACGAGCCTGAGGTCCGCCCGCGGACTTACCGACTTTTACGCACGATAGTTGCTGATTGCGTCAGCTGTTCCTGTTTTTTATGAGCGGTTGTTGACAAGTCTGTGACACCAAGTACACTAATGTAAACAAGAAGCTCTAACTTCAAATTCCACTGCATAAGACCATCGGTGAACCTGCTAGCGGCAGAGCGCCGTCACCGTTCCAGCAGTTTCTTCGACGCTGTAAACTATTCAGTGCTGCAAAGCCTTTTTTAAAGCAAACCTTTTTACCTCTACCCCCAAGGGTTCTTTCGCGACCGTTGCTGTCACCAGAAAACTCCCGCGAACAAATAAAAGAATTTACTGCACTTCCAGGAATCGAACCTGGAACTAACAGAGTAACAAAGCAAGAGCCCGTTATCTTACCGATTGAGCTACGAGCCCACTTTTTGTCTTAATTTCCTGTTTTTTAAACATTTTTACAAGTCAGCGATTTAATAAAAAGCGCCTGCCATGTTTTGGCTGGCGGAAACTATTGTAAACAGCAAATGATGTCAATTTTTGAAGCACTGGCCCACGCAGAGACGGGAAAGAAAAGTGGTGCACTCACAAGCACATCTACGGGTTTAACCTCTGCATTCTCGCTGATTGGAAGCTCACACCATCCCATGGCATCTCACTTCTAGTACCCCTGTGTGCTAAAGCCTGTAGCTTCCACTACACACGTAAAATTCTCACCTCCTTGTCGTCCGCCCTCACGACAAACGACACCCCAAAGAACACATTCAAATACTCCTTGATGGCCAGGCCATCACTCCAAGCCCCAGCATCAAGATCCTGGGCCTACATCTTCAGACCACCACCAATAGTGACGGATCCTTGCAGCGCCTCAAACACACTGTCAATAAAATCATACACATGATCAGGCGAGTTTACACCAAGAAGCGAGGCCTCAAGGAATCTGATACCTTTCGATTAGTTCAAGCTTTGGTCATCTTGAGAATCACTTACGTCAACCCCCTGCCTTCTTCTTGGCAAGGAGGACTTAGATGCTTTATATAATGATTAGAAAGGCGGTTGAGCAAGCCATTTCTCTTCCCATGAGTGCGTCCACCGAAAGGTTGCTTAGCAAGGGGCTCTACAACACGGTGGAAGAGCGGTTAGAGAGCCATCTTTCTATCCAGAAGCACCGAATGAGCAGAACTGAGGCGGGTCGCAGCATCCTTCTACAGATTAGCTGGGCAGCACAGAATGCCAATCCGCTTGATATACTCCTGGACTTCTGGCGACAAGAAATAAAGATGCTCCCTTGGCTTTGAAATATAAACCCCTCACATGACGAAGGTCGCCGACAAGCACAGGCTCAAGCGCTGAACAGCATCCTCGGTGGGCATCATGTAGTTATCTACACAGACGCCTCCCAACATTGAGGGCAGCAGTACGAAATCATTGTGGCAACCTCCAGAACCAACCTTCTTGCGTGTGCCTCACTAGAGGCCGAAGAAATGACGGCAGCAGAAAAGGCAGCCATCGCCTTGGCTCTCACTCTAACAGGGGTTCGTAAAGTAGTCGCCGATTCCCAATGAGCCTACAAGAATAAGCAGTCAGGTTTGGTGTCCCGACCTGCACTGCGAGTGCTAAACACCACTCCCGAAATGGTTCCATTCAGCTCATCTGGACACCAGCTCACGCTTCCATGGAGGGCAACGAATACGCCCACCAAGCCTGCACTTTCACCCTCGTGCTATGGAGCTGCACGGGGACAGTCACCCGCTTGTCTCGTTCAGGCACATAACTCAGCATTTTCGCCTTCTGAGACAGACCCTATCCTCGCCTTACCCTGACCTTTCCATAGAACATCAAACTAGCCTACGGCTTATTCGATCCAGCTCCTTCCCACACCTGACGCGTCTTCACTTAACGCACCCGAATCGCTAGGACGCTGGATGTAAATTTTGCTCAGAAGTAGGAACACTCTGCCACATAATCGGGGTGTGCGACTTTATTCCTGAGCACCCTCTTCTCTTTCCGTCAACTACCGAACAAGAGGAATGTGAGATGCTGCGGTCCAGCTCCTCTCTGCCTACCCAGTTTCAGCTGGTGGGCAGAGCACAGGCGGCGCGGACTGAATATGCGCTACAGTGAAGAAGGAAACACTTCCCTGGGCGGCACTCTGTGCCGTTCAGCAATCTGAATAGAAGTATTTCTTTATGCTCGCCCTCCCCCTCTTCCTCCTCCCCCGTCTCTGCAGCCGATCTCATTGCATCCTTCCGCGACGGCAGAGACGGAGAAACCAGGTCGTCTAACCGGGATTGAACTTTAATTTTATAAAAAAAAAGAGTTTTCACTCATTTGCTACACCAATACAACTCAATCTACCACCGTTCATGCATCGTGCATTAAGTTAACCTTACCAAAAATATCTGTTTGAAGTAATAGAGGGTGTGGTTAAGTGCATTCACTTCTGTCTGGTTTCACTATTTGTAGGGCGACGTGAGTGAATTTAAGGGACGCCGCATGGGTAATCACTGTGGGTGTCGTTTACAGGTTTGCTTTCCAACCACATTCACAGTGTGGATTGGCGCTAATTTTTTTTCCTTGTGCCAGGTTAGTCGTCGGAAGAGGTCGGATGCGCCGCGGTTGGGATCGAGACCATGTCGCAAAACATCACCGCCACATCTACGCTGCTCACGGCACTTCTACAATTCCAGGTGCTGACGTGCCTGGTGCCTGGAGCCGTTTGCCCTTACGTCACCACCCAAAGTACCTCTGGAACCACCTACCTGCACGAAGAAAGTTCTCCGCCCGCCGCACATCCCCCCTCCAAGTTAAATGTCACCCGCCACCCGCTTTTAGTACGAGCCTGGCACACCGCCTGGCAACCTTGGCCCTCTCCGACGTCAGCAACAACGGGACCGGATCGAGCGCTACATATGTCAGCCAGGAATCGCCGACTGCTCGGGGCACAACACCGCCACATCTACGATGCTCACAGCGCTTCTACCATTCCAGGTTTGTTACCTCACCTGCTCAAAAGAATTGAGAAGCGATGACAGATGTATAGTGGCGGTGTCGTGCCCCTACGACCTGAAGTGTCGCGGAGTGGTGCCGTTGTGCCGCGATGCGTTTGTCCTCCATTTCCTGTGCGAAATTTTGCTCTTACTATCCGGTGATGTTGAGGTTTACCCCGGACCCTCCCCTAGTGCTGAACTTTTACCTATCCTTGACGCTATCAAACGAATAGTGTTCAAGCCGCTATTCGCATAGATCTTGAACAAATTAAATCAACACAGACTGCCCAAGAAAACCTTATAGGTGAGATTCTGAGCCGCTCCAACACATTAGATTCAAGTCAACGAAACCAAGGCATCTCGACTGCTGTAAACACTATCGACCGACTGGAGCATGCCATCACTACCCTAAAAGCCGCGAACATTGACACCAACAACAGTATGCGCCGAGACAACCTTATTTTCTTTGGCATTGATGATTCCGATAAAGAACCTTGGAGCGATTCAGAGAACAAAATTCTAGACCTGTGCAAAAATACTCTTGACCTAACCCTAAGTGCTAGCGATATAGAGCGTGCACACCGCCTTGGAAAATTTTCTGCAACAAAAAAACGCCCTATAATAGTAAAACTGGCTCACTTCAAGACGAAAGAAAACATATTGGCTTGCGGGCGTAAGCTGAAAGATGCATGTTTTGCAATAAGAGAAGACTTTGCCCCGAGTACGCGCTTTGCACGCTCTAAATTGTTAAAATTTGTCAAGCCCCAAAAATGCGCATTTAAGCTTAGCTTGGACAAACTACACGTAGGTAGCAGATGTTACTCTTACGACGCTGCATCCGACAGGGTTATTGAACACCCCACAGCACCAAACAGCAATACACTAACAGCCCCTAGAGATACTTTATCTGACCCACCCCAGTGACGAACAAGAAATGCTGCCCTCTCTTCCTCCAAATACCGACCTGACTCATTCCTTAAGATTAGTGCACTTTTCACCAAAATCCGCAGTATAATCCCAAAACGTGACGAACTCGAAAGCTTCATAGACGATACCGCAGCCGATATCGTCTTGTGAACTGACACGTGGCTTTAAGGGAAGGTGAGGCGGTTTTAGAATTAAAAGAAAAGTTAACTAGCAGCAAGTACACATTGAATAGTTCATGTATACGAAATATTTTCGCAATACATGCAATAGAAGCGGCGCAATGAGCAAACAAAAGTGGCGCGATGCCCCGCCCCCATCTTGCCGCGCGATGCCGGAAGACCGAAGAGCGCGGGCGAAAACCGGCTGAAAAACGTCATACCTGGACTTCCGGCCGGATCATCCGCCTCGGCCATGCTCTTTTCGCCGTGTTTCCTTGTGAATGATACTTGTTGTTGTTGTGGTTGATAGCACTCATTTGTACAATTTTCGTGTTCAAAAAGTATGCACGAACGCCAAACGAGGCATACGTTATCATGCCGTATTCCTAAGCAGAATAATGCCACGCCGGGATGCTTGATAACATACGGAAGCGACAGCCGAGGTGGCTGTGCTTGATGACAGAGAATATACTACACTACGTTAAATACTTTGTAAACCGCTCCAATGCGGTTTTTTTTTAATGCGGCGGACGTGAATGTTCACATTAGATTCTAGATTTAGGAAGGATGGGGAATACTGCTGTACTTTGGCCGGGGATGTTTCGTTCCATTCCAGAAACCAAGTCACAATTGTTCAGGAAATACTTGTTTCCTTAAACGCGTCGCTTTTCTTTCCCTATGGGCTCAGGACAGTGTTCAAAAAAACAATTTTTTGGTGAAACTAAAACAAGGGGCCAATCCTAATAGAAGTTCTCTCCCGGCTAAGAGGTAAACAATATTCCTACAAAGTAAAAGAACCAAGACAACCAGATTACTTATTTTGCAAGTATACATGTCACGATAAGGTGATGTTTGTCTGGAATTTAAAAAAAAACACCACTCCGAACCACCACCGTGCCATAATTTGTGTTGACTGCGGGGACCTAATTTTTTGCCCAAGATTCCGTGTGGCTGCATATTATAACCTGACAAGCACTTGTTGTCACTGAACCTCAAGTGTGCTCCAGTGATAGTCGGTGATATATATAATGATGATACTAAAAAAATCAGGAGCGAAGAGTAAATATACGGCCTCTGTCCGACTAGCGCGGTAAATGCTTAAATCTAGAAATGCTGAAACAGGCCAATGATTCATTATCACAAACGTTTGGTGATTGTTACCTAAAGTAACGTAACTACAATGTAACTGCCTTGTCCGACTGGTCTGTTAATAATAACGAGGTGGCCGTAATATTGTAGCAGAATGCGCAACGCACAAGCGAAAATCAAGCCCTACTACAGCCAATAATGCTGAGCAGGCACTAGTATGCTGCAGTGTTTTCAGAATAAATGCATGTGAAGCAGTAAGACGCCACTCATCGAAGTGCAGCTAGGAATCGCGGAGGCGCCGTAGCGCCGCTGCCGAAATGGCGCGCGCGTGTGGGTCTGTGTACGGGGATGAGTAACGGGGCTGGGGTGGGCGACAACGAACAAAGGAAATGCGGAAGCAGAGTCTGCTTGTTGGTTTATGAGTGTACCGGCAAGATGTGTCTCGCATATACGTTTACAGCGCATGAACGCTATTTTTTCGCGCAGTGCACGTACGTGCTTTTCGCTGGTAGATTGTTTATAAAACGCCCATTAATCTTCGGCATAAATGGTTTTGTGTATAATAAAAAACAGTTAAGGCAGTGCTTAATATTAACATAAGGTATAAAATCCCCCTATGCTGGTTGCCTAATTCAAAAATATTTTGATGGAACCCACTAGTCGACGTCACAGTCACTGCTTTGGGGTTCTCTGTCGTGTAAAGCAAATTTAAGCTCCAAGATAATTGAACCAACAGCACGGGAAATTATAAAACAAACTTCCAGTCATGTGCGCAAATTAAACTGCAAGCTAAATTGCCGCAAAGGCAACCGTGCGATCGTTCGCAATGCTTCCGACAACCCGCGCGGCCGAAGGGTGTCCTCCTTTGACGTCATGACGGGCGCAACCAATAAGGGGCGTCAAAAGACGAAAAGCGGGCGTCTTTCAAACGGGGCCGCACTTTTTCAAGATAAATGCCACCTGGACTCATGTACGAAAAATTTCGATGTGATATTCGGAATCAGCGCGCAAGAAACTATATAACTGTTAATCTAACTCAATTTTTTTGGAAAGCGCTTCAGCTTCCCTTAACAAGGACGGCAGGGACTGTGAAGTTTTTCCATCCAACCCCAGTTTAATAGTATATCGACGTGACCGACATGACAGACAAGGGGGAGGAGTACTTATTGCCGTTAGAGACGGCTTATTATCGTCATTAATCACTCACGACGACAACAATGAACTAACATGGGTTTGCGTGCACAGTAGAATTGGCAAAATAGTGTTTGGAATCTGTTACCGTCAACCAGATAGTAGCCCCTCCTTTTGCGATAAGTTACGTATTTCCCTAGAACAAATAAAAAAGATATACCCGAGGCCCCAATCTTTCTTTTCGGAGATTTTAATCATCCCAGCATAAATTGGCCGCTACTTTCAGTACCCAACAAATCACCATATAGCGAACCGAAGCAGTTTCTTGAATTTACTCTTGACTTTAATCTGCACCAAACCGTAACATGCCCTACCAGGGGCGACAACACCATAGATCTCTTATTAACATCTATCCCTGAAAACATAAAAAAAATTACGCCCACCTCTCCTCGCGGGAACCCTGTGTAGATGCGACGCATCGTGGGTTTCCCTCGGCGTTTCCGTTGGGTTGATTCTCCCATCGCGTGAAACGTGCCATGAACGCGTACGATGCATTTCCGTCTACTACGGGGTTCCCGCATCCCGTGCACGTCGCTTTGCAGCCTCATCGTCGGTGGTGCTAGCAGTTCTGTTATTGGGCTGGCCGGTGCTTGTTGCGGTTGCGCCGACCATCGCGATAGCAGGATTGTTAGTCTCCATTCAGAGCAGCGTTGGACATCGGAGCACCGGCGCTGGAACGACGGAGCGGAGCGGCGCAGGTACCGCGTTGTATACCGCCGCATAACGGTGAGGGGAATGAGAGAGAGCAGCGCATGCGCATGCGTTAACCGAGCGCTAGCGCGCGCCGACGCACAGCTGGCATTGCGAGGAGCGAGCGCTAACCCGCAGATAACGCTGCGGTGAGAGCGACGGAGAGCGTATGCGCAGCTGGCGCGGACAACGACGACGCCGGATGGATGGAGGGATGCATGCATGCATGGACAAGGCGGGTGAATGAGATGCGTCGCATCTAAAAATGTGACTTTGCTCCCTGGCCTCAGCGGCCACAGCCTACTTCATATCAGCATTTCATTGCCTATAAAAAAGAACGCCCCGACGCAAAAATCAATCACAGATTACAAGAAAGCTAACTTCGACGTATTTAACCGTGAACTTGCACTCTTCTACGACGATTTTCGATGGTTATACTCTGCTTGCTCGGTCAACACCAATTGGGAATTATATAAAAACACAATGCTAAACTTAAAAAACAGACATATTCCCACTATCCTTGTAAATACAGACAAAAATAACCAGTGGTTTACGCAACGTCTAAAACGCCTACTTAACAAGAAAAAACGCCTTTATCGGAAAGGAAAGCTTCTTAATAACCCCATGGTTTGGGATCAGTACAAATTGATTGCTAATGAATATATTAAAGAACTGAAAGCCTCCAAAGACAAATTCTTCTCAACTGACCTCTTATCAATCCTACAGTCTAACCCTCGTAAATTTTTTCAAATTATCTCCCCGCCGGATCGTCAAACGCAGCTCCAGCTATCAAACGCAGACAAATTAATCAAAACTGAAAAATGTGCTACAGCCCTTAACGACTTCTTTACGTCAGTATTTTCACCTGCTCAAAGCTTTAATTTTACCCAATTACCACACCACTCGCCGACCACAATGCCTGATATCCAGATTAACGTTGATGGAATAGCTAAGTTAATAAACTCTCTCAAATTATCGTCCTCGGCCGCTTGCGATCAAATCAGCAGCAAACTACTTAAAAACACAATTTCCCTGTCAAGCGCGTACTAAACTTGCTCTTCCAACAATCGCTAAGCACTGGTGAAGTTCCCCACGATTGGAAAAAGGCACAAATCATTCCCATCCGAAAGTCTGGAGACCGATCAAAAGCACCTACTTATCGTCCGATTTCACTAACCAGCATACCATCCAAACTGATAGAACACATTAAAGCAACCAATTTAATGAACTATCTCGAATCAATTAACTTCTTTTATCCGCACAAGCATGGTTTTAGAAAACTATTATCATGCGAAACTCAGCTCTCAGAATTCACCGACGATATCTTGCAACATATGGACGATCGTCTACAAATTGACGCCATCTTCCTCGACTTACCGAAGGCCTTCGACCGTGTCCCACACAATCACCTGCTTGCAAAATTATCTACTCTTGGAATCCCCCCGAGACTGATTACTTGGATAGAACATTTCTTAAAAGGACGCGTACAATACACAACTGCTAACTCTCATGACTTGCAAATTTCTAGTGTTACATCCAGTTTCCCCCAGGGAGCAGGTTAATCCCCCCTATTATTTTTAATCTACGTCAACGACCTGCCATCTAAAACAAAAACCAGACTTCGACTTTTTGCGGATGACTGCGTCATCTACAATGCCATTCGTAACCCTAGCGATTCCACTGATCTTCAGGAAGACGTTGACACTATCGTTGCATGGTGTAAAAATGGCTTATGCCTCTTAACCTTAATAAGTGCCAATACATGTCCTTTTCTCGTAAACGCAGCATCACAAATCACGCATACGATATCAGTTCAAATGAAATAACTCGAACAGACTGCTATAACTATCTAGGCGTTCACTTGACACCGTCATTATCATGGGTCACTCGCATTGAAACAATATGCGCACACGCCTCACGCACACTTGGCTATTTGCGCCGCAATCTCAGATCTGCATCACCAGCTATTAAAAAAAATTAGCGCCAATCCACACTGTGAATGTGGTTGGAAAGCAAAGCTGTAAACGACACCCACAGTGATTACCCATGCGGCGTCCCTTAAATTCACTCACGTCGCCCTACAAATAGTAAAACCAGACAGATTGATTGATTGATTGATTGATTGATTGTAGGGTTTAACGCGCCGACGCAGCGAAGGCGATGAGGCGCGCCGTAGTGGAGGGCTCCGGATTAATTTTGACCACCTGGGGATCTTTATCGTGCGCCGAAATCTCGCACACACGGGCGTTTTTGCTTTTCGCCTCCATCAGAAAAGCGGCCGCCGCGGCCGGGAATCGAACCCGCGACCTCGTGCTCAGCAGCGCAACGCCTTAGCCACTGAGCCACCGCGGCGGGTGAAAACCAGACAGAAGTGAATGCACTTAACCACACCCTCTATTACTTCAAAGAGATATTTTTGGTAAGGTTAACTTAATGCACGATGCATGAACGGTGGTAGATTGAGTTGTATTGGTGTAGCAAATGAGTGAAAACTCTTTTTTTTTATAAAATTAAAGCTCAATCCCGGTTAGACGACCTGGCTTCTCCGTCTCTGCCGTCGCGGAAGGATGCAATGAGATCGGCTGCAGAGACGGGGGAGGAGGAAGCATAAGGAAATACTTCTATTCAGATTTCTGAACGGCACAGGGTGCCGCCCAGGGGAGTGTTTCCTTCTTCACTGTAGCGCATATTCAGTCCGCGCCGCCTGTGCTCTGCCCACCAGCTGAAACTGGGTAGGCAGAGAGGAGCTGGACCGCAGCATCTCACATTCCTCTTGTTCGGTAGTTGACGGAAAGAGAGGAGGGTGCTCAGGGCTAAAGTCGCACACCCCGATTATGTGGCAGAGTGTTCCTACTTCTGAGCAAAATTTACATCCAGCGTCCTAGCGGTTCGGGTGCGTTCAGTGAAGACGCGTCGGGTGTGGGAAGGAGCCGGATCGAATAAGCCGTAGGCTAGTTGGATGTTCTATGGAAAGGTCAGGGTAAGGCGAGGATAGGGTCTGTCTCAGAAGGCGAAAATGCTGAGTTATGTGCCTGAACGAGACAAGCGGGTGACTGTCCCCGTGCAGCTCCATAGCACGAGGGTGAAAGTGCAGGCTTGGTGGGCGTATTCGTTGCCCTCCATGGAAGCGTGAGCTGGTGTCCAGATGAGCTGAATGGAACCATTTCGTGAGTGGTGTTTAGCACTCGCAGTGCAGGTCGGGACACCAAACCTGACTGCTTATTCTGGTAGGCTCATTGGGAATCGGCGACTACTTTACGAACCCCTGTTAGAGTGAGAGCCAAGGCGATGGCTGCCTTTTCTGCTGCCGTCATTTCTTCGGCCTCTAGTGAGGCACACGCAAGAAGGTTGGTTCTGGAGGTTGCCACAACGATGTCGTACTGCTGCCCTCAATGTTGGGAGGCGTCTGTGTAGATAACTACATGATGCCCACCGAGGATGCTGTTCAGCGCTTGAGCCTGTGCTTGTCGGCGACCTTCGTCATGTGAGGGGTTTATATTTCAAAGCCAAGGGAGCATCTTTATTTCTTGTCGCCAGAAGTCCAGGAGTATATCAAGCGGATTGGCATTCTCTGCTGCCCAGCTAATCTGTAGAAGGATGCTGCGACCCGCCTCAGTTCTGCTCATTCGGTGCTTCTGGATAGGAAAGATGGCTCTCTAACCGCTCTTCCACCGTGTTGTAGAGCCCCTTGCTAAGCAACCTTTCGGTGGACGCACTCATGGGAAGAGAAATGGCTTGCTCAACCGCCTTTCTAATCATTATATAAAGCATCTAAGTCCTCCTTGCCAAGAAGAAGGCAGGGGGTTGACGTAAGTGATTCTCAAGATGACCAAAGCTTGAACTAATCGAAAGGTATCAGATTCCTTGAGGCCTCACTTCTTGGTGTAAACTCGCCTGATCATGTGTATGATTTTATTGATAGTGTGTTTGAGGCGCTGCAAGGATTCGTCACTATTGGTGGTGGTCTGAAGATGTAGGCCCAGGATCTTGATGCTGGGGCTTGGAGTGATGGCCTGGCCATCAAGGAGTATTTGAATGTGTTCTTTGGGGTGTCGTTTGTCGTGAGGGCGGACGACAAGGAGGTGAGAATTTTACGTGTGTAGTGGAAGCTACAGGCTTTAGCACACAGGGGTACTAGAAGTGAGATGCCATGGGATGGTGTGAGCTTCCTTTAATCGCTATCGCGTGGCAATCAGCGAGAATGCAGGGGTTAAACCCGTAGATGTGCTTGGTGAGTGCACCACTTTTCTGTCCCGTCTCTGCGTGGGCTCGTAGCTCAATCGGTAAGATAACGGGCTCTTGCTTTGTTACTCTGTTAGTTCCAGGTTCGATTCCGGGAAGTGCAGTAAATTCTTTTATTGGTTCGCGGGAGTTTTCTGGTGACACCAACGGTCGCGAAAGAACCCTTGGGGGGTAGAGGTAAAAAGCTTTGCTTTAAAAACTTGCATATCAGACATACGTTCGGCCTAAATTGGAATACGCCTAATCTATCTGGCACCCCTCATAAGCATATCTCACCTACGAACTAGAATCCATCCACAATCGCGCTGCTCGCTTCATCATGTCAAACTACTCGCGTAAATCTAGCATCACTGAACTCAAATGCACACTTGACCTTCCATGTGTTCAATCACGTCGAATAATCTCGCGTATCTGCTTGCGTCACTCGTTCTACTATCACCCACTAGCCAGGCACCCTCGACTTCAACCACCGCCCAGAATCTCGCCGCGCCTCAACCATAGCAAACCAATCGCACACATTCAGTGCCGCACATCATCGATGAAAGATTCTTTTTTCCCTCATGCAATAACTCTGTGGAATACCCTGCCCGACAGTATTGTTTCGTCCGCTGACCGCAAGACTTTTCGCGAGAAACTGACAGTACATTTGACCTAAATGTTTTTTGTTAAAATGACTTGCTAGTTCAACCATGTTAGTAACAGACTTTTAGTGACCCATGCATTCTGATGCTTATTACTTATGTATATTGCTATTTTATTTCTAGTCTACGATTTTGAATATTTTTCTGCTTGGTTGTTTCCTTCCTGAGCGATGTTTTTTCTTCCCTTTCTTTGTCTTTTCTTCCTTTTTTCGGCCATTTGTGTGATGAAGACCCTCACATATTGTTTGCCCCCGCCTTAATGCCTCCAGGCTTCAATAAATGAAATGAAATGAAATGAATCAGCAGTGCCGCGCTCATATCGCTTCTGTCAACTCGGAAGGCTATGGGACCTCCACAGCTTTGTACTACCCGGAAGTACAGTCGCGTGCGATTTGAAGGTAATCGCGCGAGTTTCGACCGATGAAGGCGATAACGCCCCCGCGCGGCCTTTTTCGTAGCGACTGGGATCAAGTTTATGCGTTCCCCTCTCTCTCGGTCGCTGTTCCATCAAGCCGTGATCACTCCCGCGGCTAGTAAACCACCCTTTCCGCTTTGTGGTAATCTTTTGTGGTTGCAATCAAGTGTGCGTTTTTTTTCTTGGTTATCGTGAGCAACGATAGCATCTATTGTTATAAATGTCCACTATTTCCCGAGAATGCCTTTCTGCGCACCTTTTTGAGAACCACGAGTGCGACGTCGTCGCTGCGTGCGGTATAAAAAAAAGAGGAAGGGGTTATTGATTTTGCTGCTGGAGTGATGGCTGCTGGAATAAACAGCGACCGAGGGAGAGAAGAATGCGTAAACCAGGAACCAGGCAGAGTAAAACAAGCCGCGTGGGGGCGTTATCGTCGTGGTCCGTCGACGCTCGCGCGATTACCTTCAAATCGCACGCGACTGTACTACCTGAAAGTTGGTTTGGCTTCCTGTCGTGCAGCGCCGCCTGGGCAGCGCACGACGCCTATGGCGTAGTGATTGCCAAAGTACAAGTGACCAGTCGTAGCGGAAAAGTAGCGGGCTAAAGTAGCAGAAAGCACTACTTTAGCGCGCCCATAGTGTTAGCGGGCACGCTAACCGTCGCGTAAGGAGGTGCTATCCGTTTGCGATTGCGGCGCGCAAGCGTTAACGCCACAGCTAAAACGCTATACTATGTGGTGTGGGTCATACTCCGACGATCCTCCGCACGCGGCTGCCGTGTGGACGGCGCCGGCGTGAGAGGCAGGCAAGAGACAAAGGCAACCGACGTCAACCTCCAAGGGGGGTTTATTCCCAAAACCTCCCTTAGCTGGCCCCGTCTTCTCGGTCATCGACGAGTCCCGCGTTGCTCGAGCGGCCGGAGTCGTTCGACTCCGCCGCTACCGGTGGACGGTGGTCGGTCCAGGCTGGAGGGAAGACGCCGGGTCGCTCCACCGCCGCACGCCGTCTCGTCCTCGCTCGGAGCGGCCGCCCGCCGCCGCCGAGCGCCGCAGCCGAAGTCCCCGCTCTACGCAGCCGCCTCCCTGCCGAAGCGACTACGAGCTCCCCGCTCCCAAGCGCGCCGGTGGCGCCATCTCGCGATGCGCAAGCGAACCCCTCTAGTCTTGCCGTCTTGTTGCGCAATCCCGCGCAAGCCACGCGGCCCTCCGAGCGCTGCCGCGTACCGAGTCGGTCGGGATCGCGGGCAGCCACAATTCCCACACTCATCCCCCCTAAATACTCGACACCACCCGCATTGAAACGGCGCCGCGAAGCACAAGAGTCAATCCCAAACCTCAAGTTATGAAATACGCCAACAAACGTCATCCCCATGCCAGTTCACCCCCAATGTTCGCCATATGATGCCGTATCCGCGAAGCTCGGCCTGATGAGCGTGCCACGCGTTGCACTGGTCCGAGGCTCTCACGGTTGGCTCTCACGGTTGGGAAGCACAGCAGGTTGGCAGGTCCAGAAGAAGCCGGCAGCCGCAGCCGAAGAATGCGGAGGTCGCTGACGCGACCTCTGCTCCCAGTGCAAGGCGTTCTCCCCAATGGCGGGTCCCTCGGCCTCCTGGGTTCCGTGGCTTCTTCGGCGGCTGGTCCTCCCGAACAGCTGATTGGTTGCCCCGCAGGGCGCTGGCCCGGGGGGGCCGGAGTAGCAACTGGCGACAGCTCATCACGCTGCGCTCGGTGCCACCTTCACTGGCCGGCCCCACCGGGCGGTTCAGCTGGTCCGTCCTCGCTGTCCATGGCGGTGGCGACTGGCAACTGGTGTGACTCCCGTTGCCGTCCGTGTGCGGAGGGCTCCGCTCTCATCCTTCAATGCGAGCGATTCCGATTCTTGAGGAAGGGAGCAGCGGATTTCCGCCAACTCCTGTCACTGGTGAGACAGCCTACTCGGATGCAGCTCGTCTGACAAAACATGGGTGGTGGCTTCGAAATACCCGTTCAAGTTTTCTTTGCCCGGGTGCGTTACTCGGTAAAGCTGCGTTAGCGTCAAGCAGGCAGGGCTCCTACAACTCACTCGCAGCAATATCAGCTGCCGGCGACAACCGCCATATTAGCGGCTTACAGGCGCGCACTCCCACACGCATTCTCAAACACCTCAGGTCGCAACATTACCAGCTTCAGTAGACCCAGCGCCCGCCGCAATCTGAGCGGCTTACGGGCGCCCGCACACACACACACACCCACACACTCAATCCCACAGTAACGCTCGCCCACACACACGGACTATCCCCGATCGCAGCGTACAGGCTGACGATCGCCCCCCCCCCCCCCCCCCCCCGAAAAAAAAAACTCCCACCTCCCCTCGCGGGAACCCCTGTGCAGATGCGACGCATAGGCGGAGCGGCGAAGGGACCGCGTTTTATAGCGCGCACAACGTTGAGGGGACTGCGTAAGCCGGTCCCAGTCGATGACGACGTTGGCGTACTTGTAAAGCGGCGTGGACTGTAGGTGTTGGAGCCAAGCGTGGATTTTGCTCCGCCGGAAAACAGCACACCGGTGCAGCGCGCCCGAAGGAGAGGAAGCCGCGGAACAGAGAGTACTGCACATGCGCCGGCCCCAGCGCGTCTGCCGCGGCTATGACGCGACACAATCCAACACAATCCACTTTAATTCAATCCAATCCAAATCCAATCCAATCCAAACCAATCCAAGCCAAGCCAGGCCAATCCAATCCAATGCCCCTCGCGAGAGAGTGTTCGCTATCGGAGAGGAGAGGGGGTGAGCGGCGGAGAGCGCAGCTGGCGCGGCGAGGAGAATGGGGGAGGGGTGGACAACGCCGACGACGACGACGACGACGACGCCGGAGGGACAAGGCGAGTGAATCAGATGCTCTGCATCTAAAATTCCTGTCTGGCCTTTTTTTCCCTGCGGTGAGTGTGCACTGAGTGCCGCCGACAGCCGTTCTCTCTCCCCGGTTGACTGCACATCCCCGCCGCCGCTGCCAACCCGCCCCGCGCCCCTCGGGCGTTTGGGGCGGGCCCGTCAGCGGTCAGGTAGCCGCTTTCACGGCGTGAACGTCCCGGGCTCGACTCGCGGGTTTTCCGCAACCACGTTGTTTTCTCGAGGCTACGCGTTTTTCTTTCTTTGGTGCGACGGACGAATAATGTTCGGCCTAAACGGCAGTGCTGTTAAAACGCGCCGAAAACAGTGTTTTGCACCCAAAATTTAAACGACGCTGGCACCCGAGGCTCGCGATTGTGGCTGGAGCACTAGATCTCCCCGTTCCGTGACTAAACCTCCTCCACAGTCCCAGCGGGTGGCGCGCCAGCGTCGCGAATGTGGCAAAATTGAGCTCTGCAAATTTCGAACGAGTGGACCGCGGCTTGAGGGGCTGGGCGGCAGAAGGTGGGGGCCATTTTCTACTCGAGTCGCACGCTCGCCACAGTCATTCCCCCACTGCGCACACCCGGTCGTGTGGATTCGTCGTCTGGGGAAGCGGGGCTTTCTTAGCATGTGGGCGAGTTAAGAAACGCAGCTGGGACTTTCGCACGCGCCTGGCTGCCCGACATTCGGGCGAATCGATCTGCGTGCGGCCGCGCGAACGAAGGAGAGTCGAGGAGACCGGTTCAAGAACCGCTCGGGTCACGCTCACAATGCCCCCTCCCCCGCTTCCGTTCCGTCGGCCGCGCATCGCTTCGTCTGCCCACTCGCTTCCCTGGCCCAGAAACCTTGCACGCCGCCGGTCAGCTTCTCGCCGAGGGTCGGCAGACGTCGCCAGCTGTCAAGCAGACGGCACGCACGCCGTGCGCTCGGAATCCAGCAAAATGTCCTGCGCTGGCCGCCGCTATGCACCTGACCCACAGGTGTCTCACGCCCTGGGAAAACAATGATTTCCCTTTGTACCTGTTCAAAATTACAAACAGCGTTCCAACACTCTGTCCTAGGTTCAAACACTACATCGTATACAAACGAGGCAATACAATTAGGTTGCAAGTGCAGAATGCAGGTACATATTCATTTACGAACCAATGTTTTAGTGGACATTTGTTAATGTTAACAGGAATATTGTCGATTCTTAAGCCTTAAGCCACATTTGACATTTTGCCTATTTATTTATTCATTTATTATTTGAAGACATCGTACGCGTTTCTCGGGCCCGTGCCGAGGAAAGATATTGAAGCAATAAATTGAAAACAGTAATAGTTTTTTGGTAACATGTACCAATAAAATCATATCGACAGGCTTGGTGCAATGGGTAAGCACCAGCAATTCAAGTGAATCCCGTAGTGCGAGCGTATCCCAAATGAAATCTAACCTTCAACTACCGGATTTAACTGTCCAGAGGAAATTGGCACGACTTTAACTTTTTCATAAGATATTCTTTCACCACTCATCAATGAGGCGAGACCTTATTTCAGAACCATAATACCGCTCATCACGCATTGATCATCAGCATAAGGTCGCCATTCCTTTTTCCATTCGGAATTATTTTCAGCTGCCTTTTTACCCAGAACTTTTGCAGAATGGAACCACTACCCTCTTCCATCGTAACCATTCAAGACCCTTCATTGTTTAAAAATGCCATTACTCAGAACTTTTTGTAACAATTCTGCAGTGTTCGTTTTCTGTTGTATTTGGTTTGCTTGTTTGCTTTTTTACATATCCGTTCTTTTTGTAGCTTATTTCTATTGTTGTTCTTTTCGCTTCTTCCTTTTTTTTCTTGTATTTTATTCGTTTTTTTTCCTTTGCGTGTTATAAAATACTGTTACCCACCCCCTTTGTAACGCCCCATGGGCCTTGAGGGTATTCCAATAAATAAATAAATAAATACTAAAAATTTTTAGGAGCCTTCCAATTCTCAACCCGCTGAACAAATGCGTCTGACTCAGTCGAATTCATTACTCCTTCAGCAAGGTTATTCCATAATTGAGCACCACAAGGGAATAAGGAGCAGCTGTAATGTCTGGTTGCTTTGTGATTGTTATGAGGCGTTCGTGATGAATATTTCAAATGGTTCTTGTCAAAAGCGCTTGCGAGAAAATTTTTACACAGTTGTGAAAAAATGCAATGAACATATTCCCCTGCGCAAGTCAAGTCGATGGAGGTTGCTCTAACGTATAAGCTAGACACGCACATTGACGCGACTCAACAGAGTCAACAACACATCGAGCTAAATTTATCCGCTGGCCAAGCAAGAGCCTGAGGGATTTTCTTCCGGCGCATGGGGAAAAGGGAAACGAAAAAAAAAAAAAAAACAAGGCTCGAATCACGCGTATCATTATCATCCGCTCATTCAGGAAGAACGCCTCTCCCATTGACTCCCGCTCGCTCCTGTAGTGCGCTGCTCAAACCCATTCTCTGTCCCCGGATTCTCCATCGAGTTAATCACCTACTCCTTCTTCTAGACCAGTCTCTCGGTACAAACTCAGTGAATCTTTTCCCCATATGACCGGCTTAAGTGCATTTCTTTTAACCGCGACGCTGCTTCAACTGGCGTTCTGCCGGCAGACGTGCGCAAGAAAACCTCGCCGAGCGATGGCGTAATCGCGCGCACCAGCACCGCTCGCCCTTCAAGAACACTCTGCCCAGCGTCCGTGGCCTGCTCTCTTGCAGGCTCTTTCCGCGCCAGTTCACGCGCGTTCGCGCCTCAAGTGGCAAGCGCAGAAAAGCTCGCCCTAAAGATGCCGATTTCACAAGGCCCGTTGCCGCCGGTTTAGCGCGTGCTCACCGGTACACTTTGGGAGAGATGTGAAAGCCTGCGAACAAAACTATCCGGACCTGCCAGTCACGGAGAATTTCAGCGGCAAGTTGGGAAATCCATGCGAGGTGCAACACCCAGGTCCCCGACTAAGGAAAAGATGGGCCGACAGAAGGAGAGCGTCACTGCCGAAGAAGGGAAGCTCGGCGGCTTTACTTGAGAACGGATGCGACTACTTCGGCCGAATCCCGAGTATCGCGTCGGTGAAGCGGCGGCGAAACGTCGGCGAATTGCAGAAGATCCGGAGTTGCCAGCTCGCGTACTTTGTACGTACTTTAATGACCGAGTGTTCATTGGTCTTCGGGGTCTAGCGACGACACCATGCAGAAAACCTTGACCGAGTCTCGAAGCATAGCCATGCAGAAAACTTGACCGAATTTTTAAGCCTAACCACCCATAAACTTCTCCGAACCCAGTATGAGCAAGGTGAAGCCGCCAGCTTCACTGTTTGCCCAGTGTTCGCGCCACAAGTGCGAAGCTTTCCCAATGTTCTTCTTTACAAATGCATCTTTTACTCCAGTGTGTTCTCTGACCCAGGAGTCTCGATTCCTACACCTGGGCGTTGTTGCCCCTACCACACTTACTTCCACGGCCCGTTCAGCCGACATATGTTTGCTTTCCAGATGGTTAATCGGGCGCCAAGCTTGCGCCTCACACCTCATCACCGGCAGTGCGCATTGGTCGTGTACTGTGGTGGCCTGAGCTGTGTGCTGGCCGCGCCCCGCGAGTGCGGTGCGGGTCACGAGCCAGAAATAAACGGGGGTTTTATGCGACGCGCACTTTACACGGAAGCGTTGGTAGACGCCGCGCAATCGACCGCCCCCAGTCGACAGTCAGCCGGTATGCCGCAATAAGATCACTGCACAAGTGTTTTCCCACTTCACCTTTCTTTAGGTGGTTCGCTAGACATGGCTTCCGCAGGTGCTACCACGCATCCATCCGTCTGAAACCGTAGCGTGTGGTGCAGGAATCGTCTGCTCACAAAAATGTTTCCAACGAGGCGTCGCATGACCGTGCGTTTCATTTAACGTCAGCGCGGCAGACAGCTTCGCTTGCAGCGTTGCGTGTCGCATCACTCTTGTGAAAACGTTTACGGGCGGATAGTATACAATCAACGGCGAGTATCTGTTATTGGATACGATCTCTACGCATTTGAACGGTTTTTGTTCAGCGTCCTCGCTGTCTGGAAGGAAGCAGAGCATGCAATGCTTGTCAAGGGAGAGTTGAGGCCGAAAGTACCAGCGTGAAGCGAGAGCGGACAAAGGGCGAAGGAAGAGAGGGACGTGAGGGGATTGGTCCGTACAAACAAAACCAAAGACTTTAGAGAGTTTCATCGAACGAAAGCGGGGAACAGCAAAACGAACATTCAAAAGCACGGAAGGTTGCCGGTATCATTAGCAGACATCGCCATGAACTCCCAAGTAACATCAAGAAACTTTTGTACAACTCCCTCCTGCAGTCCCACCTCAACTATTGCGCATTAGTATGGGCAAACACCACTTCACAGAACCTACAGAAGCTAGTACTAATACAAAAAAAGGCCTTGCGGGCTATAGATAATGTTTCGTACTTAGAGCACACTCAGCCACTTTTTCAAAAGAATAATTGCTCCGTGCTGGTGATATATACAATTATAAGCTACTGTGCAGCTACAAGAAAGCATCGCTAGGAAAACAAATTTCTTTTTTAACTGAAGCTGCCCTAACAATGACTCATAGCCTTTATTCTTATCGATACCGGTCCCCATGGCAAGTTCCATTTTCACGTACTGACTACGGGTGCCAACGAATTAAGAGCACCTTGCCTATTGTACTTAACAAGTTTGACAGGGAACAACTGAACATTTTATTGTTAAACAGACATGGCATTTTAAATCTATTTTTAGATGATAAAGCCTGATTTCACTGGTGCGAACACGATGTGTTTTCTTTTTCGAACATTGCCAAACTCGGAATACCTGTATGGTGAATGTACGCGAGCGTAATTCTTCTTTAAAGCAAAGCTTTTTACCTCTACCCCCCAAGGGTTCTTTCGCGACCGTTGGTGTCACCAGAAAACTCCCGCGAACCAATAAAAGAATTTACTGCACTTCCAGGAATCGAACCTGGAACTAACAGAGTAACAAAGCAAGAGCCCGTTATCTTACCGATTGAGCTACGAGCCCACGCAGAGACGGGACAGAAAAGTGGTGCACTCACCAAGCACATCTACGGGTTTAACCCCTGCATTCTCGCTGATTGCCACGCGATAGCGATTAAAGGAAGCTCACACCATCCCATGGCATCTCACTTCTAGTACCCCTGTGTGCTAAAGCCTGTAGCTTCCACTACACACGTAAAATTCTCACCTCCTTGTCGTCCGCCCTCACGACAAACGACACCCCAAAGAACACATTCAAATACTCCTTGATGGCCAGGCCATTACTCCAAGCCCCAGCATCAAGATCCTGGGCCTACATTTTCAGACCACCACCAATAGTGACGGATCCTTGCAGCGCCTCAAACACACTATCAATAAAATCATACACATGATCAGGCGAGTTTACACCAAGAAGCGAGGCCTCAAGGAATCTGATACCTTTCGATTAGTTCAAGCTTTGGTCATCTTGAGAATCACTTACGTCAACCCCCTGCCTTCTTCTTGGCAAGGAGGACTTAGATGCTTTATATAATGATTAGAAAGGCGGTTGAGCAAGCCATTTCTCTTCCCATGAGTGCGTCCACCGAAAGGTTGCTTAGCAAGGGGCTCTACAACACGGTGGAAGAGCGGTTAGAGAGCCATCTTTCTATCCAGAAGCACCGAATGAGCAGAACTGAGGCGGGTCGCAGCATCCTTCTACAGATTAGCTGGGCAGCAGAGAATGCCAATCCACTTGATATACTCCTGGACTTCTGGCGACAAGAAATAAAGATGCTCCCTTGGCTTTGAAATATAAACCCCTCACATGACGAAGGTCGCCGACAAGCACAGGCTCAAGCGCTGAACAGCATCCTCGGTGGGCATCATGTAGTTATCTACACAGACGCCTCCCAACATTGAGGGCAGCAGTACGACATCATTGTGGCAACCTCCAGAACCAACCTTCTTGCGTGTGCCTCACTAGAGGCCGAAGAAATGACGGCAGCAGAAAAGGCAGCCATCGCCTTGGCTCTCACTCTAACAGGGGTTCGTAAAGTAGTCGCCGATTCCCAATGAGCCTACAAGAATAAGCAGTCAGGTTTGGTGTCCCGACCTGCACTGCGAGTGCTAAACACCACTCACGAAATGGTTCCATTCAGCTCATCTGGACACCAGCTCACGCTTCCATGGAGGGCAACGAATACGCCCACCAAGCCTGCACTTTCACCCTCATGCTATGGAGCTGCACGGGGACAGTCACCCGCTTGTCTCGTTCAGGCACATAACTCAGCATTTTCGCCTTCTGAGACAGACCCTATCCTCGCCTTACCCTGACCTTTCCATAGAACATCAAACTAGCCTACGGCTTATTCGATCCGGCTCCTTCCCACACCCGACGCGTCTTCACTTAACGCACCCGAACCGCTAGGACGCTGGATGTAAATTTTGCTCAGAAGTAGGAACACTCTGCCACATAATCGGGGTGTGCGACTTTAGCCCTGAGCACCCTCCTCTCTTTCCGTCAACTACCGAACAAGAGGAATCTGAGATGCTGCGGTCCAGCACCTCTCTGCCTACCCAGTTTCAGCTGGTGGGCAGAGCACAGGCGGCGCGGACTGAATATGCGCTACAGTGAAGAAGGAAACACTCCCCTGGGCGGCACTCTGTGCCGTTCAGAAATCTGAATAGAAGTATTTCCTTATGCTCGCCCTCCCCCTCTTCCTCCTCCCCCGTCTCTGCAGCCGATCTCATTGCATCCTTCCGCGACGGCAGAGACGGAGAAGCCAGGTCGTCTAACCGGGATTGAGCTTTAATTTTATATAAAAAAAAGAGTTTTCACTCATTTGCTACACCAATACAACTCAATCTACCACCGTTCATGCATCGTGCATTAAGTTAACCTTACCAAAAATATCTCTTTGAAGTAATAGAGGGTGTGGTTAAGTGCATTCACTTCTGTCTGGTTTCACTATTTGTAGGGCGACGTGAGTGAATTTAAGGGACGCCGCATGGGTAATCACTGTGGGTGTCGTTTACAGCTTTGCTTTCCAACCACATTCACAGTGTGGATTGGCGCTAATTTTTTTGCACTCGGTTTGCGTGTTGCAGTTCATGTATAAGTATATCTTAGTACTGTGCACTGTATGTACTCCTGTCGTGCCGCCAAACTGATTTTATTGCATTTTATTGTTTTATATTGCTCTGACATGAACAAGGTGTATCTTTCAGTGTGTTCTGTACATATGCCCTCTAAGCACACACGCCGTTCATTGCTCGAGCTTTTTTCCTTGCCCCTACGATGTACCTTTTTTTTTTTCACCTCGATGTAACTATGAGTGAACTAAACTTTGAAACTTTGAAATAAAGCAAACAAATTTGAAAAGTGGTGGTTGTTGCTATTCCTTTCTTCGTAACACATGCCCACTCGGGCGATTTGCTCGCAATTGGGAGCTTTGAGGAGCTTACGTGCCTTATTTATAAAATTCACAAAACTGTGAATTGGAAAAGTAAAAAAAATTAGCGCCAATCCACACTGTGAATGTGGTTGGAAAGCAAAGTTGTAAACGACACCCACAGTGATTACCCATGCGGCGTCCCTTAAATTCACTCACGTCGCCCTACAAATAGTGAAACCAGATAGAAGTGAATGCACTTAACCACACCCTCTATTTCTTCAAAGAGATATTTTTGGTAAGGTTAACTTAATGCACGATGCATGAACGGTGGTAGATTGAGTTGTATTGGTGTAGCAAATGAGTGAAAACTCTTTTTTTTTATAAAATTAAAGCTCAATCCCGGTTAGACGACCTGGCTTCTCCGTCTCTGCCGTCGCGGAAGGATGCAATGAGATCGGCTGCAGAGACGGGGGAGGAGGAAGCATAAGGAAATACTTCTATTCAGATTTCTGAACGGCACAGGGTGCCGCCCAGGGGAGTGTTTCCTTCTTCACTGTAGCGCATATTCAGTCCGCGCCGCCTGTGCTCTGCCCACCAGCTGAAACTGGGTAGGCAGAGAGGAGCTGGACCGCAGCATCTCACATTCCTCTTGTTCGGTAGTTGACGGAAAGAGAGGAGGGTGCTCAGGGCTAAAGTCGCACACCCCGATTATGTGGCAGAGTGTTCCTACTTCTGAGCAAAATTTACATCCAGCGTCCTAGCGGTTCGGGTGCGTTAAGTGAAGACGCGTCGGGTGTGGGAAGGAGCCGGATCGAATAAGCCGTAGGCTAGTTTGATGTTCTATGGAAAGGTCAGGGTAAGGCGAGGATAGGGTCTGTCTCAGAAGGCGAAAATGCTGAGTTATGTGCCTGAACGAGACAAGCGGGTGACTGTCCTCGTGCAGCTCCATAGCACGAGGGTGAAAGTGCAGGCTTGGTGGGCGTATTCGTTGCCCTCCATGGAAGCGTGAGCTGGTGTCCAGATGAGCTGAATGGAACCATTTCGTGAGTGGTGTTTAGCACTCGCAGTGCAGGTCGGGACACCAAACCTGACTGCTTATTCTTGTAGGCTCATTGGGAATCGGCGACTACTTTACGAACCCCTGTTAGAGTGAGAGCCAAGGCGATGGCTGCCTTTTCTGCTGCCGTCATTTCTTCGGCCTCTAGTGAGGCACACGCAAGAAGGTTGGTTCTGGAGGTTGCCACAATGATGTCGTACTGCTGCCCTCAATGTTGGGAGGCGTCTGTGTAGATAACTACATGATGCCCACCGAGGATGCTGTTCAGCGCTTGAGCCTGTGCTTGTCGGCGACCTTCGTCATGTGAGGGGTTTATATTTCAAAGCCAAGGGAGCATCTTTATTTCTTGTCGCCAGAAGTCCAGGAGTATATCAAGCGGATTGGCATTCTCTGCTGCCCAGCTAATCTGTAGAAGGATGCTGCGACCCGCCTCAGTTCTGCTCATTCGGTGCTTCTGGATAGAAAGATGGCTCTCTAACCGCTCTTCCACCGTGTTGTAGAGCCCCTTGCTAAGCAACCTTTCGGTGGACGCACTCATGGGAAGAGAAATGGCTTGCTCAACCGCCTTTCTAATCATTATATAAAGCATCTAAGTCCTCCTTGCCAAGAAGAAGGCAGGGGGTTGACGTAAGTGATTCTCAAGATGACCAAAGCTTGAACTAATCGAAAGGTATCAGATTCCTTGAGGCCTCGCTTCTTGGTGTAAACTCGCCTGATCATGTGTATGATTTTATTGATAGTGTGTTTGAGGCGCTGCAAGGATCCGTCACTATTGGTGGTGGTCTGAAAATGTAGGCCCAGGATCTTGATGCTGGGGCTTGGAGTAATGGCCTGGCCATCAAGGAGTATTTGAATGTGTTCTTTGGGGTGTCGTTTGTCGTGAGGGCGGACGACAAGGAGGTGAGAATTTTACGTGTGTAGTGGAAGCTACAGGCTTTAGCACACAGGGGTACTAGAAGTGAGATGCCATGGGATGGTGTGAGCTTCCTTTAATCGCTATCGCGTGGCAATCAGCCAGAATGCAGGGGTTAAACCCGTAGATGTGCTTGGTGAGTGCACCACTTTTCTGTCCCGTCTCTGCGTGGGCTCGTAGCTCAATCGGTAAGATAACGGGCTCTTGCTTTGTTACTCTGTTAGTTCCAGGTTCGATTCCTGGAAGTGCAGTAAATTCTTTTATTGGTTCGCGGGAGTTTTCTGGTGACACCAACGGTCGCGAAAGAACCCTTGGGGGGTAGAGGTAAAAAGTTTTGCTTTAAAATTGTGTAATGGTGCGTGCCTTGTGACACGTGGACGTAAAAGCCCGTGAGAAAGACAGGTGCACACCAGCCTCACAGAACCCCCTATTCTAGAGAGGCTGCAGTGTGTGCCAGTCCTCTCTGACGTAATTCACAAAGAAATGGAATAGAGAGAGAGAGAGAGAGAATAAACATCTTTAATTTTGAGCTTAGTGGTGCAGAAGAAACTGACGCAAACACAGTACAACAGAAAACAAGCCGGTCGAAGTAATTCATGCCAGAAGACGAACGAAATGAAAGTGAGGATAAAGACGCAAGTACAATGTATCAGTAAAGAAGTCAAGTATCGCCAAGCTTTTGCCTTCCAAGCACGGAAGCAGACGTAAGTGCACCGAAGAAATTTTTTTATCCAAAATCGAACGGGGGGTAATACCGAGCAACAATTATTTTCAGTGTGGCGCGTTTCCATCACCCGCTTTCATTTTTTGTTTTGCCAGTCGGCCACAGTCACGTGATTCCATTGTTTGCCACCGACGGCAGAAACTGCTTCTTAGCACAAAAAGTTTGAAACACGCAGCTCATATGAACGCCTGAAATCAAAAATAAATGAACTTTGTCGTAAAATACAGATTAATAAAGTACAAGCGCAATAAAGTAGAGCCACCGGGCCAACAGTGGAGCGAGGGACGTCGCTGAACAATGGCAGCATCTCCACTCCGTGGATGATGGCGAGGGTGCAGAGTACGGGGAGTCGAAATAACATCCCAGTTGCGCCCCGACCAGCATTCGATTCGAGCCGTGAGTTGTACCTTGATTATTCTTCAAATGAAACTGCAAATCACGGCTCAAATAGAATTTCGCTTGATTTTCGCTTGATGGTGGTGTGCGCACGAATGGAACCGGACGGACATTGGGAGGTCCTAAGGTTCTCCGCACCGTTACAGGCTATAGGGAGAGTAAGCCGTTTGATTCTCGGGTTCCAACGTGCACGGTCGTACCCCAATGGGTAAGACGGCTGACACTAACTCTGTCTAGTCTGCCAGACACAGGCTCGAATCTTGCCGGTGCCTGTGCGATTTGTTGCGACTGTAAATGCTATGCGCACGGACGCGGACAGACATTGTGCGGTCCTACGGTACTCCGCACCTAAAATTCGCCATGCCCTATAGCCGCGCTTCCTTGCAGCACGCTGCCCTGAACCGGTTACGCCACCTCAATAGTTAGCAAATAGACTGAATCGCATTTCTATGGCATTTGAACCCCCCCTCAACGTACTATCACCATGCTACGAGGGCGTCGCTAAAGCTCGAATCTCCCGAGTTTAGCTCAATCGCGGGCATTCTGAAATAGCGCCTCTGACCTGCATGGTTGCTTAGTTCGTTGCCTCCGGACGTGCTTCTGGTTGTTCGGTTGTTGTCTTCCTGACGCTGCGGGGCGCGTTGCCTGTCCCATTTCTTCTTCCTAGGATCGTTGCTCACACTCCTTGTGGACTGTAAGGTGGCTGCCTCGATCCATGCTATCGCCTCGAGCAACCGTCCAAGGCAGCGCCACAGATGGGGGCGGCAGAGGGGGCCGCGCCGGTGTCAATAACATTCGAGTGGGCTTAGTGTGCGGCCGCCGCATGGGAACTTCAGGCACGTACAGATAAGTAGACAGACAGAGGCAGAGATAACACAATTCTCTCGTTTAAGTAGCATAATATATACTATCACCATTAAAACGTGGTTTTAACATATCCGGCCTCCACCCCACATGTAAACACAATGTTGAGGAGACATGACATAATTATTCTGGAAAGTGATCGAATGCACGCTTCCTCCCGCAACCGCCCCGCCGCGTCATACACAGGCGAGCCAAAAACCTGAAAGACATCGCAGCTTCTTCAAAAACTCCAATTTCCCAATTTGCCGCCTCTGGATTGCGTAACAAGGCCCGCTGTAAGCTATTCCGCGCGAAACGCGCTTCTTGTAGAAATCACAGCTTCTAGCTTCTCCTTTCAAATACGCGGATCGTGACAGCGCTACCATTGTATGCGTTCTTCAATGCGCTATAAGCAGTGCACAGTAAATATTTATCAATGCCCACAGAACCACCAGCATCTCCCTCTCTCGAAGCACGTCACCTGCGTCCCCCCTTCGGCAAACTCACGGTCACCATGCTAAAATCCAACACATCACGAGAGAGACGTATGAGTCTCACACATTCAACACTATTGCAGGCGTATTAGATGAACGAGAGGGCAAGGTTTCAATCTGGTCCCAGTAAAATACACAAATACACCTTTTTCACGATACGTACACGGTACGAGCAGGTTAGCAGTGGTAATGTGAAAAAATCTGGTCATATGTATTCTATCGGTATCTGCACATATATTAACGGCGTCTACATTGGTTCCTTTCTTACGCCATTGATAATGTTTTTGTGGTTCCCCATTACCCGCCTCGGTGGCTCAGTTGCTATGGCGTTTAGCTTAAGGACTCGGGTTCAATTCCCGGCCGCTTTTCTGATGGAGACGAAAAGCAAAAACGCCGGTGTGATAGAGATTTCGGCGCGTGTTAAAAAAAGACCCCGACAGGCCCCCGCGGGAGGGGCACGAGTAAATGCAGAGCATAAGATGAAGATGACGATGGCACGATGTCTTGAACTGGTGCCGCGACGCTGAAGTTGGATTGCGTCGCGGTACTAGTTGAAGGTCTTGCCACTGGTCGGCGACTTTGGCTAGTTTCGGTTTCCAAAATTGTGGCGATCCTAGCGGCACGGTGCTGCGGCGTGGCCCTTCCCTTTCCCTCGGCGTTTCTTTCTTTCCACACCGTCAACGCTTCCGTGCCTCCTCACGCATGCGCAACAGCTCACCGGCGCCAATATTTTTTTTTCTTTCTCGCGGGCCAGTTCGATGCGTGCCTGAGCGAGCCGGCATGCGAAGGGTTGCGCGGGTTGCCTAAACGCCTCCACGGGCTGAAAGTTTCGCTGCATTATAAAATACATTCGAATGTATTCTAAATATGGGGCAGCGGAGGAAGGAGCGTTACCACTCCTGCGCAGCTCTGTGGTGCAGCAACACAGGGCGGTAAAGTTCGGCCAAGTTTCTCGCCTTCTCCAAAGACGACAGGTAAGCAAATTAGCTTTGTACAAGTTATAGTGAATTCCTTAAAAGCCAACCGATTGCACTCTTCGGTTTTCAAATTAATTCGCGCATGTAACGTGAAGTTAATGAGACATGTCACTCGTCTTGGAGTGGAAACTAATGTGCAAATATATCCCAGCTGTGCAACTACGCAAAGTTTTGGTAGAAGTAAACGCGTCTTTGGCACGCACACTCTTGCTCGCCAGATCAATTTGTGGTGGCATTGCCGTCTTTTGATTGCCTTAGTAACTGCTGGAATGTCGATTCAGTATACTTATCAAGGTATTTTTTGTTTCGTGCAGCAGGTATGACTCTAGGTTTGGGCCCCAAGTCGAGGACGGTTTGCGACTTCATTGGACGTTTCCTCCGGTGACTCTCCTCAATCCATCTAATGTCATCACGACGCACCTGCTCACAAAGAAGGCAAGCTCAACTGTACGCGCTTCTTGCCTTTCACGGCGTACCTACTACCACAGCGATTGGTGGCATGGAGGCGCTGCGCCCTAAGCATTTTTTTCCTCCGCCGTCTTGCTCCAAAACGTATATTTGCGGCGAAACTACGGCCAAGCGTTGCTTCAGTGCTCCGAAAAACCCGACGTAACACCGCGGTGTTCAATGCAAGTCGATTTTCACATAAAGCAGTGGAAGGCCGAACCGAAATACATGCGTTGTCTGCAGCCGCCATTGCAAGCGTTTCGCTCATTAAAAAATAAATAAATAAAACCAAGTAGCATTGCCCGCTTTGCTGTTCAATCTAAACTGCGCGCCCGCGCCTTTTCATCTTATCGCGAGTGGGTTTGCTGTTCCATAGTTCTGAAGTTAGAATGGTCATGCCGTATCGGCCAGGATGAGATAAGAGGCACTGCCCGAGCTAGAGGGTAGTTGTAACAACCTGGTCGATATCTGCGGCTTACAATACAGGAAAGCTTTTATTTCTGGGTGTCTTCTCCCACCCACCTTCCCTCCCACCCGCGGTAAGCAGACTGTTCATTCACGCGCCATTAAAAGAAAAGATGGGTGCGTTCGATTTGTGTTCTGTGTTCTACGACGTGCACATGGTTGCGCATTGTTTTTTGCGTAGATATAATCCAGCCATGAGTGTCTACAGTGCGGTCATTGTGTTGCAACAGTTTTTTATGGCTGCATTTTGTTGGTGTGAACATGATTTCTCGGAAGTGTATGCAGGTTAATGGGCTGTTCAACGCTTTATTTCAGAGTTTGCGTTAACTCACCCGAAAAGCAGGGCTTGAAGCATACGTGTGCGTGCTTTCGTTTAACATATAAGTTCCCAATTATTGTGTCTCTGAACTGAAACGAATTTTTTTTAATGTCTAAGGAACATTCCTGTCTCGAGGTGAGCCAAAGAAATAAGTATGCACTGAGTGGAACTTTCAAGTTCTTTTCTTCTCCCGCCGAGGTGTGCGCGAGAAAAAAAATCTGTGTAGGGACTAAAACTTTCGGAGTTCTTCCTTCGTAATCAAGTATTGTGTACCTAAATGTGTATTCAGGGCTGTAACTTTTGCGCAACTTTAGACGGAGACAGATACAAAAAGGGACACGAAGACCTATATCTGTCTCCGTCTAAAGTTGCGCAAAAGTTACAGCCATGAATTCAGAATACCAACTAGCCCGCCTAACCGTGTTATTGTAAATGTGTATGTGGCACGTTTTTTTCCTATTGTACAATATTGTATGACTAAATTTGCATCTGTCATATTTTTGCTTAGTCCAATACTGTGTACAAAAAATGTATGTGAAATACATGATTGTAGTACATGTGTTTTCATGACTTCGAATCAAAGACGTCCTCATATGAATTTTGAATAAACGCAAAGCAAAAAGAATCTTTGTGTAACACTCCAATTAATATCGCCACAAAGACAACAATTCGACAACAGAAAACATACTATCACCTACATGTTTTCTTCGTTCAATTATTAAACACGTTACTTCAACCATAAACGACTGGCAGCGGCCATTTCGAGTCATCGCCGCCGCTCGTCCAACTTTCGCGCCTAGTGCCATTGCCGAGCGGCCCATGAGGCAGCGACCGGCGGCAGGCGCGAAAGTTGGGCCAGCGTCGGTTTCAGGGGCCGGCGCGCGGCTGGCTGCCGCGGGAAAAATGACGTCAGCAGCGTCCGCGACGTCACCAACCTCCTTTCTCCCCTCGCCACTCGTTGCCATGACGATAAGTGCAACGTTTTTCAGACGCCACGTACTACTAGGGGAGGATTTGGCGCTGTTGTTGCGAATTAAGCGGGACCACGGTGGATGCTAGAGAGGCCGCCCCGTGGTCTTGCTTCCATCGCTTAGCAACTGCAACAACCGCGACGAGAAGAGAGCGAAGCAGAACTGGAGTGCGGCTGACGCGCCGACACCCGGGTTTATATTCCCAACGAACGCAGTAGAGGGAGAGGAGGCGGAGAGAGAGCGCGCTATCACGCCACCGTCACGCCACGACGCGCCCGCACCTGCTGTTGCTACGGTGCTTGCAACGCCGGAGCGCGCGCTGCACCTGTTGTTGCAAGCGTGTTGAGGGCGAGGAGGAGTGGGGGAGAGGGCACAGCTGCCGTGGCGTGGACGCCGAGTTACGGACGCATAACATCGTGAGTTAAAGAAATGCTCCCGCATTTAAAAAAAAGCGCGCGTCAGAATTAATCCGGAGTCCCCCACTACGGCGCACCTCATCCCCTGTGTAGCGTCGGCGTGTTAAACCTCATAACTAATCAAACCCATAGCTCCCACCTATAAACAATTCCCTTGTCACCATTTATTCTACCTCATTTCACGGCCACTGGAGTGCCTGTTTTTTGCTTCAATGCTCTGCTCTTCTTCTCATTCTTACGTGTCTATTCCTTCCCTTTCTCCTGCTCTCTTTCTTTTCTTCTCTTTCTTACTTTTATCATTTTTTGCCTTTCTTTTGTATGTTTCGAATGATCGTTTCTTGCCGCCATTTTCGTTCCAAATCGATTGATTGATTGCTTGACTGATTGATTGATTGATTGATTGATTGATTGATTGATTGATTGATTGATTGATTGATTGATTGATTGATTGATTGATTGATTGATTGATTGATTGATTGTAGGGTTTAAGGCGCCGACGCAACGAAGGCGATGAGGCGCGCCGTAGTAGAGGGCCCCGGATTAATTTTGACCACCTGGGGGTCTTTAACGTGCGCCGAAATCTCGTACACACGGGCGTTTTTGCTTTTCGCCTCCATCAGAAAAGCGGCCGCCGCGGCCGGGAATCGAACCCGCTACATCGTGCTCAGCAGCGCACGCCTTAGCCACTCAGCCACCGCGGCGGGTGTGGTTCCAAATCGACGGAGCACCCACAGATATCGGACCAGCCTTCTGAATACGAACCAGTGTATACTTTTTACTGTTTTGATATTGGTTACTGTTTGCCTCTACTTTTAGTGCTCGCTTTCGCCTACCTATACACTGCTTGCTCCCAACATTTGCTGTAACTGCTGATGCCCCGATCTATGCAAATGACCATGTCATCGCGAATTTTACATCTTTTCAGTAGTTTCGATTGCTCTTTTGTCACTGTCAACTTGATTAACACTTTTCGCGATAGATGCCTTCTGTTGCCTACGTTTTGTTTTGTGGCAAAGTATACATACAGAGCCTCTATGTATCCATGCAATGCACGTATAAAGCACAAAGTTGAATGTATGCATATTGCCGCGAAGCATTCCTCTGTTTTGTTTACTTGTGTGTTTTGTATCCAGTGTCTGCTCGCGCCCGGCGGTGTTAACTGGGTTCGAAGAGGAGTGCGCGTAATGTTGTGTGCCGCGAGGTCACTCTGATTTGACTGTATACGCAGGGCATCTCGCCCTCTCGTTTCAGCTGATTGCCGTCGTCCTACACATACAGATTCCCCGGCCGCCGCAGCCACGCTTACTGTACGCGTGGAAGGTCTCCGAGCCACGCAGGGGAAACCAAAGTAGTAGCTTCTGGATACAAAGTGCCTCTATGGTGAAAAAAGGAAACTTTCCAACGACGCAACGACGCACCGAAGGACACGATTCACTACATGCCCTAAGACCGACGCCCCGATATAACCCAGACATGACTCCCGAACACGACGAGAGCCACACGGCGCGACGCATACCCGACGTTGCCAACAAGACGACGACTACGACGACATGTAGCGACCGACCATCAACATGCACAAGCCCGATGGCCTGACGCACCCGAAACTCGAAGACGACATTTGGGTGGGCTAGGTGGCTGCGCCACAACAGCGTCCACTAACCCGCTGACCTTTGAAATGCAGGCGCTGGTATCAATTATCGCCCGTCTTCTTCTACCGGCCGTGATAACTGCTCCCTGGAATGCCTCGTCGATCTGCGCAACCGCGGCCCTCAGTACCCCAATGGATTGCGGTGCCAGAGAAACACCAACCACCCCCGTAGCACTCCTGATGGCAGCACCGTCGCACGGCAGCCAAGAACTCGACACCGTCATGAAGCCTGCATCATCGGCGACATCATCAACCCGTATAAAAGACCGACACCCATCACCAGCGCATTGTGGGCTAGGTGGCTGTGCCACAACAGCGTCCACTAACCCGCTGACCTTTGCAATGCAGGTTAGTAAACCATGCAAACTTTTTGCTAAAAGATCTAGCAACTACTGTCTGGTACAGCTTCCTAGCCCGCATTGTGGCAGTGTTATTGTTGTGGATTGCTTCCATGCCTGTCTCTCCGTTTTACTGCTGCTCTCTGGTGATATCGAGAAAAATCCCGGCCACGACCTCGATGAAATTTTTGCCCAATTAGTAAAGACCTCCGCAAGTCAATCCAAACTTATAACAGATGTTCAAGAAATTAAGAAAGAACTGGTTTCTACGAACAACATCTCCCAATTAAGCGACAGAATAAGTGATCTCGAAAAACATTATGAGAACCTTTTGCCACTAACCGCCGAACTAGAAGCGTTAAAAAGTGCGAATACTAGGTCTGCACATGTGATCAACCAACTTGAACTACGTTTGGACGACGCAGAACATCAATCGCGCCGGAATAACCTAATCTTTTATGGCCTTGCAGACCCATCTGCGAAAGAAACGTACGCGGAATCGGAAAAACTTGTTATCGGTCACTGTCGTGATAACCTTGAGATGGCCGTTGACCCAAAAGAAATAGAACGTGAGCACCGACTCGGCCGCCACGATCCCAACCGCCCCCGCCCCATAATAGCAAAGTTTTCAAGCTTCAAAACCAAAGACGCAATTCTTTCACAAGGTCCTAAATTTAAAGAAACCAATTATAGCGTAGGTGAAGATCTCTCCCGTCGCGTTCAATACGCCCGCAAACAACTGGTCGCTTTCACCAAAGCTAAAGATGTGCCCTTCTTTTTACGCTAGAAAACATTCTTCATAGATTCAAAGCGATAGGTTTTTGATGAAGCTTCTCAGGAAGTAAAAGCACTGTCGTAGCAACCACATCCTAATTAAAAAATATGCCGCCCCAAAACTGTTCCCAGAACTCCCCGCTCCAGCAAAATTCAGTTATCTCTTTCCGCAGTGTTCACCAATATACGGAGTTTTCTCCCCAAGCGGGAAGTCGTATCTAACCTTGTCTTGTCATCCCAGAGCAACCTATTGATCGTTACGGAAACCTGGCTCTCTAATGACATATCAGATGAAGAACTACTGAATAACTTGCCAAACTTCCATGTGTACCGGAAGGACCGCACTGGGTCACGCGGTGGCGGTGTCTTAATCGCTATAAGTGATCAGTTAATTTGTTCTGTCGTGAATATTACCTCCAGTCTCGAGATACTATGGCTACTTGTACATGCCTCACCTCAGTCCGTCCTTCTAGGAGTTTGCTATAGACCGCCGCATAGCAACCCAAACTACTCCCAGGAACTTAATAACGTGCTAAATCTGCTTACTTCCGCACACCCTAGTGCTCATGTTCTGATATTTGGTGATTTTTTAAAGCAAAGCTTTTTACCTCTACCCCCAAGGGTTCTTTCGCGACCGTTGGTGTCACCAGAAAACTCCCGCGAACAAATAAAAGAATTTACTGCACTTCCAGGAATCGAACCTGGAACTAACAAAGCAAGAGCCCGTTATCTTACCGATTGAGCTACGAACCCACGCGGAGACGGGAAAGAAAAGTGGTGCACTCACCAAGCACATCTACGGGTTTAACCCCTGCATTCTCGCTGATTGCCACGCGATAGCGATTAAAGGAAGCTCACACCATCCCATGGCATCTCACTTCTAGTACCCCTGTGTGCTAAAGCCTGTAGCTTCCACTACACACGTAAAATTCTCACCTCCTTGTCGTCCGCCCTCACGACAAACGACACCCCAAAGAACACATTCAAATACTCCTTGATGGCCAGGCCATCACTCCAAGCCCCAGCATCAAGATCCTGGGCCTACATCTTCAGACCACCACCAATAGTGACGGATCCTTGCAGCGCCTCAAACACACTATCAATAAAATCATACACATGATCAGGCGAGTTTACACCAAGAAGCGAGGCCTCAAGGAATCTGATACCTTTCGATTAGTTCAAGCTTTGGTCATCTTGAGAATCACTTACGTCAACCCCCTGCCTTCTTCTTGGCAAGGAGGACTTAGATGCTTTATATAATGATTAGAAAGGCGGTTGAGCAAGCCATTTCTCTTCCCATGAGTGCGTCCACCGAAAGGTTGCTTAGCAAGGGGCTCTACAACACGGTGGAAGAGCGGTTAGAGAGCCATCTTTCTATCCAGAAGCACCGAATGAGCAGAACTGAGGCGGGTCGCAGCATCCTTCTACAGATTAGCTGGGCAGCACAGAATGCCAATCCGCTTGATATACTCCTGGACTTCTGGCGACAAGAAATAAAGATGCTCCCTTGGCTTTGAAATATAAACCCCTCACATGACGAAGGTCGCCGACAAGCACAGGCTCAAGCGCTGAACAGCATCCTCGGTGGGCATCATGTAGTTATCTACACAGACGCCTCCCAACATTGAGGGCAGCAGTACGACATCATTGTGGCAACCTCCAGAACCAACCTTCTTGCGTGTGCCTCACTAGAGGCCGAAGAAATGACGGCAGCAGAAAAGGCAGCCATCGCCTTGGCTCTCACTCTAACAGGGGTTCGTAAAGTAGTCGCCGATTCCCAATGAGCCTACAAGAATAAGCAGTCAGGTTTGGTGTCCCGACCTGCACTGCGAGTGCTAAACACCACTCACGAAATGGTTCCATTCAGCTCATCTGGACACCAGCTCACGCTTCCATTGAGGGCAACGAATACGCCCACCAAGCCTGCACTTTCACCCTCGTGCTATGGAGCTGCACGGGGACAGTCACCCGCTTGTCTCGTTCAGGCACATAACTCAGCATTTTCGCCTTCTGAGACAGACCCTATCCTCGCCTTACCCTGACCTTACACTGGTGGGCAGAGCACAGACGGCGCGGACTGAATATGCGCTACAGTGAAGAAGGAAACACTCCCCTGGGCGGCACTCTGTGCCGTTCAGAAATCTGAATAGAAGTATTTCCTTATGCTCGCCCTCCTCCTCTTCCTCCTCCCCCGTCTCTGCAGCCGATCTCATTGCATCCTTCCGCGACGGCAGAGACGGAGAAGCCAGGTCGTCTAACCGGGATTGAGCTTTAATTTTATAAAAAAAAAAGAGTTTTCACTCATTTGCTACACCAATACAACTCAATCTACCACCGTTCATGCATCGTGCATTAAGTTAACCTTATCAAAAATATCTCTTTGAAGTAATAGAGGGTGTGGTTAAGTGCATTCACTTCTGTCTGGTTTCACTATTTGTAGGGCGACGTGAGTGAATTTAAGGTACTCCGCATGGGTAATCACTGTGGGTGTCGTTTACAGCTTTGCTTTCCAACCACATTCACAGTGTGGATTGGCGCTAATTTTTTTACCCACCCTAATGAGCCAAGGCGTCATCCACGGTTTGCGCGCCTTCTTGGATGGCCTGATATCAATAAAAGGAAAACTATCAGTGTATATTGGCAAAAACAGCTCAAGAAACACAGCGTATGCCCGATCAGCAGTAGCTTCGTTTAGAACAGGGGTCCAGTCAATCGAGGCAATGCGATCCCCAAATGTTTCAAGCCGACTCTGGGTAATCAACTGTCGCCGTACTTGTGCAGTACGCTGAAGTGCAAGCTCTTTTTCGATGCACAAAAAAACAGGTAAATGATCGCTTATGTCGACTGCGATACGACCAGAGTGGCACACATTATTGTTATTTGTAATAATCAAATCGAGGATCGAGGATGAAGTAGATGTGATGCGTGTTGGTTTAGTAATAACATTTCTAAAGTTCCCACTTTGAATAGGAACCAACATTTGTTGCTGTGCAGAGGTGCTTGTGCTCATATCTATGTTGCAATCTCCTGCTATAAGCGATAGAGAATGTTCAGATAAGAAAATTATTTCGCGTTCGAAGGTAGCAAAAAACTCGTTCAAACTGCCTTGGGGTGGGCGATAAACGACAGAAAAAACATTATGACCAGACTGTACTGTAAGTAATTCTATATTGTCATTACTCATACTGTGCGTAGACAAAAATTCACATGTAAGCCTTTCGTTTATTAGCATGGCAACGCCCCCACCGCGCTTGTGCGGTCGATTGAGAAAGAATGCTTTGTATCCAGTCATGCGAATGACGTCACCATCAGAGCGATACCAAGTTTCAGTAAGAAAGATCACATCAAAGGAACAGATTAAGCTATCAAGAATGCTTGATAAACTGTCACCTTTGTTAAAGGCAGACTGCATGTTGAAATGTATTAACGAACACATTTCTTTTTTATTTTCCCAATTGATGCATTAAATTCCGAAGGTGTGAGAAGGGGGACGTCGTTCATTTACGGGTTGGCGGTTGTTTCACAGTACCCAAGCCCATTACGTCATTTTAAACAAGTCATCATGCGAGTAGATTCGAATAACGTCAGAATCGTCGGTCTTCCGAGCTAGGACAACACCGTTTTTCGTCCACACATGCTTCCAGAAAACGTGCCTCTTTTTTGCTTTCGCGGCCCCAAGAAGCCTTTTATTGCTCGGGGTCAGGTGCTCGTTTATGTAGATTGATGCTTGGCTTTCCAGTCCTACGTTTGCGTTTGTGATTCGCGTCTTTTTTGCTTTTTGGAGCGTTTCATCGCGCTTCATCCGGGACTTGAAGCGCACAACGATGTTGCTTTTGCCAGGGTGGCGTGTTGGCACCCGATGGCAAGCTTCAATGTCCGATTCTAGAATCTGCTCTTTGATGGCGCTTCCAATCTTTATTACTAGGTCGGTAACATTCTCTTCCTCAACCTCTACCCCACCCTGAATCTCGAGACTCGCATTGCGCGAGTACTGCTCAACAAGGGTTAATCGTTTCTCCAGTTCTGTGGTGCTTCGTTCAAGCCCCGTGCACTTTTCCCGCAGTGATTCGTTTTCCTTTGCCAGTATTAAGTTCTTAGCGATTTCATTTTCTAGTTTTCCCTTCATCTCCTTGATGGGCATATTCGATGCTTTTAGTTGCTTCCGTTACCTCGCTTCGCAACTCCCTAATTTCATTGCGTAGGCTTCGTTCAATGGATTCTGGAAATGTTTTGAGTTCCTTTTGGGTGTCATCTTTCACCTCATTTAGCTCCTTGCGTATTTCCTCCTTGATTTTAGACCATTCCTTCGCCATACCTTCCAGCCAGGACATACACTTTACAGCAATAACTTGGCAGCAGTGACGACCAACGTTACGGCAGTTAGGCCAAAAAGAAGAAAAAGCATTTGCACAAACCTGCAGAAACGCAAAGCAGGCAGTTATCGTCGCTGTCCGCTCGTCGTCGTCACCACTGCCAAGTGAGGCCGGGCGATTTGTAGCTTCTGGTGCGTCGTTGCGGTGCGCCCTGCTGAGCGAGGCTGCAGGGCGCAGGCGCGCTGATGGTCACCCCTCCTATGATGATATGACCTATTTACACACTTGCTCGTGGCCCTCCGCCGGGTTGTTGGCCCCACAGTCGAAGCACACCCTCGCATTTGGCGTCGGCAAAAATTTTCTTCTGTGGCCTACCTTGCCGCGCTGCTTGCGCACGTCGACATGCTTGCGGTATAGCGTGCACTTCGTTACCACCGGGCCGTAGAATACGTAGTTCGGTACCTTTTGGCCTTCAAATACCACGATGACAGTCGCCGAGCTGCCGATTCCCTGCGCTTCTCTCGCCAGCGGGTTTCCTGAGTTTACGATGTTACGGTCGATTTCCGCCGGGGTTTCGCTCTAAGCAACAAGCCACGGCGATCCTACAATGGAATTGCCGTAGCTACCGAGGCAAAGCAGCCTCCCTACAACAGTACATACTTACTTTGGACCCACAACCAGATATTATAGTATTACAGGAAACAAATGGACCCACCAAGCTCCCGGGCTACCTCTCCTATGAAGATCCCTTGAAGAAAGCTACAGCTACTTTAATTCGTAACTCTATTGCAGCCACACAGCATCTCACGCCACAAGCCGTCTGTGAACACACGCTTGTGGAAGTCCTCTCCCCTTCCATCAAACAAACATCTAATCTGTTTATTTTGAACATTTACTGTCGCCCTTCTACCAAGCAACCCGAGATCCAGAGGACAATTCAGGAAGCACTAAACCTCGCTAGGCAGTGTCCACTACTTGTGCTCGGGGACTTCAACGCTCCACACCAGCTTTGGGGGTACAAGTATAACACAAGAAAAGGGCAGAGCGTGGTGTCAGCCACCGAAAACCTCAGCCTCACCCTCCTGAATGATCCCAACACGCCGACCCGCACAGGGACTAGCACATGTCGTGACACAAGCCCAGACCTCTCTCTGCTATCCGGACAACTTGATGTTAGATGGAGTAATACTCAAATAAATCTTGGCTAGGACCACGACATTATCCACCTCCTCCTCCGACACCGGGATTTTAAAGCCCGCACCGGATTCGCCCGTATCACCAATTGGGATGCATTTCGGAAATCCCGCCTAATTCGGTCCTCAGACCCTCACCAACCCTTTATGGAATGAATAGAAGACCTCACTCGTGATGTTAAGGCTCACACACAGACTGTAGCCACGTCCTACCAAACCCCAAGTGTGGACGCAAAGCTCATACGCACATGGGAGGCGCGCCACAGCCTTATCCGCAGGTGGAAGCGTCAGCGCCATAATAGAAAGCTTCGCAAGAAGATTTCACTGCTCTCACAACAAGCCGCTGAGTACGCTCAGAAGTTGAGCACAGAAAACTGGCTCCAGGTGTGCGACAGCTTGCAAGGCACTCTTACTACCCGCAAGATGTGGCACCTACTACGCCACCTACTTGATCCCCTCACCAGCAAAGGGGAATCGAACCGAAACATGGCCCGCACCATACACGCGTACTCTGGAACACCCGACCAACCCATCCGGGACCTTCAAGACAAATGCCTACAAACAGATACAGCTGACCCTCCGCTACCATACACAGGTACCCCCAACGAGTCCCTCGGTCGGAATATCCAGCTCTATGAACTCAGGGCTGCCTTGGAAGAATGCAAGAAAAACAGCGCCCCTGGACCCGACCAGATTACTTACAAGGTCCTCGCCAACCTTGGGGATGATGCGCAAGCGACCCTGCTCACTCATTTCAATGAGTTCTGGTCGTCTGGGAAGCTTCCCTCGCAATTGAAGACTGCTGAAGTACGGTTCATACCCAAGCCAGGTAAATCCCCACATATCGACAACCGCAGACCGATTTCACTCACCTCCTGTGTTGGAAAAGTATTGGAACGCATTATCTTCAAGAGACTCCAGCAGCATTTAGAAGATACGGGACAGATGCCAGGCTCCATGTATGGATTTCGTCAACACCTCAGCACCCAAGACGTGCTCCTTCAACTGAAGGAAGAAATAATCGCACCAGCCACCCGTCACTCCCCTCGAGCCATACTTGCCCTGGATCTTCAGTGGGCATTTGACAACGTGACCCACGCGGCAATTCTTGGTCGGCTTAATCAGACTGGCTGCGGAGAACGAACCTACAGCTACATCGCCGATTTTCTCACAGATCGCCGAGCCATCCTCAAACTAGGGGATATCACCTCTAAACCAATCCAACTCGGCAGTCGCGGCACGCCCCAGGGATCTGTATTGTCTCCCCTCCTGTTTAACATCGCATTCATTGGCCTTCCCGCTGTCCTAGAGCAAATACCCAACCTTCGACATGCCCTTTATGCGGATGATATCACCTTCTGGACGGGCACCGATTCCCTCGGGGGCATTCAAGAAACTCTCCAACGTGCTGCGGACACAGTGAACGCGTATGCCCAAGCCAATGGCCTCCGCTGTTCTCCTCAAAAGTCCGAATTAATTATAGTTCGTAAGCACAGCCTCAACTCTGACCCTGACCAAATATCAATTACCCTCGACGGACACACTATCCAACCGGCTAGAGCCCTGAAGATCCTGGGTCTTACTATCCAAGCCAACACTAGAAACGACCAAACACTTTACAACCTCAGTAAAGCTACTGATCAGGTAATACATATGATTCGTCGCATCACCAACCGACACCAAGGCATGAAAGAAAAAGATACTCTTCGGCTCGTTCAGGCCTTTGTCATCTCCCGCCTCACTTACGTCGCGCCATATATTGTCCCAACTCGAACCGACAGCGACAAACTCGATCGCCTCATTCGCAAAGCAACAAAACAACTTTGGGTCTCCTGATGAGCACGTCTACGGCCAAACTACTTAGCATGGGGCTCCACAATACCATAGAGGAGCTCATCGAAGGACACCTTTCTAGTCAACGCCTTCGACTTGCCCAAACCAAAGCAGGCCGCGCGGTCCTTCGAAATATTCAATGGTCATGCCTTGACCAGACTCACCTGGTCACCGTCCCCGACACTTGGCGCCAGTCCATTTTTGTGTGCCCCATTCCCAGGAATATGCACCCGGACCTCCACCCTGGTCGTAGAGAAGCCCGAAGCAAAGCCCACGAAAAACTTTACAGCAGCCGATCCGACGTAATGTACACAGATGCGGCCAGTTACCCAGATAACCAAACTATGGTGGCAGTGGTAACATCTAAGAACGCCCTCATCACCACCGCTTCAATCCGGACAACTTCCTCCCTGGACGCTGAAGAATTAGCCATTGCGCTCGCCCTTACCCAAACCAACTCCAAGATTATATTGACGGACTTGCAAGCCGCCTGCCGCAGGCTCTTGTCGGGACGGGTGTCCCCCGCCACATGCCGACTTTTGAATAAACATCCGCCTGCCCATCGGGTGGACATTGTGTGGACTCCCGCCCACTCTGCGCTGACGGGCAACAATTTTGCTCATCAACAGGCTCGAGACCTCACTCATCGAGCCGCTGAGACCGGGGCTGTTGGAGGAAAACGATAACTGTGACCCATCAAAAACATCGAGGTCAAGAAAATAAAAATTATAAAGACTTTGTATCCTGTTGAGGGTTGAGTGCTGAGAGAGGCGGGTAGTTACAAGAAACGGCCTGCTCTCTCTTGTTTGCTTCCGCGGAATCCGAAAATTAATACTATTGAGCAGCATAGGACAGGATATAGTACCGTGAACGAGCTTGAAAAGAAAGAACAGATCGGCGCGATTTCGCCGGCAGCGAAGTGAAGGCAGTGACAATAGTTCAACGGTGTTAGAACACGAGCCAGAGTCATTTTTAGCGAAGCGATGGTTGTAAACGCTTAGAAATTTTTTCTGGACACGCTCAACTACGTTACTTAAGGAATTAGAGATGCCATTCCAGATCACAGATGCATACTCAAGTTGAGGAAGACATATTGCGGTGTGCAATTTGCGGAGTGGCATAGGAGAATTGAATTCTCTCTATATTCTACAAACACAGCCGAGAGAACGAAGACCCCGCATAGCAACACGCTTAGTATGAGCTGAAAAATGCAAGGTGCTATCAAAGAGAACGCCGAGATCATTGATCTCACAAACCCTACATAAAGGCACAGAATTGACAGAGTATAAAAAAGATACGCTAGATGATTTGCGAGTGAAACTCATGACTTTTGTCTTTGAAATATTGAGAGAAAGGTTATTGTTATTACACCATTCTGAAAAAGAACATAAATCAGACTGCAACAAGCGACAGTCGTTAAATGAATGAATTTCCCTAAATATCTTTATATCATCGGCATACAAAAGGAAAGAAGAATTGCGAATGGCAGAAGAAACGTCGTTAACATACATTAAAAAGAGGAGTGGGCCTAATACTGAACCCTGAGGTACACCACTGGTCACTTTGTAAAAGGAGGACGTTTGGCCATTGACGGCAACATAGCATGATCTGTCACGAAGGTAGCTATGCAATAGATTCACAACAGCGGTGTCAACATCAAAATGAGCAAGTTTAACCATAAGGATTGAGTGACTGACTACATCGAACGCTTTGCTGAGGTCACAGTAAATGGTGTCGACCTGTCCTCTCTGGAATACAGGTGTAGATATTTGCGTCATGAAACTGGCAAGATTAGTGACGGTTGAGCGGCCAGGGACAAATCCATGTTGATTATTATTCAATGAGTTTTTCACATTAAAAGACAGTATGTGGTGAAGGACCAGCTCAAAAATCTTTGACATGGCACAGAGAAGAGAAATGGGTCGATAATTCGAGACATCAGTTTTAGAGCCAGACTTAAATACTGGAAAAACACGAGCAATTTTCCACCTGCTAGGAAATGTGGAAGTAATTAGACAGTTATTAAATATGCTAGTCAGTACTGGGACCAATATACTGCTATAAGCTTTTAGTATGGCTGAGGGGATACCGTCTGGACCACATGACAAGGATGGTTTCAAGCGCTTAATGCATTCGCTGATTAGATTTTCATCTAGCGACAGAGCATTGGGTGTGTTGATTTCCAAATGTTGTTCGATAGTAGTGCTAGAGTCAGAGGCTTTATAAACGGAAGAGAACTGCGTGGCAAAACAGTCAGCGACGGCTTGTAGTTCTGCTCCATTGGAGTCCAGTAGTATTAAAGGCTCTTCACTTTTGTTAGACCGTTTGCGTACATACTTCCAGAACTCAGCCGGCCTGTCAGAGGCGCTTTTTTCTAAGTGTGCAATATATGAACTGTGATCCCGTTTATATAGGCGTTTACAGAGAGTTCGAAAGCATCGGAATTCTTCCTTGCGCTCGAGAGATGGAGTGCTTTTAAGCTTTCTGTGTGCGCGATCTTTATGCTTTAGAGCACTTATAAGTTCAGACGAGAACCACGGGGGATATTTATGGAGTTTAGGAGTATATTGTGGAATATATTTGCGCATACTGCTTAAGATAAGTTCCGTAAGCTGATCTACTTGGTCATCAACATTGGTTTTTTCAGTTACCAGAGACCAGTCAATGGAGGATAAGTCACGGTGTAAGCCAACGTAGTCACCTCTTTTGAAAGCAAATCTGGGCGATTTGTTGATGTTATTTTGAAAGCTCTGTTTTTCCCCTGACAGAGAGAGTGTTAGTTTAAGTGGTGGGTGAAATTTATCGGGACGAACAAGAAAAACGTCAGAGAGTGACACTTCAATGGGCTGATTGTTCGAAATACACAGGTCTAATATGTTACCGCAAGGATTGGCAATAGAATTATGTTGTTGAAGGGAATTAAAAGCAAGAAAATCTAATAGCAGGCCGCACTTATTCTCTATGTATTGATGGTAATGAGAATATTTAAGTGTTCTCCAGTCGATACCAGGGGTATTAAAATCACCAATAACAACAATCCTGTGCTTCCTATGTGAAGCTATGACATTGTCAATGGAAGAGATGATGTCATTAAAAGAGATTGGGGTAATGCTAGGCGGCACATAGAAGGACCCAATCAACAATTTTTCGCAGCGATCAAGGCTAATTTCGACCCATATTGATTCAGGAACAGTTTCAATGTCACTTCGGCGTACCGATCTCAGAGAATTATCTACAGCCACAAGAACGCCACCACCTTTTTGTTTGGTTGCACTGAAGTCACGATCACTGCGGAAGGTGTTGTAACTTGATGGAAAATAGTCTGATGAGGGAATCTCATTGCACAGCCAAGTTTCGGTAATCACAATGACAGGAAACGAAGACGAAATAACATTAGCGAAGAATTCAGTTGGCTTAGTTCGTAGACCACGAGCGTTTTGGTAAAAGATGTCCAAATTACACACCTTCACTGTCAATTACGGACTCTGAAGGATGGAGCATATCATCATGTAGAATCCCACGGAATGGCTTGAAAATGCAGCCACGCGGCCACATTGAGGGGTCGTTCAGACGCTTCATGTTTTCTTCGTCAACCATGACGTAGAACGAGGAGTACGACAAATATTTTGTTTTCAGCCGCCGGCAGGAAAGGGGGCAAATATTTTGAGATTCAATGTGCTTCTTCAGGTCAGCAGTGGCAGTGTCAGGGCTCAACTTTGAAACAAATAGTGCCCTTTGACGCTGCGGCCGCTCAACCACCGACAATGCACACGACTCCATGGCTCCAAGGAATGCAGGCCTGTTTCCCTTCTTTGTATTCTTTTCACCCTTTGTGGCAATTGTTGTCAAAGGGGGTCGGGCAGGATCGTCAACGCGTTGCTCCGAAGGGGATTGACGAGCTGGCGGCGTAGGGCAAACAGGACTGGTCTCGGTGTCTCGAGGCGTGTCGGAGGGCGAGGGGTTGTCGGAGGTTGAGGGGATCACGGAAGCTTGAAATGGAACAACCGTCGGGGACTTCGCAGGCGCGGGGGTCACACGGCGGGCCAGCTCCTCACGTAAAAAACGAACCTCGGAGCGGAGGGAGGCGACGATTCGAGCCTGCTGTTCGGCTCCGCGGGAATGGTCCTTTCGGAGGCGCTCATTCTCTTCTCGCATTTGCGACACTTCGTCGCTCAAAAAAGAAATTCCCTCCAGCGCGTCGAGGAGAAGACGGCGGAGACCGGCAATCTCACCACAAAGGTCACCCGGAGGGGAGAGAGAGGAACCGGTCGGGGGAGCGCTGGGCTGCGGAGAACACGTTTCCGTCGGTGATGCCTCCATCCCGTCACTAGGCTTAGCGCCCGTCCTGGTAGAATCGCACAAGTTGCAGCGAAATGGGCGCGATCCATCCCTCAAAAGTTCCAGTTGGTCGTCCGGCCAGGTCACACACTTCGCGTGCACACGTTTTACACAGCTTTCGCAGCGATAGAACTGTTGTTTCCCGAAAAAAGGGCAGGAGCAGAGCAAGCATGCATCCCGGCTGGGCGCCATGCTGCGGGACTAATAATAATAATAATAATAATAATAATAATAATAATAATAATAATAATCAATCATGTTTATCAATCAATCATGTTTATTTACGTGCCCAGGAACAGCCAGAGGCCTGAGCGCTGGCGTGCGGATAGTTACATGAAAACAAAATACAAGAAACATATAGCAAGAAACAAACAAGCGACAAGACACACACAAATTGAAGTAGTGAAAATGACAGAAATAAAGCACAGGCGGAGACTGGGTACAGGTAAAAAATAAAAAAGAAGATGCCTATGTTGCTCTGCCTGTCGTAAAGGCCACACGACAGGCAGAGCAACAAAGTTTGACACTAATACAACAAAAACAACGGCAAGAGCGTAGAGACAAATGATAAGACGAACAAACGACAGTAAACAGTTTCAAAAATAGGCAACTATCAGTTGGATAGACACAACCGCACAGAAACCAAATTCCAGAAAAAAAAAGAACGACAGACATGTCATAGGTGTTTAACATACTGTATTCAACAGCGCTGTACGGTAAATTGTAAAGGATTTCTGAAAGATGTCAATGCGTTCAAAGAAGCGGTTGTAACAATTCTGTATTCTGCGCACAGGAGAATGATTGGAGTTGCGCGCAGCGGTCAAGAACGGGCGATGCGACCTGGTGGGCCTTTGTGGTACACTAAACTCTAAACAGTTAAGCAGGTCTGCGCAACAAAGGTCACCATGAACAATTTTGTGAAGAAATGTAAGGTCTGCACGCATACGTCTGCAGTCAGTCAAGGAAGGGATGGAAGGGACTATGGGTAAGTCAGAATCAGGATGAAAAATGTGATTGTGATGACGGTGCTTAAATATGGATAAAAACGTCTTCTGCACACGTTCTATTAATTCACTACTAGATTTGGAGATGCCGTTCCAGGCAACAGAAGCATATTCTAGCTGTGGTATACATATTGCATTGTATAGCATTAGAAATGGATCTGGAGAAGAGAATTCCTTTGTAATCCGACACACATTGCCAAGGCTTCGGAGTGCTCGCCGGGTGATGAGCCTAATATGAGGAGAAAAAGAGAGGGTACTGTCGAAAAGCACCCCTAGGTCCCTAATCTCCTCAACCCTTTGCAGAGGAGCTCCCTCAATACTGTAGGAAAACAGCAGACGGTGGGTTTTCCGGCTGTAGGTGACAACCTTTGTTTTAGTGGGGTTTAAAATTAGGCAGTTTTTCGTGCACCAGACCGATAATTCCGACACATCCCTCTGCAAGGCACAGCAGTCCTGAACACCGCTAATGTGCCTAAATAGTTTGACATCATCAGCATAGAGAAGAAAAGAAGAGTTTGTTAACACTGTTGACACATCATTGATAAAGACAGAAAACAATAATGGACCCAGCACGGAACCCTGGGGTACACCACTTGTTGCAGGGTAAACACTAGACTTTTTGTAGTTAACATCTACATAAAAGGACCGGTCAAGGAGATAGTTGGACAACAAGGCAACAAGGCTTGCGTCTACACCGGACTTAGCAAGCTTGTTAATTAATAACTGATGGTTCACCACATCAAACGCCTTACTGAGGTCAAAATAAATAACGTCCAACTGGCCGTTTTCACAAACTGCAGCCGAAGCCTGTGTCATAAAGCTTGCAAGATTTGTGACCGTCGATCGACCCGAGAAAAAGCCGTGCTGATTTGGTATCACAACGTTCTTGACGCAGGCAGCAAGAACTTTGTGCAGAGCTGACTCAAAGAGTTTTGAGGCGACACAAAGGAGTGAGATCGGGCGATAGTTAGAAACGGCTGACTTATCACCAGACTTAAATATTGGAAAAATTCGAGCGATCTTCCATGCACGAGGAAATTTACCTTAAAGCAAGCAGTTATTATAAATGGAAGTTAAGACAGGCACAAAAATGTTGCCGTAATCCTTCATAAGGGCTGCTGGAATTCCATCTGCACCACAGGAAAATGATGGTTAATAATAATAATAATAATAATAATAATAGTAATAATAATAATAATAATAATAATAATAATAATAATAATAATAATAATAATAATAATCAATCAATCAATCAATCTCTTTATTATAGTGCCCAGGTACAGCCATATCCTTTGTTCTAGCGCAGTTAAGAAAAAGACAGACGACGACACAAATACATCCACGCGTGAGAAGAACAACAAAATACAAGCGGAGAAAAAAACTAGAATGAAGAATAAAGATCATTGAACAAAATCAATGATTTCGGCACAATAAAGTTGGAACAATCAAGAAACGATAAAACAAAGTCTCGTAAAAATTTGACAATACAAACGGGCAGATATAGATATATATGAGTAGGAACAGTAACAAAGGAGAGCAACATAAATAATAATCATAATAATAATAATCAATCAATCAATCAATCGATCATGTTTATTTACGTGCCCAGGAACAGCCAGAGGCCTGAGTGCTGGCGCACGGATAGTTACATAAAAACAAAATACAAGAAACATATAGCAAGAAACAAACAAGCGACAAGACACACACAAATTGAAGTAGTGAAAATGACAGAAATAAAGCACAGGCGGAGCCTGGGTACAGGTAAAAAAATAAAAAAAGAAGATGCCTATGTTGCTCTGCCTGTCGTAAAGGCCACACGACAGGCAGAGCAACAAAGTTTGACAGTAATACAACAAAAACAACGGCAAGAGTGTAGCGACAAATGATAAGACGAACAAATGACAGTAAGCAGTTTCAAAATTAGGCAACTATCAGTTGGATAGACACAACCGCAGAGAAACCAAATTCCAGAAAAAAAAAAGAACGACAGACATATCATAGATGTTTAACATACTGTATTCAACAGCGCTGTACGTTAAATTGTAAAGGATTTCTGAAAGATGTCAAGGCGTTCAAAGAAGCGGTTGTAACAATTCTGTGTTCTGCGCACAGGAGAATGATTGGAGTTGCGCGCAGCGGTCAAGAACGGGCGATCAAGAACCAACTAAACTCTAAACAGTTAAGCAGGTCTGCGCAAGAAAGGTCACCATGAACAATTTTGTGATGAAATGTAAGGTCTGCACGCATACGTCTGCAGTTCAAGGAAGGGATGGAAGAAACTATGGGTAAGTCAGAATCAGGATGAAAACTGTGATTGTGATGACGATGCTTAAAAATAGATAAAAACTTCTTCTGCACACGTTCTATTAATTCACTACTAGATTTGGAGATTCCGTTCCAGGCAACAGAAGCATATTCTAACTGTGGTATACATGTTGCATTGTATAGCATTAGAAATGGATCTGGAGAAGAGAATTCCTTTGTAATCCGACACACATTTCCAAGACTTCGGAGCGCTCGCTGGGTGATGAGCCTAATATGAGGAGAAAAAGAGAGGGTACTGTCGAAAAGCACCCCTAGGTCCCTAATCTCCTCAACCCTTTGCAGAGGAGCTCCCTCAATACTGTAGGAAAACAGCAGGCGGTGGGTTTTCCGGCTGTAGGTGACAACTTTTGTTTGATCGGGGTTTAAAATTAGGCAGTTTTTCCTGCACCAGACCGATAATTCCGATACATTCCTCTGCAAGGCACAGCAGTCCTGAACACCGCTAATGTGCCTAAATAGTTTGACATCGTCAGCATAGAGAAGAAAAGAATAGTTTTTTAACACTGTTGACACATCATTGATAAAGATAGATAACAATAATGGACCCAGCACGGAACCCTGAGGTACACCACTTGTTGCAGGGTAAACACTGGACTTTTTGTAGTTTACATCTACATAAAAGGACCGGTCATAATAATAATAATAATAATAATAATAATAATAATAATAATAATAATAATAATAATAATAATCTTTATTACAGGAAAAATACAAATTATACATTCCAGCCCACTTAAGCAATGATGCTTGTAAGCGGGCTGGGCGGCCCTACTTCGTGCACGGGGCACATGCCTATGCCCTTTACAAAATATACAAAGGTATATAAATAAGAGGAGGGAATTTGCTATGGCCGAACAACAATTACTGTTTGACAACAAAGACAAAACAAAAAAATTTCAACTAACACAATGTAACGGAAGAACATATACAATGCAAACTTAAATGCACAACTGCGCCACGCTCCCGCAGATGTTGGGCGAGAGCGTTCGCTATCAGAGAGAGGAGAGGGGGTGAGCGGAGGAGATACGCAGCTGTGCGGACGCGGACGATGACGACGCAGGAAGGACAGGGCCGCCTGGAAGAGATGCTCCTCTCAGCGTCGCATCTAAAACTGTGGAAACTCGTTTGGCTGATATCGAGAATTCGCTCGGCGAACTTAAGCAGCAGCGAGAGAAGTTGCTAAAATGTGAAGAAACTGTCACAGTGCTTTGTAAGGAAGTTGCATTTTTAAATCACAAAATCGATGATCTTGAAAACAGAAGCCGCAGAAATAATCTAATAATATACGGGCTCAATGAAACAGATTATGAAAAAAGCGCGCAACTGGAGGATACCATGTATAACATATTCACGAGCAAACTCAAACTGCAGATAACGTTGGTTGAGAGCATTCACCGGATCTGCCGAACGAACGAGGCCCGTGACCGGCCAGTTATTCTCCGATTTTTTAACTTTGCCGAGAAGATGTCCGTTCTTCGCAACTGTTCGAAACTGAAAGGCACCAGTATTTCAATATCTGATGACTTCTCGCAAAGTGTTCGTGAAGTACGGAAAAAACTGTGGCAATCGTCAAAACACAATCGTGACAACGGTGATAAGGTCAGCCTTATTTTTGACAAACTTAAAGTGAACGAAGATATGTATGTTTGGGGTGTTACAGAGAACAAGAGACAGCCTTCAAAGAAACCGAAACGCGATCAGCCTCCCAGTACAGACGGATGACGCAAGCGCTCCGCAACACCATTTTCTTTGTTATGCCTAAACGCTAGGAGCATTGTAAATAAACCAGATAAACTAGAAGAAATATTGCTGCTGTAACATTTGCCCAGGAACCAGGCATCGACAACCACGAAAGCGTTTGGTGCAGCGTAACCTCTCCCCGTGGTTCTATGATAATATGGGGTATTTACAGGAAGCCGGGCGCTCCTGATGATTACCTTCAGCAACTTAATAGAACTTGTTGTTGGGCTAGTTGGTTCATGTTTTTAAGTGGAAGTTTGAGCGCAAAAAATCCGACAAAGACACAGACAGACAAGACGGGACTAGCGCTAGTCCCGTCTAGTCTTTCTGTGTCTTTGTCGAATTTTTTGCGCTCAAACTTCCACTTGAAAACTTCAGCAACTATATGACTTCCTTCATGGCAAAGTGAACCAACGAACTAAGGTTATTCTAACCGGCGACTTCAATTTGCCTCACATTGCCTGGAACACCCTAAAAACCGGCAGCAGAGAAAATAGCAGCTGTGAGTTACTTCTAAATAGAATGCTTAGTTTTTCGCTATCACCGCTTGTAAAAAAACCGACGCGTGTTCAAGATCATTCTCGCAGTACACTTGACCTTGCCTTTGTATCGCACAATCTAGAGCCCGAACTTAGTATAGAGGACGGTATATCAGACCACAGCATGCTTTTTTTTAAAGAATTAACTGGGAATCCCTGCATATCGAACGAAATAGGAACTCGCATGTTGCGATCAAAGACTGCAGTGGAGCCCAGGACCTAGAGATTATTGATTACCTAGACGCAAAGTTTGAGCAAACTGGGGATGACGCAGACGCTTCTAGAAATGTAGGTGATTTGTGGAACTGTTTCACACAAGCAATTTCGTATTGTGAAGACAAATTCATCCCTACCAAAAAGAAACAAATAAAACGAAAAACGCCTTGTATAACTCGAGATATTATTCACATTAAACGTAACCTGAAACGGGCGCGCAAGAATAACAAGAACCCTCATGTTATCGCTAAACTTTCTTCTATTTTGAAGGAGTGAATTAAAACTTCGAGAACTAAATTCTTTTCAACCACGCTCTTATCAACCATGCTATGACGTTCCAGCCCCAAAAGATTTGGCGGTTCTTATCTAAACCTGAAAATCCAGTCTCGCGAATCGAGATCGACGGCAATGTACTGGCAGACGACAACATAGTTTCAAAGTCTTTCAACTCGTACTTCCAGTCAGTATTCGTGCATGAACCGGAGCCACTTCAATTTGTACCCCAATACTTTTCTTCAATGCCTGATATCACGATCACCCAAGAAGGCGTTCTTAACTTGCTGCTGCAAAATTGACGTAAAAAAATCGGCAGGCCCGAACAATGTGTCCAATTCGTTCTTAAAACGGTATGCCGCGCAGCTGACCCCTTTTTTGTGTGTCATTTTCACAGCCTCGCTCAGAACATGTCAATTGCCTGCTGACTGCGTTTGGTTTGCGCTAGGATTAAACCAATCTACAAATCGGGCAATCGACTGCGCGTTGATAATTACAGGCCCATATCACTGACAAGTACATGCTGCAAGGTACTAGAGCATATCATTAATAAAGCTATTTTAACTTGGAGAATAACAACGTGCTCTTTCCTAAACAGCATGGCTTTCGCAGAGTACTGTCCACCGCAACACAATTGCTTGAAATCACCCACGACTTCGCATCGGTCATTAACTCAAGGCTCCAAGCAGATGCAATATTTATTCATTTTGCTAAGGCCTCCGACCGGGTTCCACACAGTAAACTATTAACTAAACTTAGACTGGCAGGCATAAATAGCAACGTGGTATCATGGGTACAAGCCTATCTTTCGCATCGCACCCAATTTGTGCGAATAAGAAACTGCTCGGCGCAACGGTTGCTCGAAAAAAAACAACTGTCGGCTGGAAGTTCGTCTGGACCGCGGGGGGAAGGTCTTTGCTAGAAAGGATGAGGACTCACGTGCTCTCAGAATCGCACGCGTGAGCGACATTGAAAAGATGACAAACTCAGCAAAAATAAATACCCCGATAGCGTTCCTCCCCTGAAATGGCCACTATAGAGACAGGTTGTTGCTATTATGATCACCAGGCTTTCAACGAAAAATTTGGTGACAAAAGAGGAGGTTTCCAGGCACTGCATTTAAACATGCGAAGTATAAAAAGTAAGAAGGATGATCTAGGAATGTGATTGAGTTCTTTCACTACTGAGTTTGATGCAATCGTGCTTACAATCGTGCTTGGCTGACAGATGCAGACCTCACGCCCCACCTCAAAGGCTACAGGAGTGTAACCCTGAACAGATTAAATAGAAGAGGTGGCGGTGTAATGATATATCTCAAAACTGATCTACAATTCTGGGTTATTGATGATGTAACCAAAAGCAATGAAAACGTGGAAAGTCTATTTAGTATAACATCTAATGTTTTGTTTTTGTTTGTTTGTTTGTTTATTTGTTATTTTGGGCATGATACACGTACATAACACGGTACATTTCAATTTTCATATTCTGTCGAAGTGAACGGGGCAATAGGCGTTCGAGACGCCTGTCGAGGCCCCGTATCTGAAGATTACACAACGGCAGCAGCGACAGCTTAACAAAGCACATTTAACAACGGAAGAATGCAGATTATGACAATATATTGACACACTGCAACGTAAGCGAGCATGCATAAACATAATTACAGGTTGATTTTACACCATAAAGCACAAGTGAACATAGAGGGAATATGTAATTCAAGAAATGTTAGAGACAGTAAAATAATCAAAAGAATTTTTACCAAACTCAAAGTTGTAAACCAGAACAAACAATACCCAGACTAAAGGTGTTACTGAGATCGGGGATGGTACTTATAGTATATATGTGGCTTATACCCAATAAAAATAGAATACACAATGACATCGTATTCAAAACCAATGTGTTGGCAAAAAAAAGAAAAAATATGACCTAAGGTGGTCAAGTTCGAAATTATTTTCTTTGAAATAAAAATAGTTTCACTTCTTTCTTCAGTACGCCGATCGAACAAGAACTTTGAAAAACTTTGGTAATTCCTGGGTAGTTGTTTAAAAAGTGGGGAATTTGAAAACCTAACGTTTGTTTACCATAAGATGTGCGAACCCGTTTTGTTTGGTATGGTTCATGCCTGAGGTCGTAACGACATTTTTCTCTTTTAAATTTATTGAGATACACGACAAGATCGGGTTTTCCATCGTGGAATATCTTAAAAGCTAAGCGTTGGAGATAAATATTATCTATTTTAAGGAGGTTATTTTTGTAGAAGTAAGGAAGGGTATGGTCGTCCCACTTAAGATTTTCTATGAATCGAACAAACTTTTTTTGTAAGATACAGATACGGTCTAAGTTGCCTTTGGTAGTGGTGCCCCACACGAGGATGCAGTAGCAAAGACGAGAATACATTAAAGCATAATATAACTGGCACTTAAACCACCTAGGAAGAAAATTTCTAAATCTGTTTAACATGCCGATAGTCTTAGATAAGCTTATACGTAAATTATTAGTGTGTTGTGTCCAGCTTAAATGTTCATTAAAAGTGACACCCAAGAATTTAACTGATGTCACCCTTTCAATCTTCTTGCCAGCTATTGACAATACAACACTGGGAATCATTGGCTTGTTCCAGGATCTAAATAGAATATATTTTGTTTTATCCGTATTTAGTGCGATGTCATTTGTCAAGAGCCACAAATGAAGTTCCTTTAACCACCTATTAGCTTTCTGAACCACAATCTCGAGATTAGTTCCATGGAAAAACACATTCGTATCGTCAGCGTATAAGACAATATTTGGAGTTTCAGGTACAAGGACAATATCATTAATATAAGCAAGGAACAATAAGGGGCCCAAAATTGAACCCTGTGGCACACCACACCTTATGATTTCCGAGGTAGATTTGAAGTTATTGATCGTCACAAATTGACGACGATTTTGCAAATAACTTTTTACGAGATCGAGCGCAATTCCACGAATGCCGTACAACTCAAGTTTGTTAAAAAGAATATCATGCTTAACAGAGTCAAATGCTTTTTTGAAGTCTAGAAAAATACCTAATGTATACGAATGGTTTTCAATATTTGTAATTAATTTTTCTTTAATATCTAAGAGTGCATTTTCCACAGATTTTCCTTTCTGGAACCCATGCTGTACATTTGCTATCACGTTATTAACTGTAAAAAAACTACTAAACCTTGTATTAATAACCTGTTCTATAATCTTAGAGAACACTGTAAGTACAGAAATCGGGCGATAGTTCCCAAGTACATCCCAAGCACCCCCTTTATGAACGGCGCATACACGGGCAATTTTCATCTTTTCAGGAAAAATACCGGAAGATAAGATTTCGTTGCAGATGTGGGTAAGGGGAATACTTATAATATCGGCTGTTTCCTTTACCGGGCGAACATTGATATCATCGAAGCCGTTCGCACATGTATTTTTCATCTTTTTAATTATTGATTCAACTTCGTACGGTGACGTCGGTGCTAAAAAATAGACGTAGGAACTTTATCTTTTATATAAGCCTTAAAGGAGCTACGTGGAAGGAGCGATTCACCAGACGTTAGGAAGTAACTATTACATTTATCTGCCGAGGCCGTACCCGAGTACGAACAACCGTCAACAATGATTTCGTCTGGGATGGTTACTTTGTTAGGAGATACAAGGGATCTTAGTAACGTCCAAGTTTGTTGTGGTTTATCGCAAGCGGCCGAAAACTTATTCATATAATACATAGATCGTGCTTTCTTCTGTTCAGTTGTTAGATTATTTCTTATTTTTTTGTATTTTAACAATTTACCAATATCCTTAGTTTTTATAAACTCGTGAAACAAACGGTCTCTGAATTTCATTTTGTTTAGGAGTTCCCTAGTAACCCATGGTTTCCTCGGTTTTCGGAGTTGATTGATTGATTGATTGATTGTAGGGTTTTACGCGCCGACGCAACGCAGGCGATGAGGCGCGCCGTAGTGGAGGGCTCCGGATTAATTTAGACCACCTGGGGATCTTTAACGTGCGCCGAAATCTCGTACACACGGGCTCGGTTTTCGGAGTTGTTTTTGTTCTAGTAGTGGGAAAACAAAATTGTAGGCTTCGCTAAATACCTCTACAAACAAATCGTAAGCCTCATTAGGATTTGCAGTATTTAAAACGTTTGCCCAGGTTAGTGTTGAAAGCATTTGTCGAAACATACCACAACTTCTTTCGTTAATGAATCTGCGAAGAACCTTTCCTACCGCACTCTGGCAAGCATTCGCTCCAGATAAAAAACAAAAAACTGACATGTGGTCACTAATTCCTACAGATAAAACACCAGCACACATGCACCCGTCTAGAGAACGCGTAAGGCAGAGGTCGATTAAGGAATGACTTGTACTAGTGACACGTGTAGCTACATCGATAACGTTTGTAAGACCAACTGAAGAGATCAATTCCAAAAGATCAGTGCTGGCGGCATCACTTACAAGCATGTTAATGTTAAAATCCCCTACTATTGCTACTTGAAGGTTCAATGACAGTAAGTATTCACTTAGTCGCTCTAGGAAGTGAAGAAAAACAGATAAGGGACGGGAAGGCAGTCGGTAGATAACTGCAACAGCGAAAGCTTTGCCGGCGACTGCTAGACACTCATAGTCATCAGTGATCACAGTATATTCGGTAATGACACGATAGGAGATACCGTCAGCGATGTAAAGCGCTAGGCCCCCGCCTCTTTTACTACGCCGAAATATAGTTTCAGAGCAATAACGATCGAACTGTACGACATCATTTTTATTACTAAACCAGGTTTCCGTAAAAGCTAATACATCAAAATTATGCTTCAGCTCTTCAATGTACAAACAAACTTCCACATATTTGTTTCGCAAGCTTTGCGCGTTTAGGCAAAAAATAGACACTAAATTCTGTTGACACCCTATTCGAGCAAGAATACGACGAAAAGAAACAGCATCATGATAACTGCACGACAATTCAGCCATGAGGGAGGCGGTGCCCGGTTTCCCATTAGGGGATTCAAACGATTTTGTTTAGGTCATCTTCTGATTTGATGTGGATGGTACGGTCGCCCTGCTTCTTTTTAACGAGCACCTTGCCATTTTTTTGTTGTTGTTGGCACCTTGTATAGGCCACCATCGGGCAATGTGTGGGAATTTATTACATTTCTTGAAAGCGCATTTTATTGTCTTCATCCTATGAATGTACTGTTCATGATTCTTGGAGATATAATCTTGGAGATTATATCATCAATCTTGGAGATTGATCAATCAATCTTGACATCAATCTTGGAGATTGATGTCATGTCGGAAAGCCGTTCTGCAAGGGAGTTTAGAGATATTATCAACGCACATGCCTGTAATAACGTGATCAACATACCAACTAGAATCACCCCTAACACTGTCACATGTCTTGATATTTGTATAACTAACATAGATATTGAGAATGTGTCAGCAGGTGTTCTGCTAAATGATATTAGCGACCACCTACCAATTTTCTTCCTCGGGTACTTGACAATCACAAATAATTCCTCAAAAAAAACGTGCTAAGTTTTGGGTACGAAGTATAAACGAGGAATCATTAAGGCATTTCCTTTGCCTCATAGAACAAGTAAATTGGAGTTATGTATATGCAGAGGACTGCCCAAAACGCGCATACAAATTATTTTTTACGAAGTTGGAGGAATGTTATAACTGTGGTTTCCCTCTTAAAGAATGCAAAACACAACACAAAAAGATTAGAAAGCCATGGATTACATCAGAACTGTATAAAAGAATCAAAGAAAAAGATAGGATGTTTCATAGTTTTCTTCAGAAGCGTGATTCTAAATTATTATCGCAGTTTAGAAACGACGGAATAAGGTAAATTCTGATTTAAGAAAGGCTAAGAGCGATCACTATCAGGGCAAATTCTTTAACGTACGAGGGGACCGTAAGAAATTGTGGGATAATGCTAACGACTTATTGAACAGGAAGCAGCAGCATGGCCCTGTGCAAGAAATAAATATAAATTCCCGGCATGTCACTGGGGAAGAACACGCTGAAACAATGAAGAGGCTCTTTATAAGCGTTGGGAAATACAATGGACAAATTCAAAGCCCAGATTACCCTATCGAGTGCAATAAACTCCAAGACTCAATTCTTCTTTCACCAGCTACATTTGTTGAAATTGATAGTATAATTAACAACCTTGATAATGATGCAGCCGCTGGAGATGACGCAATAAAATCCCTACCATTAAAGTATACCTCCCATATCATTAGCCCAGTATTAGCACACATAATAAACAGGATGCTGGAGACAGGCGACTTCCCTGATGAATTAAAGATAGCCAAAGTCATCCCCGTTTACAAAGGAGGCGGAGAAGCCGACATTAATAATTATAGGCCTATTTCAGTTCTTCCCTATTTGTCAAAAATATTTGAAAAGATTATAATGATAGGTTGAGTCACTTCTTCGAAAAACATCAAATAATAAGCCAATCTCGATACGGCTTCCAGAAAAATATGTCTACTGAACTAGCTCTCGTGCACATTAAGGAAAAAATAATCGAAAATATTGAAAATAAATTACTCACGCTCGGAATTTTTCTCGATTTGCGAAAAGCCTTCGATACTGTACAACATAACATTTTATTAAGAAAACTTCAGGCAATAGGCGTACGAGGAATAGCTATAACCTTACTTAGAAATTACATCACAAACCGATACCACTATGTTCAGATAGGCAATCAAACCTCCTCCAAAATAAAAATACAATACGGCGTTCCGCAGAGCTCCATTTGGGACCACGGTTATTTCTCGTTTATATTATTGATGTTGCGACAATAACAGGTTGTTCTAATGTAATAATGTATGCTAACGACACAAACGTTTTTTTTTTGTCGGGACAAACAAAAGACTGCATGGAAAAAACAGCTAACGAATATCTTCTGAAATTATCATATTGGCTGCAGCAAAATCACGTGAGCCTTAATACCACCAAAACCAACTATATTATTTTTAAACCAGTAAATAAACCAGACTGCACGGACATTGATTTAAAATATGAAGGTGTTTCACTTACACAGGTTACGCAGTTAAAATTTTTAGGCGTGTGGTTTTCTTCAGACCTATCATGGACTGTTCACGTTAACAAACTTAAATCAGATTTATCCCGTGTAATTGGGTGTATTTATAAAATACAGAACCTGGTACCTACCTGGCTTAAACGGATACTATATTACTCCTTTTTTTATTCCAAATTATGTTATGGAATGTTGGTTTGGGGCACTAGTACAGCTTATAATTATAACAACCTTGTTATCCTGCAAAAGAAAATGCTGCGTATACTTGAGAATTAGAAAGAGGACAGACGTAATCTAAGAACGGGACCACTTTTTAAGAAACACCTTTTATTGAAAGCAGACCAAGTCTATTTTTTAAAACTCATGCAATGGATACACAATAATAAGACTCACAAAATGCCAACTGCAAATGTAAGTACATACGCAATTCGTCATCAAAAAAGAAAGCTACCCTCAATACGAACAAACTACGGGCTACAAACTATACCGTATAAAACTAATAAACTGCTAAATATCTTAGATGGGAACGTCAATTTTGACCAATCCTTCCCTTGCTTTAAAATGAAATCCGGAACATTTCTCATCAATTCAGGCCTCTCCTGGATAATCGATCACACGCTCCAACTAACTACTACGCAGTAATTACAATACCTGCCACTTTCTACACTTATGTTATATGTCCCAATTTGATGAGTGGGCTGTGTTCTGTAATCATGAAAATGCTGCTTCTGAATGCAAGTTTCTTCATTAATTTCTGAGTTCTGAGTTCATGTTCAGAGTTCTGAGTTCATGATTTCTCAGTTCATGTACAATCTGTACTGTATATGAATTGTATTTGCCTATTATTGCATTATTTTTATGAGGTTACTTTTGATGTAAAGAACCGCAAAGCTGAACGGTTCATTATGTTCTGAATGTATGTATTGAATCGTGTAAAGGCACCGAGGCCCCGTCAGGCATTTCTTGCCTTTAGCCTCGGTGCCCTCTTAGGCAGTGTCTGAGAAAAATAAAAAAATAAAATGAAATGTTACAATAAATAACCCTAAGTCCAATCCCTTAACCCTACTTTCAGGGGTGCCGCAGGGATCACTCCTTGGGCCTACACTTTTTCTTATTTACATCAATGATATCTATTCGTGTGCAGAACCTGGAGTGACTGTTCGGCTTTTTGCCGACGATTGTGTAATTTATACCACTGTGCATGAAACGGATGACCAATTGCGACTAAATTCATCTCTGTCTAACATCGTTGCCTAGTGCGATACATTGGGGATAAGAGTTAAACCAAGTAAAACGACATTCATTACACTAACTCGAAAAAAGACACCTCGGTATTTTACTTACAGTCTAGGGGAGAGTCGAACTGATACCGCGAAATATCTTGGCGTTACGCTGACATCGGACTTAAGGTGGAACGCCAATATTGATAACGTCTGCTCAAAGGCACATAGGCAACTGGTTTTTTTACGCCGAAAACTTTACAGAGCACCGCCTGATGTGAAACTCACTGCATACAAGAGCCTAGTACGACCGATTCTTGAGTACTGCAGCATGGTCTGGAGCCCTTATCAGGCGAACCTCTCTTACAAACTTGAACGAATCCAGAACATGGCTCTCCGGTTTATTTATTCCAAATATTCGAGGCAACAAAGTGTACGTGATTTGCGCATCAAAGCGCGCATTCCAACTTTGGAATGCAGGCGTTGGGTCGCCGATTTAAGGTTTATGTTCGTGCTTTATCACCGCGGTTTGAAATTAGATAGAGACGAGTATCTCAAACCACCTTATCGTCATTCCAGTCGTACAAACCGCAGTAAAATGTGTGAGGCCATTCATTACCCATTGTGACACATTTGAACATTCTTTCTTTCCGAGGGCTATCGAAATGTGGAATGGGTTAGCGTGTGAGGTTGTAAGTATGAATTGTGTCGACGGTTTTGTTTGCTGAAACAGTCAAGGAACTTTGGTTACGCAGCAATGCATAAACATGCACCATGTATCTTTTTTTTGTTTATTTTTGTGTCTGCAATGTATGCTTCATGTTAGTTGTGTATAAACTCTGCATTGGGTGTTTCTTTTTTGCATTTTCTTGCTTTTTTTTGCGTTCAGTTGCTCATCAGTGTTTTGTTTATGTATACGCTCTGACGATCTTTGTACGCTACTCTTGTGTTTTTCTTTTATGCCTACCCCTGTATGGGCCTGACCAAGGCTCACAGTATCAATAAATAAATAAAATAAAATATACAATGCGAACATGAGCGGACCAAGTGTGCGGGTGTATAGCTAAATAATCAAGGAATTTCGGTTAGCCATAAGCGCAAGAACAATTTGATTTTTTTTAAACTATGAAGGGCAGCATCTACTTCAAGTTTATTAAAAAGAGAAGGGTACATAGTAGGGTCGTGTTCTTTTCCCGTAATTGGTATAAACGCGAGGAATTACATACGTTTCAATACGGCGCAAAGGTCTTTGCTTTTTGTTGTCCACTTTAAAGGTATTTGAAAAATAATGTTTGCAAAGTGCATCAAAGGCAAACTGTTTGTCAACAGACAGCATTTCTAGTTGATGCATTATTAAATCTTTATCCTCTCCTTGAAGGAGTGTTCCATATGAAATGCTGCGAGATATTCGTTTTATTATACGGTTTAATATGTTTAGCCGGTATTGTGAGGCATGACCATAGATAGTTAACCCGTATCGTACTATTGATTCTCCTAATGATTTTTACACCGTAGGAAGAACTCCGTGCCATAAGACGCCACGCAGAGAGCATGTATACAAGGACCCAGGCTGCAGCAGATCTAACAGTATGTCGCCGCGTGCAAAGGAAAATACGACGCCATTGAGAAAAGCTTGGAAGAGAGCAGGTGAGGCGATTTTGCTCTTCATTAGATCCACGCAAGCCCCGTTCAAGAATTTGGCAAGTGGTGCGAAGTCTCCAGTACCCCCCGAAGCAACTGTACCCTTTTCGTGCTTTGGCTCTAAGCACAGGAAAAAGCGAAGTAGAGGTAGCTGAAGCATATTGCAAAACGCTTGTTGGTGGATCCCACGCCCTGCTTCCCAGTACACAAAGGCGTACACCGCAGACCACAGACGACCGCCTCAACGTTCCATTCTCGATGCCGCTCTTTCAGCCTCCTGCCGTTCATCTGCTCCAGGACCTGTTGGTGTACGGTACTGCGTACTGCGAAACCTTGGTAGCGAAGGTCGGAAAGCTCTCTTATCATGGTTCAATGCAACATGGATCTACAGCTCTGTCCCCAACCACTGTAAATGCAGTCGAGTGGTTGCTCTACTCACGCCAGGAAAATCCCCCTTGGAGCTTTCCTCATGCAGACCCATCGCCTTGGCAGGCTGCATCGAAAAGGTTGTGGAGAGAATGGTGCTGGCCCGACTCGAATGGTTTCTTGAGAAAAATAACATTTACCCGGATGTCATGACAGGATTCCGAAGAGGACGATCCTCTATAGACAGTGTCATCGATCTGGTGTCTTCAGTGGAGCAAGAAAGAAACCGTCGCCGAATCGCGGGCGCATTGTTTTCTGACATCAAAGGCGCCTATGACAACGTGATCCACAATGCGATTATGGATGCTCTAGAGCGGGCGCATTGTTTTCTGACATCAAAGGCGCCTATGACAACGTGCTCCACAATGCGATTATGGATGCTCTAGAGATTGTGGGTGTAGGCGGCCGACTCTATGAGTGGATTTCCAGTTACCTTACTGGTCGCACAATCTTCATGTCCACGTCTGCCGGTGACACAGGACGCCACCAGGTTAATCGCGGTGTTCCACAAGGAGGAGTACTGAGCCCCACCCTCTTTAATATTGTCCTAATCGATCTCGTGGACGAAATGCCTGAAGTCGTCAGAGCCACTATGTACGCTGACGATATTTGCATCTGGACTTCTGGTGTAACTCGACCGCAGCTGCGAGCCCGTTTACAGCGAGCCGCAACAACGACGTCTCGGTACTTGTGCCGTCAAGGTCTGAGTTTAGCGCCAGAAAAATGCGCCGTTCTTGAATTCACCAGAAAGTCGATGCTCCGGTATCCTATCATTACTGAGGGGACACTGATACCTTACGTCACGCACCACAGATTTTTGGGAGTGACTGCAGACCGTGGTCTGTCGTGGACGAAACACATCGCCTCGTTGAAGACTAAACTTGCAAGCCTTGTACATGTTCTTCCCTTCGTGGCGGGGATGAGATGGGGTCCATCTGAGAGCGCTCTGCTCCAGTTGTACCGGAGCTTGTTTATGGGGCATCTTCGTTACAGCCTGCCAACCATTTCAAACCTGTGAACTTCTTCCCGGCGCACACTGGACGGTTTGCAAACACAAGCCCTCAGAATATGCTTGGGACTACCACGATGTACAGTCGGGGACTTAATTTTGCAGACCACGCGAGCGCGTGGCAAAAGCCACTGATGCGCGCTCTGGAGGCCCGGCGCCTGTTGTCGAGACCGGCGCGGCGCGCATGCGCGTCCTGTTTTACTCGCAGGCACGCCGATTTTCTCGCTTCCTGCTGCGGTGCTGCAATGGTCACTCAAGCCCCGCATAGCGACGCCTTTGTAGCATTCCTTTCTTCCCGGTGGCACATTTGGGGCCTAACGTGACGGTTGCGAGGGCTTTGGCGCAAGTGCTCCTCGCGTCCTGATAAACACTTGCGCGTAATGTTTTATTTGTTTGTTTTGTGCCTTATCGTTTATAGACGATGAGATTAGCGGCTTGCGAACGGCGTACCCGAATGAAGTGCGTACGAAGCACAGTCTCGCGGTATGCGCTACCGACGACGAAATGCCAGCTATATGAATAGCGAACCTTTATTCACCTTGTTTATTGTGTAATTTGGCCACTGAACATATATTCCAGCTTCGCGGGTTCGATTCCCGGCCGCGGCGGCCGCTTTTATGATGGAGGCGAAAAACAAAAACGCCCGTATGTAGAGATTTCGCCGCACGTTAAAGATCCCCAGGTGGTCAAAATTAATCCGGAGCCCTCCACTATGGCGCGCCTCATCGCCTGCGTTGCGTCGGCGCGTTAAACCCTACAATCAATCAATCAATATATTCCAGCTCGCTCTCCGCTGCCCATAAAGTAGGCGATTTGCAAGTTATATAAAAGAAATTATTTCGGCGTTTTTGCTGCCTACCTCATTACTTAAAAATGATAGAAATACGTACTCAGATAAATTGTCTGTTCGCCCTGCCCGTCGCATTCGTGAAAATGGCACCTCAGGCTCCCATTGAATGCCGTAAAATTTTTTGCTACTTTTGAGAAGCTGTTTTTCAAAGGGACATTTGACGGCGTACTAATAGCCAGAGAGATGTTGCTAGCCGAAGAATTCGTGCCTACGGGGGTGAATCGCTCCAAGGCCTTCTGAATTATTTGACGCACCGTAGTTGAAAGCTCCGGATTAATTTTAATTACCTGGGAATGTGTAACATGCACCAAAATTCCGAACACACTTGAGCATTTTCGCTTTTCGCCTTCATCAGAAAAGGGCCACCTTGTAAATGCCCAGCGGAGCGGAAGGACAAGGTCAACAACGAAACAGGGGGACAAGCTGATTGTTTTTCAGTGGTTAAACACCCGTTCAATAGTGACAAAAACATTCAGAAGGCCCTAAGTAGCGATTGATATTACCGAGAAAAGTAGCAAATAATTTCACGGCATTCAATGGGAGCCCGAGGTGCCATTTTTACGAATGCGACGGGCAGACCGAACAGACAATTTATCTAAGTACGTATTTCTATCATTTTTAAGTAATGAAGTAGGCAGAAAAAACGCCGAAATAATTTCTTTGATATAACTTGCAAATCGCCTACTTTATGGGCAGCGGAGAGCGAGCTGGAATATATGTTCAGTGGCCAAATTACACAATAAACAAGGTGAATAAAGGTTAGCTATTCATATAGCTGGCATTTTGTCGTCGGTAGTGCGTACCGCGAGACTGTGCTTCGTACGCGCTTCATTCGGGTACGCCGTTCGCAAGCCGCTAGTCTCATCGTCTATAAACGATAAGGCACAAAACAAACAAATAAAACATTACGCGCAAGTGTTTATCAGGACGCGAGGAGCACTTGCGCCAAAGCCCTCGCAATCGCCACGTTAGGCCCCAAATGTGCCACCGGGAAGAAAGGAATTCTACAAAGGCGTCGCTATGCGGGGCTTGAGTGACCATTGCAGCACCGCAGCAATAAGCGAGAAAATCGGCGTGCCTGCGAGTAAAACAGGACGCGCATGCGCGCCGTGCCGGTCTCGACAACAGGCGCCGGGCCTCCAGAGCGCGCATCGGTGGCTTTTGCCACGCGCTCGCGTGGTCTGCAAAATTAAGTCCCCGACTGTACCTCTACTGTGGGCACAATTGCCGAGGCACGTGTTTTTCCAATGGATGCTGTTGAATCTCCCGAACGGTATGCGCCACTCAATCATCCTTATCGTGTAGATTTTCCCGTGCTAGTAAAGTGGTGATCCCCGCTAAGGGCAGCCATGGCCCCGGTCTCGCTTCTCTCGTTCTTCCGTCAATATTTCTGGTGCCGAAACCCGGGAAGACGACCGCACGCGACGAAGGAGACCACCGACGTCCCCTCCGGCATAAGGTTCTGAGAAACCCTCTCCTTTGACTGCTGTTGACGCTGCTCAGCCCCGCCCTCAGCCGGAGGTCAGCATGGCTGGCCCTGACCGCCTAGTGACGACCGACCGAATGCGTGCGATTGATAAGCTGCGCCGGTAGCAGCGTATCCTTCGCGGCGCTGGTACCCGACTGCTCAAGGCAGCGACAGATCTTCTGGAAGCCGCCTCACCGCATCCGCATGAACTTCAAGCGGCCATTGATATGCTGGAGAGAAATGACGCGGCACTGTACGAGACCGAAAAGAAAATAATCGAGCTTCTGGACCATGATGAAGTTGAGCGAGATTATTTGGACGCCTTGGCGTATCGAGGAAGCATATGTAGTGTCCTAAACCACCTGCGCTCGGCCTTGAACTCTCGGAAGGCGCCCGGCTGGAGAGTCCCTACCAACGGCACTGCAGGCAAGCCAAATTACCCTCGACCCTTGACTGTCGTGTACAACGGTGTTCGCCCAGCCACCCATGCAGACCATCCTCCTTAATGCGGCTCAAACCCATCAACCTCGGAAGCTGTCCTGCCGAAGTTGCAAGCTTCAACATTCAACGATGGGCAACGTGGGTGCAAGGGGTTTCTGTGCCGTGTCGAGACTACGGACCACAGCTACTCGAACTTTTCCGATATCGTCAACGTGGGAGCCAGCTCCTATGTAGCGTCGAGCGTCCTAATGGAGGAAGGGGGCGCGGAACACAAGGGTACGCCTGCTGCAGACAACGACCACTCATCTGCTTCCGCCCAACCAGACGACAAAAAGGGCAAGATAAATGACGTGAAAGAAAGCATAACGCCACCACAGTACACGTTCGACTATATCTTCGTTACAGGCTTCATGAATCAGGAAGCCTTACCACTTCCTAAAATCCGGCTACCAGCCATCGTCATGTTAGAGCGGGACGCTGCTCCCTGGTTCGAGTCTGGTTCATTCTGCCTTCCTGAGGTTAGAAAGACTGAGCCACTATTGGTAACTATTTTGGGTCAATGTACCGAAACGCTGAAGCCTTGTCAAGAAGCGGCAGTAACGCATATTGAGCTGACACCTTGCACAAAAGCAAGTCTGCCAGAATCGGAAACAGAAATTACAGAAAAGCAAACCCCAGGGAGGCGCAAGACTGATTTCGAAACAACACTCGACTCGCTGTACCACAGCTACCGCAGCAGCGAGAACCTCAGAATTGGCTGCAACTCCGTCACTACAATTTTTATAAGCATACGGGACTCGCAACGTTTCATCGAGCTTGGAGCATAGTTCTGTGGTCGAAAGCTGCAGCTTGGCGCCGCTCGGCTGTCGTGAAAGCGGCGAGGCGGCGGATCCACCGGTGGAAGCAAAAGGGGTGACCGCATTTCAGGGCAGCTTTCGAAGGAATGACCTTATGAAAAGAAAGACACTAAACTATGATTGCGGAATAATTCTTTAACCCTACAACGATTTTCTCGCGGGTGCAAGGGGGATAGGATGAACCGTGTCGACCTGATGAAATTCAGCGTCCTGTGGAACAACCGAGCCATAGCCACCCGTTCATGCGCACCGAAAGAAGAAGCATTAGTTGTTCCCAGCTGCTGACCGCCACAGAAGAAGGCGTCGCTATACACAACGACGGTCGGGGCAAGCTGCGAGATACGCTAAAAGTCGAGCAGTCTGTCACTTGCTTCGCCACCATTCAGCTTCGTTCGCCATACGAGGCAGCAGAGGCGTGGCGCCGCAGCGCAACCTTGCAGTGCCGTGAGGCGCCAAAGATCAAGCTCTCCCAACTTGAAGACGGCATGTATCTGATACGCACGTTTAACTTGTGCCGCAGCTCAGAGGTGTCCAGACATGGCAAAGCGGCGCCTCCGTGCACACTGCTACGAGAAGCCCAGCTGCCGCTCAAGATTTTGGATTGACTGCGGGACGTAATGCGCGACAATCGTCAAGAGGGGAACGCACTCAAGCAGCGCTACGAGAAACTGCATTGCAGGAACGTGTTCGAGACACAGCGCCAGCTCGGGAAGCTGTTGAACAGCGAGAAGGTTCGGTGTGTGGAACAGTGTTTGTTTAAGGCCAGATACGAACGTTGCGGGCGCGGGGGGATGTTGAATCTCCTGATGGGTATGCGCCACTCAATCATCCTCATCGTGTAGATTTTCCCGTGCTAGTAAAGTGGTGATCCCCGCTAAGGGCAGCCATGGTCCCGGTCTCGCTTCTCTCGTTCTTCCGTCAATAGATGCACTTCTTTTGGGCGAACCCCTTCGAGTCTATCTTAGATGTTTCACAAGGCATGAATACCATCCATTATCGGGTCTTCCTACTACGTGTTCGAGTAGTAGTTTTGCGGCAGCCATTTTGCAACACCAACATAGCATCCCATCAGGTTTCACCCCAATGATGGTTTTCCAGAATCCTCTGTGGGTACTATCAAAACCATCAATCCACCTTTCCATCCCGGGAATTGGGAAGAAGTCCTCTTTGCCATCAATAGCCCTCAAACAGTTGACTCTAGGGTTCTTGACAGACAAGTACGCCGGAACTGTACATGTATATACTGATGGCTCTGTGACTGCATCCCGGTCTACCGCGGCTGTGGTAATTCCAAGCATATGCGTTACCCGAGCATTCACACTAGACCACAAGACAACTTCTACTGCCACTGAGTTGGTTGCCATACGGGAGGCGATTCATTTAGTCTCCCGTGAATCACCTCAAGCTTGGACCCTGTTTTGTGATTCCAAGCCAGCACTCCAGGTCCTCAACGGAATTATGAGGCAAGGACCTTATTATGCCTTTCCTGCGGAAGTACTCGAATTATGCTCATTTGCACTGCAACAAGGACATGTCCTCACCATTCAGTGGGTACCAGGCCATTGCGGGCTAGCTGGTAACGACTGGGCTGACCAGGAGGCAAAGAAAGTTTCTGCAAATGCAGATGTTGTACGTCTGCCCTTCGCAAGGATGGACACGACCGCCCTTCTGTCTACCATTCTCCGCCACGCCTCGGCGAGTCACTGGTCCCACCCTGACAATCATCATAGAAGACTACACCGCCTGGACCCCGACTGCTAGTTTCGGTTACCTCCTGGTATTCAGCGAAACTACGCCACGCTGTTTCACCCACTACGGCTTGGAGTAGCCTTAACCCGTCGCTACAAGCACCTCATTGGCTTTAGGAGTGACCCCGACTGTGAGACATGCCATGTACCAGAGACTATTTCGCATGTTCTCTGCGACTGGCCACGCTGTGCGCATCCGCGAGAACAATTAGCGAGAACATTGGCCCGTTTGGACTGTCGTGTGGTGTCGGAGGAAGTGCTGCTGGGACCTTGGCCGGACGCCAAGCGTTCCCACAAGCCATTTAAAGCTGTGCTGACATTTCTGCGCAGCAGCGGCCTCTCAGAGATATTGTAGTTGAGGCCCGTCCGGCTTAACTTTAACACATGCACAGTATCGGTATAGGCATCTTCTATACATAGCCATTTATTTATTTCTCCGCCATCTTCATCTCTCTCGTCCTCTATCCACGCTCTTTCCTCCCCTTTCCCTTCCCACACACAGAATAGCTGGCCAGATATACTACGATCAGGCCGACCTTTCTGTGTTTTTTTTTTCATTTCAATAGAATTCCTCTCTCTCTCTTTCTGATTGAACTATCTGATGTAAATTGTAGGGTATAAAGGTAACTGCACACTACCCGCAAGCGCTTCGCCACTTCTTGAATGTGCGTGTCCCAAGCTAGTGTCTCATCGAATGTTAAACCTAAGTACTTAACAGTACTTGAGGACGCCACCAGGTGGACGAGTCGTGTTGACATGCGGTGCGTGGGCTCCCGTTAAATTTCGCCCAATCTTCAGCCAAATCTGCCATCCAGTGGATTACTGGGCCCCTCCCGATTCCTCGCTGCGAGCGGCGTCGAACAAACCTATTCTCAAGTCGGTGAGTGGACTGCAAGAATATTTACGACGATTTGAATTTCTGAAGCGAGGCCTGCCATGAACATATAGAACTGACAATAGAACTCACGAGCAAGCATAGCAGCCACTTGCGCGTGCACCGGAGCGCGCCGTGGCCGAACGCCACGTGCACGTGCTGGCTCCCCAGAGTCCAACTGCCACCGAGGAACGCAAGCATGGTTGATGCGATGGAAACGGCCTCGTCGCCCGAGGAGTCATCGATCCCGATCGTAGACGAATCGGGCCGGATGTGCATTGAGGTTACCGGAGAGGAAGTGACGACAGAGGATTACGTGGAAAAGGTGGGCTGGAAGGTAGTCACCCGCAATAAAAAACCCAAGGAGGAACGAGCGCAGGGAACCTCGCCCCAGACGCGGTCGGACACGAAGACATTCGCAAGGAAAGCAGCAGCAGCGGCAACGATGGCAGCAAGGATGCCCAACGTGTTGCCGAAGGAGGACAACAAAGTGGTCGTGCGCCCGCGAGGCGGACTGTGCATTGCGAAGACGCCCATCGCGATCATCGAAGAGGCGATCGCAGCAGCGGCCGGCATCACCAAAGCAGAACTGGCGAAAGACACCTTTCTACCCAACAACGAGCAAAACATCGTAATTGTGAGTACCCCGGACTCCTCTAGAGAATGCAAGTACTCTACAATTAAAGAGATCATGATCGGAGGACAGAAACACGAGGTAGGGGCATACGCAACGGCCCCCGATAGCATGACGAAAAGAGTAATCCGAGGAGTACCAATACAACACACGCAAGAAGACATAATAGAAAGGATCATAACGGAAAAGAATCCAACAGTAACGGGCGCTAGACGAATTGGAACTACAACCACGGTCATCGTCACCTTCGAAGGCGACAAGGTACCGAACGTGGTGTTCTACGGATCGGGTGTAATGAAATGCAGTCTGTATCGCAAACACTTTGATTTCTGCACAATCTGTGGAGAAGTAGACCATAGAAGAGACGTATGCCCAACTCCAAATGTACGAGTGTGTTTCGACTGCGGAATGAAGAATCCGAAAGAAGGACACGCGGAGGCTTGCAAGCCGAGGTGTAAGCTATGCAACGGCATGCACCCGACCGGAAGCAAGCCATGCAAGAACAAGTACAAGACGCCGTACGTGGTCACCAAAAGGAGATGGGCAAGAAAGGAGGCTGAAGAGGAAAGACGTAGGCAAGAACAGGAAAATCTCGCGCCAAGTAGCTTCCCAGCACTGGGGAACAACGGAAGAGCTAAAAGCCAGGAACGAGCGCCCCGCTCGCTAAGCCGTAAATCGGAAAGGTTAGCAAGCGGCAGCATTAGCCGGGACGTGAGCAGTGGACGATCCAAGTCGAAAGACAGAGTCAGCTGGAGCCAAATAGCCCAAGACAACGGGAAGAGGAAAGCAGAGCCACAGCCAAGCACGTCGAGAGGACCGAACACCCCGGCCAGCGGGAAGATCGGACAAGGTGTGGAAATCGGAGCATACAGGGCATTACAGGAAACAGTGGAGAGGCTAAGCAGGGAGAAAGCGCAACAGCGCAAAACCATTGAAAATTTGGAACGGAAGCTAACAGAGACCATAGAATTAATGAAGAAGAGCATTAGCCAACAACAGCAAGTGCCACAGATACTGCAAGCGGCTCCAGCGACCGCAGACAACAGCGAGGCAGCGGGGAAACCATCACCAACCTCAGAGCCGGCGCCAAAGAGGAGAGCTCTCGAGCTCCTCAAAGAACGCAAGCTCGCCGACAGAATGGACAGAACGGAAGACAGTATAGAGAAGATAACAACACGCATGACACAGAACGAGGCTCAACAAGCAGCACGGTTCGCAAGACTGGAACAAGCGCTTCAAAGCCAAACGGAATCGATGCAAGAAAACATCGCAGCAGCTGTACAGCAGAGCGTGGCGGCAGCAGTGCAGCAGAGCGTGGCGGCAGCAGTACAACAGTGTGTAGCAGCGGCCGTGCAACAGAACATGGCGGCAGCATTACAACAACTCAGAGAAGAGTTAAACATGAGCAACCCAACATGGACCGCAGCACAACCAGCACAGTAAACGCTAACAGTCTCGTGGTCTGGCAATGGAACTGCCACGGTTTCGCAAGTAAGAAGGCAGTCCTACAACAGCACATTCGACACTCAACCAGGAAGCCCGACATCATTCTGATTCAGGAGACCCTCGTAGAGGAGACCCACCTCCCAGGGTACAAGACCTACGCCAGCCCGCCCAGCCGAGTTGCCAACGGCAAGGGACGCGGCGTGTGCACCCTGGTGAGGAAGGGACTGAAGTACGAGGAAAGGGAAGGACTAAAGAAATCACTGATTGAACACACGATGATAGAAGTTATCACCGGACAGAAGCGGAAACAGCACCTTCATCATGAACATCTACAGCAGTCCGAGCCACCGCAGGCAGAAATTCAAGGCACTCCTCCATAAGGCTTGCAGAACTGCCGGCAGGGACGACAATCTCATCATATGAAGGGACTTCAACGCACACAACCAAGCATGGGGCTACATCACAAACAACGCCAAGGGAAACAGTCTTCTAACCGATGCTACGGAAGAGGGACTTACACTCATAACAGACCCAACGTACCCGACGCGGATCGGCAATTCAACGTGCCGAGACACCACGCCAGACCTTACCTTCGTTAGAATATCACAAGGCGGTCGAACCCCATCTTGGATCAACACCGATCACAACCTAGGCAGCGACCACTTAATAATCGAGGTGACGATACCGCTTAAAGGAAAATCGGACGAGAAGCGCATCCACAAGCTCAGAGACTGGGACCTCTACAGAACCCTATTACCGAGCGAAGAGGAAGAGATACAGGACGTGAACGAGTGGTCGAACAAGATCATGGAAAACGTCACAGCAGCAACCAAGGAAATTGAAACGGATGTGGAAATCGTAAAGATGGACAGCCACCTAGCGCACATGCTGGAGGCAAACACCTCCATCCACAAGAGATGGCAGAAACAACGCACCAACCGGAGACTACGAAAAAAGGTGGCCGAGCTAAATCACGCCATCGAGAAACACTGCCGATCGCTCTGCCGACAGCAGTGGAACGAGATGTGCAGCGCAGCCGACGGCCAATTACACGTAGGAAAGACGTGGGCCATGCTCCGTCACCTACTGGACGAAACAAAAACGAAGTCTTACCAGAGAGACAGTCTGAGCAAGACCCTAAACAAGGCGTTACGGGAACTGGGAAAGGAGGAGATGCACAAACGAATCAACGACAAGTATCTACCGGAACACCCAGAGGAAACGCATCCAGACTACTGGGGCATGGTGAACGAGAACCTGGACAGAGACATCGAGATATGGGAGGTACGGATGGCGGTACACGAGCTGAACTGCCGATCCGCAGCCGGTCCAGACAATGTTACGAACAAGGCACTCAAGCATCTCAACGAGGCTGCGATCGCAAGCTTGACGGCTCTCTTCAACAAGTGTTGGAGGGAGGGCAAGCTACCCAAGACCTGGAAGACAGCCAAGACTATCCTAATACCAAAGCCAGGAAAGCCGCCGGGTATCGAGAACCTCCGTCCCATATCTCTGACTTCGTGCGTCGGCAAAGTGCTGGAGCATGTTCTGATGAACAGATGGCAGGGATACCTCGAGGACAATGACCTGTATCCCGACTCCATGGTCGGATTCAGGAACAAGCTGAGCACGCAGGACGCGATGCTCCAACTAAAGGCGGAGATCCTGGACGACAAGACCAGGACCAAGGACAACAAGGCAATACTGGGGCTGGACTTGCAAAGTGCCTTCGATAAATTGAAGCACTCGGCAATTCTAGCACAAGTCTGCGCCCTGAACATGGGAGCCCGGACGTACGACTACGTTAGGGACTTCCTAACGGGGCGCACGACAAAGATCCAAGCAGGTGACGAAACCCTCGAGGAGAAGAAGCTCGGCAGCGTCGGGACCCCACAGGGCTCGGTTATCTCGCCGTTGCTCTTCAACCTCGTCATGATTGGGGTTGCTCGCCGCCTTGAGTCGCTAGCGGGCGTACGGCACACCATATACGCCGATGATATAACGCTGTGGGTTCCAGGCGGCAGCGACGGACATATCGAGTCAACACTACAGCAAGCAGTCGATACCATCGACGACCAGCTGAAAGGAACGGGACTTATCTGCTCGCCAAGCAAATCGGAGCTCCTGGTGGTTCCACCGAGATGGAAATTAAAGACGAGCGAGGACAACACGGTCAACAACCGAATCGTGGTACGGACCGGCAACGGACAAGAGATTCCTGAGGTCAGGAAGATCCGAGTGCTGGGCTTTCAAATCGAAAAGAATCGCACCAACGGGGAGACGGTCCACCGACTCCTAACTAAAGTCACAGCGGCCACTCGCCTCATAAAGCGGGTGGCCAACAAGAAAGCCGGCATGCGGGAGGACAGTCTGATACGGCTGATCCAATCGTTTTCCGTTAGCCATATAACGTATGTTGCTTCCTACCACAACGGGAAAGCGGCGGAAAGCAATCGTTTAAATGTAGCTATACGCAAAGCATACAGAGCAGCACTCGGTCTTCCCGACAGCGCGAGCACCGAGAAGCTCATGGACCTCGGCGTGCACAACACGCTCGAGGAAATCAGCGAAGCCCAGCGAGCCGCCCAGATGGAGAGGCTCAAGGGATCGAAGACCGGTCGAGCCATCTTAGCCAAGCTAGGACTCGAGCCCGGAACGAGCGGTAGACCACTCAACAGACAAGAGGACATACCGGCTAACATCAGGAGCGGGACGCGGGTACAACCCCTCCCCAGGAACATGGACCCTATCCACAACGGGGAGAGAAGAAAGGCGAGAGCCAAAGCCATGATCGAGCAACACGCCAACGCACCTGGCACCCGATACGTCGACGCAGCGGAGTACCGTAACCGGGAAGCCTTCACTGCAGTGGTGATCGACGCCGTAACCGGAGAGACAGTCTCTGCAACGAGCGTTAAAACATGTGAGGCGCAGAGCGCCGAAGAGGTGGCCATAGCCTTGGCCATCGCGGACCCAAACACCAAGACAGTCCTCTGTGATTCAAAGGGAGCCGTGAGGAACTTTGCCAAGGGCAGGCTGTGTCGTGGAGCAGTGCGGGTGCTCACCGCGTTGGATTTTACGGACAGAAAAGTAACAGTGAAGTGGTTCCCCGCCCACGTGGGGACAGATGTGTCTAAACTTGCGGACAACCACAACGAGACGGCGAACTCTGTTGCGCGAGAATTATCTGGCCGCGCAGCAGAAACGAGCCTGTCTGCAGAGCTGTGGGCGGAAACTAAAGATAGGATGGGCACGTTCCACGAAATTACAAAGTATTATCGCATGAACAGACGAGTAATGGCACCGCCGCACCCTGATCTTACCAGGGAGCAGGCGGCGCTATTTAGGCAGCTGCAAACGGGCTCGTTACTGACTCCGGTCATAATGAAGCACATATGCCCAGAACAGTATCCGGACGACACGTGTAAGGTGTGCCGCAGGGCTCGGGCCACTATGATCCACATCCTGTGGGATTGTACAGCAAGACCAGCAGAAGCGGAAACAGAGACTGTGATCCCGCCGTGGCTTCAAGATGCGGCGCGGAGCTATAACAAGGAAGACCAACTCCTGGCCGTCCAGCAGATCCTGGAGGCCCTCCAAAGACAGCGACCGAGTGAAACCTGCGAGGCGTCAGCCACCCCTCGGGGTAACGGCGACTAGCCTGGGGGCGAGTAGCGAGGACGCTGACGAGTAGAGGGTCCAGACAGGACCGACGTTAGGCCGCGTCTAGGTATCCCGGTAACGGGGTGCCTACTGCAGGCGATTTAATAAAGTCTTTGTCATGTCATGTCATGTCACAGTACTTGATCGTGGCACAGTTGGGCAGAAGCACTGACGGCAGCCGCTATCGTGTAGATAAATAGGCCCAGATAGTGTGAGCCGCTTATGTGGGTTATGAAAGCAAAGTAGGGTCGTTCGTGATTTATTAATGAAAATACTATTAGAAACAAACCAATCGAGCAAATGGCATATATCAGTCTGAAAAATTCTTGCAGCTTCATCATACGAGTTACTCGGAAAGGGTAAGACCGTGTCGTCAGCGTACATGTAAAGTTTGGATTTTAGTGGTACATTCGCAAGGCCGTTAACATAAATATTAAACAAAAGAGGCCCTAGCACAAAACCCTGTGAAATACCAAAATTCACTGCACTGTTTTTACCTAAAGAAAAACCTACTTTTACACATTGCACCCGATTGAAAAAATAATTTTTAAGGAACGACAAATATGGGCCTCTGAATCCAATATCGTACAATTTGTGCAACAATAATTGATGGTCAACGGTATCAAACGCCTTTTGTAAATCAGCGAACAACGAAAGAACAACATTATTATTATCCAGTTCTAGGCACATAAAGTCGTTAAAGTCCTCTAATAGTGTGATCGTGCTTATTCCACTGCAGAAACCGAACTGGCAGGATTTAGTAAGTTATATTTTGTACAGAAAGAATTCATTTTCTTATACAAAATTTTTTGCATTATGCATGTTATACATGAAAGTATTGCAATGGGCCGGTAGTTAGAGTAATCCTTCTTGGTTCCTTTTTTGTGCAGTGGCCTCACCATGCTTACTTTCATCGGATCCGGTATTTTACCAGTAAAAAGATTTCGTTGATAATGAAGAGTAGTAACTTTTTCAGTTTTTCAAAATTATGAATAACATCTCTTATTCTGATCTTATTGATTCCTGACGATTTCGTTATGCACATCGTTTTAATTACATCCTGAAGCTCAATTAGTATTGGGCATGACAGCTGAATGTACATTCTGAGCAGAACTGTGGGTATGAGATAGTTGCGACCTATAGTGATTGTGAAGCTCATTCACACTTTCCGCAAAATGGTCATTAAAATTTTCGGCTAATTCTGGTTCTGAAATGTTCGAAAATGCTTCGTTTAGTGTGGAGTCAATGTTCCTCGTTGGAGCCCTTCCCAAAATGCTATTAACTATGCCCCGAGTTTTCTTGACATTATTTCGACAGGCTGAAAACTGATTAAGATAGTATCTTTTTCTTGCTAGTCTTATCTTGGCTGTGAGTTTGTTCCTCAGCTGTTTAAATTCGTCTTTCAGAAGAGTGTTGCCTGGGTTTTTTCGGTATTGTTTAAACAGGACGCCTTTTTGATAGCTTAGTTCCATTATCTCCTTATCTATCCAAGGGCTGGCTACATTTCTGCGCTGAAGCTTTATTTTCTTTTTCGATTTATTGTAAACGTCCTCAAATTTTTTTGCCATTACGTCATAAGCCACCAAGTGATTACTTTGTAAGAGTGCATCCCAGTTAAAAGATATAAATAGTCGGTCAACTTCTTTGTCACATAACACTAATTTTTCTAGCTCTGGCTCTACGGCTGGCAATCGGTTATCTCCTGAAATTACTAATGCAGTAAGATAGTGGTCTGCCACTTTTTCCCATAACCCATTCACATAGCCTAGACACGGCGGCAATCATGGCACTAGATCTACTCAAAGCTTTTGACAATGTCACTCACGCTGCCATTATGGAACTGCTAAAATCAACCAACCCAGGAACCGCACATACAATCACATCAGAAACTTGCTTACAAACAGAACTGCAGTACTTAATATGGGAAATGTCACCTCGAACACTATTTCACTTTCAGGCAAGGGCACACCCCAAGGGACGGTTCCCTCCCCGCTCTTACTTAGCCTGGCAATACGGGTCATTCCTGAAAAGCTAAACCTGATCCTTCACGTGAAATTTAGTGTGCATGCAGATATCACTCTGTGGATGAGAGGCGGTAGCGACGCATACATAGAGGAGACGTTCCAGAAGGCTTAGAGCATACATAGAGGAGACGTTGCAGAAGTAGAAGAAGCAAAGAAGGCAGGATTATCATGTTCGCCAAATAAGCCTGAACTCGTTCTCATCACCCCTAAAGGAAGAAAAAGCAACTCGCAGACATTAAATTATATATAAACAACAACCCAAGTGCAGAGGTCTCATCACTAAAAATCCTAGGCCTCCAAATTCACAACCGCGCAAACATTGAATTCCTCCAGACAATCGAAAGACATATAATAAAGCAGACAATCGGTCTGATTCGCCGAAGTTCAAACGGACGCAGACGTCTAAAAGAGGACAGGATCAGGGTGGTGCAAGCGTTTGTCATCAGCAGCATAAACTATTATTTATCCTATCTAAACTCAAGCACCGCAGAAGTGGACAAAGTGACTCAGTTAATAAGGAAAATTTACAAATCCTCACTCTACCTGCCCCTGTGCACCTCCACAGCCAGACTCGAGGGACTAGGAGTTTACAATAAAACCGAAGAACTTATCGAAGCCCAACTGTTAAGTCAATATGGACGAGTATTCAAAACCCCTACAGGAGTATACATACTGCATAACTTAGGAATCAAACATCCTGCTCAACAAACCCGTGCAATCCCTATACCGCACGACACGCGCGCGAACGAAATCATTCGGCCAATCCCACAAAACACGCATCCCATACACCACGTAGAGCGAAGTCAAAATGAGTTCGAGCTCTCCAAACAAAATTTTAAGCAAACCCAAAGTCCTGTATGTGGATGCCGCTAATAGACACCATGAGGCCTACGCGATCGCCGCAGGAAACGTCGGAGGATCCCCTTTAGATGCCGCAACTATCCCTCAGCCCTGAGACAGCGGAAGAGGCGGCAACAGTCATATCACTTTCACTGCAACCAACCCCAACCACCGTCCCCTCAGTTACTAAAATCGCAATTCATCATTTCGCTGCGGCCAATCTCCAAAGCAGTACTCAAAATATTCAACTAAAATTCCCCTTGTCCCCCGCATAACTTGTCTTGACACCGGCGCACTCTGGCTTCGACGGAAACGAGGCAGCCAACAAAATGGCCCGAGGGCTTCCCATTTGGGCGGGAGCTAGCCTGTATCCAAACCCCGGAGCCAGATTCGCAAGGGGCACACTATTGTCGTACAATGAGATCACAGAACATTACCGCCTACAACATTACATGGACAAAAAGCTTCCTAACAAGCCAGCATACGTCTGGCGCCTCCTGTAAATAAACGCCTTCCCAAACTTTGAAAGGCTAACACGCATTCACTCGTCAGTATACCCCACCCCTGATTGCCCCCTATGCGGCACCCCAGCCAGTCTACCCCAAGTAATATGGGTCTGCCCTCAAAATGGTTTTCCCCAAATCACGTGAGAGCAGCAGTGGGAGGAGGCAGAGCGTAGCCCGGACCCAGGCGTCAAAACCACCCCGGTCACCCGAGCGGCCGAGGTCGCAGCTTGCTTCATGCCTGCGGCCACGAGTATTCTCTGGCGTAATCAAATGCTAAATAAAACACTCTCTCTCTCTTTCTCTCTATCTCTCTATATCTATCTATCTATCTATCTATCTATCTATCTATCTATCTATCTATCTATCTATCTATCTATCTATCTATCTATCTCTGTCTCTCTCTCTCTCTCTATCTCACTGTCTCTCTCTATCTCACTGTCTCTCTCTCTGTCTGTCTGTCTGTCTGTCTGTCTGTCTGTCTGTCTGTCTGTCTGTCTGTCTGTCTGCCTGTCTGTCTGTACAAGTTGCTGTCCGCGCTTACTTCTAGGCACGTGGCAAACGTGGATGTCGTAGTCATTGAAGATTCGGGATAGCATCGGACATCAAGTTCCACACGCCAAAGATGCGCTAGAACGCGAACGATACCCCGGGGTGCCCTATAAAATTACTTGCCAGACTTGCGACGCAGCCTACATTGGTGAAACGGGAAACTTCAAGAGGTGACTAAATGAGCACAAAATCGACGTTGCTAGCGGCCGCACCCAACTAAACAAACGCCTTGGCAGAACACCACAACGTAACCGGTCATGTCATCGCTTGGGACTCGGCCAGAATCATTGCCACCGAGAAAATATTATCTACGCGCCTACTCCGGAATCCTTCCACATGCAATCAACCCCGCACGCTCTTAATCGGACACGTGGGCCCATGCCTACAACATACGCATAGGCTTTGCAACGTTGCACGCACGTATAAATACGGCCGAGCCGCTATTTGTTTCATATGTGAACAAGGGACCCGTACGGGCCCCGAAACGTCATTTGATTCTACCTATTCTTTGTACCGTTTCGGCGAGTGTCGGTTTGGTGCCGCCAACGCAGGGAGCAGATACTCGGCCAATTCTTCTTTTACGTTTTTTACAACTACACCGTTCCCTTGAGCTGAAATGAGCGTATTAAGCGGCCCATACTACCTCTGCCCAAGGGCAGTAAATCGAGCTCACGGCCAAAGATGCTTGCATGTGAGTGAGACCCGCGATACGTTTTTGATAGTCACCCAGTCATGAATACATGGTCGCAGATGAGAAGTAACACTCTCATTTTAATGCTCTCAACGCTGCATAAAGCATTGCCAGGAGATGTTTTCAGTGCATATTGTTGAAATGGCTTTTGTAGTACTACAATTGAACCTCGTTAAATCAAAATCCGAGGGCATAAAAAATCTGTTCGAATTACCCGGAGTTCGAACTTGCGGGGGTCCCTTTGATGGCGGTACAGCTCACGCTACTAGTGTTAGAAATGCCTGTAGACGCTATTGCACACCCTCACTTTCAATAATTACGTGCTGCGAAAGTACGAGATGGGAATGCGAAGCAGCGGCAAGGCGCGCACTTCCGGATCCATGGTTCGAAGGTCGCGCGCTTCGTGCCAGACGCTTCTGCGGTGCAAGCGGAGCAAGCTGTGAAGGCTAGCGACGCATTGAACTCTGGCCTTCGGCTTTTCCCCATTCAAATACATGTCCCTTTCTCGGCACCAGTGGACGAGTTCGAATTATCCGTTGGTTCTAATTAACGAGGTTTGACTGTATGTTCGAAAACAACGCTAATTCTATTCGCGGTGAACGACGGAGATTTCTTGCCCTGCTATTGTTGCAAGGCACATTTCTCGGCAATCTGAAAAACATCGAGCCCGGTATCTACGAACCCCATATCACTCTCGAACCATTCCATAAGCAGGTGTACTAAAAGGCATTTTAACATAAACAAACGCGAAGCAAATAGGCAGTAAGCTCGCATTAATTTTATGCCCACATTTCGCGTGCTGGCATGATATGGGAAAATAAAGTACGCATGATATGGGAAAATAAAGTTTTTTTGGATATCTATGGAACACATTTCTCATACGTATTAAATCGAGCGAATGTGAATCAATAGAGTGGACTAAATTTCCACCATGAGTAATTTCTCCAAGGATGGCGTAACTCTTTGAAGGGGGTCAGTTGGAAGAAAAGCTGGTTCAAGGCTGGAACAGAACTGGCTTTGGTCAGGAGCAATCTTCGACCTGTCGGCTCTCAGTTACGACCGCTTAAGCTTACCTTGCTCCCAGTTACAAAGATACGGGCTCATTTATAGAAGTTTGTTTAAACTTGCCTTACAAAATGCACAGCACAATGTAGTCCTGCTATTCAGTTGAACAACTTTTGGCGATACAGTGCCGATCACAAACTTCCTAGCACAACTGGCACCACATGGGCATGGGACGGCAGCAGCGTCGCTAAAAACCACTTCTGCTGTTTTGTCCAGTTGGCTCCAGTCTTCCATTCCTGCTTTCGTGACTGCGCCGAACCATGGGCGCAGCCAAGTTCTCCTGGACTTCGTCTGGTTGTGATCCGTTGTTCAGCATCCTAGCTGTGATCCGTTGATCCGGTCGGTATCAGGTCGTGAGTTGCTTCCTTTTGCACCGGTGCTTTGAGGAGTAATGTAGATTCCTTGTCTCGGCTCAGTTTAGCGCTGGCAACGAAAGTCCACTAAAACTCGGTGCCGGGGTAGGAGTGAGACATCTTGGGTCGAGGTGCTTTGCAACGTTTGACTGGGTTTCCTCGTGATCAGGTCGCTGTTTCCGTCGGTAGGAATTAACAGCGGTCGGAGTCCCTCGCCTTCGCGAGCACGGGTGTCCTCTTCGTTGCGGAGATCCGGGTGTAGATACTTTCGGGACTTCACGTTGGGCGATCATGTGTTGCCCTCTGGCCCTGTGCCCGGGTATCTTTGTCCCGCGACAATTTAACCTGGTGTTCGTGACGGCACCTTTCGCATCCAGAGCAGCCACAACGAAATGCTCTTTCTCTCTGCTCACACACTCGGGGGAGGGGGGCTGCTCCTGGTTCGTCGGGCTCTTCATTTCCCTGCGGTATGAAGAATTCGCTCTGCGGCTGCAGCGTGACAGAAGATGCAGACTTGACGACGCATACCGAAAACTCAGCGGTTACCTCCAGTCTGTCAGCGATTCGTTGGCGGGGTCTAAAAGTTCGCCAAAGACAGCCGGAGATGTGGGTGAAACGCTGCGTGGCGTTCGGAGAGACGCAACTTTAGTGTCGGGTTCAAGTGGTCTCCAGAAAGGCTTGCCTTTACTGACTCTCGGGTTTGTGCAGACGTAGCCATTTCTCGGTAATTTTTCACGAAGCAATAATCATTGCGAGGTATACGTCCGATTCTTCATATTCCCTTGTGTAGTTTTCCAAGTCCAACAAGTTTCTGGTCTGGTTGTCACGCTGTACGAGACTGGTATGTTTTGCTGTGCGGATTCATAAAGGATTTCAGCACACTTGGTTTCGCAAATGGTTGTTCCCTCCCCGGACGGTGTCTCTGAGCCGTAGCAGTTGGCCCACGTCCCCGATGCCGTCTCCGGGGCCCATTTTGCCGGAGCATCGAGAAGCCGGCCATGGCGGGCGCCGTCCAAGCGCAAGGCCTCCAGTATCATGGGATCAAGAAGTTTCCCAGGCCTCGCGCGTCTCGTAGATGCGCTGCGCCGCCATTCAGGCCACTGGGCCGTTCCTCCCAGGTTTCAACAGCACCAAGTGTAGAGGTACCCGACGCAGGGCCCTGGCACCGCTCAGAACGCCTTTTGTTCCACCTCGAGTTGTACTGGCTAATGATGGTGATAGTGTACTATAAAAGATCATCGTCTGCGTCTTTCCCCAACACTGTCTCCTCGGCCTCACGTTACCTGCCTGCGTGCCTCCGCAACGGAATGCTGCCCACGCCGCCACTGGGACGTCGACATCAACTAGCATGGCCTACTAGGCAGCCGTTGGACTTCGCCGCAATTTATCGAGCATGGGACGGCAGCAGCGACGATGGTCGCTAACAAACACTTCTGCTTTTGTTGTTAAGGTTGGTTATCTACACGTTTTCTATCCCAAAAAGTCCAACAATGTCTTCTAGCTGCAATTCCCGTGCCCGCATGTTTTGGTATCTGTGTTTTGTGAGACTGTCTACATTGTTAAACTATTTCTACTGTGATTGGACGTTGAACTTAGCCCAGCTCTCCCAAAATTGGACCCTACCACCGAAACTAGTCAAGTTCTGCCTGCAATTAATCGCACCTAGACGAGCGGCATGACCATTCTTTTGGAATCGATCAATGAGGGGAAAGAAAGCCAACGGATTCTCTACGACAAGCTGTCCGATTGAGCAACGTGTGCGGCCGCTCCTTTGACGCACTGCAGGATTAAGCGCATTTGGCGACGATGATTGCATCGGCTGTATGTAATGAAAATGCCACCCTGCAATCACCGCTGGATGACCATGAAGGTAGGGCACCACGAGACAACCTAATATCCTACGAAATATCTGATTGTGCTGATGAGACTTGGGCTCAGTTAAACTGCAATCGTTTGAGGAAGCGATTAGCCGTGCACACAGATTGGAAGTGTCTATCGAAAACAAGTGCAGGTTAATCATTGTCTGGTTTGCTTATTTTAAAACTGAAAACTCAGTTTTTCACCAAAGTCAAAGTTGCGGGGCACGAACATTTCAGCTGCTGAAGACTTTTGATTGATTATAGGGTTTAACGCACCGACGCAACGCAGGTGATGAGGCGCGCCGTAGTGGAGGGCTCCGGATTAATTTTGACCCCCTGGGGATCTCTAACTTGCGCCGAAATCTCGTACACACGGGCGTTTTTCGCTTTTCGCGAGGGTGCTGCTTTGGGCCTGTTGGTATGACATGACGGAATCTTGAAGCGCTAGGACACATGGACAAGCGAGTGGGACAACACAAGGCGCTTTGTGTTGTCCCACTCGCTTGTCCCTGTGTCCTAGCGCTTCAAGATTCCGTCGCTTTTCGCCTCCATCAGAAGAGCGGCCGCCGCGGCCGGGAATCGGACCCGCGACCTCTTTCTCAGCAGCAGAACGCCTTAGCCACTGAGACACCGCGGCGGGTGCTGGAGACTTTTGCAACGCAACGCGCACAGTACGAAAACAGTTGCTGGAATTCACCCAGTCCACTGACCAGCCATTTTCCATAAAGTGCAACAAGATCATTATCAACAATAAAAGCTATGTGTATTGTAGTATTACCGATCATGTCATTGAAATTTAACTAAAGGATGGCCGTTTTGAAAACGGACAAAATATCGAAAACAGACTCCGCCAGGCTACATCGAATTTCCGAAACGCATGCGGAGAAATTCGATGTAGCTACGTCGAAACACATCTTCGACGTAGCTATCGTGTTTACACGAGCTGCCGCTGAGGCGGGAAATTTCTGTCTCATCTGCAATGTTATCTGTAATTTATAGGAGAGAAATTCTGCATAGCGTAAAAACTGCAATACTTTTCCGTGAGACAGGGGATACCGTTCAGGCGGTGATGTCCTAGTTGCAGTGTCAAATGAATTCGTCCCGTTCGACATTAAGTTGTTCCGGAACTAGAATCAGTCTGCGTGTGCAGGCGTTGTACTGCTGAGCACGAGGACGCGGGTTCGATTCTCAGCCGCGGCGGCCGCTTTTCTGATGGAGGCGAAAAGCAAAAACGCCCATGTGTATGAGATTTCTGCGCATGTTAAAGATCCCCAGGGAGTCAACATTAATCCGGAGCCCTCCACCACGACGCGCCTCATCGCCTGCGTTGCGTCGGCGCGTTAAACCCTACAATCAATTAATCAGTCTGTGTGTGCATTCGCATGTACCACAAAGACTTCATTCTTGGCGCCTGATATCGGCCTTCTGGCTTTCCTTCTGGCTACTCCGGGAAGTTTCATAATGTTTAAAATACTAAGTATATTAGATTCCCTGCAGCAGTCATTTTTGTTTTGGAAGACTTCAATCTACCCCGTATCTCCTGGCGTGTACCTCAGCCAAGTGTGGGCACCGGATCGTCTGAATGCGTATCTTTTGTTAATGTGTGCTCAGAATTCAGTCTTATCCAACTCGTTGAATGCCCGACTCGTGTTACTACAACGAGCTCAACTACTCTAGACTGAGTTCTCACAACTCATCCAGATCTCGTTGCATCCATTTCTGTCGTACCTCCTCTGAGTGATCATTTAGCGATCCATTTCATCATACCCAACAGGAATTCCAGGAAACAGAAAACCTTGAAAGATTACAAACGAGCTGACTATGCCGCAATGAATATGGAACTGGAAGCGTTCGCAGAAGAATTTTTTCACGATTTTCAACAGCCTTTAGTGGACGAGAATTGATAACTGTTCAAAACTAAGTTAACCAAGTTAACAAACCTGCTAGTACCCCTGCGTAGAATCGCAAATACCGTTCAGTCACTGTGGTTCACAGCGACCCTAAAACGACTACGCAATAAAAAACAGCGTCGTTTCCGAAAAGCTAAGCGTTTGATGTCAGCTGGAGGCCTATGATGACACGGCCAGTGAATGTAAGCACACGTTTGCCATGGCGAAGATTTGTTCCTTACATTAGGCTCCTGGCGAAGATTAGGCTCCTTCCTACCATGAATCCCAAACGTGCGTTTCGCTCTGCATACCCCAGGTGGCCCCGTCGTTCCAACATCAACTTGCGCTGGCTCGCACGTCCAAATCAGCCGCCACTTTCGCATAGGCGCAAATCGTTTTTATTTATTTTCAGGATAAGCAGGTAAGTACCGTGGTTTTTCCCGCTGTCAAACAAAATAGACTACAAAATGCGACCTTCTTGTGAAGTTTGAGCGCGAACACAGCGGTGGTTCACTCAGGAAAAAATATTTAAATGGTTCCAGTTATCGTCGCACCCCCTGTATATCGGACAACCTTCTTGCCAAACACACATCGAACCCATAACAAATGACCCAAGTAGCACGTTTGATTTTTTACTGCGAAGTTTTGCTCTTGCTTCAACAGATGTAAAGCTTGTTTTACATAAAACATTAGTTCGACCTTAGCTCAAGTATGCGTAGTCGATTTGGGACCCGCACGTCCACTCGCTACTTGTTGTTATCGAAGCCATCGAGAATCGCTCCGCACTCGTCATTTTATCTAACCATTTTCGCCCTGCTAGCGTCCCTTCCAAGAAATTTAACCTGAACTTAATAGAGCTGTCTGTGCGCAGAAAAATATCACGACTTTGTCTTTTTCGTCAAATATATCATGAAAATTCAGCGCTTACGGAATTGCTACTTTTGCCACCCACACATCATTTGACAATAAACGACCATCAGTTCAAGCTTGGCGTACCCACCAGCCCGAGAAACTGCTATTTCTTTCATTCCAAAAAAAACAGCTCTGAGTGGTATCACCTCTTCACCTGCGTTGCTTCCATAGTCACCCGCCGCGGTGGCTCAGTGGCTAATGCGTTGCGCTGCTGAGCACAAGGTCGCGGGTTCGATTCCCGGCCGTAGCGACCTCTTTACTGATGGAGGCGAAAACAAAAACGCCCGTGTGCAGGAGCTTTTCAGCGCACGTTAAAGATGCCCAGATGGTCAAAATTAACCCGGAGCCCTCCACTACGGCGCGCCTCATCGCCTGCGTTCTGCCGGCGCGTTAAACTACAGTCAAATCTGCTTCCATAGTCCATCCAGTCAATTTCCGGATGGCTATAACTGCCCTTGTTGCCTGTTTTTCTGTGACTATGTGTTTTGTTGCTTCATATCAATCCTGCTGTGTTCTTTCTTTTTGTGGAAAACGTTTCAGGGGCATTCCAATTTTTTCCTTTGTAGCTTCTGTGAATATTTTAAATTTATAAATGTGTTTCAAATATGAAAGCGCACTACTGCTGCATTGACTGTGTTTGACCCCCACTCCTCTCTGTACCTCCCCTGTGCCCTGAGAGTAAATAAATAAACAAATAAATAAAATAAACAAATGTTCAACAAAAACGTTTGTTCATCGGGATATTAGCACAAGACCTGAGGAGCGGCAGATCTGCCTGTTACGAATATCATGTCCGCGATGATTCATTCTCTTGCGAATGTGGTGTTGAGAGCTTGAGCTGTCCGTGGTGGTGAGAACGTTTCGCTTTTATTCAACTTGCAACTGGATGCGGCCAGAGGGGCTCTATACGCACCCGTGAATTTGCCTCTGGGCAACTTGGACATTCCCGTTGGAATTACAGTTTAAAATGTTTTGCCGCAGGAGGACTGCTAATTTTGTTACATTTTCGAGTTTACGCCGTTAGCGATACAGGCCAAGAGCACACGTAGCCGCGCTCCCTAGCTGGACACTTGACAAAAACCGCCGCGTGGTTCCTCAACCTGAAAATGACAAATACAGTCAAACCCGTTTATAGCGAACTGCAATATGCACCACGATTAGTTCGATATATCCGATAGTTCGATATAGCCGAACCCGCCTATAACGAACTTATCGTTACAAGTTCGCAATCCGCGGGAGCCCCCCTCACCCTCCTCAACTCCACCATCCCCGCATGCAAAAACGAACACAGTAAAGTAGCCGTTACCATACCCAAACTAATTCATTTATTGCATATATTATAATAGCTACTTTCCGCCTGAACTGCCTACTTTGCAAAGAAAAAAGCGGTGATTTTTGTTTTCACTTTCGTTTTGGCGGCTTCAACTAGCATAGCATTCTCTACACGAAACATTATTTGCACCAGTTCGAGTCCGCGTCCTCCAAAATCTAAGAAGCATTGGCGGAGCACATTGACTGCCGAAAGCGCTTCATTATAAGCGTCGGACGGCTTTCACTCGCGACATCATCGGGAATGTGAGGGAGCTCTTCCCACAGTTCACCGATGCTGCTGTCTTGGTCCGGACTCGCTGACTGTGCGGGTTCCGTCGTGAGTCCCGCGCGTCGGAAACAGTTACGGAAAGTGTCGGGCGTCATGTCACTCCGTGAGAGGCGCAATGTCGTAAGTCACAACTCTTGCTCCGTGGTCGCGGCCAATCCACATCTCAATCGCCGCTCCGAGACCATGCATTTCGGCGGCCATTCTAGGCGCGCAGAGTTCGATATATCGGATGTGAACTTCGTTATAAGGAATATGTTTCCCATGTATTTCCGTAACTGAGATATTTTTGTTCGATATATAGCATAATTCGCTCTATCCGGGTTCGTTATAGCCGGGTTTGACTGTATCTCCGGCGGCGGCTGCATTAAACTCTGACGCAACCGCGCGCGATTTGCGAAATGTGGCGCATAGGGGCCGAAAACAAGCAATCGCCTTCGTGGCAGCGCTCACCTGTGCCGCCATCGCCGCTGACGCTCCCGGAGAGGACTGGCTGCTGACCCCCCGGCGGTCGCCCTCCTCCCTTCGGCGCCCTCGCACCGCCTCTGCTGCGCCGGTCGGGGGGCGCTCGCGATGCACTGCGCGGCTGCGTGCGAGAGCCGCGACGGGACCACTTCAGAAGACGTGGCCGCTCAAGTATTGCCAGAGCCTCCGGATGCGGCCCGGGACTGCCGCGCCGACGCTGCTGACGTAAGAGGAGCAACAAAACAGCCCGCCGTCATCTTACTTCTGAACGGAGCTGAAGCCCATCCCAAGTGCGCGCTCAAACAAATGCGATTCGATGCGAGAGCATGTATGTATGTGTGTGTGCATGCATTGAAACGTTACGTTAATTCCTGCGACACGTGCAAGCACCGCAAAACACCAACTTCCCTACCCGCTGGGCCCCTTCAACCATTCTACGTGCCGCCCGAACCTTTTTAAATGCATAGCATTTTAGTAACTCACAATGTCACGCGGCGTTCGGCCTAGTCCGCAGCCAGGCCACTACACTATAAAAGAAACAACAGTTTCCGGCGCCCGGATTCGAACCCATGACGGCGCGGGCGGAACGGCAAGTGCCGGGCGCACTACCGATTGAGCCACGCAACCAACACGGATTTCGATGCACCGATAGCGCCTTATATCCTTCACTCATTTATGGTTTGTTTCGAAAGCGCCATAAGTTGTCACGCGCCTCCGCAAGATGGCGACACAGGTTCCGCGATCGAGACTATGATCGAGAGACCCGCCATAAGTTGTCACGCGCCTCCGCAAGATGGCGACACAGGTCCCGCGATCGAGACTATGATCGAGAGACCAGCAGCGCTGGTCGCGTCTCGTGCTGCCGGGACGCCCCGCTGTAGCCCACCGCAAATTTGATGACGTGCAGCGTGTAACAAGAAAACCAACAACCAATACGTAATCCATACGACTTGCCGGCGCACCCCCTCGGAAATGCTGTGCATTTGATCGTGCCCCTCGCGAGGGGGATGTTTCTTTGCTTAATAAATCAGGTGCATTTCATGTATCTCTTTCTTTTTATCACGTCCCCGCTTTAGCTTTCTGTCAAGCCTGCCACATACAGAACGCAACTTGTTGGGAGCCGTGATAACTACTTGCACTCTATAGCGATGGCTCACTTTTTTAAAAAGGCGAGCCACAATTCCTGGACAATATCGGACCAAAGGGCGGGTAATCAGTTTTGAAAATACGTGTTAAAGTACTGCTGTTTCACCGCTTCAGAACAGGGCGCATAGCGTACTTTCGATTGTAAGTAATACTGATAACCATAGTTTGGCTTTTCGCGTTACATGCGTTCTCTTCTCGCTTATCTTGCAACGTTGGCAGACTCCCCCTTCCCGAAAAACAACAACAAAAAACGAAATGCACAGAATTGCGTTTTTTAACCAATCATCGAGAATTAAATGCCAACACAAATGCGACGTTCAGTTACAAAACAAAGTAGTTACCGGGAACCCGTTCCGCTGATTGCAACGAGAAATAAAAAGGAAATGTTTTACTACATCTGCAACAGCGCAACTTCATTTTCCATCTTTAGGGTTCGTGAGCGACGTTATACGCAAGAATGCAAACACATCTCGCTGTTGCAGGCACCTGTTAGATTTTAAAAGGAACGCAAATGGTCAACAGAGCAGCCGCAACAGAAAATTTGTGCTCACTGTGAGGTCCCAGAAGCTTGGTTTGCACACTGTAAACCTGCTTGTCACTCTGCGAAAACCTAGCTAAACATGAGATGTTTATTCTACTGCGTGCGTTGACAATGCAATTCGCAAGTTCACTTGCGACGAAAGCCGTAAATAAGTGATCCGACACCGTTATTCATCAAACCTTCCTTCAGAGACGCTAATATTTCATTTAAAAGACCCGTTAGAGTGGTTACATTTATATCTCTGCGCTGATCAAAATTCAGTAATTTCATGTTGCCTTTTGAACACACAAAAAACATCGTAAGCTCTTAGAAAGAATGTCGGGGCAGTTAAGTAGTGTTACCATTTCAGGGCACCCCACAAATGCAAGAATGCGTCATACCAGTGAAAGCGATTGAGATTTCCGTTGTAAACTGAATTTCAGAGATCGAGGCTTCCTGATTTGTTTCTATTTATGCTTTTATTGAAGGCTCAAAGCAATAGTACAAGTTCATTGTCACTTTTTCGGCCATTCTGAGATTCCCGATGGGTCATCGCTTTTTTTGGCGTAGTAATGAAAACTTACTGCCACTTCCATGCTATACACTGAACGTTGAGGAACCGAACTACAGCATACCACTCTTGTTTTCACCTTTCGTGAGCACATACGGCGGATAAAAGGCACGAAGCGAGCCCACAGTGCGCGTTCTTACGGGACGCTCAGCGCAGCATCCACACTATAGCAGAGCAGCGCGACGCTGTCGCCACCTACATGTCGATCTCGCGGCGAATAAAGGCTGTTCGTTCATTTTTTACGTGCTCAGTGCTGCCAATTGACATATGTGGATGGTTTGCTTGCCGGCCGCAACCCTATATCCCCCCTCCCCCCCAGCCTACCTTGTGCCTTGTTCAAGTGGATGGGAGCAAACCATGCTTACTCTATATAAAGACATACCAATTTCGCTAGTACAAACATCAGCATTTCGTCCTCTGAAAGTACAATCGTCTCTCTATATATTGAGAGACAGAGGACCGGAGCGACGTTTATTGTTGAAGTCCAGTCGCTAGAATGGCCCACACACCATGATGATGATTATGTACTGGAGCGAAGATGAGGGAGCGCAGGCGTAAGAGGTAGTGCTGATGATTATGTACAGATGAACACGAAGCGCTAGTGTTCTGCCCACAGTCCACTCGCTGGTCATCACTGGCAAAATAGCAAACAACGCTCACAATATACAAAGCACGAGTTTAAAACTGAACAAATCGTGCCTATGACTTAAACGATGCATTGACGTTTGATATGGTAGTTCCACAGTTCAACCAAAACGTTTTGATTTGGTTCACGCATACGATTCGCAAACCATATATGCCACTTACAAGACAGAAAAAAAAAAGCAACACTATGCCGGGATTCCAACCCGCGACTTCTAATGCGCGAGCGCGAGACGTTAGTCCACTGCGTCACGGCACAACGGCTCAAGCGCCGGAAATAATCTGTACACTGTACTTCATAGATGATATCCAGGAACAGCACCGTTTCGGCTGCGGCTGCGATTTCGCCCTGCGGGAATAGTGCTCGCTGCACTTTTGTTTTACGCTTGCCGCTAAAAACTTCGGTCGATATTGATTCCTTATTACCTAATAAACCTTCCGTAACTCTTCTGCTCTTAACTGAACTTATATTTTCTACAAGCGTTGCTGGTCGCACAGGAATATGTAGTTTGCAACTCCGGGAAACGAATTGTTCCCACTGCGAACGGCCGAAGCGTCGTAAGCCGAAATACGGATTACATTAGCACTAGTTTAGTTGTGTGAACTTACCCGCCGTGGTGGCTCAGTGGCTAAGGCGTTGCGCTGCTGTGCACGAGGTCGCGGGTTCGATTCCCGGCCGCGGCGGCCGCCTTTCTGATGGTGGCGAAAAGCAAAAACGCCCGTGTGTACGAGATTTGCGTGCCTCATCGCCTGCGTTGCGTTGGCGCGTTATACCCTTCAATCAATCAACCAATCAATCAACCAATCAATAAATCGATCAATCAATCAATCAATCAAATGAGTTGTGTGAACTTCGTGTACCTTACTATGGTTATTACACTCTAAGAACTAACAGAACAGAGCCGCATTTATTACAGCACGATTGTTGCCGGGGCTCAGTTTTCGCTTCTCGATCGCTTCCCGACGACCGTTCGGCCGATCAGTATTAGTTTTAGCTGGCCGTTTCTGACGGCCCGCCCCGCTCCGATAGCAAGCGGGAGCGCCATTGAGCATGCGTGGCGGGCTAGGGTGCTAGCGGCGATACCGGAGCGGAATTCCAACATGGCTGCCCCCTTGCGAGGCGAGCGCGCTATGGCGAACACCGTTTGGTCCGTCGAAACACGAGCGACGAAACCGCGAAAGCGCTTCCGACTAGGCAAAGGGAGCTTTGCAACGGAAGCGAAAAACGTCGACCGAAGCGCGAGTGTACTTCTATGGAGCGCCGGAAAGACAGCCCTGTCTTTCGCGGGTTCGATTCCCGGCCGCGGCGGCCGCTTTTCTGATGGAGGCGAAAAGCAAAAACGCCCGTGTGTACGAGATTTCTTTTCGAGTTGGCCTCCATCTTTGAGGCCCAGCAATATGTGTATGTAACAATATGAGGCGTTTTTGTTTTTTTTTTTGTTTTTTTTTTTTCAAAATGAGCCAGATCCAGAAACCGAAACTAACTCGGATAAAACTGCAGTGACTTTCCCCTAAAAAAGGGGGTGGCAAGAAAAAAGTTGAGATAGCGGCCCTGCAGAACGTGTACTCAGATCGTAGTTCGTGTGGAAAAGGAGCCAGATTCTGCTGTTTCACGGATCAAAACCAGTCAAATGCATTTGCCCAATGGGAGTTTGTTTTGGCTTGACTGTTCCGACTTTTTCGTGGGTGCTTTCGGATGATATCTTTTTTTTTTTTGCTTTTTTGAGCTGCCTTATCGTGAATTCAGACGGAAATTAGGAGATTGGCGAAAAATCTGTCCCCAGATGTCAACGACGAAGTGAGCGGAAGAAGAAGTGAACGAAATGAAACAGAAATGTGAAGCGATGATTTCATTTAACCTCACCCGTCCCTACGAAATAACTCTGGTGGTATTTATTTTTTACTCCCATATTTATCCTTTTAGTACTTGTCTAAATAGCCGCCGCTCACAAACCCTCGCAAATCTGCACCCCCCTCCCCTCTGAGAGTACGAATTACTCCATTAACGTGAATAAGATATGAGCAGCTTTCTTGTGAAGCGTTTTGGAAATTAATGGCAAAGCAATGAAGAGCTTGCTTACTTCGTGAGTGCCTTCAGGCGTGCCCAAGAAAGTTATCCTAGGGAACAATTCAAAAAGACCTGCAAATGGTTCCAAGAGGACTCACCTGCTCTCCATGTATAGTTATACTGTTCTTGAAGCCCTATTGCATATTTTTAATGCCTTTTCCATGAAACCTCAATCACATCGTGCTTGAAAGTCAATTTCAATAACGTTATTTTAAAAATGCCGCATCAGCGGGAGTGTTTCAATTCAAGATAAGCCAAATCCAAACTTACCACCGCAGTATTATTCGCGGCATAGTTTTTTTATTACTTGAGGCCATAAACTTCCTCAAGCAGACATGTAGAACATATCATACAATAGCTTCGAAGCCGTTGCATTTCCGTCCGGCAAGAAACTTCGGCTTCTTTCTCAAAGTCGCATTAGGTGGATCCTGCTCATTCCCGGAAAAAAAACGCCTTATATGTATATACATAGGACTTTTGTGCGCATTTTGAAAGAGTCCCTGACGAATAAAGTTCCAGCTTTCGAAACTGTTGGACCAATTCGTAATAAGTTAACCGCGAAGGTGTTCATATCGTTCACCTAAAAGTCCTTTCTGGCCCCTTGCAAAACTCCTCGAGTTCTTTGCGTGTGCGCTTGCGTGTGCGCTTGCATGTGTGTATGTGTGTGCGTGCGTGCCTGTGCGTGTGTGTCAATGTGTGCGCGTGCGCGTGTGCGTATCTGTGTGCGTGTGTGTGTGTGCGCGTGCGTGTGCGCGTGCGTGTGTCTGTGTGTGGATGTGTGTGTGCGCGCGTGCGCGTGTGCTTGCATGTGTATGCATGCATGTATGTGTGTACGTGTGAGTGTGCGTGCGCGTGTGCTTGTGTGTGCGTGCGTGTGCGCGCTTGTGTGTGTACATACGTGTGGGCGCGTGTGTGTGCGTGTGTACATATTTAGAAATAAGGGTTGCCAATCAACGAGCCCCTCAATTCCCATTGTGATTCGCCGAGAAACTCGTGGGGAAACAGCCCCGCCGGTAGCGTAGTGGTCATCGCACCAGACCGGTGTTCTGGAGGTCGTGGGTTCGGATCCCACCCGGCGGGAATTTTTCACCACTTTCTTTCTGACTCTAAAAATTCTTCATCTGTTTCTATGACCTACCGCATTCCCCCCTTTGCTTTCCGAGGTTTTCTTGACTGCAAACCCTTCCTCTGTCTTAATTCACCGAGCCCCTCATTTCCAATTTTCTAATATGTATATACATAAGGTCGTGGGTTCGGATTCCACCCGGCGGGCATTTTTTCACCACTTTCTTTTCGACTCAAAAAATTCTTCATCTCTTTCTATGACCCACCACAACCTCCCCTTTGCTTTCCGAGGTTTTCTTGACTGCCAGCCCTTATTTTCTGTCTTATTTCACGGAGCCCCTCATTTCCCATTTTTTGATTCGCTACATGCTTAGCGAGAGCCTCTGTTCTGGCAGTCTTGGTGCCAAAGGGAGCTTAAGAGGGTTCAACGCTGGTCGACCACTCTCGACATGTCGTAGACACTCGAGTCACGGCCCGGGGATTAAAAAGAAGGTCCCCTTCACCCCGAGTAGTCCGAGTGGCGCTGGCTACCCCCCCCCCCCCCCCCCCAAGTGCAGGAAACAAAAATACCACAACATAAATACCCGAGAAAGTGCTGGGGAAACAGCCCCGCCGGTAGCGTAGTGGTTATCGCACCAGACCGGTATTCTGGAGGTCGTGGGTTCGGATCCCACTCGGCGGGCATTTTTTCACCACTTTCTCATCTCTTTCTGTGACCCACCACAACCTCCCCTTTGCTTTCCGAGGTTTTCTTGACTGCCTACCCTTATTTTCTATATATATATATTTATATATAGTAAGGAAATGAGGGGCTCGTTGAGGAAATACAGAAAGATAGGTCGGCAGTCTACACCGCCAAAGGAGGCATAGGGGTGTGGTTAGGCTCGTTTTTTTACTACGGTTAATGAAGTTAACATTCTTTTTTTAAATATACGGAAGAAAGAAAGAAAGAAAAAAAATTCACCCGCACCTCCCCGAAGGGATTCGTGCAGAAATGCGAATGCATTGGGTGCACCGATGAGTGTGTTTCGAGTAATGGCGTAATTAATGACGAGAGTGTGAACGTAATCATTTATTCATCAGCACCCGTTTGTGTTATCGTTGTACCTGACGGCCACAATCACTGCCTTGTGATCGCTAAAGTGCACGGTCAAAGGGTCTTTGAGAAGCATACGCGCGTCACAGTTTCGCGTAAAGACCAGATCAATGCAACTCCCGTGAATGGTAGTGGGGCACGTGCATGTACTCGACCAGCCACTCGCCACTCTTCTTGCGCTCGTCAACGTTGAAGTCGCCAACCAAGACCAGCTCCTGTTTGTGTTATTGTTGTACCTGACGGCCACAATCACTGCCTTGTGATCGCTAAAGTGCACGGTCAAAGGGTCTTTGAGAAGCATACGCGCGTCACAGTTTCGCGTAAAGACCAGATCAATGCAACTCCCGTGAATGGTAGTGGGGCACGTGTCGAAGCCGGCAGAGAGACAATGCATAGAGTGCCTGGTCTGCATGTACTCGACCAGCCACTCGCCACTTTTCTTGCGCACGTCAACGTTGAAGTCGCCAACCAAGACTATGGGGTCAGAGGGTTTGGAGCGCACGCGCACACTTTCCATAGCCGCGTCCAGCTGCGCGGCAACGGCGTCTCGAGCGAGGTTGGGCGCGAGGTACACGGTCACCACAAAGACTCCGTCTCCGGTGAAGGCAAGGGTGTACAAGTCCTTGTACGGAGACGTGTCTCGAACGGGAGACGTGGCAACGGCGTGCGATATCAAGTTCCCATACACGTTAGACACGAGATTAACACCGCAGTACTCGCCGTCCTTGCCGCTTCGAGCCAACTAGTACAGCTGGCTTCAAGCTCATGTGTTCGGCATTGAGCGCGGAGAGATAACACCTGCGGGCGCACGCCGACGGAGCACGACAACCCCCGACTAAGAAATGCATTCGCATTTACGACGACGACGACGACGAAGGCAGAACTACGAGGCGCGCACTCACGGGCGCTCGCGCTGGAGGAATGCAGGCGCACGCCGCTCGATGGACGCAAGACAACCCCCGACTAATAAATGCATTCGCATTTAAAACACGCGCCCAGAGTGGGGACCGAACCCACGCCTTTCGATTAGATCTCGAATGCCTTAGCAATTCGGCAATCTGGGCGACTGTGTTCCCCTTCACTTTAGGGGCTATTTATATTTACTAGAACTGTACCTGACGCTTGAGGGTGGTAGCCAGCGCCACTGTGACTACACGGGGAGAAGGGGACCTTCTTTTCAACCCGCGGGGCGTGACTCGAACGTCTACAGCCTGTCATGAGCGGATAACTGGCGGGAAGCTCTCTTAAGCTACCTAGGCATCAAGGCTGCCAGAACCGAGACCCTCGCTAGGCTTTCGCAGAATAATATAGTAAGGAAATGAGGAGCTCGTTGAGGAAATACAGAAAGATAGGTCGGCAGTCTACAACGCCAAAGGAGGCATAGGGGTGTGGTTAGGCTCTTTTTTTTTTTACTACGGATAATGAAGTTAACATTTTTTTAAATATACGGAAGAAAGAAAGAAAAACACGCGCCCAGAGTGGGGACCGAACCCACGTCTTTCGATTAGATCTCGAATGCCTTACCAATTCGGCAATCTGGGCGACTGTGTTCTCCTTCACTTTCGGAGCTATTTATATTTACTAGAAGTGTATTTGATGCTTGAGGGTGGTAGACAGCGCCACTCTGACTACACAGGGAGAAGGGGACCTTCTTTTCAACCCCCGGGGCGTGACTCGAACGTCTACAGCCTGTCATGAGCGGATAACTGGCGGAAAGCCCTCCTATGCTACCTAGGCATCAAGGCTGCCAGAACCGAGGCCCTCGCTAAGCTATCGCAGGATAATGTGGTTTGGAAATGAAGGGCTCGTTAGGAAATACACAAAGAAATTCCGGCAGTCTTCAACACCAAAGAAGGCATAGGCGAATAGTTTGACTATTTTTTTACCGTTAGTGATGTTACATTTTGTTTTATTAATTTACGTGAGAAAGAAAGGAAGAAAAACAGTGTCGTGGTATATTATTGTCTCTCTGTTTTCTTGGGGCAGGAACACACCCAGCTCAGCATCATCACAAACTTTATAAATGAGAGCAAAGCGAAGTTCATCCAGCTGTGAGTGGTTATAGCGCTGTACTCTTATTTTTATGGCAAGCCTTCCCTGACCAAAACACCTTTTCCCATGGCGTTTTACACCCATGACTACTATTTCTGAGACCCACTTTGGGTTGCCCATAGAAGCAGCCATTCCACTGGGAGAAGGACGAGTCATTTACGCGAGCCTTCCCCATCGAGATGTCAATAGTCACCTGCACTCATGCTATTGTCACTCTAATTGCCTTTGAACTCTCAACTGTGCATTGTGCTCTCAAAACTGCAAATGCTCAACGCAGGAACACACGTGTACACTAGCTCAATCAGCGCAATAAAGCACTGGGACAGGAAGATGCTTTGAGTCTTCCAGCATATTCATGGTCACTATTCAATATTTCCATCCGGTGATTGCAAAGACACAGCCTGAATGTTTCTAACCACTTTGGCGACCACATTTTCCCCTAGCCATACCAGACTCTTTGCCAAATTACTGCCTTCAGGTCCTTCTGCTTTCTTAAGATTCAAACATCTCTGCCCCCAAAGTTGCCGATGCATCTGCTCCCTTCTTTGCACTGTTTCCGAGAGGAAGTTTCTCTCCAAAGGCGTCTAGTTGGAGTGACCCTCACACTTTTTCAATCTGGACACATGTAATACCCTGTCCAGTGAAATCCACATACATGAGTCACTAGGTCGTAAATTTTCATAATGTCTTTGCACATTCATAGCAGGTATAGGTTCTAAAGAGTGGACTCTGGTGGTATGTTTTGGGGCAACACGTTACGTAAAATGGACTCGGCAAGCCTAAAAAGGCATTTTTAGGGCAACAAAAAGCCAATATAGGCACGAATCTAAAAATAAGCCCTTATAGGCACAATCAACAGTTGATTAACTTTCAGTTCCTGTAGTTTGTGCTTATTTGTTGAATAAACTTTACAGGGACTCCAGGAAAAAAATGGGCATTTTGCCTAAAGTTTCATCTGGTTATATTTTGTATATTAGGGAATGAGCTGTGTCACAAATATTATCATGTGCCTGTGCATGACTGTTTTGTGTGCTGAAATATGCGTTTTTAAAGCAAAGCTTTTTACCTCTACCCCCCAAGGGTTCTTTCGCGACCATTGGTGTCACCAGAAAACTCCAGTGAACAAATAAAAGAATTTACTGGCACCGCCGGGAATCGAACCTGGAACTAATAGACTAACAAAGCGAGAGTCCGTTGTCTTACCGATTCAGCTACAAGCCCAAGCGAAGACGGGGAAGACAGGTGGTGTACTCACCAAGCACATCTACGGGATTACCCCCTGCGTTCTCGTTGAATGCCACGTGAAAGCGTCACGCGACCACTCACGCCTGTCTAGCGGCCCGGTGCGCACCTTGCTCATGTGCTAGAGTTACAAAAATTGAAGGAAGCTCACACCAATGCATGGCATCTCCCTTCTAGTACGCCAATGTGCTAAAGCCTGTGGCCTCCAGTGTTCACGTAAAAAATCACAGCTCCTTGTCGTCCGCCCTCACGCCAAATCAAGGAATACATTCAAGGAAGAAATGACAGCAGCAGAAGAGGCAGCCATCACCTTGGCTTTCAATCAACCAGGGGTTCGGAGGGTAGTCGCCGATTCCCAGCAAGCCTACTGGAATTACCAGTCGGGTTGGGTGTCCTGACCTGCACTGCGCGTGCTAAAAAACCACTCCTCAAACGGTTCCATTCAGATCATCTGGACACCCTCTCACGCTTCAATGAAGAAAAACAAATATGCCCACCCAACAAGCCTGCGCTTTTACCTCCCATGCTATGGTGCTGCACGAGGACAGTCACCCGCTTGTCACGTTCAGGGAGATAACCCAGCATCATCGCCTTCTGAGACAGACCGTACCTACGCCTTACCCTGACCTTTCGAGAGAACAAAAAACTACCGTACGGCTCATACAATCAGGGCTCCTTCCCACAGCCTACGCGTCTTCACTTAATGCATCCGAATCGCTACGACGCTGAATGTAAATTTTGCTCAGAAGTAGGAACACTCCGCCCCGTAATCGGGGTGTGCGACTTTATCCCTGAGCACCCTCCCCTCTTTCCATCAACTAACCAACAAGAGCAATGGGAGATTCTGCTGTCCAGGCCCTCTCTACCTACCCAGCTTCAGCGGGTGGACACAACACAGGCCGCGCGGACTGCATATGGGCCCCACAGAAGAAGGAATCACTCCCCATGGCTGCACTCTGGGCCGTTCAGAAATCTGAACAGAAGTATTTCTTCTTCTTCCTCCTCCTTCTCTGTCGCAAATCTCGTCGCCTCCATCCGCGGCGCAGAGACGGAGAAGTCAGATCGGCTAACACCGGGTTGGAGCTTACTTTAATTTTATAAAAAAAGTTTCCACTCTTGCGCTACACCAATACAGCTCAACCAAACACCGTTCATGCATCATGCATTGATTTAACCTTACCAAGAATATCTCTTTGAAGTAATAAATGGTGTTATTAAGTGCATTTCACTTCTCTCTGGTTTTACTATTTGTAGAGCGATGTGAGTGAATTTAAGTGACGTCACATGGGTAATCGTTATGGGTGCCATTTACAGCTTTGCTTTCCAACCACATTCACGGGGTGGATTGGCGCGATTTTTTTAATACAATCGAATATACCTAAAAAAAAAGAGTCAGTGTTGGGTGCAACAGGGCCTCGGAACACGTTGGCTTTAATGTTTCTTTCAGTGAAGTTTTTTCTGAGCCGAAATCACAAGCACAGAGTTAGGTAACAGCACTGTATCTATATCAAAACTTCCATGCATAGAGGTGTGGCTACTATTTTCAATAAAGTGAAAAGGCTTTATTAGAAGAGAAACAAAAACTGCATGCAGTGCCCTTAGAGCAAGTAAATATCTTCATTCAGTGACTTTTGCTTCACCTAACGGTAATGCACTGTCCCCTTATAACTGCTGAAGGTGGTACGAATGAATGAATGACCTTTATTTGGGAAGAGGCCTGAGGCCCTGGTGGGGGTTGGGGGGAAAAGGAAAAGGGAAGATCTTCCCTTTTCCTTTTCCCCCCAACCCCCAAATAATGATCACATGACGTTGTAATCGTTTAGAGTTCCTCTTCCGGTTAGCTGCAGGCACGGTTTGAGTGTTCACATAGGCACAGGTCGTTGGTATGTGGAGCAGTGTTCACACTGTTCACACGAGGTTCACACGAGTACAGTCGCGTGCACGAACACTTGAAGAAAGGTTGGGAGTCAGTCAGCCACTATACAACTGCTACAAAAACAATTCAGCTATTATTAACACACCGACTGAAAGGAAAGTGCTGGTGATCCCTTTTACATTACTGTGTTTGAGGTGTTTGCAGCATATTGTGGCAAATTTTAATTTTTGTTCCCAGTGCAAATTACGAAAGGCACAAATTGCGGCTCGTTAAATGTTATGTGGTGCTTTTGAATGGACTACATATTAGGGATGGGCGATTGATCAACCAACTTTCTGATTAATGCTTTAGTTCATTTTTTAATCGGTTGAAGTCGTGAGCAAACCGAAACAGGAGTGCCGCATTGAAATTGTGTGCATGTTGAGGACCATATTTGTGTTCAAATAACCCGCCTGACGTTACAACAGAAAACAATGCAAGTATGCTCAGAGATGACAGCGATTAAAACTGATAGGGTGGAGAAGCATTTTATTATTATTATTATTATTATTATTATTATTATTATTATTATTATTATTATTATTATTATTATTATTATTATTATTATTATTATTATTATTATTATTATTATTGTGTGGATATCATTAAACTATTATTTTTGGTCATTTTTCTTTTAAAACCAATGCTGCCAATTAATTGATTAATTAAGATTAAAGCTAGCCATTTATTCGGATTAAAACTTTTAATCAAAGCCCAGTCCTACTATGTATGCAACCTACACCTTGGCTTTATTCAAAAGGTCAGACAGTGCACATCATTACTACAATATTGTTGCGTGAGGAACACTACCACCACACAGGAATTCGAATACGCATAGATAAATTCCACAAACAGGCAGCCAGAATGCAAAGGAAGCCAAGTAAACCAGGGGAGGGCATCCACTTATTAAACAGCCATCGGTTCAGTTCTTGTGCAAGATGGATGAAGCCTGCCACTTCTGTGGTATCAAAATAGCTTGTCCGAGTTGCTGCTGCTGCTTCCTTTTTTTTCTGCCATGCTATAGGCACGTACTCAGTATGAAATGAAATCATATTTTCTACCACTAAACAAATGCGGTCTTAAGTAGGAACAAAATGCCTGAACTAAAAGCCTGCAACCCTCCTAGTTCTATTTCTTATAGGAGTTTTTGTAGAGACCAGCCACACCAGCGGTGCGAGAATATGAAATTCTTCTTTTGAAGCTGTTTTATTGGAATAGCTTTTAATAGGAACAAATATTTTCAAGTTAAAGTGCCCTCCTAAAGCACCATTCTCTTCAAAACGCGTTTTTGGTTGAGTTGGTCTACGATATTGACAAAATAAATAAAAAAAATATGAGCGCTACAAGAACAGCGCACGAAAAGAACGGACGACAAATACACCAGCTGCTTGCCTTTCTCGTCCGTTGTTCTTGTAGAGCTCATATTTTTTCAGCTCCTTCCTCCTGTTTGTTCAAACCTCCTCTTAAGAGGTTTGAAGATTCGTAAACCAATTTCAATCTTTGCGAAAGGCGAGAACAGCCTCAGGCATAAGCTTCGTCCAATGCCACAACATGCTCAAGAAAAGTGGAAGTTCAGGTGCAATTCACAGCTACATCCTCTTTGGAAAGAACTTGATGGCTATGATATAATTCCCCCTTTTCAGGAATGAGTATGCGCGCAAGTGGCGTAGATGAAATTCGCACCCGCCGCGGTATCTCAGTGGCTAAGGAGTTACGCTGCTCAGCACGAGGTCGCGGGTTCGATTCCCGACCTCTTTTCTGGTGGAGGCGAAAAGCAAAAACGTCCGTAGGTACGAGATTTCGGCCCACGTTAAAGATCCCCCGGTGGTCAAAATAATCCGGAGCCCTCCACTACGGCGCGCCTCATCGCCTGCGTTGCGTCGGCGCGTTAAACCCTACAATCGATCAAGCAGATGAAATTCGCAAGGCACCAGGTGAACTTTGTAACGGTTTGATCTGCTTTTGGGCAGCTCCACCACCGTAGAGTGTGCATTTAACGGAAGAATTTTATGACATACGATGCATGAATGGAGAAATGTTTTGTAGGATGCAGACGCCAAACACAACCCATGTACTGGCTACTTGGGTGCATTGGTTGGACACAACCGAAAAAAAACTACGTAGCTGCAATGACAGATATGTAAGACGTGACCCACCCAGCACTCGCGTGTGTGGTAAATTGCTTGCTCATGTCCTCTGCTTCTTGTCAATGCAGACATTCAGTTTAAGTGGTAGGCATGAATGCTAGTTCAGCAATCTTCACGGAAGAGAGTGATTTAAAATAAAGCACTCATAATCCCCAAACAAAGTACTGAAAAGCATGAAGTCAACATTAAAACATTTTTCGTTCGTCCGCAGTGTCCACAATGTCTGGCACCTCACTGCACCTAGTCTAGCTAGGCCTTCATGCTGTGGAAAGCAAAGATTGGCTCGCTTCCGCACATGCCTGTTCGTTTAGACCAATTAAAATTAAAGCACGCAGTTGTGAGCAAGCATCAGCAAAGACCAGGGCCGTAGCCATAATTTTTTTCGGAAGGGGTTATGGGCTATCGGAAGGCAAGAGTTTTGCCCAAGGGAACACGAATTCTCGCTTAAGCGCTGCCCGGAAAACTTTCAGAGAAGGTTCGAAACCACAACCCCCCCCCCCCACCCCTCTCGCAACGTTACTGGCAAAGACTGTACCCAAGGTCTGATGAATCTAGCACACACAAATGCTCGAGTTCACCGCCCTGCCGCGACACTTTTTGTTTTGTTTTGTTTTGGTGCAGTACGATATCGGTCATCCAAACTTGTTATGGGCCTGGTACTGGTACTACAACGGAGTTATGTTGGAGTCAGTGACTGCCGAACAGGCAACATAAGCAACACGCTTACAGCAGATACGCGACGCGTTCATCAACCAACAGCTCGACGCAACACTTGACAATCGTGTAAGCACTGTCCACAGCGGCTACGTTGACAGAAACTCGGGCATCAAACAAAACGCCAAAGCGAACCCACCGCTGCAGAAGGGCGCACTTGAGCAATAGTGATTAAAAAACACCTTACCGCAGTGCATAGCTTCTCGATGCTATGCGCAGTAACGTTGATGCTCAGCGACTTCGTGATAAAAGTAAAAACAAAAAAAAAGGCTCACGGCCCAGGAAGTGACGATGATCTTTTTATCACGTGACTTTGGGCTGTGGCGTCACGACCTCGAGCTGTTGATGGCCGGTAAGAGCGTCGCGTGCCCCGCTGGCCAATCTACTGATGATGATGGCGGCGCTTAAGAAGATGAAAATGGTGGCGCTACAGGGCCCCCCCCCCCCCCCCCCTAGCGTGAAGCGCGGTAAAGTGACAAACGTAAATGACAATGCACGAAAATGCACTATGCGCTATGTACAAGGGTGTACAATTTGTCCGTTGTCAGGAAGAGTCCGTGGGCAGTCAGTGGTCAAGTGGCAGGGGTTGACTAACGGTACGGTCCTGGCCGTCGGCGAGGTAGCGTCCGGGATGTGGGGAAACCTCTGGTGGACGAGGCTGGGAGTGGAAGATTGGACGAGTTGGTGTAGGGTGTAGCAGCCCCGGAGAAAAAGTGGCGTGAGCCGCGGCCATGGTGTAGAAGAAATGGCAATACTCAGAGAATAGGCGCTGCACAAGCATGCTCTGGCGATGCGTGCACATCGTCGTTCGGCAGCCAGTTCGACGAGGCTGACGGACTTGACGTGGAATTGTCGAGCGCGGTTTCGGGCGCAGCATCGTTGCGGAGGTTCGTAGTGCGTCCGTGGTATGACGACTCTGGTGAGCGCGACAACAGCAAGACACCCGAGTGCCGGAGCGTCTACGAGTATTTGCACGAATCCGAAGTCGCCGTCGACCGGACACGAGCCAAGGGCGTTGGGCAAGGCGCCAGCTTGGGGGCGTGCACTGATGGAGCCCCTGCGACGAAACTCGCTTTGACGACTGTTGCTTAGGACGTCGGTGGCGACGTCGGCGGCGCCGAATAACAGACTTTGTCTGGTCGGGCGATTGTGCGGTCGCGGTCTGGTCATCCTGCACGTCGCGGTTTACGGGGCAATCTTGGGGCACGTTATGTAGAGCAGTGGCCGCGGCTGTGTTGTTGGTGTCCGCGGACAGGGCCACAATGTACGATTCACCTGAGTCAGGCTGCGATTGCAGTGGAGCTGGGCATTGCGTCAACGCCGTGGTGCACTTCATGTGCAACGCTGGCGAAGCAGGTGACGAGGTTCGGAAAGATAGCACGGTCACGGAGCCAAGGCGCTCACCGGAGCCCTCGCCTGGAGTAGAAGAAGCGGTCGAGGCGAGCTGTGGCAAATGGTTTTCTGCAGCAGACGCAACAACGTGTGGGACTGCGCCACGGTGTTGCGTCGAGTTGTCTAAGTGAAACGCCAATTCGGAAGTGCCGCAAGTCGTAGTCGGGGCTCGCGCTTGTTGGTCAGGCGAGGGTGCACGGACCTGCCGGCGACGTGTAATCCACGGATGCCGTTGGAAGGCGTGGTGGTGTGAACAAAGGCGTTTCTATACCGTAGTGGTTTAGGGCAGCGGCCTTCAAGTCGTCATACGGACCGGGTCCTGGGGTCGGCAGCTGGATCTGTTCAACGAGGTCAGCAGGTAGCTTCTGTAGTGTCACGAGGTACCTGATTTCCGGGGAGCAGATGTTAGTTACATAAAAATGGCTCTCCAAGATGACGAACCATGCTGCGTGGTTTGAGATGGAATCAAACGGGATCAGCAAGGAAAGGTCTGGGAGGGCGGGGAACGTTCTTCGCGTGCCGTCGTCCGCGTTGTGGCTGGGGAAGCAGCGTTGCGAAGCCATGGCGAAGCCGCTTGTCGGGTCACCAAATTGAAGACGGCCGATGAGGCGGTGCGGCCGAGCCCACGTTTATTTCAGTTGCGCTGGCCGTGCCACGATAAGGACGAGGCGCGTAGAACGCGGGTGCCGTTTCCGAGGTGTGCCGGGTGCCGAGTGTTGAGTGCTGCGTGTCCTCAGTGCCCCTCTGGCCAATCTACTGATGATGATGGTGGCGCTTAAGAAGATGATGATGGTGGCGCTACTGATAGGCAGGCAGGCGGGCGGACGGGCGGGCGGGCTGGTAGAGAAGTCACACTGAAAAACATAACAATATTTATTCTAATGTTTCGACGGGGGGCGGGTCTTTTTCAAAGATACAAATAGTGCAGATCAGTTGGGTTTGTATACATTTCAGTTGAGGGCGGGCCAGGAAGGTGTATCAAGCAAAACGTAGGCTCTACGGGACACAGAAGCATACCAAGCCCCAGAACGCCAGGGGTGGGGGAAAAAAGTGGTGCATTGTGGAAAGGGGCGTATTCAAGACAGGCGAATCTATAGGATAACAGGAAAGGGTTACATGGCACTGAAGTCACCACGAACGTGAGGGGCTAAGGAGGGGCTCGTGTCCTGCTTGTTTCTTGACCTGCTTCTGGCGACTGCTGCCTGGTACGGCAACCTGCCGCTATTTTTTGAAAACATTGCTGCCACATGTAGGTATCAGGGCACGGGAGTTTCAAAAATAAAGATCTATGCAAAGAACCAGAGGAAATTGACTGGTTAGGAGAAAACGGAGGGAGAGCCCAGAGTTAATTACGGACGCCTAGAGCAAGCGTTAACAAGAAAAAAGGAAGGAAGAGGGGGATTGAGACAGGGGAGGGGGTTTTTTACCCGGAGGGGCGCGGGAACCGCAACGGGGGAATGAGGGGATGAAAGAGGTTCGAAGAAAGCCCCAAACGACACATTGTTTCACATGAAGTGAAATCGCGGAAACGTTTTCCTGTGTAAAACGCAACAGCCGTCCGCGAGGCGGACGCAGAAAGGCAATGTCATGCTATGCAAGGACAATAAAATGCAAAGTAACGCTAATTCAACCTAGATCACATACATACCGAAAAAGCAGTGGATATAAGGCTAAAAAACACATACAAAAAGTGAGATATACAGTGCCACATGAATTTCTCGAAGAACATTCACCCAAGATCATATTCCCTTGCATACCCGCACACAGACGCACAGAAAAAACTATACAGAACACCACCACAAAAAAGACAAGCGGTTTTATCTTCCCGATAGCAATTGTTCAGTGCAAAAGGACGCAAAATAATAATAATAATAATAATCAATCAATCAATCGTTTATTAACGTGCCCAGGAACAGCCGGAGGGCCTTTGTGCTGGCGCACAAAGAAAAAAAAGGCAATGTAAGATGCCCACACCTCACACGTAATGCAATTAAAGCACAGCGATACTGACACACACACACACACACACACACACATATTACACACTGTCGTACACCCGAATATACATGCACCCACATAAAACACAAACACACATATACACACAAAAACAAGTACAGTGCCTTGCAGTAAGGCATGTGACATCACGCCAGTGGTCGTCATACACAGATAATTTCAAAAATATACATAAATGTTAACAAAGTTGAGTTGCACGGAAACGGAGTGAATCAAGATAGCTTATATGCAAGAAAAGGAGCATGGAAGGAATGTACCTGTAGAGAAAACCAGACACGGAATAAGGGGAATATATAAAAACGAAAATCTTGTGTGTCATAACTTCATGCTCAAGTGACCGCGTGTGAACAGAGGATAAAAAAGGTCACTTACATGACAAGCTCACAGACATGTTTGCGGAACTGTGTGGAGGAACTATTAAATATGTCTATATATTCGTTGTACTAATTGTACGTACACTGGAGGTGAAACATGGGGCACAAGCCACGCAGACAGCTCGGATTAAAAAATGTGTCGTGTCTTCTGGTGGATTTTCGCGGCACATGGAGTGTAACATGTTGCAGCATTTCACCACAAGACACTGTGCCGTGAATGATTTTGAACAGGAAAAGAAGATCAGCCTTAATACGTCTGGAGTTTAAGCACGCTAGCATCGGTATAGAGAATGACCCAAAAGTGTTATGGCTAGCGAAGCGATGATTGAAGATAGAGATAAACTTTTTTCTGGACACTTTCAATATGCATACAGAGTGTTTTGCATGTGCCATTCCATACCACAGAAGCATACTCGAGCTGCGGACGACAAATAGTCGTGTACAGCTTGAGAAAAGAGCCCGGCTCCTTGAACGTCTTTGATAGGCGACATATAACGCCAAGAGATCAGAGGGCCCGCCGAGTGACCTCCCGGATGTGCGGGGAGAAGCTAAATTTACTGTCGAAATTAACACCAAGATCCTTAACCTCCCCAACACGTGGTAGTGCTTCACCGTTAATGTTATAGGAGAACAATATGCTGTCAGTTTTTCTATGTAGTGTAGGTCATTACCTTAGTTTTTGATGTATTAATAAGGAGTTTCTTGCGTGAGCAGCAATCTGAAAAAGACGTGATCGCTCGTTGGAGAGCGGAACAGCTTGCGGTGTTTGAAACGGCCTTAAATATTTTGACATCATCGGCGTATAAGAGAAAGTGACAATCATGAATTACTGAGGAAACATCATTTATAAAAATTGAAAAAAGAAGCGGCCCCAGAAGAGATCCCTGAGGGACACCAGTTGTGGCCTCGTAGGAAAGGGAGACTGCCGTTTGCATGCACGAAGCTGGACCTATCTGATAAATAAATAGATAAAAGGGATGTGCTGGATGGTTGTAAATCGAGTTGACACAGCTTTCTAAATAATATATCATGGCAGACGACATCAAAAGCCTTGCTCAAATCGAAGTAGACGACACCGAGTTGTCCTATTCCCTTCACAGATCCGAAGCATGCAGCATAAAATTTACAAAATTAGTGGTGGTCGATCTCCAAGCGAGAAAGCCATGTTGCTGAGGTAATAATATAGTTTTTACGCTTAAAGAGGGTAGTTTATGTAGTACAGTCTCAAAGAGTTTTGAATCAGCGCAGAGAATAGAAATCGGGCGGTAGTTTGTGGGGTCTAACTTTGACCCTGACTTAAATATAGGAACAACCCGCGCAATATTCCAACGAGTGGAGAACTTACCGGTATTGAGTGACGTTCGAAATATATGCGCCAAGACCGGAACAAGACCCCCAAATGCCTTCAGTACTGCCGAAGGATTGCCATCAGGGCCGCACCAAAATGATTGCTTAACTCGCTTTAGAGCTCTTGATACAAGACTTTCAGAAATAAAACATTCTGAGCTTTTATCATACCCCGGAAACACTTGAGGGGGGCAGGTTGCACTTTTCTTGCCGAATACTGAACTGAATTGTTGAGAAAAGGCATTAGGAACGTCAGGAATGATGTCACCCCTCTCATCAATGACGTTAATATCTCCTGGGTTGTTTTTGGAAGTGTGTGCACGGACATTACCCCAGAAAGCTTTAGCATTGCGTGGCGCATCATCTTCAACCGCTGCAATATAACTGGACCTATCGCGCTTAAGCAGATTTTTACAATGCGACCTGAGTTGACGAAACTCGCTCTGCACCTCTCTTGGCCAGTTTTTTTTTTTTTTTGCTTGTTTGTGAGCTCGATTCTTTCTACCAAGGGCCTTTCTTAGTTCAGATGAAAACCAGTATGAATAATTGCTACTTTTTTTAGTTTTTTTTAGGTACAAATCTGCTTAAGCCATTGTGAAGAACATGGGTGAAAAAATCAGTCATTTCGTCAGCGTCATTGAGGGTGTCCAATGGTGACCAATCCGTCTCAGCAAGCAAGTGAAACAAGCCAATATAGTCCCCACGAGCGAAGTTGTAACCACAGACACCTGGTGTGTTGACGGGAGGACTGTGGTGGGCAAGGGATACATTAGAAATTGAAATGAGTAAGGGGGGTTGAAGCCTGTCAGGTTTTACGAGGTCAATATTACTACGCGACACCTTACGTGTTCCATGTTAGTAAAAGACAAGTCCAAAACGTTTCCACGCAGATTACTAATGAAGTTGCATTGCTGTAACGAAGTGAAAGAAATAAAACCTAGCAAAATATCACACTTCTGTGATATCGGATGGAACGCCCCATCAACCGAGTTTCCCCTGCAATGCCGGGTGCGTTAAAGTCACCAGTTATCAGAAAATTGGGATCACTGTGAGAGGTTACAACATTTTCTATTGAATTTAGGGTATGTTTGAAATCAGTGGCGTTTGTCTGGCGTGGTATGTAGTAAGTGCATAGTAAGAGGCGTTTACCCCGAGAGCAAAGCACCTCTAACCAGATAGACTCAGTTTCCTATTCAAGGTCCAGGCGCCATTTACATTTAATCGAATCGTGTAGGGCAACCAATACGCCACCTCCCCGTTGTTTGCCGCACGAAGGGTAACGGTCATGCCGAAAGACTTGGTGGTTTGGGGGGAAAGAAGGAATTAGAGCTAATGTCCGGGCACAGCCAGGTTTCTGTAAGAATTATTACTGAAAAGCAAGAAGAAACTACATTAGAAAAAATTTCGACAGATTTAGTACGTAGTCCACGGACATTTTGGTAGAAAAAATCAAAACTGCAGTTACTCGACATCGAAACTGTGTTCCGCGACATAGATCATTTGTTCACACAACTCACCGCGGAAGGGTTTAAACAGGCAATGCCGCGTCCAAAGCGCAGGGACTCTGTTGTTTTGCTTTTGCAAAGGTGCACGCTCCACGTGCGTCATTCCATGAACTCCGTGTTCAGGGGAAAAAATCGGGAGATAAAACAAGTTTTGTCGACAGATTTGTTCGTGGAGCGATCGCATTGTATTCCATATTTTTCCTGCGTGGCATGTGCAGGTATTGTTGCGCCTGTTGTGGGGATCTTAATTGGGACTACTCCCAATTACGCGAGCACGTAGCCCGCGATCCCCTCTCCCAGAAGGGCGAGGATAGCCCCTCGCGGCCTCTCCTTGCAAGGGGGTACGGGCTGACCAATGCGCGCCGGTCCGCGGGCCACGTGGGGCGTGACGTAGTGGCCCCGCCGAAGGGCTCGCGGCGGCGGGCGCGCGCTTGGGTCGGACCCAGGAGAGATTGGCTGGGTGCCGACTCCGACAGGTACTTCGTGCTTGCACGCTCCTCGCTCGCTTCGGCCTGAGCGACCGCCGTTTTCTCACTTCCGTGAGGTCGGCGAACGTACCGGGAGTTGGATTTCTCAGTCAGTCTGGTGGTCGGTTCCGGTCATAACCGGGCCCATCACCCGCAGCGTTTCGGTGGCTTACGCCACTGGAACAACAGCTGCCGATTACCCCCCCTGCGCGTCGGGCTCTGTGGCTTGAAGCGTACGGTCGGCGGGTACCCCCCTCTCTGCCCCAGGGCTAGGAGTGTAATACCAGGGCTGGTTGTTGTACCGTGGATTACCCGGAATAAAACCACGTTCTGAGGAGCTACTTCGTCTCCGCGGAGTGACTGCGCACGCGTGGCGAGGGCCGCCGCGGCCGTCTACGGCTTGGCTCGCTCGAACCCATGGTGGGCACCTTGGCAGGCTGCACTGCATTACAGAAGTGAGGCCCACACTGTGCACTGAAATGACGACCGTTCCTGAGGAAATGACGATCGCCCTTTGTCCACCCTGTTCAGAGCCTCAACCTTAGCAGCAAGGCGGACTTACTAATAACATTTCAAGACCGCTTCCAACATTCCACAAATAATAAGCTTAAGCGCGTGCCTATCGTGAAATTCCTCATAGCAGATTGAAATGTTGTGCTGACATGGGCAGGGCATGCTTTAACGGCGGCGTGAATCACAAAAAATGGGTTTAGATTGCGATGTGGCGTGGCTACGCAGCGCAAGTGTGAAGGCCCGTTCGCACTTCCGATTGGAGCGATAGAAGCGACGCGATTGCTGTCCGCGGCGACAAAAATTGGTCGAGACCAAACGAACAAGGAAATCGGCAAAAATATCGTCGCTTCTACCGCTCCAGTCGCAAGTGTGAACCGGCCTACCATCGTCCAACCAGAAACACATGTAGGTCATGTAATTCTGTTGTATTTGCCATGGAATGCACTACTTGTGATGCCTAACAAAATAAGCGGTATTCAAAAAAATCGCGCCAATCCACCCCGTGAATGTGGTTGGAAAGCAAAGCTGTAAACGGCACCCATAACGATTACTCATGCGACGTCACTTAAAATCCCTCACATCGCTCTACACATAGGAAAACCAGTAAGAAGTGAAATTCACTTAACCACACCATTTATTACTTCAAAGAGATATTCTTGGTAAGGTTACATCAATGCATGATGCTTGAACGGGGTTTGGTTGAGTTGTATTGGTGTAGCAGGAGTGGAAACTTTTTTTTATAAAATCTAAGTAAGCTCCTACCCGGTGTTAGACGATCTGACTTCTCCGTCTCTGCGCCGCGGACGGAGGCGACGAGACTTGCGGCTGAGAAGGAGGAGGAAGAAATACTTCTGTTCAGATTTCTGAACGGCCAAGGAGTGCAGCCTTGGGGAGTGGTTCCTTCTTCTGTGGGGCCCATATGCAGTACGCGCGGCCTGTGTTCTGTCCACCCACTGAAGCTGGGTCGGTAGAGAGGGCCTGGACAGCAGCATCTCCCATTTCTCTTGTTGGGTAGTTGACGGAAAGAGAGGAGGGTGCTCAGGGCTAAAGTCGCACACCCCGATTACGGGGCGGAGTATTTCTACTTCTGAGAAAAATTTACATTCAGCGTCGTAGCGATTCGGATGCATTACGTGAAGACGCGTAGGCTGTGGGAAGGAGCCCGGATTGTATGAGCCGTAGGGTAGTTTGTTGTTCTCTGGAAAGGTCAGGGTAAGGCGAAGGTACGGTCTGTCTCAGAAGGCGATAATGCTGGATTATCTCCCTGGACATGACAAGCGGGTGACTGTCCTCGTGCAGCTCCATAGCACGGGAGGTAAAAGCGCAGGCTTGTTGGGTGGGCGTATGTGTTGCCCCCCATTGAAGCGTGAGGCGGTGTCCAGATGAGCTGAATGGAACCGTTTGGGGAGTGGTTTTTTAGCACGCACAGTGCAGGTCAGGACACCCAAACCGACTGGTAATTCCAGTAGGCTTGCTGGGAATCGGTGACTACCCTCCGAACCCCTGGTTGAGTGAGAGCCAAGGTGATGGCTGCCTCTTCTGCTGCCGTCATTTGTTGGGTCCTAAGCGATCGGTACACACAATGAGGTTGATTCTGGAGGTAGCCACGATGATGGCGTGTTGCTGCCCTCGATGTTCGGAGAAGTCTGTGTAGATAACTGTATGAGCCCCATCGAGGGTGGTGTTTAGCGCTTGAGCCCGTGCTTTTCGTTGACCCTGGTCATGTGAGGGGTTCATATTTCTAAGCAAAGGGAGCATCTTTAGTTTTAGTCGCCAAGAGTCTGGGAGTACGTCAAGCGGCGTGACATTCTGGGCTGCCCAGCCAATCTGGTGAAGCATGCGGTTACCCACCGCAGTTCTGAGTCGGACCTTCTGGTTAGAAAGATGGCCTTCTATCAGCTCTTCCACCATGTTTTGGAGCCCATGCTAAGCAGCCTCAGTGTGGACGCATTCATGAGAAGACCAATGGCCTGCTCAACCGCCTTTCTAATCATTATATAAAGCATCTCTATGTCTTCCTTGTCGAGAAGAAGATAGGGGTTTGTCGTAAGTAACACTCGAGACGACAAAAGCTTCAATTAATCGAAAGGTACCGGATTCTTTTAGTCCTCGCTTCTTGGTGGCAACTCGCCTGATCATGTGTATGATTAGATTAATGCTGTTTTTGAGGCGCTTCAAGGAGATGCACTCTTGGTGTTGGCCTGGAAATGTAGGCCCAGGATCTTGATGCTGGGGTTTGGAGTGATGGCCTGGTCATCAAGGAGTATTTGAATGTATTCCTTGATTTGTCGTGAGGGCGGACGACAAGGAGCTGTGAATTTTTACGTGAACACTGGAGGTCACAGGCTTTAGCACATTGGCGTACTAGAAGAGAGATGCCATGGATTGGTGTGAGCTTCCTTTAATTTTTGTAACTCTTAGTACATGAGCAAGGTGCGCACAGGGCCGCTAGACGGGCGTGAGTGGTCTTGTGACGCTTTCACGTGGCATTCAGCGAGAAGACAGGGGGTAAACCCGTTGATGTGCTTGGTGAGTACACCATTTGTCTTCCCGTGTTCACGTGGGCTCGTAGCTGAATCGGTAAGACAACGGGCTCTCGCTTTGTTAGTCTATTAGTTGCACGTTCGATTCCCGGCGGTGCCAGCTAATTCTTTTATTTGTTCGCTGGAGTTTTCTGGTGACACCAACGGTCGCGAAAGAACCCTTGGGGGGTAGAGGTAGAAAGCTTTGCTTTAAAAAGAAAAAAAGAAAAACACCGAGACTCGTTTACGCCTCGAACTAGAACGCTTCGTGCTTCGAAGACAAGAGTCTTTTACAGCAAATCTGTATACCTCTACCCCCCCCCCCCCCAAACTGTTTCATCTCCGTTAATCAGAACAGCATTCCCCTTTACGCACAGCAAGCGATGCAGGTAGCGTAATGTCGTCGTCAGGCATTTGGTACACAGCATAACAGAACACACGAAATCAACAGACTTCCGAAGCGGCGAGCCCTACGTTCCACACAACGATGCGGCGAAATGCGGCCGAGTTCACGTTCACAAAAATTAGGCGGGCAAAGAAACGTCTTCAACTCCCGATGACATGATGCCGACCGTTTTAACGCTACAGGACGCTCAGTTTGCGCCGTATTTGGTATTTGTCCCGCGCGAACTTTGTAATAGTCGCAATGTTTATTATGGAACAACAAGCTTGGCATGGCTTCAGTTGACTTTGGGGCAGGCTTGATAAAAAAAATGTTGCGGTACGTTAAAAATCGGCATCAAAAATATGTGTTACTAGGTTCATAGCCTAGGTTTTTTGTAGACCAGATCACGAACCTGTGGACAAACCACGCAGAAAACGCTAAGTTGGCCTGCCACCCGCAAATGTTTGTAGACCAACCACCTACAAAACAAATAGGGTAAGTCTCGTGCCCCACGTGGGGTACGAGATCTAGCCCCCTCGCGGTGGCTCCTGCCCCGCAGAAGTGACGTCAAACTAAACTAGTCACGTGACTTCCTGTTTCGTCACTTTTTTTTTTTGCACATTTGAAGACGTTGTTGTGCGTCAAGTGGGATTCCGGCCTTGGCTCCAACCGCAAGCCTGCGCAACGTTACAGCCTTGCACAGCGGCTGCCTCGCGGCGCTTTTTTCTTGTTGGGAGGATTGTTTGCAGTTATTTATTGAGTATTTTTCGTGAACTTGCTGCTGCTAGTCTTGGTAAGCCTAACGCATCCTATTTTGTGCTATTTTGGCAAGCTGCTTCGCCCCGCTTTTTTTCGTGCTCCTTTTGTTGACGTTAAATATGTTGCTAGCTTCATATTGTCTTGCAGTTCGCGTGCCATCGGCTTTATGCTCCTGCATTCGTTGTCTACTTGTTCCGATCGCTACTTGCATTCCAAGCCTTGTATTTTGATTCTGGCGTGAAACGTGTAACGTGCGGATCAGTTTTCCAGCGCTTTGCGCCGTGGCTAACGAGGTAGCTGACTTTGATGACGTGATAACGCGAGCAACGCAGTGTCAGCCAACGTTTATAGATGTCAGCGGCGTCAGTGTGCACGAATCAAGTATCGTCAGGTAGCGCAGGGCATCGTCGAACGCAATCCGTCTTCGCATGTAGCCTGTTCTGCAATTTTTCTCGCGGGGCACTGCAAGAAACTTTACTACCCCGCGAAACGATCCATGCACGCTGCATGCAGGGAGCGCAGCTCCACTTTCGTGGGTGGCCTGGTGAATGGGAGAGCCCAGCAGCCGCCCGTCCATGGGCAGCATAGGTACTCAGCTATCGCTGAAACCAGCCGCTCACTGGCTGGCTTCCTGTGTAAGGAGGCTCAAGCTCCAAATGTGCAAGTTCGGGAGAAGTCAAGCCGATAAGATCGCCGTTTGTGCCAAGCTTGACACTTGTGTTGAATAGTGCTTTGAAGTTTGGTGTGCTCAAGGTAAACAAGTGGCTCTTGTTGTTCATCAATGTTTTTCGAATTTGTTGCTTCGAATAATACTATTGTGCTTTCATGATATGCAAGACTTCAAATGAGCTGCGAATTCTAAGCAATCTGTAGGCAGCCATTATTGAATGCACAGGAAACAATGTTTTGTCTACCTTGAAATTTTCTACATAGGGTACGTGGAACTGCCAGCTAGCAAGTTTAATGAAAGGTTGTTATCTGCTCAATTATAGTAAAGAGGTAGCAAGGGATAGATAGGATAGCCCTCCCTCCTCACCAGTTGATCGTCTGGCAGCGTCTCACAACTTCCTTCACAATTACCGAAAGGTCCGCATGTATTTTATTTCCTTAACCTTTGCCCCACTGCCTTCTGCCTTCTTCAACCCGGTTAGTCAACAAAACTTCATCCTGCATCTGTTCTGATTATGTATTTTGGTACGCTAGTTTTTTGTTTACTCGTGTTTGGCTTGGAAGTCAACATAACCAACAACAATACTTTCATGCCCACTCAGTTGAATGGCCAGTAATGGTGAGAGCTTCTCTCGAAGGCTTACAGTGGATTCACGAATTTTGATTGACTGTGACATCAATGTACCCATCCGGAGCACCCTGTGGAATTCAACTTGACGTTAATACTTCTGTTCACAGCTGGTAATTGTCTGCTCTGTGCTTGGGGGAGGGGGGGGGGTGAACAGTAAAAGTTTCTAATTGCAAGGAGATATTTCACGTTCTTTTGCTTTTTAACTCTGTGCTGTGTAAAAAACTTTCGGCTAATTGCTTAAGTGACTATGCTTAGTCGTAAGGGTCATAATGCAGTGTCCCATATTTTGTTTGCAACGATGCATACCCAGTAGAGCCCAACTGCTAGAAAGCACATTCTCTGGTGGTGGTGATTAGCTTGAAAAAAAAAAGGGGGGCACTGAAACTATTGTTTAAGCTAACAAGCCTAAAAAACAGGTTATGGAGCACATCTAAGAGGGAATGGTTCTTGTACAGCTTGACATTATCCTCTCCCGGGAGTACTTAATACCTTGTGCAGGAACTGGAGCCGAGGACACCTATGTGGACGTGAATGTCTTTATTGGTGTTTGTGAATTCGCAGTACAGCTGAAAGCTGTATGTATCCTGGAAGGCTTCAACAATAAAACGACTCCAGTGAACGTACTTCTGCTTTGGTGTCAATGGGCAGCATGTGAGCATTGATAAGTGCTTCGCTGTTGACATTTTTGTTAGACAAAAACAGGCTTGATCAGGCACTGTAGCAAGTCTTCATGAAAAAACACAGGAAAGAAACTGGACAAAAAAGCTGCGAACACATGGACACTGTTCATTACAGCACCTTTCCTTGTACTTCAGTACTGTTATTGTCGCTGTATTTTTCCCCAAAATATAAACCAACTCTCCCAGATTCACACCTTCAGACAGATAGCAAACATGGTGTTTGTCAATGACAAGTGATTCTACCAAAATTCTGTGGCTGTGAAAAAAGTCAGTGAGTAGCTCTACTTTCTCTGCACAGTCTGTGGTGTGAAGTTCCTTTTCCAAAAAAAACGCAAGGGTTTCTTGGCACAATACTCAGAAAAAATGCCAAATAAGCAAGTGATGCCTTCTAGCACTACACTACAGTCCTGCAGTAAAGCCAAACAACCAAGTGATCTTTTGGCTTGAGTGCAGAGCTCTGCAGAGAAGCCAAGAAAGATTCCTTTTTGTTGACACCAAAGCTCTGCTGGAAAGCCAAACTTGTGGCTTCTGTCATTGCTGATTTGCTGTAAGACGGGCATGTGAATGTATTGCAGTAAGGCATTTGTTCCTTCATATCTAGATAAATATGAACCAGGCTGGCTGTGTAACAAAAACGTCAAGTGAGGTAACAGCCAAATGTTTTATGTAAAATGTTAGAATACTGTTTGTTATAAATAGCAATTAATGTTTTAATATGGTTTTGACAGTAGTTAAGTGACCTGTTGGAAATCATAGGCTAAAACTAAACAGAAGCAATGTTTCATACAGCTGCAATCGTGTGAATTAGCAAAAGAATGGTTTGGGCCCTAAATTCAGCAGGCATGTTCCAGCTGGGAATGTGTTTGTAGAGCACAACAATAATAAAGACATGGGAAAAAAAGGTGAGCTGAGTTGAGTTACCCCCAAAGTATTGGTAGACAGTTAGAATGCTTACAAAAATTTATAAATAGTTTGGATACCCTGAAACAATAGGGGAAACTTCACTTGCACTGGTTTTAAGTTTTTTGTACTGAGCTTAATGTACCCCACACAACACCATAGAAGAATGTTACGCCTGCATGGACACAGCAGCGTTTAAGGTATAACAGTTTTATTTGAGCAGAGGTAAATAAGAGAATATTCCATAATCAATCCATTTATACGTAAATTAGAAAAAGTAGGGTTTTTGAAGTGAAGCTCGGAAGCATACTAAATGAAAGGGACGAATGGCGAGTTGATGTTGTTACTAATCTCAAATTTCAACTCAACCACCTTGCCGGAAACAAACCCCTTCCATGGAGGGAGTGTGTGTAATCGCAAGATTTTTTAGAGAAAAGTTTGTGAATGCACTGTACACATAGGCCAGAAGGTATTTTGACACCCCAGCCGAGGACTCAGTCGTCAGCGCTCTTTTCTGCTGTTTTGATGATCAAGGGCTGTTTGTTCAGGAACCACCCCCTTTTCTCCCTTTGGCCACCATCTTTCTCAGTCACTGCATTCATGTGCTTGCTGTGGGAGCGAGCTAACATGAGGACCACCTATAGGCAGGATTACCTCAGGCTCGCACAATTGCTGGAGAGGCTAAACAATGTTTTCAAGATCCCCAACTGTGAGCTTGCAGTTTTTTTTCCGAAAAAAACGAAGACATCTAGATAGGCCTTTGAGAGCTGTCTGAAATCACAAAAGTGAGTAATTTGTGCCCAAATTGGCCAGCTAACTCACTAGTCGACCCACACGTTGAATGCCTCGCATAAAAATCAAGAGACTCACTGCATTGGCTTATTACATGGCATTGTGTGGCTGGGCTTCTTGTTTCCACCTATGAAGCCTGTTGGTTGTGTTAGTGTGCAGTCCTGCTGTCAAACTTCTTTTGAGACTTGCACTGCCCTGGAGTGTACCACCGTGGATTCCTTGGAATTTATGTTGGCCATGAAAAATCCTAGTAAATCGTTACAAGCCCCTGAAGCTGGCTGGCAAGTGGGCATTTGTTTAGCGACCACTGTTTAGGGGCACAGTAGGCAGGCTGTTGCAGAGGCTACGAAGAAAAAATACAAGGTTCGTTCAATAAAAAAACTTCTTTGCCCAAAAAACAAATGACATCAATTTTATGGCAAACTTCAAACAAATAAGATAGTACAGAAAATGTGTAGAGCAGTGAAAGTTCCATACACACTTTCCAGCTATTTCTCTATGACATCACAGAATCTTGTTTGTGCAATTGACAGCCACCAACCTAACCCACCGCAAAAAAAGCATAACTGGGCAATTTCAGTGGGGCCTCCATTCCGTTTGATCGTATCACTTGAGTGCTAACGTACAGTTAACACACCGATAACAGCATTTACAGTGCACGTCCATATGACGTCACTCGTGCCCATATTACATCAATGCAGTTTGAAATTGGGATGTTTTTCACCATTTCTTGGTTAAACTCGCACCATTACAGCTTTGACCTCTGCCTATCAATTACATTTGCAGTGTGCTCGCTGCTCATACCCATGGACAAAAACCATCCGCTGAGGCTTTCACGTTCCAGGCGCATCTTCAGATTCTCTTTGACGTTGACTATTGAGCCTGCGTAGAACCCATGGGTTTTCATATGCTGGAGACATGATGGTCGGCCAAGTGTATACCGATCCTGTTACCGTCTGTACAGCTTCTTCTCTGACCCTATCGGCTGGGTGTCCTAAATTAAGTCCCTTTGCATGAGGGGAATCGGTAAAATCTGGCCAACATAGCCACATATACAGCGACGAGAAGGTTATGCCAATGCAGCAGCTATGGCATGAAGCGCCTAGCTAGTGTACCTTTTGGAGGACCCAGTTCCTAATTTGTCGTAGCATCATGTGCGTGCCAATGTGAGGAGCTGAATGCATGATGGAAACTACCCAGCCACAATCTGGGCCACGGGATACGAGACTGCCAATGTTCTCACTCTTTCACATCCTTTGTATCGCAGATGTATTTCTGCCACATTTTACTGTAGTGAAATGGCTCACCACTACAGCTGCGATAATTTCTTCTGAAAAACCTTTTCAAGCGCTGAATACCATGCATTTATGATGCAAGAAGCTCATGATCACCAGACCTTTCCGGGCACAAAACGTATTTCGGGGTAAACAATTTTAAGCCACAATTCAATCCACTCGAAAATATATACAAAAAACGCGACAAACCGCCGATTTTCGGGTCTTTTTTTGCTAATCTCCTTAAAGGGGAAACTACTGTGCTGGGTTGTACGCGGTACATGTGTGGGAACACCAATGATTACCTTTTCTAGCTATCCGTGGTTTGCACTTGTAATGCGCACATGCGACCAGTAAAACATCAGTGGCCGCGTCTATCCTACGTCCTGAGCAGTGTAAGTTCCGCGCTGCTGTCATTTTGAAAACACACCGCGATTTCAGGCCACCCATTTAAGCATTCTGAACTTGCCGTGGTGCAAACTGTTGATAGCAGATGCCGCCGCGCGGACATGCCGCGTCAGGCTCACATAATCACGCTAGGACGGTGTCTTTTCTTGCGTGGGACGTGGGTTGTTCGAACGGGGCCACTCGGCTGCGCGATGTCGTAGATCTAACGCAGGTACCATCGGCATACAGCAGGCGGTCACAGGTCAGCATTACTCGAGAGCGGATTTCGCTACCGTGTGGAAAGGCTGGCTTGGTCCCCGCATACGGCAACGTTCTCGCACATTCTGATAGTGCTTCTAACTCTATCAACTCTGCTTCATCTACGTTGTCGACTAAGAAATTCAGGCATTCAGGGCTTTCGGCACTTTCGGATACGCCATACCGCCATCATCGGCGGCTTCCGCAAGAACGAACAAAAAAATTCTTTGATAAAACTTCTAGCAAATGAGTGGCTTCCTAATTTTTTATTAAAATGTAAAAAAATGTGCTTTTTGTATTCTACTACGCAATATAATAGCAATTGCTGTTAATATGACGTCACTATGACGTATTTATGACGTCACGCGGGGCAGGAGCCGTTGCGAGGGGGCTAAATCTCGTGCCCCGCGTGGGGTTCCAGACGCTGCCAAACAAATATTAAGTGAACGTGGCCTTCTCTACCACGATTTTGGCAATCTTGGTCCACAGAACAAAGCTGAACATTAGGTCTCTTTTTTTTTGCCTGCTCAAAGCAGGTCTGAGCAGCTTCAAGCAGCCCAAAACTGCTCCCGCCATAGATCTTCTATGGGCAAATAAAATACGGAGCTGCTTGGAGCTTCTTTGAGCAGGCAAAAAAAAGAGACCAATTATCATGTGGTCTGGTCCACGGAATAAAGCCCAAGGTCATCCTGTGGTCTGGTCCACAGAATAAAGCTGAACATTATCCTGTGGTCTGGTCCACAGAATTTAAGATGAACATTATCCTGTGGACTGGTCCACAGAATAGGCACTGCGTTTAAAAAAATGGCAGCTGTTGTACGGTTACCTCGCTGCGATCTCCTCGCCGTGATTTTTGTCTGCCGTTGCAGCGGTGCATCTGGAGAGCACTCACGGTGGTGTGCAGCGTGTGATTGAGACGCTGAGTGTGTGCGGCCGCCTTATTTGCGCGTAGTGCGTTACGACGGTGAACACGGGCGTTCTGCATCAGTTGTGCCGCCTCGATTTGCGAGAGTGATGAGTGCGCTCGCGACAAGCTTCTGCGCTGCATTTCATTAGAGCATCGTGTTGAGGCCGCTGGGCGTTTCGTCTCCGACGTGCGAGTGCGCGTATGCCTTCAACATCAAACGGCGGTGCTATCATGGCCAGCCGCGAACGATCGTTCGCACGAAACTCTTGTCGCTCACCACACGGTCATTGACTAAGAAATATCAAGACAAGACTATTGGCGGTGAGCGCGAACACGGGCGGCGCTGCGGAGCACGCCTCCGTGACGTCAGCTTAGGGATTCTCGCATTTGTCGTCTGCTTCACTCAGGCTCGCTCTCCCTGCTGTTTCTTTGCGCTCGGTCAACGTCCGATGCTTGACCGCACCAGAATTGGCGTGTGGGTAACATTTTATCATAATAATAGGCTTAAAGTGTGAGTTGAAGTATAGTTTTAGATACCGCTACGGAAGAAACATTTCCGGCGTCGCCCCCTTCCTTACGAAGCCGGTCGTGTGCATAGCGCGACGAGTCGGAGCTAGGCGTCAGCTTCTGTATTAAGCAATTTTTCGAAAAGGGAACAGTCAGCTGCAATAATAAGCGACAACAGCGAAAATGAAAGACCAAAACAAATTCTGGCCTTCAGGGCTATCGGCTTTGGCAGAAGGCATTATGATTCCCGGTAATCATATGTGTGGAAAAACAGTTTTTGCGACCTTGCCGAACGCTCGAAAGTATCACGTCACATTGTATCACATCACTTTACTTTGTCATGACATGAATTAAAGTTTGCCGACCTGCACTATAGGCTGCAAAAACTATAGGTTGAGTTCCAAATAACCCACTGTGTGTATAGGCGCGCGCTGGTTTTGTACGAGGCTTCTAACCAGTAGGAGGTTCATTGAGCAAAACGAGTCCCGTCTACGTTAAAGAAACAAACACACTCTGTTTGTTCAGACCTGGAGGGATATTTCGGTACATTTTCCACAGCCATATCCTCCCGATATTCGGATATGCATTACAGGAAAACTGCACTCAAGAGGAGGAGGAGGAAGAGGAGGAGGAGAAAACTTTATCCAACAATGAAATCGAGCTGGTTAGTGGGCCGGGTCCTCAGTCAAGGACAAGAGAGTAAAAGCAATTTTCTTTAAATCTTAGAACGCCATCCCGAGTAGAATAGGATTTGTTCTTTGCGCCTGGAATGGTTGGAAAACAATAAAGACCTGCCTAGAAATATTCATTGGTTTCGATTCTTGTGTTATTTGCAGGTATACTATTTATTGCGTTAGTTAGCGAGTATATAATGCCTTCAACACCGTAATCATGTCATCATTGTTCGGGTTGAGAGTCAGTTCGTTATGATAACAATGGTATGATAACAAATTCTGGGCACAAAAGCCGCCTTCGAGTAATGTGGACAACGTTGTTTGGGGCGCGATCACGGTGGCGAAGCACAAACCTCCTCATTGTATTTCCATGTGAATAAACAAAGCACGCTGCGGATATGCGCATTCTTTCACGCAGCCGTAGTGAAAGCAAATTTGTGAAAAAGGGAATGTATGCCATACAACCTAAGCAAAATATCCACAGTATCTTTGTGAGACTCCCAAACACCCCCCAAACCTCCTTATAACACGTTTGGGATGGTGCAGAAAAACTAATGCGTCGGGCACAAAAAAAGAACAAGATACATTCATCTGATACAAGAAAACAGCAACAAAAGAAATAGAAGACAGCCGTTTTATTTCCTGCTGTACGTGCGATGCGCGTGTAGGGGCCCGCGCTGCTTGGTACGCAGCATTAGACTGTTGGGTCTTCATATGAGCACCTCAAAAATTCTGCAGGGAAGCCTTCGCATTTTGAATTCTTATCGAGGGGCTCTGAGCGTTGATCCTCGCGAATAAGCTAGAAAGGACGAGTTACGCGCGTTCCTCTGACCGATGCTCTGAAGAAAGTTGTTCTCTATCTCCTCGTGTGTTGCAAACTTGTGGGGGATACAGCTTCAAATTATTCAGATGCGTCAGAAGCTGGCAAAATAACTGAAGGACTAGAAATGCACTTTTTAATGCACTACAGCAACAAAGCGGGAGGTTTCTAGCACAGACACTGCTGCCCCTCACAAGCGGAGTGTAGCAGACGACCGCGGCGCGAGTCCCTAAGCTGACGTCAGAGCCAGGGGGCGCCACTCAAACATCTCACCGCCAATTGCGACCTACAAAGGTGATTCCTGCGCGTCGCTTTGGTTCGTCGAACCCCGTGTCTTGTAATCGCTGCGTGCTGTCATAAGTTGCGGGACATTATATTCAGGAGGTCATGGTCCTGCTGCATATTCTTGTTAAATCATTGCAGAGGACTCTTGGCGCGCAGAAATGAAAAGTTTGTAATTATCCACGTTAGTTTCGTTGGTCCCCAGAGGGTTGCTTTCCTGACGAGCATATTGATGCGTATATCGCGGTATGGGAGCTGTACAAATGTGTTGACGGATGTGGACGGGCACTCTTTGTAGCTGTTCTTGGGGCGCTGGATATACGAGGAGTTCAAGGGTGTCTCGTCTAATGGGTGGTTGAGGCGGGAGGTTTGGGAGTGATGGTAAGCTTCGTGCAGTTTATCTAAGGTATTATGTACTTCCAGTTCGACCAACTTGCACGTGGGTGTCGAGAGGGCACTGTTCGGTCTGTGAAAATATTTATTTCGCCCACCACCATATTTGGTGCCCGTTTGTGCTTCTGCGATCAGCCGTGTTCTGCTTGATCCTACACAGTGACAAAGTTTGATTACCGTAGCAGGACCCCGCACGACATGCGACAGTGGGCCAAATTACCATTCTCAAATGCTATTTCCATAACACTGTTGGACACGAATTCTTGTAACTTTGTTCCTCCTGTGGCTACACAGCCCGTCACCATGATGCACAGCTTATACTGAAAGTCGCATAGTATACGCCTCGAGATTCGCGATCGCTGCGCCGCCTGCCGCCGCTTCTCCGCGGCGTTTGCGGGATTAGCGCTGCGTGGCTGATAGGTGGTCATGCAGTGTTTTGGTTTTCTTTCGCTTCTCTTTGCCTTTCCGCGCTCTAAACAACTTGTTATGGTGACGTCTGTAAGCTAACTGCACGTTTAGGGCACTTAAAAAAAACAGCTGCGTCTTGGTAGAGCGCTCTAACGCCAACAAGAGCTACCCGGGGAGGCGGTTCTGCGCGCTTCTTGGCCGCTCTTGCGGGCGTCGGCGATGGCAGCAGCATATCACCGCTGTCACCTTCGAACACGTCAGCACAAGTGAATTCTATTTATTGTCGCCTCGTTTAGACCTGATATTGGCACTGTAAAAGGTTGGTTCGTTTTGCAGCGCGGACAACAAATGCGGCTTTGCTTCGAATACGTACGTCGTAGAAAAATATATTTCGGGGATGTGATAACCCAATAGCTGACAAAAACTTGTGCCTTTTATGGGAAAATAAGCCACGCGAAAATATTAAGTACGGAAAAGAAAATGTTAAGTCAGATATGTGCCCACTCATGCCTTATAGTAAGAACCAAGGTATATGTTAATGAAACCACGGGAAAATGAATGGTCTGCAAGTAAGGAATAAATAGAATAGTACGGGAATAAAAAAAAAACGAGTGCAGCTTCTGAAATGCTAAAGAATTGTTTGAGCAAGGTAGTATTCATTCTGATGGAGGCGAAAAGCAAAAACGCCCGTGTGTACGAGATTTCGGCGCACGTTAAAGATCCCCAGGTGGTCAAAATTAATCCGGAGCCCTCCACTACGGCGCGCCTCATCGCCTGCGTTGCGTCGGCGCGTTAAACCCTACAATCAATCAATCAATCAAGGTAGTATTCACCAGACCAACTAGATGCGAAATGCACTGATATTTCGCTAGACATGGGCGGGTGGGGTGGGGGGGGGGGGGGGGGGATGAGGAGGAGGACGCTCAACTATCGTTGTTTACAAATGCGGAGCGAAATCAACGAATGAACGTTTTAATAATCACACACACAAGCTGCGTGTTCACTTTTCGTTTGTTTTTCGCCTTGAAAAACGGCTGATCACTCGGCGGACTCATTTTTTGAAGAATACTGGGTAGGCAGTTCACAAGCGATACGAGGTGTCGTTGGAAGAGTTGATTGATTGATTGCAGGGTTTAACGCGCCGACGCAACGGAGACGATGAGGCACGCCGTAGTGGAGGGCTCCGGATTAATTTTGACCACCTAGAGCCTTAACGCGCGCCGAAATCTCGTACACACGGGCTCGTTGGAAGAGTGTCGTATCTGATAAGGGTCTCTGATTTCGGTTTATGCTAGATTCTGCAGTCTCCCTGTGTCATAACTCATATGACGGTGTTTCGAAGAAGAACTTGGTCACGGACGCGGATTACTCTTTAAACCCATCATCGCGCTTCTCGTGGAGGATAAATGTAACAGATGAATCTTTGCGAGCGCTCACCTCGCTCGGGACAAGACGACCCAGCAATAAATTTGTCGTCGTGTGCTGACTCCGGAGTGTAATTTTGCATTATCCATCGTACTTCTTTGGTACAATGTTTGTGAAATGTATGCCGCGTTAGCTTGTTCATGGTACTGATCAATATCTGATATGTGATATTGGCAGGCGTAACTTGCGTGCTGTCAGGTATGAGTGCTCCGCTAGATTTTGTAAGTGCACAAAGTCGATTTACATCATAGTGTGTATGGCCGCAACATGACCATCGGAGGAAAGACTGCTTACGGAGACACAGTCACTAAATTTCAGGGCAGCGGAATTGCAATCAGCTGCATGCAAATGCTGGCTTCGGGACGCCGGCCTGTGACACACGCCTGGCGCTCATATAGATCTCACTAATATTGCTAATATCGTGTCATAAACGTTTATACTCTCGTGAACATACCACGCTTGCAAACAGAGTGCCTGCTCCACGTTATTCGGTATTTCGAACGCGGACAAACGGTAAATCGCTGTCTTGAACGAGCCCCAAAAGCAACGGCGACAGGGGGGAGCGGGCCGGGGACTCCCGCGCCTGCTTTCGAAACGGGCCGCTAGGGGGATTTCAGTGGCGCCCCTACAGGCCGCGCTCGAGGCCTATAGTTTGTTGTTCCTATTTCAATGTATCTTGATGGTACATAGGGTAGACAAGGCCCTAACAGGCGGTGGTGGGAGCATGCCGCATTGGTGACGACTTGAACAGAAACCGATTTGGTGCGCCACTCCAAGACTCAATGCACGCCAGGTGGCTGCATGCCAGAATTTGATACGACGAGAGTGCTGAAGTTGTATGGCACAAAACAGGAACGAGAAATCTTTGAGGCCTATGTGATAAAGGTGGGAGACAGATGCACTATAGAATACTGAATAATTAGTGTGAAGTGTGCAGCAGCTGTAATTGCTTTTTACATGTGGTGTTAGAGCAATGTCACATGAGGGTTTTGTTTACTTTGTAATCACTCTCAGAGGGAAATGAAGCTTCGTTGATGAAGCTCATTCCTGTCTCTATCCTTTCCTTGAGTCATGCCTGACATTTGACCAAAATTTCCAAGATGAAGTCTCAACTAGCCTGCGTAGCCACCTTCATTCAGTTCACTGTTTTGATGCATATTTAAGCACAAAACCCTGGGACGTCTGCCATTAATCACTCATAAGAAACCCTTGATGCCCGCCACACTCACCACTACCACTTCCACAACTTTGCAAAAAACAGATGCAAGCACAGCCATGACAGATTCCACCGTGCTTCCCAGTAAGCATGTCCCTTTATCAAGAAGGATGCATCACACCTCAAATACACTACGACGCATACAAAAGCTAGTGATCATCTACCTCATCTGGACATCACGCCTGTCTACAAGGGAATGAGGCGGCACGCACTGCTGCCCTCAAATTTACTAGCCATGGATTCGTAGAAAGCAGAAAAGACCTGCCAGATTTTCTCACCAACCTCTAAGTCCAAAGCCGTTTTACAGATGCCTACAAACCCACACATACTACAACACAACATATTACCCAACACGTGCCCCTATGAATGCCCACCCTGCAAAGGAAGGAAGGAGAGAGAGAGAGCAAACACTTATTTTTAAGTCCAGGTCCTAATTTGAAAGATCAATTTACCGGATCCGCGTAGTACTCCTGAATGCCTGGTCCTAATTTGAAAGTTCAATTCACCGGATCCATGTAGTACTCCTGAATGCGTGTGCGGATCCGGTGCACGTGTTTGTAGAGAGCTTTCTGGGCAGCCTGGATGTTCACTGTCGGCGGGGGAGACAGCCAGAGCTCCCAGGAGGTGATGAAAGCGAGGGATTGGGTAAGAGATGGTGGGGTGAAGTCCCAATTAGAATGAGGGATGGATGGGTAGAAAAAACACCTGGGGCAAAAAGGATGGCCAGGGCGCCGATAGATGCGGTGAAGAATGTGATGGGAGGGGAGTGAACAGGTTTGAGCCTGTCGAATGAGGCACGCAGCCTCACGAGTTAGACGGGAACTGGGGGGTGGGTACAGGGTGCGTGATAGGTGTTGGGCGTGTAATTGGTAATGGCGGGAAGCGCGGTGTTGAGTACGAACCGTCGGCGGGTGGTACAAGGTTGGCCAGGACATGGGCAAACCCGGGAAAGGTACTCAGGTGAGCGCGTCTGCTAAGACGTTTGCGCACATGCCAGCGTGGCCAGGAACCCAAGCCAGTGTGAAGCGTGGCCGAGGATTCGATGCAAGTATCGGAGTGACAAAATCAGTGGTGTGTGGGTGGGTCTCATGGTTAGCAAAATTACAAAGGGCTGACTGACAGTAGGAGAAGATATATACCGGTGTGGTGGTAGGAACATTAAGAGTAGCGTGCTCTATTGCAAGGGCAATGGCGTATTCTTCGAGGGAGGTCGAATCCGGTGGAGAAAGAAAGGAATGCATAGCAGTGTCTAAAGGAGGGGGTAGGAGAAATGAAGCCATGCCCGTTGAGTTTGAGGGGATGTAGGAGATAGTACAGGGAAGACAGAGCGGTTAAGCATCCAATCAACTGCACCCAATGCTTATCAGTGATTTCAAATAAATGCGTCAAACTTGCATGAAACACCTTACTGCATTTTTAACTCTCGTTTATGAAATTATTTGTGTAAATTATACACTTATACTGAAGTGACCAGGCAGTATATTTGAAGGTGTGTGAACATTCGCAACTTAGAATACTGTGCGAGTACTTTTTGATATTCTATTTGCAGCTCTGTTTCAAATATTTGAAATTTACAAATAGTAGAGGAACGAATGTTTGCTCTATCTGAAGACGTGCAAACTTTCAAGCTTCACTACATGGTAAGACCTTGCGGGTTGATTTTTCTTCATGACACCGAAGACGTGCCAAAAGCCTAATGCAGAAGCCATGCACCAAGCAAGTGTTCGCTAACTGTGGTGTATGTTAGGTCAAGTGCAACACTACGAAAGCAAAATTTATAATCTAAAATAGGTTTCCTATAAATATAATAGCAGAAGTGAGAAATAAAACATTATTGCTGGCTTGTTGATGAGGTCTCACCGGCAACTAGCATGCCCAGCCTCCTTTCAATCATTGAGGAGAGTGCGGGGACTGCTGCCTATCATATTAAATATACCTAATATGCTTACTTTGTTCACAGTATTTTGAGGAACCCATATTTCTTTATAGCAATGTATGCAAAATTCTTGTTGCACTGGTTTGCATGTCTATGTTTTATTTTCTCTGTTACATTAAATTTTTTGTATGTCAAGCGCAAGTACCTGAACAGAGATGTGTCTAGTTCTCACTGCCTAAGCTGTCTTTTTTGATGTAGTTATGTTTTATACACTCTAGAAACACCAAAACAAAGATAGTGTGGTTTGAAAATATTCAATTCACAGCCAGCTTTTACTATTCGTATACAAAAATATTTTGTTGAATTCACAGCCAAGTTTAACTTGTATTCAATTCACAGACGCAAAGTTGATAATCACACACCTCTAAATATATATACAAAAGGTAAGTTGTCGTTTGTAGGGACAAAAAACACTCAGCTGCAGTGGCGTCGCTAAGGGTGGGCCGGGGGTGCCTGGGCCGCGGGTACCAGCCCCTCGGTAAAGGTGGAGGGGGGAGCCACTTGTGCCCCTACAATGTGTAATGCTGACATCGAAAACTGGAAGACAACTGTAATGAGACCACAGCTTTGGCCTGTTCAGTTTACTCCCCCACCAGTCTATTCATATTTGTTTCCTGGTACAATGGAAGAAAGCGAGGAGAATTTTGGCATCCAGGAATGTCGAGGATGGGTGCGGCTTGAGGAGTTAATTGGCTGCAGGGTGAGCGGAGGCGAACAAGGAACGATTCCTGGAGAGGGCGTGCGTCGGACGCTCGGAGGGGGTGTAGCGAGCGAGCTTGCTTTTCAGTGGGACGACAGGGGCCTAACAAAGCCCCTTCATCACGTCCAAAACCACTGTTGGGGTGGCGGACGAAATCAGTAGGGAAGAGGAGTGAAGGGGGAGGCATCTAAGCCTATGAGACTTTGGTCATGTGTCCTCGGCGGTTATTTATGTGGCTTTTTTTACGCACATGAGATTATAGCTCCATTCGATTCAGACGCGATTCCCTGCAACGCCTGCAACGGTGCAGGATGCGCTGCACCAAAGCGCTCGATTCACCGCTGCACGAGTGGTTCCCTGCACCGCGTCGCTCGATTGCTCATGGTGCCGCAGCGGTGCCGCCGCGGTGCAGAGAATCGCTGCACCTGCTACGGAGGAGGTGCAGCGATTCGGTGCCGTGAGCGTTGGGGCGTTGCGGGTTGGCAGGCGGCTACCGGCAGTTGCGTCGACCGCGTGAAAATGTCCGTCGAGCTCGAAGATACGCGGGACGAACTTAGCGTCGCCGCTGATGCGTACGACGCAATTCAGATGGCCGTAAACATCCAGTTGTAGAGGACGACAGGCGATGATGATTAGCAGACGACTATGCCTGCACCTCGCTCGATTGTGAACACGCAGGGGCGCTGCTGACGGTGCAGCCGTGATGCACGGCACCGCCGAACCACGCTGCTGCACTGCACCGGCACCACAGAACTTTCTCTGCAACGTTGCCGTGCACCCCTTCTGAATCGAATGGAGCTGTTGTGTACGGGTCATGGTGAATGTTTAGCATTTTCTGGAGTCTTCGCAGTGACGCGTCGGAGACCGTACCCCGGTCCGGTTGTCATATTTTCAGAAGGAAACCAAGGTGAAAATGACCTGAAAAAAAAAATACGGGGAAGATTGAATCTTGAGGAAGCGGGGACTGATAATTAAAACGAAATGAAAGTAAGTGTGGAACATGCAATGAAGGTTGGTGCAGGGGAGCTAACTGTACAAATTAAGCCTGTGTTGGGAGGAGGGGCGCAAGTGGAAGAGGAGGGGTGGGAGCTCAGTTGTCCAATATTAGGCGAGACAAATGGGTTGTCGCGATTTTCCCTTGGTTGCACCAGATTCCTTCAGTGCTTGCACTAACCAACCAATTTGCGATTTAAGCAATCGCGAAGGATCTGATATCAGGTGTTGATAGCTCATATTTTTTATGTCGTTGACTTTCCTTCATCGTGCCCAGTGACGCAGCCAGCACATGGCAATTGTATGAAGATGGCATTATATGGAAGGGGCATATCCCATGCGGCCCCGTGTAATTAAACTAAAAGAACAACGGACGAGTATCTTGTCGAACAAATTATGCAAGAAATAGAACAGTTATGTAGGCATTTATTTTATTTACCTAACTTTTAATCAGGTAAATCTACGTTTTTTTATTTCATTCCCCTGTAAGTTAAGAGCAATATAAATGAGTATCTGCATTGCGCACATAAATAAAGCGGATAGCCGTATGTTCATCTTCTTTCCATTTTATCATGGTTTTCGTGTGGCCGTCCCTAGGAGTTCTAAGTGAAGAAATATTTGAAGCTGATGACCTAAATATTTTGCTCTGGTAGGTTCATCGTTCAAGGTGGAGGGTGAGAAAAAAAAGGACAGGACAACGAATTAAGTGCATAACAAAAAGATAAACACCAGGTACGTCACCCACTTTCCACCATTAGGCATTCGATCCGCTGAGTGCTCCCATCCCGGAATATGGTCGGGAGACCCCACGATAATTGAGGTGGGAGTGAGGGGCAGTTTCTGTGTTAGTGAAAGCGTTCTGCTGAGTGCTTTGTGAACATTACTAGAAAAAAAATGTTGAAGACTGTGCGACAAAGGACATGACGCCCGGTGTCGTATACACGATTTTTGAGCTGAGTGCCCCTCCCCATGCATTGGGGAGGAAAAATCTACTGGAACAACTCAGGCAGCACAACGATGACGTCCGGCTGCAAAACCGTCGCCCAGTACTGCAAAACATCAGACCGCAAAAGAGGCTTCGGTGAAACGCTCCAGAAGCGGGACCAACTGGAGGAAAAGATGCAAAGAACATAAATCCTTCCCTCCGAACCCTCCCACTTGTGTACATGCGGGCACCGCGCTCCACAGCGAGGCGCTTTGTGAGTGACCGGCGCTACAACACGACCCCAGTCACCCCTGAAGGAAGAGGGAATCGAGATGGGTCCCAAACGTCTTGTTCTTGGTTATTACTTTTGGTTGGAGAGGGCGATATTATTTCCTCAGCTACTGGGAAAAGGTTGTTTCATCTAGGATCTGTCTTGAGCTAGTCGACTATACAACGACGTCAATGAAATCGTCACCAACACATCGGGATGAGCGCGACCAAATGGTTGTGAGCCAGCGTGTGGCGCTGATACACTTGGGCCCGTACGAATCTGATTTTTACTCAAGAGTTCTTTCTTTATCGCTTCGTAACCTCCTTCGATTCAGATTTCCTCCCTTGGCTGGTGGCTGCTTCACTGGAAAGCCCGAACCTCACATTTTATACTTTATACTGTGTTCTTTTCCCAAGATGCCAATATCAATTAACTTATTTGCAAATGTGTGGTGGAATCTTTTTACAACGTACGAAAGGAAGTGACAACATTGTCGCAGACAAACATCCACACGACTAGCCGTGCACTGGCCGCTTAGACGACTCATGTACGGCCAGTCGTCTCTTTCAACGCTAAATGTTCCCTTTCTACATACCTGCTTCCATTCTCAGTAATCACATAACCATAGAAATAAAGAGACCCGACAATGTATTTATTTCAAACGTACTAATGAGAAATTTCCAGCAGTTGCATGCTGCCACAGAGGCTGCATTTAGTGACAAACGGGCAGGCGCAGGCGGTTTTTCCTAATTTATGGGGCGGCCGTTTCTTTCACATTGTATACCACTTTTCCTGCACAATACTTGGAAATAGCTTTTTTTTAAGTCCGGCTGTTGTTTGTTTGCTGGGACAACTTCTATTTCTCCCCCAGCCTTCTTTCACCAGGCTCCGCCTGTGGTCCTTCAAGCATAATTTGTTCAAGGTGTGTTCCTAGACACAGAAAAATTTATGCGAATTAAGCGACTATTTGTCTTGCATGTGTTGCCTTTAAACAGCCCTATCATTGCTGGCCACCCTCCTCCAGGCCGGCGGGACGTCTGCATGATTTAGTCGGCACAGCGGGCTGCAAAGCTTTCCGAACGCCTCTGGCGACCACCTTATAGTGCCGTTTTCTGACGAGGCCCGAGACTCTCTCACACCTCCATTGCTCTTGCAGGCATCCATTCGCTTGGTATCGACTGTAAGATGTGGTACTCTCGCACTGCTGCATATCAGCCTTCACTTTTCCCCTACCCTACTTTGGTTTGGCGCATTACACCCTGTGCTGCCGCAAGTAGCTCTTTGCCACTCCTTTCTCAGCTGCTAATGGTGTTTTCGTGCTCACGAGTGACACACCACGATGCTCCTTACTGTTAGGATTTTTATCGATGCCTAATTCACTGAAAAGGTCGGTGTTGTGTATCAAGATCTGCACCAGAGTCGTCGTCTGGGGTTCTCTAAACCAAGCTCGTGTAGCTATTATTGCCTAAATAACACACGGCTTCTTATCTTGCTGCTTACTTTTGTAATATATTGCCAGTTCTTTATAAATAACTACACATCAAGTATCCTGTGGCTTCATTTCGCATCGCATGTCGCATATTATGCATGCTTGCATTGACGTTTCGAAGCCCATGCATTAAGTAGCTGTAAAAAGTTTTTTTACATTGGTATCCATATGAAAGACACAAAATTTGTCGAGACCAATCGCTCTTGTTGCGCGATGAGAGCAATGCCGAGTGACAAGAGTGACAGAAATCGCTTTTGGTAGCTCCAGTCGCAAGTGTGAACCAGCCTTCATATGCTAACAATAGAAGACGTTAATATTATCAATAATAACAATAACACTAGTTTTATTATTGATTGTTTTGTATACGTGAGGGGGAGGCAAATTTTCTGGGCCCCGGGTGCTAGTTTACCCAGCAACACCACTGCTCAGCTGCCATTGCCATCACTGCTGGAGAGAGAAAACCGACAAGCAAAACCTCATCCCCGACTAATTTCAGTTTTAAGTTGTAGTGGTACTTCTGTGCTGTACGACAAGCAATAACTTATTTACGGTAAGATTGCTGCAGGCAAGTCCTCAGTCACGCTAAACACAGAAGAAATGAACTTGAAAGCATTGCTCATCATAAGATCGTTCCTAAAAGTACCAACTGAAGTACAATATTGTTCTTCGGCATGTGACAGCACATATCAAGGACATATTGGGTGAACTGTCCAGCATCTGTTGAATGCATGGCATTATACCAGCTTGAACGTGCCTTAGAAGAGATAATTTTAAAAACGGTAACTTGAGAGGGCCCACGAAAAAAAAAATGCTTGGCACCAGGGCTAAGTGCAACTAGTTAATATTTTCTCAGTCACTACTTGAGGCCAGTGGCGTAGCCAGGGGGGGGCTGACCGGGCTCAAGCCCCCCCCGAAATTTTTCCGGCCAGCGCCGTGCTGCCTGGTACGTCGCCTGTGAACAAAGGGGCATAACCTTCGGACGTGCTACTATTAAAAACATTCACCACTGAATGCCTGTCCTGACGCATTGTTGCTTACACAAAACGAAGCACCCAGGTCAGGATAATTGCGGAGGGGTGCAGCTCCAAAAGCGATGGCGCCTTCGGGTAAGCTCAGCAGCCTCAGCCCACGGGACGCCAAAGGCGTGCGTTGTGTCCCTTTGTGTTTGGCATGTCGCCCCACAGAGAATAATTGCCCGGCTGAGTCGTTCTCAGCAGAGTAGATTGACTCGTCACGGTATGGCCGGGGAAGCATGGAGTGCGCAAAAAAAAGAGGGACCGCCGGTCATTGATGGGTGAAGACTGGCACGATGAAGGCCCGAAAGGGAAAAGACGATCTTTGTATGCGTAAGCAGAACCACGTGTAAACGGTGGTGGTTCTGAAGAAAACGATGGGTCTGCGTATTGGGCGAAACGTCTGCTTTAGCTGGATGACTGCCGGGGGGGGGGTGGGGAGCAGAGGGCTTTTGTGGGTGAGGCGCACAGCAAAGTATGCCCCTCTTCTGCACGTCACCCCTTCATTCTTTTTCACGTTTCTGTGGAGCCCGGGAGGGTGTTGGCGTGGGATAATTGTATGGTCGCAGCTTGCGCGCACTGCATGTCCTCTCCTGAAAGCGGTGTTCCAGACAGACATTTTCTCCTCCGCGATTAGGCAGATTCGTTCGGCGGTATTTTTCGCTAACCTAGGAAACTGGGGAACACCCACTTGACAAAAAGGGCGCGCTGCCCCCAAAGCGGGTTTACATGAATGCGACAGCAGCGTATCGCATTGGTTCGGCGAATCCGGCGCGGCTTTATTGTAAGCGCGAAGGCGCGACAGTCACCAGCCCTACCACGGGCAGACGGCGGTCGCGACAGTAACCAATACCCGATGGCCATCTTCGACCTCGGTAACAACTAAAGCCCCTCCATAGCGTCCACGGCCGCTTTTTGCCTGGGCGGCGGCTGCCCAGAGCTGTGTATAGTCAGGGGCCTGAGTCACAACAACGCCGACATGAGAGAACGGTGCAAGGACAGAAGCGCCCTGGCTTTGGGAAGCTCACACTCGAAGTGCCATGCAACACACAAAAGAGGCCGCAATTGTAAGTCATTTTCTTCCCTTGACCCCTGATTTATGCTTGCGTGATCACTGACTTGCGTGATCACTGTGTCTTTTAATATTTAAATAATTGCTTCCTAATATTTACACGACGTCACAGTACCTTTATGCCTGCAAGCGAAAAAAATTATATCTACTTTTATTTCTAATGCAATTTTTGCGTTTGAATTGGTTGTTGAAAGGAGCGCCAGCTATGAACCGGGTAGGTACCTTTGAAAGAGGGAAAACGTAAATTCTACTCATATAAATGCTTAACTATCCTATGATGCACAAAGTTGACGAGGGTTACTCAAAGCGTATCGGGACAGCGTTAAGTGACCGCTGTCTATGAAGTACATGAAGAGTTAAAAATATATTTGTGTTCTCTGCAACTTCATCTACATTCACGCAACTCAATGTGAGGTAGGCGCTGTCGCATGGTGTGCCCGTTATCGGAACTTTTGTTGCCGCGTTTCACACTGACGCGCGCATTCACTGCTACACCCAATTTTAAAATCATCTTAACAGTGTGCGCAAGTGAAGGACCTTCGTACTGGTGGCGAAGAAACCAACGTGCCTTTCTAGTAGAATTTTCCTTCAGCTCTTTCTGGCCTTTTTTTTTTTTTGAAGTTTTGTGGGCTCAAGAGTATCGTTCTTTCAATGCTCAAACAATTTGGCATGATGATCGAATGTCGTAATTAAAAAAAAACAGGCTACAGACCACAGGCCCTCTCAAGAACGCCAGTACACTTCCGCCCCCCGCCCCACATACGGGTGCGCGCTGAAGTGATTTTGCCGGGATCCACTACTGTTATACGTCCTAAAATATCGCATGAAGTAAATTTCGAGCAATACTTAAGTAACCCAAATGACCGATGAATTATCACTGCATTGCCAATGTATTGTGTCGTAGCCTGAAACCATGCTTCAATTTAAACATCACGGTCGCTGTACCACAATAACTGTACCATTAGTGCCCATTTCATGCTGAAATACGGTAGTCTGTGGCATTTATCTACGCAGGGCCATGCCATTACGCATGTTTTCTTGGTGCTGCGGGCAACAAAATGCTGACTCATTTCGAGCATCGACCCAAGCCTGAAGGTCATGTGCAGCTTCCCACTGCACCCTGTTTTCTGGTGGACCAAGGAGCGTCCCAACATAATAATATATTTCCATTTCCCGAGTAGCTAACGAAAACCGCAAGATTCCTGTGCGTCCTCCAATGCTGTTTTATCGTTTACCTTTAAAACCGCCAGTGTGTGCTCGGCTCAACAATGGCAGCGCATGCGTCCACTAAACAGTATGTCCTTTCATTAATATTTGAAACCAGAATGGTAGGACCTCATTATAATTCTTTCCTGAGATCTCACGGCAAAATTCCAAATGCAGCAAGGTTTTGCTCAACTTGCATGCCTAACCGCAAAAGTATGGTCAAACAACGCCGTCTTTGCGTTAATATTTGTTCTTGATGAATTTAAAGTTCGTTATTGCATTGAATAGTGAACTTTGCAGTGATTTGCTCTACCTCATCCAAGAGTGGTACTTACACCTAAAGGGGATTGCCGCCCCACAAAAGTTGCTGAATAGTACACTCCTTCAGGCAGACTGTAGGGAATTTACGCACGAAGAATTGAAAACTTGACAGAGAATAATGCAAGTATTTCAGAACACCAAGGCCGAGCTTTTTACAACAGAGTCGACATTTGGGCGTACCGAAACATTAACCAGATTGGCGATGTTACAAAGCACCAGCTTCTCATATCTACCTGGCGTCCTTAGAAGCTATGAGGTGGACTGCGTCACAGAATCAAAACAGAAGCCGAAATTTCAATTGACATGGCTTGACAGTACCGATGGATGAATTATTCCGCTTTGCGTGAGGGCTAATCCTACCATGTTCGTGTAATTTTCGCCGTTAACAGCGCAGTTCTCGCGCGTGATGTCTGTGTAACGCTTCTTGTATGCATAATTCATAGCCTGTCGTTTTTTTTCTTAAGATAAAACCTGCGCTACATATAACGGAAGTGCATAGACTCGGTGTATTCTGCACAAACTTTGCTTCATTGGCCTTACACTGGAAGATTCTGTACGGGCGCAGAAGGCTTATAATCAAAACAATTTCTGCATTTAAACATCAACTAAATAAAAAGATCTCATTTTTATGGCCTACGTAATGTTCTTTCGGATGTCACAGACACCATACTGCACATGTTGAAATAAAGCAAGTAATCACGTGAAACTGTGACCATTTAGTGCAATGCCTGCACAATGTGCCCGTGCGTGCAATGTACGTCCCGTATCACGGGCGCAGATTTGCACCACGCGGTCTGCGGATTTTCGCCCAGTTTACAACTTCACCTGGCACAAATACAATCACAATCAACATCAATATTATGAGAGAACCTTAAAGGGCCTATTTGAAGACAAAATACAACCTAGTTCAATTTAATAGCACTGGTAACTCGCACAGCTCCATTTCAATCACAGACGTTTTTTTCAATCGAAGCAATGCAATGTCATAAATTTTCAAATTGTGCGCTGTAGTGAAGTAATATGGGCAGGAGTGATGTATATAGGCCAGCACTAAAACGTAGTTATGAGTATGTTAACTGCACGTTATAATTCAAATGATAAGATCAATGGAGGCCCCTCTACAATCGCGCAATGTTCCTTGGCGGTGACTTAGGTCGTTGGGCCAATCGTACATACAAGATACTGTGATGTCATAGTGAAATCGCCACCGGGAAGTGGGCGGGGATTCGCCACTGCTTAAAATGTTTAATTGACTGATTGATGGATTGTAGGGTTTAACGCGCCGTAGTGGAGGGGCTCTTGATTAATTTTGACCACCTGGGGATCTTTAACGTGCGCCGAAATCTTGTACATACGGGCGTTTTTGCTTTTCACCTTCATCAGAAAAGCGGCCGCTGCGCCCGGGAATCGAACCCGCGTCCTCTTGCTCTGCAGCAGAACGCCCAATGTTTAATTTATTATGTCGATTATTCCTTTGGTTAGTTTGAGATAGAACTGGTATCGTTGTTATTGGGACAAGACAGTCTTTTTAATGAACGATAGTCTTTTTAATGAACCCAACATGTATTTTATCTTCGTAGCCTTTAAGGGCGCTTGCAAACTGCCGCGCTTTTTTTTTTCTTTCGGTGGGGGGAGGGGGGGGGGGGAGGGGGGCGATCGAGAACAACCTTAGCCCCCCCCGAATAAAAATCCTGGCTACGCGCCTGCTTGAGGCCTGGATGTGTATTATTAAGGCTTGGTTCCTACAGCCGGTAACAACAACAAAAAAAAAACCTTTGTCCTGTGCGCAGCCCTACCTCCCACCGGGCTGCATGTCCTATTATCAGCTGGCTTAAGGTTTCAGACCAACAAAGTGGGTCTATTCGATTCAGCCTGCACCTCTTGAACCAGTTCACGGCGGTGCAAAGCGGGTTCCGCCTTCGGCGGAACTAGACCTGCACATTTTTCGTCTGCTTCTGCACCTCCTCGGCAGGGAGTGCAGGCAAAGCCATGAACCCGTCCTGCACCCGTCGGCACCACCGGTGAATCGAACGGCGCGGTTCAGGTGCCGCAAGCTGCACCGCTGAAACGAACGGCGAAGTGCGGCACCGCCTGAACTGGTTCACGCGGTGCAGGTGAAACGAATAGACCCAGTGATTAGCAAACAGATTATGGTAGTTGCTACACCTTCGCAATGGTGAACATTACCTGCCTGCCTCGCGACTCCGAACACGCAATTATACCTTCGCACAGGTTAACTCCGTTGTACTGGGACAAAAACACAGCCCTGTGGTCTACGTAGAAGTGGTCTACGTTTGCAGTGGCTAGCTTGGTTACGATGGGAGTGGTCATGCGCCATCCCAGTGCCCTCGTCTGACCGGCGTTGCTGCCTCTCGCCACGGCACGTAGGCGGCGAAATGCCCAGCGGCCTCAACACGGCGCTCTAATAAAACACAGTGCAGAAGTTCGACGGGAACGCACTCATCACTGTCGTAAATCGAGGCGGGAGAACTGATGGAGAGCGCCCGACGTCACCGTCGCAACGTACTACGCGAAAATTAGGCAGTCGCACACACTCAGCGTCCCGATCACACGCTGCACACCACCGTAAGTGCTCTCCAGAAGTTCTTCGAGAGCACCTTCATCACAATCGTAAGCCAAACACCTATGCACCGCTGCAACGGCAGGCAAAAATCACGACGAGAAGAGCGCAGCGAAATGACCGCGCAACAGCCGCCACCAGTTCAAGCGGTGCAGCACTTCGCCGTTCGTTTCAGTGGTGCAGCTCGCGGCACCTGAACCGCGCCGTTCGATTCACCGGTGGTGCAGACGGGTGCAGGACGAGTTCACGGCTTTGCCTGCACTCCCTGCCGAGGACGTGCAGAAGCAGACGACAAAAGTGCAGGGCTGGTTCCGCCAATGGCGGAACCCACTTTGCACCGCTGTGAAGTTGTGAACTGGGGCGGTATTCTCGTAACTGTCCCTTTTGAAAACGTCCCTTTTGCGTCCCTTTTATCGTGACGTACTTCCGGTTAAGAAGTGGACGTTGGCAGCATGGAGAAAAGTTGGCAATAGGCATGGAGGAAACAATACTCAGGAGAGGCCCCTAGCATCCCAATGCATTGCGAAAAGTGTGGAGGAAGTGATGTCATTTTTCTTGAGCCCATGGACAATGTTGCCTACTTGTTTACAACTGTGGCGGCCAAGTTTGGGCGAATAAAACCGACAAATTTTTAAGGCGCTTGGTATGTGGCTGCCTCGCTACGCTTGCAAACTAGCGCAGTCGCTACGACAAACGTTTTTAGACTAGGCCAGTTTGAAAACTCCGCCGTCGGAGGCGGCCTTAACTCATACCCCGCAGCGGCGCTTACGTCGCGTCGAGATCGGCGGAGCGAGCCGCTGCCGCCGCCGGCGACGTGCCGGGAAAATTCCCTTCGCTCAGCGTTGGCGAGAGCCACAGTTCGTTCTTTGCTCACTGTGTTTCTTCGTTGTGAAGTGAAGTGAAATTCATCGCTGCTGAGACGTAGCGCGCAAAGTCCGCAGTGATGTACCACCCCAAACAATGCTCCCGTCGTCTGCGTTCGCCGTCCCGCGAGCCTGTCGCTATGGCGACGACAAACGCTACTTTGCCAGGCTTCTATCTCAAAAGCGAAGGCCGTTTTTCGATTGAAACCTTGGTTGAGGGTTAGAATGGGCAAATTGAAGGCGAAATCAACAGCTTAGAACATGACATCGCACCAAGGAATTAGCGACAAAGCTGTTTTCGCTTCGAAGCGGGAGGGCAGGGCGACGCCATGTTAGTCAAATCAAACCGGAGATAGCAAAGGATGGTGGGATAGAGTGCTGGGCTCCGTGGGCTCAAGTCATGGCGGGACTCGGCTTCACAAATGTGACGTCAGGGCCTCTCCTAAAGGCCCAACCACATGCAGCGTATTTTCGGCGTCTCGCCAGCGTCAGCGTCGTTCGGCGTCGACGAGCGTCAGCGCGCGCGCCAAAATGCATGGCGATGCGGGCTGACGCTCCGGCGACGCCGATATCTACGCTCGGCAGATCTCGGCGCGAGCGCCGGAAGCGGCGCTGGTGCCAGTTTCCGGTTGTGCCAGTCCGTCTCGCAGTTTTAATGGCGGCCGACATGCCGAAAATCAACGCTGAGGCACTAATAAGTGCAGTCGCTGCCCGCCCCGCTCTATGGCAGGCTAAACATAGAGACAACAAAAACAAACACCGCAAACAGGCGTTGTGGGACGAAGTGGCAGCAGCCGTGGCGCCCGTGGCGAATATGGCGGCACACTGTTGCTCGAACGAAAGGCTTTCGTCGGCTTGATGCAGCCGGCAGTTTTTCTTCAGCATTTAAACAACGCAGTTGGATGCGGTTTAGCAACGTTAAAGTCACTTCAGTGCATTTATAAACAAAATTAAGCGTTTACTTTAAAGCCTAATTACAAAAAACTCTGCACAACTTGTTTATGTTGGCACAGAGCTAGGCAAGCAAGTCTGGCATTACACACAGACGCAGCGTCGAGCGCGCACGCCGGCGCGTGATTTCGCCGGTCCCATTCGGTTACTCGCCCTCTCCTGCGGGCGCGCACGTTGACGCCGAACGACGCTGACGCTCGCGCGACGCCGAAAATACGCTGCATGTGGTTGGGCCTTAACCTTTTCTTTCCTCCATGGCAATAGGTTTGCCGCGCTTGCTTTACGTCACTTCCGGTTGTTTGCTTTTAGCCAATCAGGGCTTGCCAAAAGGGACACTTTTGAAAGGGACGCAAATGGGACAAAACTCGAGAATACCGCCCCTGGTTCAAGAGGTGCAGGCTGAATCGAATAGACCCTTTGTTTTTTTATGTTTAGTTGGCGCATGCGCAGTAGTGCTCGTCCACCGTTCCTGAACGTCAGGTTCACCAAGCAGACCAAGCAGCGGCCTGGTAACAAGAGTAGACTGCCCATGACGTCACGTTGTTTTTTTGTGTGTTCTCTTTGGAATGTCGCAGCGGCGAAGCTCTCGTACGTAGGTGCACCTACAGCGCCTCCTATACTATCAGATGAGTCAGAGATCAGTAGCTAGCATTGTTACAGACTTGAAAAGCACGCTGGAGGATTGCGTGTATAATTTACACGTGCTCATCGTGCACCACCACAACCATGGAAGCAAGAAAAACCACTGGACTGCGGTGCTAGCGTTCAACTGCGAGCTGAGCTCGGAGGCGAGCGCCTGGAGGGACGCGAGTGAGCCTCAGGCGTTGGGAGGGAGCGTTCACGAGTTGGGCACATGCGCAGTGCATTCCGCGCGCTTCTTCGAGGGGGAGGCCAAGGGCCCACCTCGGACCGGGGAGCCGGTCGCGGCTCGGACGACACGTCCCGTCGGCGGCCCCCTGCTGTCCAAACCCCGTGCTCCTCATCGGCTCACCCACGGCCTTGCACGCAGAAGCGTGTTGCACGGGGAGCAATGCTGCGCGAACGCCGCGAGGATTTGCGGCACTGACACGGTGAGAACCTTCCGGCTCGCCTCGTGTTATCTCCATTGTCGCGAGGCGTGTGCTTAATGCAGTGTCGCGCCTTTGCCGCCGCCTATTTCACCTGACGTAGTACCTCGTTTACGTGGCCGGTCATTTGTGCGCGATCGTCGCTCTTGGTCGATTCCGCTTGGCAGCGCAGCCAATTTTGTGTTTTCTGGGGGAGGAGCGACTGCTGTCGGCGGTGGCTGCTATCGTAGCCACGCGTGGTGCCCACCTTGCAAGCGTGCGAACCAAACTTGCCTTTCCGGCAGATTCTGCTGACGGATTGCCTGCAGGAGCGGACAGCTGAGAGTCCGCGACGACTGCGCCTCTGATGAGCAGCAGACGACGTCGCGGACAAGGGGGAGGACACTAGTGGCGTGAGTGCAAATATCAACGCTCGGAAACACAGCCGCCCAGCACGCTTTGTGGCACCGAGTAGTTTGGGCAGCTTGCCTTTTCTGAACCAAACGCCTAGGAAGCAGGGACGTATCTGTGCGCGAACTCTTGCGCGTCATGTGCTATAAAAAGGTCGCAAACTTCAGCTAGCAAAATTATGAAATAGGATGCCTCAGTGCCGTCGGTAGGCATGTGTCAGAATGTTTGGCCCTGCGTACAAGCACAATCAAAAGATGCATGCGGGTGGACGCGAGAGCCTCTGACCACTAGCGCATGTGTATGCAAGAATGATATTAGTGCTCGAAACGAGGCGGCTGTAAGCACGGTGTAAGGGGGAGCGGTGATTGGGGCGGGCGCGGCCTGGTAACGCACGGATACAGTGTACTAGAAGATGGCAGTGGGTTTACTCCCTGGCGAACGCCGTGCTTTGCGGCGGCGCCAGAAATGTTGCCGAAGTTAGCTTATCCGATTGACCGCGCGGCGGCACTCGCGTCTCATTCAACGGAGAACAGTGTCTCGAGATCATTTAGCATTACTTCTGTACTTGCGTAATTTCAGCGTTGCATTTGTCGTGTATGAAGCAACGTACAAGTTTCCATTGGTTTTTGCGCTTGTTCGTAAGATCTTTGTCTGGTGTACCGAAGGATGAAGCACACCGGACGCTCTGGGAAAAGAACCTGCTCAGAGCCGACAAGCCCTTGGACAACAGCAGAGCAGTGTGCGAGTTGCATTTTAAACAACGTTACATTATGTGAGCAAGGAGTGCATGCACATCATCAAAGGGAAAGAAGTAATCGTACTGCGTGGGAAACCCACTGTACCGACGATCTTGTCAAGTTGCCGGCATATTTCATGCCTCACAGCCAACATAACTAGCTTTTACTTCACTATGAGACTTCACTTTTATGTCAAAGGCGTAAACAGTGACAAAGGGGGAAAGTGTCAGAAGGCGAAACACCACAAACTGAGCCACTGCTTTTAAAGTGTCAGAAGGTGAAACACCTCAAACTGCTGCTCTTTACCTGAATTGTACAGTCACGGTTGGTCTGGACGTGCTCACGGGACCTCGTCCAGACCGACCGTGACTGTCCATATAAATTCACTTTTTTGTAATAAGTGCTTTGTGTATGCTCTTTGCAACAGCCCGGTGTTGTCCTCAATCATAAACCGTGTTTTAAGATGCATGCTCATTTAACAACAAAAAAGTGCACAGGTGAAACTCTCCAAAATAAAGAACAAGCAAAATTTGGGATCGTACATGCCGTTCTTTCGCCTCAGGAAAAAGAAAACATCACTAAGCTTTATAAGATTGTATGATATGAAAATCGTTTTTTTATTACTACAAGATCGCCTGTTATTATTCATGTTCTAACAAATGGCTCCAAGAAGTACCGTGTTTTTATAAACATGTTTTTCGAATTCAGCGTCAGGAAGACCATAATGTAATGCCCCCAACAAAATTTTTTTGAAAAGCTCTTCACCAGCCCTTTAAGTGCCAGCGGTTCGGGCACAGTACAACCTCTTGCCGCGGCAAAACAACCTGTGCGAAATGCGCACCGCAGGACCACCCCACCGACAATTGCAATTCTGACAACCTCACTTGCGCAGACTGCAGGGGCCCACATGCGGCCTACTCCAGGAAGTGCGAGAAATTTCAACTTGAAAAGAAAATAATCAACGTGAAAGTGACAGAGAACATCACGTACCCAGAGGCGCGGAAGAGGTTCGCCTCTTTCCCTCTGGGGAGGTACGCTGACGCAGCTCGCCGGGGGGCGGAGCGGCGTCTGATTTCGGCCGGGACCCAGTACCACGAGTCGGACTTGGTCCCGCCGCCTCCCCCCCCTGGGTTGCCTCATCATGCAGCCCAACCCGCCTCCGCACCGCTCGCTGAGCCAGCAGCGGTTGTGGTTGCAACCTGTTCCGTCGAGACCGGTGCCGCTCCCGTCCCTGCCTCCCCATCCTCCAGTGCGTTGGAGGGTGCCATGGACACCTCGGGCCCCGCACCGGCTTCCACCGCCACCGCACCGCCCGTGCCACTTCTGGTGCCCCGGACACCTGCGGCGGTGGCGGGTCAAACGAAGGGCCCCCGAAGGGGGGCCAAGTCCGGGGGGCCCGGTTCGACGGGCACACCCAGGACATCGGACGACGAGATGGACGTCGTGCCGTTCTTGCCTGCAATGCAGCGCAAGGAGCGGCCTCCGACGTCCAAGCCTACAGAAAGGCCCAAAAAGCCCAATCCAAGAGTCACAGCCCCGAAAGACGACACATAAACATACACACTCCAGTAGCTCTCACACTAAATAATGGGAAGACAAAACATAGTTCAATGGAACTGCAGAGGCCTTCTGAGTAATCTTGACGACGTGCATGAGATTCTGCATGCCAATCAGCCATGTGTAATGTGTGTCCAGGAAACACATCTGAATTCCAAACACACAAATTTCTTGAATAGTTACCTGTTATACAGAAAGGACAGGGATGGCTGCACACACTCTTCTGGCGGTGTGGCCATAATCGCCCGAAAATCCTTAGCATGCCACCCTGTCACCTTGAATACTGTCCTCGAGGCTGTAGCCATCCGCACAGTAATTTTTAATAAATTGGTAACGGTATGCTCCATTTACATTCGTCCTCATTATGCACTTTCGAGCTCTGACTTCGAGGCGCTGGTCGACCAGCTGCCCGAACCGTACATTCTAACAGGCGACCTTAATGCACACAACTGTCTTTGGGGCTCCTCCAGAACGGATGCCCGAGGTCGCCTGATAGAGAAATTCCTTTCATCTTCTGGAGCATGCCTTTTCAACAATAAACAGCCTACATAACTTAACATAGGTCACAACACATACTCACATCTTGACCTGGCTATTGGTTTTGCAATTCTCTTTCCATGTCTTGAGTGGGGTGTGGGCACGGACCCATATGGTAGTGACCATTTCCCCACTTCATTAACGTATATAGGTACAGGCCCGAGCAGTCCATCTTCCCATAAAAGGTTTAATGAAGCAAGAGCTAACTGGAATACATTTACAAAGACATCCAAACTACACCACACACCCATAGGACACCTACACGTTGAAGAAGCTACCCAACTGCTCACGGCGCACATCCTCGACGCCGCCGAAAAGTCCATTCCCCACGCCTCTGGTACCCCGCGCAACCAGCGGAGGCCGTGGTGGAATGAGGACTCTAGGCGGGCGCGAGAGGCCCAGAACAAGGCGTGGGGTATCCTCTGTCGGTACCCCACGTCGAGAAACCTCCTCTTGTTCAAACGGGCCAAGGCATATGAAAACGTGTGCGCCGTGAGGCGAAAAGAGATAGTTGGCGCTCATTCATAACATCTATAAACTCATACACAGACACACGCAAGGTATGGACACGTATACGCAAACTCAAAGGACAACAGACACACAGCCTGCCCCTGGTCAGTACAACAGGGGACACACTGGAAGACCAGGCTGACACACTCGCACAACACTTCCAACACGTGTCCAGTTCAGCATACTACACGAATACTTTCCTGAAGTATAAAGACTCTAGTGAAAAGTCCCTACACGACAACAACAAATCACAGACTTCTTACAACTCCCTGTTTTCACTACATGAGCTGAGGGCTGCTCTGAGCACGTGTAAACCCTCAGCTCCAGGCCCAGACAACATTACATATACAATGATACAACACCTACACGCACACACACTTGAAGCACTTCTACATCTATGTAATAAAATATGGCTTTCGGGGCACATTCCACACTCTTGGAGGGAGGCCATTGTAGTGGCTTTTTTGAAGGAGGGAAAGGACCCGTCGTCCCCCTCAAGTTACCGTCCAATAGCCCTGACGAGCTGCCTATGCAAGCTCTTCGAGAAGATGATCAATCGCAGGCTCGTGTACTTCCTCGATTACAATGGTCTTCTCGAGAGCTGCGAGGCAGGCTTTAGGGTGGGGCGATCGACGAACGATCATCTGGTTGCACTTGACTCGTACATCAAGGATGCCTTCGTGCATAAGCAGTACTGTTTAACTGTCTTTTTCGACCTCTCGAGAAGGCCTACGACACCGCTTGGCGTTATGGGATCCTTAGTGACCTCAGGTCATTCGGTGTTTCGGGTAATATTTTGAACACCGTTGTTAGTTATTTGTCAGAGAGAACGTTCAGAGTAAGAGTTGGTTGTGCACTTTCAAAGGTTCACGTCCAAGAAAATGGCGTGCCGCATGGTGGCGTGTTGAGTTGCACTCTCTTCATAGTAAAGATGAACTCTCTTGGAAAGGCACTGCCACCAACAATCTCTTATTCCATGTATGTAGACGACGTGAAAATATCTTTTAAATCATGTAATATGGCAATATGCGAACGTCAAGTCCAGCTTGGTGTCAAGAAGCTTGCCGGCTGGGCAGACAAGAATGGGTTTAAATTGAATCCTGCAAAAAGCTCCTGCGTTGTGTTCTCCAGGCAGCGCGGGATATTTCCGGATCCAGACATTACTCTTAATGGCGTGTTGCTTCCTGTGAACAAGCAGCACAAGTATTTAGGTGTTGTGTTTGACCAGAAACTCGCATTCATTCCACACATCAAGGAAGTTAAACATAAATGTCTGAAAACAATGAATATTTTGGAGGTTCTCTCCCACCAGTCGTATGGTTCCGACAAAGAACTCCTACTACGGTTCTATACTGCTTTGGTTGGGTCTCGTTTGGACTATGGCAGTGTGGTATATGGGTCGGCGAGTAAAACAGCGTTGCGAATTCTTGACCCAGTGCTACACTTGGGGCTTCGTCTCGCCTCGGGTGCTTTTTGCACTAGCCCTGTCGAGAGTCTGTATGTCGAGTGTAATAAGTGGAGTCTTCAGAGTCGACGAACGTACATGGATTTGCTTTATGCTTTTAAGATTTCATCACTGAATAACCATCTTTTTTATCCTGTTTTTAACGATACATCAACTTCTCTGCTCTTTGTAAATCGCCCATCCGTTCCTCTGCCCTTTTCACTTCGAGTGAGAGAGCGAGCCTTATCTCAGCGCTTCGTTTTTAGATGTGTACAGGTCACCCTTTTTAAACATTTTACCGCCTTGGCAAGTTCGCCCTGTGTCCTGTGACCTTTCTTTTATAAAACTTGACAAAAATCGGGTACCGCGAGCTGCAATACGGCAGCACTTTCTGTCTCTGCAGTTGAAATACCCATTTGCAGAATTCTACAGTGACGCTTCTAAAACCTCCACTATGGTCTCCTGCGCTGCTCATGGTCCGAATTTCAATGCAGCCAGAACCATGAGCGTGCACACAACAATTTTTTCAGCAGAAGCGTATGGAATTTTCCTGATTGTACGACACATTCTTGAAAATCAAATTCCGAAGTCTATCTACACAGATTCCTTGAGTGTTGTTCGCGCACTGTCATCGCATAAGCCCCCAAAAAACCACATGGTTAATCTTGTATTCAACACTATCATGTCCGTGTATGCACAAAAGCATGAGCTGCTCCTCTGCTGGGTCCCATGACACGCTGGGAACGAGTTGGCAGACGAGAGGGCCGCTGCTGCTGCACTCAGGAACACTGTAGACATAACAACCGGACCATATACAGACCTCAAGCCACACATAAGACAACACTTGCGCAGAACATGGCAAACACACTGGAACGAACAGACAGACAACAAACTACATGTAATAAAGCCACACTTGGGACGGTACACAGCTGACTCACACAACAGACACACGGAAGTCGCCTTGGGTAGGCTGCGGATAGGGCACACCCATGCAACGCACTCGTATCTGCTGACGGGATCTTCTAGACCCCAGTGCAGCAGGTGCAGAGAGGCCCTATCCGTAGTGCACATACTAATCACATGCAAGGCACTTTACGCAACACGACACAAACACTTCAGAGAACTCTACAGACAACATATCCCCCTACATCCATTGCTGTTTCTAGGTGATGATGCCATGGTTTCCGTGAAACGTGTGTTTGAGTATTTGTCAGACGTTCAGTTTTTAGACCTCATTTCCTATCACATATAATCAAATCTGGCCCTATACACCAGCCATCATCATTATCTTTAACTGATTTTACTATGTTCGGTTGACACGTTTTTTTTACCTACCTTTTTGTGGTAACCACTTCAATTCAATAAATAACCTTTTCTCTGGCGCTCTTTGCCCTTAGTCGGCCTTGCGCCATAAAAACCCAACCATCATCATCATCATCAGTTTTTTCCGGTTAAAGTTCCGGTTTGGGTTCAGCTAGCTCAAAAAATAACGGTTAGAGTTCAGTTCCAGGAAAAATACCGGTTCGTGTATTCGGTTTGGTTCCGGTTCGACACCCTGTAGTGTGCAATGCTCTTCTCCTGCAGGCAAAAGACAGCGTAATGTGCCGTTAAAAATATCGAATTGTAAAATGCTGCAACCTTAAGGCGTCTTTTCTAATTAATTAAATGCTTAAAATATTTTGTAATCCCAGACTTCATTGTACAAGCTAATTCAGAGCCATGGCAAAAGTTTCTCAAAACAAGCTAGGGGACAGATCATTGCACCCGTCCCCCCTTACAACCCCTGACGCGCACATTCATCACGATCGTAACTTAACGCTTTTGTTGCGGCAGAAAAACGGCAGATTTTGAGTGCTTCCACAAAACGTTTTCTCTTAAGCTACGGAACACATTTAGCCTTGCTGTGCATGAAATTGTAGCTTATAGATTGCTCTTCTAAGCACATAGCAGCAGTTTTGTGAATGGTACAATTATTCCCAGTTTATTGGTCAAATAATCAGAAAAAGAATGCACAAAAAAGTGTACAAACAATGTATATAGGCGATTGTACTGAGCCTACAATTATTTCAGGAATTCCAGGATATGCAAATTGTTCCTACATTCCTTGGCTGTGGTTCAATATATAAATCAACACTGTACACCAAGTTTTGGATTTTTGCGGGCCCGTCGGCCTAGCGGAGCTGACTGCTGTGCTACTCCACGAAACCACTCGAGGGTAAGTTGGTCTCTAAAATATGCATCCAAGCATACTTTTTTGTGTTCTCACACAAAATCCTTATCGCTTCAGTGGCAAAAAAACAAGAAAAAAAATCCAGCGCTCCTGAGGTGTCATGCATCGCCAGCAGCGCTAATCTGACACAAGAGCCAGGCTATCTTGATACGGTGCGGTGCATTTGGCAAAATATCCCCGCCTTACGTTGTCCAGACCCTACACATCAAACTAAAACCGCAGTCGTCGATGGGAAGCGCGTTTTGTTTATAAATACAGCGTGAAGTCAAAAACGAACCTACCTGGCAGCACCTGTCGAAATCAGGTATTTGAATGGGAGCATCATGAGAACTAAATTCTATTGAATCCACATTGTTGCTGTAGTCATCACTGCTGCTGGAGTAACAGAAATTAGCAGCAGCAGCTGCCGAAGTCCCTGCCACCATAGAGTTTCTTTCTATATACACTAGAGGAATTTGGCGCTACCGTCTATGCAGCTCATATCAAGGCTGTCTGTGTCGTCATGGGCCGTCATACAGGGACCTTGCAGCTGGATGGGTGGCGCCACCACTCAACGCTCCTCTCGTTAGCGGAACGAGCCGGTGCATTGGACTACGCAGCCTTCCGTTGTTTTTGCCATGTTTGCTTCGGTGCTTTGAATGTTTTGGTGGGGTTGTGAGCAGATATATGTGGTGAAACGAAGTCTGACAGGTGTGTTGGGTTCTTAGGTGCAATAACGGCTACGTAAAGTGGTCAGACGCTTCTAAAGTTGGGTATGGGCTACAGTGGCTTGAGCACTTTTTGCAGCGATCTATGCTTGGTGATTGCTTGACGATCTAGCAATCTGAGTACGAATAAAACTACTTAGCTACTATTATTAGTATTCATTTTTTCTTAAATGCTTTAACGGCTACGCAGTGGCGTCGCTGGGGGGGGGGGGGGGGGGGGGGGTGGGGGTCCTGGGCACCAGCCCCTCAGTAAGGCGAGGGGGTGCCACTTGTGCCTCTCCAATGTGTAATGCCGACGTCAAAAACTGGAAGACTACTGTGACAAGACTGCAGCTATGGTCTGTTCAGTTTATATCCCCACCAGCCTATTCAAATTTGCTTCCTGGTATAACGGAAGAAAGCGGGGAGAATTCTGGCATCCAAGAATGCCGTGAGAGTCGAGGGTAGGCGGGGCTTGGGCCGGCAGAGTAAGCGGAGGCGGTGGTGAACGGAGGAGCGATTCGTGGAAAGGGGGGTATGACTGCGATGCCCAGAGGGGTGTAGCAAGCGAGATTGTTTTTCAATGGCACGACAGTGGGGCTAACAAAGCCCCTTTGTTGCGTCTAGGACCACTTTTAGGGCGACGGATGAGAATAGTACGGGGTGGAGGGCATCAGGGCCAACGTGACTATGTTCATGTGTGCTCGGCGGCTTTCCACGTAGCTTTTTTTTGCACATTAAATGTGTACGCGCTCATGGTGAATGTTCACCTTTTCTGGCGCGTTTGCGGTGACGCGACAGAGACTGTGTGCTCTCGTCCGCTTGTCAGATTTTCAGAAGGAAATCAATGTGAAAATGACCCGAAAAAAATATATGGGCAAGATTGAATCTTGAGGAAGCTGGGCCGAAGAATTAAAACGAGGTGAAAGTAAGTGTGGCACATAAAATGAAGGTTGGTGTGAAGGAGCGTAGTGTACAGATTATGTCTGTGTTAGAAGGGGGCAGCTCAGGTGTCCAACAATGGGCGAGACATATGGGCTGTCGCAATTTCCGTCGGTCGCACTAACCAAGCTATCGCGAATGATCTGAAATCGGGTGTGAATAGCTCATATTTTTATGCCGTTGACTTTCGTTCATCGTGCCCAGCTACACATTCAGTGGATGGCGATTGCACGAAGATGTGGGGCGTATCCCATGCGGCCCCATATAATTAAACAAACAAAAAACAACGGACAAGTAGCTTGTCGAAGAAACGGTTCAAGCAATAGAGCAGTTGTTTAGGGATTTATTTTATTTACCTAACTGTTAATCAAGTACATTTCCGTTTTTCTATTTCATTCTCATGTCAGTAAAAAGCAGAATAAATGAGTATTGGCGTGTTTTCTGTGTTGCGCACATTAATGATGCGGATCGCGATAAGCACGTGGTACGTCACCCCCTTTCTGTTATTGGCCATTTGATCCGCTGAGTGTTGTCCATCCCCCAAGGCGGTCGGGGGACCATACGATAATTGAGGTGGGCGAGAGGGGCAGTTTCTGTGCCAGGCGGAGTGCTTTTTGATTGCTACTGGAAAAAAAATGTCAAAGACGGTGCGACAAAGTACAGGACGCCTGGTGTCGTATACAAAATTTTTGCGCTGAATGCCCCTCCTCATGCATTGCGGAGATAAAAAATCTACTGGAACGAGTCAGGCAGCGCAAGAATCACGTCTGGCAACAAAACTGTCGTTCAGAACTGCGAAGCATCAGACCGCAAAAGAAACTTCGGTGAAATGTTTCGAAAGCGGGACCAACTTGAAAAAAAGAGTGCTACTTAAGTCCGTACGTATTCAGAGAGTCAAAAAAATTGGCAGCGGCTTAGCTCGGCTATGCCAGGATACACGTAGCGTGAGCTAAGGTTCAGCTGGTTATTCTTAGCTTTCCTGGTTGTCTAGGATTAGCTTGATTATCATGCTTACTGCTGCTTCAGTGACACGTGTATATTTATCAAGCGGCTCCGGCGCAGCGTCGCCAATTGCCCCAGAGCTAAGCTGGTTCCACAGGCGCACGCCGGTGTTGCTGCGACGCACAAGCCATCGGTTGCATGATCATCAAGTGGACCGGGCCGCCACGAGCGGAACGGAGGTCGGCGAAGACGCTGGGCCCGGGGGGGGGGGGGGGGGTGTGAGAGACGGCGGGCAGCGAGCAACGTTCTGTGCGTCGTGCGACGTCACTGCTCCTCCCCATGCGCAGCACGGCTCTCCAGGAGCCCCGCGAAAGTGCTCAACCTCGGCCAGTGCAGCTCACGCTACAGAAGAGCATGAATCCTTCCCTCCGAACCCTCCCCCTTGTGAAGACCACAGCCTGGGGCTTTGTGAGTGGGCGGCGCCACAAGGTGACCCCAGTCGCCCCTGGGGAGGAAACTGAGCTGGTTCCCAAAACGCCTGGTACTTGTGGTTAGAGAAGGCGATTGTATTTCCTAAGAAAAGGTTGTTCTTCTAGGAGTCGCGTTGAGCTTGTCGACTGCACAACAACGTAAATGAAATCGTCACCAACCTATCAGGATGGGCGTGACCGAGTGGCTGTTGGCCAGTGTGAGCCACCGATACACTCAGGCCTGTACGAATATTTTACTCAATAACCTCCTTCAATTTGAATGTTCTCCATTGGCTGACGGCTGCTTCACTGGTAAGCCCGAACCTTACATTTTATTCTGTGCCCGTTTTCCCACGGCCCCAATGTCAATTAATTTGGCTGTAAGTGTGATGGAATACTTGTTATAACTTACGGAGGGAAACGATGACATCGTCACAGACAAGCATCCACATGACCAGACATGTACTGGTCGTAGACTACTCGTGTGCGGCCAGTCTGTTCCCCATTTACATGTCCTCTTTCTATCTGCTCACATTCTCAGTAATGATAACCATTGAAATAAATAGAGTTGAAAATGTATCTATGTTAAACGTAAAACTCGTAGTAAAAGCAAATGCTTCTTGGCTTCTGAAATGCTCATCTAGAGAAAGTACGAGCATGCAGTTGCTGCCACAAAGGCTGTATTTAGGGACAAACATGTAGGGACAATATGTAAACAAGAATATGCAAATGTTCAATTTCTAGAAATAACTGGCAAAAGTCAAGCACGGCGCCAATGTGAAAACGCGACCACTGCGCTCGATTGTTGTCCATGGCCCACCCTGTGTGGAAATGAAAATATAATGGCTGTGCCAACAAGGAAGCACCCGATAAGTTCTCTCGCCAAAAAGTTTTCCCACCCAAATGTCCGCACACCTGAATGTCCACACCAAAACGTCCTGCACCGAAATGTCCTGCACCGATCACAGCGCGATTAACTTTTCGCCACACCTTGGTTTCAGTGCTGTTCCTCGAAGCTTCTGAGACAAGCGGGCTTTATGACCTGGTCGTTCGGTTGGTCAGCTCAACAAAAATGAAGCTGCAACACAGTTACACGAATTCCGTCAGCAAAGACACACAGCAACTCAAGCCCCGCAAAGCCGTCCAGGGGAGTCTGTGCAAGGCACCGAACTATCGGCTAACACCGCCACCTTGTGTCGCGTTGCGGAGTTAGCCAAATGACATGTTTTTGCTGGGGGACGCACCGAATGGAACGGCCTGAGCAACGGCGCGCCGCCGGCAGCCGGTCACGGAGGCCGTGGCCAAACACTGGAAATTCAGCAGCATTGCAGCGCCATCTATGAAAATGGCGATGAACAAGATAATCAAACGGGGGCGTCTATGAGATGGGAGCAGCCCTGGTCAGCAGGCTATATTTTGTTTTAAGGCCCTGCTCTTAATACGTCATTGTCAATGTCACGAGAACACACGATTTAGCGGGAGAAGTGAAATTTTGACTTTAAATATCTAATTTCTCAGTGCACAAAACATCGTTTGCTGTCGAACAAAACATTCAGCTTCACGCTGCGAAAGAAATGATATTTCTAGCTGCACTACAGGCTGAGATGTACCTCTTGAGAATTACCTACCACTAGGATGGCTTGGTGGGCTAGTTGGTGATGCATATTGACAGGGTTACCAGCATAAATGGCAAAATTACTTCTAAAAAGTAATTAAATTACATTACAAATTACAGGTGGGCAAAAGTAATGCCATTACACTACTATCACTTTTCAAAAGCAATGAAATTATTTTGAAATTACTTCAACAAAAACTCATCACTGAAACACTACCAACCCATATACACTTTATTTACACTCATATACACTGCAATCTCTATAAATATATTTGCTTATACACCAACTTGTGTACAGTTTATTTGCAGCGCTATACATTGATATATTAGATATCTTTATTAAATCTCAGAAGGAGCTGCGACTCAAAGTGGGCATCGGAAAGGCCTCATCGTTTGTACGGCAGAGTGTCTTTTGCCATGCTGAAAAGATGCTCCGCTGGCGCGGATGAGGGCAGGGTTGTGTTGAACGTAATAAGGAACTTCTTCTTTTTGGGGTGCCCTTCGAAAACGGCAAGATCAGCGATGCCGCTGCTGCTCCAACGCTCGAGTTCATCGCTTGACGACTGAATGGGCCCGGTCCTCCGGACCATCCTAGCAGCAGCAGGCTCGCACGAGTGACCACTGTAATGAAGCCTTCAACACAATCGGCACGTATTTGTTTAACCCGACTGACTGTTTCCACGGCAATCCCCGAATGCATGAAAAGGAAACGAAGAGGCACGAGGAAGCAGGCAGAGCTCTCAACAAAGCGTTTTCTTTGCGTTCGTAGAGCTCCAATGCCCAGAGACTCTCTGGGCATTGAAAGTTTACTTGGTAAACTTTTCTTGGTCAACTTTTTATGTCGTAAGAAAAGCCGACAGGCTATATCGTTGTCAAAAGTAATTGGGGAAATAATGAATAATTTTCATGAAATTACTGGCCTTGAAGTAATTTATTACATTACTAAATTACCAACACTCAAAAGTAATTCATTACATTTCTCATTACAGCAAAAAGTAATTTAATTGCTGTAATTTCATTACTGCCAAGTCTGGTTACCAGTGCACACAGACGGGGACACGGAAGGGAGAAACGACAGGACGAGGCACTGGTCCAGCGCCGTGGAAGGCTTTTACTGTAAGCGCCCGGCACTGCTAAAGCGACGACTTTTCAGAGCTTGAAGAACTGTGCAAAGCAATAGGAGAAAAGTAATACCTAAGAAATGCTTTTTTGGGAATTTTTCGGTCCCTCAAAGGGACACTGTAGTGATTTCTAAACATCGCGGGATTACTAAACATTGCAGGATTGCGTGATTGCACAAATTATAGTCTGTAGTCTCTAGGTCGTGTTTCCACTTCTCTCACTGCGTTTGGCTTTATTCAGTAGAAAAATAAATTCGAAAATGCTGTCCTCTAAAAAATGTGTACTTCCAGTGTTTCAGCCTCGGATTGATAATGCCGCTAAATTACTAGACATAAAATATGAAACAGAGAGCAATATTTTTTTTGGTATTTTCGGGCGTGTTTGGTTGGGGCTGTCGCCATTGGCGTCGCAATGGTCTCTACCGAAAAGGCGTCCTCGTCGGCAGCCTTCGGCAGCTCACCGCTTCAATCTCCGCATAGGATTTTTAAGAAGCTTGAGAAGAAAAAAAATCTGTCGACTCAAACGAAGCAAGTGTTTTGCAAAGTGTACCCGCAAGTGAGACTGATGCAACTGGGACTCCACCGTTTCCGCAATCCGTTCGGTTAGCCAGTTTGCCGGCGTACGTGAGCGTGTGTGCTGCTCTTTCGGTATACTGCGCCAGTACTATGTAAGTATGCTACACATGTCGGCGGTGCTGCCCAGTTTTGAGCTCCAGAAGAGTTTAAAAATAAGTGCATGGCGTCAAAACTGCAGTGCTGACAAAATTAGTTCACTTCTGAGCGATGGGGTTGTGTGGTAGTCCAGGATTGGTCACAGTTCTTCAGTCAAAGGGTTGGCTTGTGTTTACAAGCAACTGAAGCGTGGGAAAGGATCACAATATGCCTGCATGCTTGGTGATCGTGGTTCAGCGCACTCAATCATGGAAATCATGCAAATAAATGAACTGTATCAAATGCGTATCGGTCACGGCAAAGCCGAAACCGCAACCAGTTTATTGGGAACTAATTTTGCGCAGTAACACAGAGCAGTTAGCTCCCCCTTCCCCCCTCCTTCCATAGCTTTCTCTCCATTGCCACAGAAAGTTGTCCCCAAGTATAGAAGGAGTATCTTAGACCAATTGAAGGTGGGAGAGTAGTCAGCGAAGTTGACATAGGTACTAAGGAGTCAAAATCAACCGGAACTTTTATCGTACAGCGTAAAACCAAGGTGCGAGAAGCACTTTTCGCGCTGGGTGAACTAGCACAGCGGTCGGCAGCATGACCACACATCTGCAAGCGCTTTTCCGCCCAAGGAATGCAGTTGCTAGAGATGGGATTCCACGCACGCCCAGTGGGTGAATGGCTCCTGCATTGCCAGGCTTCCCAGTGCGGACAGACAGTGTCGCAGGCTCTCGTCGTACGTTGAGCGAGTGGCATCTTCCGCGGGTGCAGCCACGGGATGAATTGCGGCTGCCCGTCGGGTGCCCTCTCCTTCGCCATCGCAGCTGCGAAGCCTTGCAGTCTGCGTTGGCTATCATTGTGTGGTCGCCCACCCGCGCTTGCCGCAGTGGGCCGTTTTGCCTACTGTATATTCTTGCTCCGTGCCAGAGAACATGCGTGGATTTGTTGTACGCCTCGGAAATCGTGTCAATGAATAACCAGCTTTTTAATTCGACCATTGACAATACGTCCTCTCACCAACTCTCTCTAAATCTTCCATTTCTGTGCTTTTCCTTCTCGGAGGGAGCAAAGAAGAATCCGAACTGTGTGTCTCTCTGTTAGATATTTGTTAAACATCTTGTACCGATCCTTTACCGCCATGGCCACCTCTGCCCTGTGTCGTGCGACTTCTTGTTATGGAAATTGAGAAAAATTGAGTGCGAAGAAATGCAATTCTGCAGCACTTGTTGTTTTTACAGGAAGAACATTGGTGTGCAGAATTTTACAGTGACACATCCAAAACGGCTTCCATCGTGTCCTGTGCTGCGCACAGTCGCAACCTTCATACAAGTAGAACCATGCATGTAAGCACTAGCATCTTCACAGCGGAGGCATATGGCATTTTTCTTGTTGTACAGCATTGTTCAACGTCACATTCCAAAGTTCATTATTTACAGATTGTTTGAGTGTGGTACGTTCATTGTCATCCAGAAAGTCTTCCAGGAACCTTACCTTGTTTTCAAGCATATTATAATGGCATATGCGTTAAATGTGGAAATAACTATGCTGCGTTCCAGGGCACTCTGGGATCGCTGGCAACTGAGGCCATCATATAGCTGCACTCACAAATACAGTGGACATAGCAACACTACCTTACACTGTCAGGCAACAAGTTGGTAAAGACTGCAGTGGACAGGCAGATATGTAATAGAAGCACACCTGTACAAGTGACTGCTGAGCTAGGCCACACTCTTTTAACACACTCCCACCTGATCTCCCTATAGAGCAGGTGCGGAAAAGGCCGCAGTCTACATCCTCACTCACTTTCCACAAGCGCACTTTTCACTTTCTTAGTGATGTAAAACCTCACATCTTATCATGCATATTGACAACCTGGCCCTTTACACCACTCATCTTCGTGGTATCTTGTTTCACTTTTTTTTGTTAGTGACAGGCTTTAGTACAGGTTTACACAACCGTCATTAAACAACTCTCGGCACTCTTTGTGCCATAAACACAAAGCATCATCATCATACCAAGGTAACCCCAGTCCACTCCCTGCTTTTTTTATTTGCCTTAGGGTAAACTCAACTCCTCCCAAATGATTGTTCCTGCAAAAGCGGCCACACCCAGGTTTCCGTTCTTCTGATCCCTAATATTGTTTTTCCTAACTGGAAAACTACCCCGTTTCTTGACAATTCAATCTGTTGATAAAGCAAACCCTGCGTCTGCTCAGTCGCTATTTCTTATCTTGAAACCTCTTGGGGGCGACATTGGCAAGTCATGCAGAGCAACAAGAAATGGAACCAGTGTACTTCTGGACCGTCCGGATACAGCAGCTGGCCACAAGCTGCTTCACCCCTTGCTGACCTGCCGGAAGGCCAGGCCGTTACGGCATTGGGGTGAAGCGCCATGCACCATCCTGTACAAAAGTCTTGTTTTGTCCCGCCTAGATTATGGATGTGTAGTTTATGGGTCAGCCTCTAGCACTGCACTGAAAATGCTTGATCCTATCCACAATCTGGGCATCAGGTTGGCCACAGGGGCCTTCCGCACTAGTCCAGTACTGAGCCTCTATGCTGAATCAGACTGTTGGTCTTTGGAGTACCAGCGAACTTTTATTGGTATTATTTATGCCGTGAAGGTTACGTCACAGCCCGAGCACCCGTGTGACTCCCTGATTAGAGATAACTCAAGAATGCTGCTCTTTTCAAATCGGCCTTCCTTAGCTCAACCGTTTCCACTGCTGATCAATTCCATCTCTACAAAACTATCCATCTCATTTGATGACACCCTCAAAATGACCCCAGATGAATGCGTGGCACCCTGGGACACAAGCATCATATCATGCGACACCTCATTTAGACAAGTAGACAGGAAAGGCTCACTATTGGAAGTCAAACAGCACTTCGCACCTCCAAGACAAGTACAAGGCTGCTCAGTTTTTCACTGATGCATCGAAAACCAAATCGGCTGTGGCCTGTGCAGTTGTTGGACAGCATCTTTCAATAGCAAAAACAATGCATAAAAACACATCCATATTTACAGCAGAAGCACATGGAGTATATCTGGCTGTGGACCACATTATCACAAGCAAAACACAAAAGTCTGTTATCTTCACAGACTCACTCAGCGTTGTCACGGCCCTGTCCACAGGAAAGGGCACCAAGAATCCCACATTTACTGCCCTTCTTAAAGCTCTGTACAAAGCACACCAGCTAAATTTAGAAATTATAGTGTGCTGGGTTCCTGGCCATTGTGGCATAGCTGGCAACGAGGAAGCCGACCAGGCTGCCGCCAGAGCAGCTGAAAGAACCAGTATTGACATCACGCAAAGCACCTTACCTGGATATGAAACCAGCAGTAAAACACATACTCCTTCAGCTCTGGCAGAAAGAATGGGACGGAGAAGTAAACAACAAGCTTCACTTGGTACAACCTATAATTGGCCGATCAGCTGCCAGGGAAAAAAACAGGGCCTTTGAGGTCTGGCGATGCAGACTACGAATAGGACACACACGCATTCCTACCTCCTGACTGGTGACCAGCCACCAAACTGTGCCAGATGCGGCGAGGGTCTTTCAGTCTTCCATGTTTTGGTTGAGTGCTCGGCCATGGAACCAGAAAGGAGACGCTATTTCCCGGAAATGTACCGTAAGAATTTATGCCACGGCACATTGCAATGTTTTTGTCAGACTGTCCTCTGTTCTAGTTCAGCAGAGTTTTAGAATACCTTGATGATATCGGTTTTTTAAAGCAGGTTTGTTTTAGAAAGTAGCATTCTCGTCCACCTCATTACCTTGTTCATCCGTAGGGTTCTATTTACCATGGCCCTATACACCGTTAGCTCATTCCATGCCTCATCACGCTCCTCACTCATGTTTTGGATCCGGCCCTTTAAACCGAAGTAATTTTATGCACTATTTGCACTCATTTCATCAGCACATTTTTACCTCATCATAGTAATGGCGCTCTTGGCCTTAGATGCCCTTGCGCCAAAAAAACCCCACCAAAGAAGAAGCGCCACGCACAAAGGCAATCGGGAAATGCTCACACAACACCCAATCCTCCCGGAATTCGCCATCATATGCTGCTCCGTGCGACCCTGCATCCCCCACCCACTCGACTGTGTCAATCTCCGCAACCTGCCGCAGGGTCACACCCCCCGGCATACTGTGAGAAATTCAGCCTCGAAAAGAAAACCGTCCTGGGCATGCACAGCAGCGCCTGTAGCAAGCTAGCATGGCATAGCCAGTGAGGATCTGTGCTGCTCTTTTCACTAGCTCAGAAGAGGCTTCACTGAACGACTGCTAGTTTAGCATAGCTAGCTGGCCCATGTTGTAGCAACATTGCAAGGCTCATGAGTGCCGGCCGACAGAGCAGCCCTTGAGCTTTTTCGGGGACGTCAACTGCCGCCATGACCACGCAGGGCGATGCTGGGGCCGCGTGTGGTGCGTGAGCGCCGCTCGGGCCTGCTGCTGCTGGTGGCCTTCGTGGCCGCCTGGTCCCTGGTGCGCAGCTGCTGGTCGTCCCTGGCACGCGAGGCGGCGGCCGCCGCCGCTGGGGCCGCTGACAATGGCTCTTTGTGGGCCGAGCCCGAGCCGGGCCGCCTGGTGGACCGGCGGGACTTCTGCTTCCTGCTGAACAGCGGCCGCTGCCAGGGTCGCAGCGACCTGTTCCTGGCCGTGTTTGTGCACTCGGCGCCGGCACACTTCGCACGACGCCGCGCCATCCGCGAGACGTGGGGCAACGCGAGTGCGCTGGCGGCCGCCACGGCGCACGACATGGCGCTGGTGTTCCTGGTGGGGCGCGCCGACCCTGCGCTGGAGCGGGCCCTGCGCGCCGAGAGCCGCGCGCACGGGGACCTGGTGATGGGCAACTTTGTGGACAGCTACCACAACCTGACCTACAAACACGTGATGGGGCTCAAGTGGGTGGCGCGGCACTGCGCGCAGGCCCGCTATGTGCTCAAGACAGACGACGACGTGTTCATGGACCTGTTCCAGGTGACCAGCCACCTGGGCGCCAAGCTCGGGCCGCGCCCGCCGCCCGGGCTGCTCATGTGTGGCCTGATCCGGCGGCCGTACGTCAAGCGCAGCCAACGGAGCAAGTGGCGGGTCAGCTTCCGTGAGTACCGCGCACACCGCTACCCGCCCTACTGCTCCGGCTGGGCCATCGTCATGTCGCCCGACGTGGTGCGCGACCTGTACCGGGCCTCGGCTGCCGTGCCCTACTTCTGGGTGGACGACGTGCTCGTCACGGGCATCCTCGCGCAGCGGCTAGGCCTGGCCCACGTCGACCTGGGGCCCTGGCTGGCCGCCGACGGTGCCCAAGAGGCCCGTCTGTGGCTGCGCAGTGGCGACCACCCGCCCGGGCACATGGGCCTCCCCGACCTGGACACTGAGCTCGTCTACCAGCTGTGGAACCGCACCCGCGACTACTACGTCTTCCGCTCGGCACTGCAATAAAAAAAAGTGCTGGGAATCGGAGGGATAATTGGCTCATTGTCACCGCCATTAGCCGCCTGCCAACTATCCGATCAGGACTCCCTTTTGCTTGTTTGTGATTGCTGCAACAGTTGCGCCAGAAGGTAGATCGTGTCGCTTAAAGAAACGGACAACCGATTTTTGTGGAGTCCTTGAGCTCATAAAAGCCAGCGTTTTATATACCAGAGTACCGCAAGGGATTTCTAAATAAACAGGTGGAACTAATTCTTATTTTGCACCAAAATCTGAAGGGTGGCGGCACATGCTGTCTAAACGTGACACTGGCCTACGTGTCCTGTGGCCCACGTGATCTGCTGCCGGCGGAGCCAGGCGGAGAGGTGTAATCATGGCCTACGCGATTTGCTGCCGGCGGCGCACCGCCGGTAGCCGATCGCGGAGGCCACGCGTGTCCAAACAATTCCGTCGATTTTCACGCGGGATTCAAAAACCTCATGCAGGAATAGGTTGCGCATTATTGTTGTTTTAGCCTTGGACAAGTTTTTAAACACCTCTTTTAATATCACGTGCAGTTACAAGTGTGTTGCAGCGCGGGTCACTGTCATGGTTGACAGCACACGTATGGCTGGTAGATCTAGAAATTGCGATTTCAAACGTAGGGCGCTGTCAGCAAAATCGTTTCAGATTAAGGTGTTTTAAGTGATGCCCTTTCATTTGGGATATGGCAAGTATACTCGAAGAAAATCTGCTGTCTGTCCCTTGTGGGCTAACGTGCAGGATAGCAAAGGGCACCGGCTAGCTTCGCCAGAGCAAGTGCTCTGCGCCATACACTAGCCCCAGTGGAATCCGAAGACTCGCACAAGGGTTCAGGTACTCGCATGGGGTAGACAGACTCCGGCTATCCAGTGTAAGGCGTTATTGCCTGGTGAATACAGGGCGTAAACCAGACAACACGGCTGACGCTCGCAGGGAGACAGTGGCTCCGTTCACTCGCTCAAGCCCCGGGAAGAGAGAGAGATAAAAACTTTTAATGCACTTGCCTAGGGGGCCGCCATGGCGGCACCACGGCTGGCTTGTGCTCGCGTGACCAGTGGGCGCTGGGAGTCCGAGCGGTCCAGGGCCTCCGTCCAGGGATCAGGGGAAGTTATGGTGGGGTAGGGGTCTCGCGGACCTCGATATCTGTCATCGCGGGAACATAAGGGGGGGGGGGGGGGGGGGGGGGCTTTCCTTGCGAGCAGTCAGAATCTCAGCGGAGTGCCGGCTCGGGGGAAGGCGACAAACTGGTCCTCCTTCCCCCGGTTCAGCGCGTTGCATGGGGCCCTGAAGAGGTCGGGACTCTCACGACGCGCCAGCTGCCCTAACGTGCGGACGAGGCGCAGGGACAAGGATCCCCACACCCTGTAAGACCCTGCCTTTTGTGGTATGCACGAGCGAAACATACCGCATAAGCTCGTAGATTTCTAAGGGTGGTGAAGTCGTTTACAACATGCGCAGCCTACCCTTCCTCAGGAAAGAAAGTGTGTTGGAAAAAAAATTTGGCTCCAATCCACGCTGTGAAGGTGGTTGGAAAGCAAAGCTTTAAACTACACCCACAACAATTGCCCATGTGACATCACTTGAATTCACACACGTGGCTCTACAGAGAGCGAAACCAGAGATTCGGCCAGCCTTTACGAGCCGTTTCGCTGGGGTGGCATCCCAAACGCAGCACCGTCAGCCACGGCCGGGCTACAGCGGCGGATGCCATCGCTGTAGCCCAGCCGTTGGTCGACAGAAAAGAAACAGAGCAGCGTCTTTCGAAGGGTGCGACAGCGGAACCTAGCCATCCTGATGTGCTAGCTCGGGGCTACACCACCGCGCGACACAAGCGCAGACACCGAAACAAGTTAGAATGTGAGCTTAGTGGTTCCCATTTATACCGATTTAAACTAGTTAGTTTAGAAAGTTTGAGAATTGTGAGAAAGCTGAGGGAACTTTTATAATCGCTATTTATCAGAAGCGGTTGCTCCTTTCGCCTGTTGTAATACCTTTTAAAACACAACCGAATCGGTATTCACGAATTTAGAAAACGGAGTCCCATTTGTGGCAAGCTGTGCGCAAAAGGTAACGTTTCTCTAGCAGCCAAATGTCCGTATGTGGTTTTTACATTTTGTTTTCCCACCCTGCAAACCAACCCTTAACGTATGTTTGCCGTACGACCACTTTAATTCCGTTGGGTGCGGGTTACCCTGGAGGTGCTGTCGAACAAGTAATCAACCCATGCGAAGGCAATTGTGCGCTAAAATGTTGCTAAAGCAGACAGCAAAGCTATGGTCCCTCGAAATATTTGCTAGTCTGCCGTCCGCGCGCCTTCTCTATGGGGAGAAGGCGCGCGGGAAGAAGCCGCTGATGCACGCTGCACAGCGCTGCGCATAGGGCGCTGCGAGCAATCTGACGGAGCGCCCAAGCGGCCGGCCTGTGCCGCGCGCTACTGCGGCGGAGAACGAGCGCGCATCGGGGTGTGTCGCACAGTTACAGTTAGACCGGTGAAATCGAGTGGCTCAAGGTACACAAGCTCACAATTGAAGGTGCGACAGTACCCCAGGCGAAAAAAACAATTGGAGGACCATTTGGACGTGTCGAAAACACAAATGGGTCAAATGGAACCATTTGCATTTTCAAATGGTTCCATTTGAACCAATTGTTTTCGACACGTCCAAATGGTCCTCCAATTGTTTTTTTCGCCTGGGACAATAAGACCCTTTTATTGCGCGCCCCGAATTTTCCGCGAATCGGGCTACGGAGCGAGCCTTTTTGCGGCCGCTGAATTTCGCGAGTGAGACCGAAGGATGAAACCGCAGCAGCGAGCGCAGCCGTTTCGCTACCGCCGGTGAAACCATTATTAAAATGAAGCTTGCTGTCTCGCTTATGGCGTATGTCGCGTGGAAAAGTCACTGCAGCAAAGCTAACTGAATCTGAAGGCGGTGATGTTTGTGAGTGAAGTGACCGAAAAAAGCGCTACCCGTGGTCAGAATCGAACCTGGGTCCATCGCGTTACGTACGAAGCCGATGTCTCTCTGATTGCGCAATTCTAACACGGTCAAAGCATCTCGGATTTGGAGAGGGGTGCACGGACATGCTCAGTTAGACAGAAGAATCGTCCACACCTCCGCTTCGTCTAATTCGGCAACGATGATTGAACCCGTGAAGCTTTCTAGTTCAAGGCGCTACGATCAAAAGTCGAAAATGCGTGCGAGTCAGTCTTAACTCGGACGGCAATGAATCGCTCACAAGAAAGCTTCGCGTTCAACCATCGTCGTCATCAGACGGAGAAGTGCATGATTTTTCTACGCAAAGTTGACACTGAGATCACATTCAGCACTCTGCGGCGCCAGAAGCAGCGCGTGTGTTCCACATCAAAATTAACGCATTATTTCCCAACGTCGTTGATGGTAGGCAGAACGTAGCCGGCTGGTAGACTGACAAGAATAAAAACCAAAAACTTGTTAATTCCTAAATACTTGGGGCTCATTGCGGGGGGAGGGGAATAAAGCAAGGTATAGACTATGGGCGTCAAAATAAACCTCAATATTTTTGCTCCTTGGTTTCAAACAGCCGCGAATATAATTATTGGTCACAACACAAATATTCTCACTTTTTGCTTTCCCCGTGTGCATCTCGCATCTCGCGTATCCATGGCAGTTACAACGATGGGGGAATTCACAAACAACGGTAATACTATAGTTGAAATCCCGTGTGATATGTCCCCAGCTGGAAAAAGATGCCGTGTCGGCAGTGTTCCTGAGGTCCCGAGTATGTGTCGAAACCGGTGTCTTGGAAGAGAAAAGAGCGTAGCGACACGATTCCGCGGTTTTTACAATGTTCAATCGTTCATAATACGCTAAAACGTACTCCTATCACTTCATGCTTCAGTTAAAACTGTTCGTAGTCGTAGCAACCCATTTATTTGGCTAATTTGCTTTGTCGATAGAGACGGACAGTGTTCATAAACGGGCAGTTGAAATGGGCTGAACTCGCCCAGAATTAGGGAGCGCTACATTGAGGCTACCTAAACAGAACTACGAAGGAGCAGCAGCACGGCAGAGCGCCCTACGCGCGGCCCCGCCGGCCGACCGCGCTCCGATTGCTCGCAGCGCCGCCGCTGCATGCATGACGGAGGAACCCCCTTCGAGGCCAGCGGACGGCAGATTAGCAAATATTTCTAGGGACCATAGCAAAGCCGTACCGCTGACGTCGCCGCCGGCGAGCAGGCACTTCCGCGAGGGGAACGCTGGGTAAATTCGCCGCGCCATCTACAGTGTGCTGCGTGAATGAAACCCCCCTCCGCCTCGTTGGGAGTTTGTTGTCCCGCACGCCGTGAAGGAGCCGTTGGCTGGTAGAGCTAGAACGCTTTGCTTTAAAAATTTACAGTTTCCAATGCGACTTCATTGCGAACCCCTCAAAATTCAGTAGGAACGAAGCAAATGCGCGTTTTATTGTCACAATGGGATTAACATTAGGGGTATAAATGTCAGTTTAATGAAACTCACCGAAACTTAACTAATACAAACCGACGACAGTACCCGCAGGATACGGATCAGCTGCTTGCGGCGCCGACGCGCACAAAGCATGTAGTACCCGAAAAGAAAACCATAGTTGCATTTGCGTATCTTCCCCCTACGCGGCGCCGCCATACACGTGCGCGTGCACGAATAGGCTAGCGAGCGTTAAAAAAGAAGCTTGCAATAGAAATTTGCTCTTTCTTACTTGTTTTGAATAGTAAAATCTGCTGATTTCTGCTGAATTTCGAGCCAAATTTTAATGATTTCTGCTGATTTTTCAAGCAAAAATCTACTACCACCTTTTCTCTGCCTGTGGCACCACTGCCCTCTGTCTAGACACACGGAAGACTTTGCCCGGGACTCCGTCGACGGTCGACAGGTCTGCAGGTCACTGCAGCACGCAGTCGTACACGATAAACTGTGCGCCGCCTCCCTCCATAGAAAAAGAGAGGGAGTAAACTTAAAGCATTGGCGGCATTCTGGAAGCCAGCCGAAGCAGGAGAGCCCACGTAAACGTAACTGTTGGTCGCCGCCACGGCCGCATCTCCGAGCTCCGAAGCGAAACGCCTGGCGCCAGTGCTGGTGGAAAGGTCGGGATGGCGACATATGGCGACGCCGCACCGCTGGCGGCTGTTGCGTAACTGTTGGTCGCCGCCGCGGCCGCATCTCCGAGGTCCGAAGCGAAACGCCTGGCGCCAGTGCTGGTGGAAAGGTCGCGATGGCGACATATGGCGACGCCGCACCGCTGGCGGCTGTTGGCGGCACAACGGTTCATCTAGGAGCTGGCTCATACGAAATCACTTCCTGTTCTGTGCTCATACTGTAAATGCTAGATGAAGCTTCCCCCTCAGCTTTAACTGCGAGCGCCTCCTCCCTCTTTTCTAGCCGTCTAGCGGAAATAATAAAAATTACGCCCACCTCGATCCCCTCGCGGGAACCCTGGTGTGATGCGACGCTGAAGGGGGTTCCATTGTGCGTTTCCGTTGGGTCGATTACTCGAACTGCGTGAGCAATCGTCGGGTAATGCGAAAGAGAGAGAGAGCATGCGTAGCGCGGATGACCGTCGACTGAGAGACCGGCCGGAGCGCGGCACTCCGCTTATATGCGCAGCGCGCCCGAAGGAGAGGAGACCGCGGAGAGAAAGGGCGCTGCACATGCGCACAGCGCGCTTGCGCCGCCCACCGGCGGAGTGAGAGCGTGCCGCACTGCGCCCGCCACAGCTGCTGGGGGAGAGGGCGCGCTATCACGGCGAGAGGAGAGGGGTGAGCGGAGGAGAGACGCAGCTGTGCGGACGACGACGGACGCAGGACAGGGCCGCCGGCAAGAGATGCTCCTCTCAGCGTCGCATCTAAAAAGCGCCTTCATGGCTCACTGCCACACGCTTGCGCGTGCGCCCGCGGCTCGTGTACGCAGTAAGTCGGCCTACATGGCCACTGGAAACATTTATTTTAAATTACTTGCGAAGAAAGCAAACACGCTGCACACTAATTGTGGTCAGCGCAAAGGGAAACAGGACATGAAGAGTAGGAAAGACACAAGCGCTGTCTATTGTTGAAGGTTTATTATTAAAACACGCAAGTTAAGCAAAAATGGGAATCAAAAACAAAAAAAAAACATACGCCCCCCCAAACGTTATCTTACACATACACACACATGAATTGTCCACAAAGGGAACCTAATGTTGTGTCGGCGCAGTCTGTCGTTCCTACTTAGGGCCAAATTTTCGTGTAAAGGCTTCACCGGCCCTGAGCTCGGACGTTTTTGAGAGCTTGAAGACTTCCAGGTAGAATTCATAAATTAGCAACAAATGAACAACGGCCCGTCACGTCTGAGATTAGGGTCAAGGCACTTGAAATTGAACGTTCTGTGAACGTTTACGGCTCCAGTTTTGATGCCAGCAGGAGCTGGATAAGCAAGGTTATGAAATTGAACGTACTATAAATACTCACGGCTCCAGTTTATTTCCAGCACGAGCTGGATAAGCAAGGTTTCATGTGAAGCACATGGAATATTGATGGTACAGCTGCGTGTGTCAAAGTGTCTTTTACCAGGTACGTGGTGTCACATCTTTTACATCTGTGCGATAGAATCTGCGTTATATTTCTTTTTCATATATTCTTACATGAACGTACCTGCGCGTTAGAATGGGGGGTGTGTTAGAATCCTGCAATTACGGTAGTACAAAAATGCGGCCCCATCGTTGCATCCATCCGCAAGAGCCCGCAGACCGCCGACAAATATGCAATGTAGGATATGGCCGGTCGCCGTTTGGGAGCTCAAAACTCGACGAGGTGCAAATGATGAGGAAGCTTCTTGTTGCCACTTGTTCTAGTCATCCAGGCCTGACAGAAACTCTGCGGGCGTGCAAGGATTCTAAATATTCACATGACATAAAATAGCCGCATACGACGTGCGGGGCACAAATATTTACATACGATCGTCACTGACTCTGTTCGTTATCTTCTCGGCAACTTGCTCGTCGGCAATCTGCCGCCCATGTGAAAGTATGCGCTCCCCAGCATGCCGTCAGACCCCCCCTGTCACCTCCTATCTGAAGGCCGACGCGCCAGTATTGACCTCAAGGAGGGTTAAACGGGAGACAAGAACAGGGGATTGATTGCTTACTGTTAGCATTGTCCCCCATCTTCACACTTTGGCAGATTACTGTCAACTATTGTCAAATATTGTTAGCAATGCGCTGATTTTTTTTCTCATTGCCTCGAAAGGCCCCTGTCGCCGCCCACCAATTTTCCGTCCGGCCCTCCGCCTTTTCGGCATCATACAACTCGGCCATCCACCTTAAAAGGGTACCGAACCTTGTTTCTGTTAAAGGGACAGACAACCGATTTTTGTCGTGTATATATTCTCTATCCGAAATGAACGGGCATCATTTAAAGCACCTTGACGAGAAACGGTTTTGCTGATAACGCCCTAGAACTTTTTAAATCGAAATTTTTTGATCTACGACCCGTATGTGTCCCTCCCAAAACTAATGCTGGCAACCATGGCATATAGTAGCTCGGCAACATACTTTTGTCTGTATGCGAAATAAAAAACGATATTTAAAAACTTCCCAGCCAAAAAAGTTTGAATCGCAGGCTTTCCTGTTCCATTATGTGTTTTTTTAAGGCAACGGTCTATTTTGCAAGAATGCGCCATCAGTTGGGTTCATGGACAGGGGGGTAAAGCGAGCTCCGAGACCGTACGAATCGGGGGCGCTGACATGATGCAATTCCCATGGTTTCCAGATCAATTGTATTCAGCCTTCTAAAAATTTCCGCCATAATTATTTAACTAAAAAAAAGAACTGAAGCAAAATAGTTACAAATAATTGCCTCAGTAATTAAAACTAGCTTTATAAAAAAACTTTTAGTGTAATTAGGCTTCAATTAGCAAAGAAAGAGTAAGTGCGTAGTTCAGTTTTGGTTTCGATTTTTTTAAGTGTGCTAGGAAGCGGCGAGGCCCTTGCGCCTGACTTGCGCAGTGTGTGTGTGCAGTCTCCGGCTCAGATCTGCGTGCATGCAAAACGTATACAAGTTATACAACTCGGATGCCCGCGCTGAGCAAGTGCCTCCCCGGGCGCTTGCAAGGCTGTCATTCTTTCTCCACGTTAAGCACCCTATCTATTGCCCCTCAACTGACGCCGGAACAGCGATTTCGATCTGACCTTGACTACCGCAAGTTCACTGCAGGCTACGGAGTGGCAGCCAGCGATCGTTCCCGTTGGAAGAGAAATAAAAAGAGCTTTTATAATCCTTCGGTTTCAGTTGTTTTATTCATGGAACTTCTTACAGCTCTTCGTGCTTCGAACTTTCGCGCAATCGTTCGTGAAGGTAGAACGAAAAAATAGGTAACGAAATGCGGTTTCTTTTTTAATCAGTCACAATAAATCAATAAGTCAGTGTTCTCTCCTCGCGCGCTATGTGCGGTAAATTACTGCCCATTCAATACTGCGCATTCAGTCCCGCAAGCTTTCCCTTTGAAGTGGTGGAAAGCAGCTAGAACTTGACGAATACAGACAGAAAGGAAAACGGGACACGCCGCGGACTGTATTTCGCATACTCCCTTGGCATGCATTCTTCCACTCCGTTGGCCTGCGATCGACCGCGCTCTTTCGTTCCTGTGCTTCAAAGCACCGCGACTCACCGGCAATATCAGCGTTGGCCCATGCGATGTTTTTTTTTTGTGTGTGTCAATAAAGGTTTTACATTGAGCTAAAGCCACAGTTCACTTCACTTCGTTTGAAAAGCCTTGAGCGACTCGCAAAATGTCACAGAATGGCAAATAAAGCGGCACAGCGCGAAAATGCACGGAGATCATATATACGGAAATTCATTTTTCTATGCGCCCAGTACGAATCAGCTGACTCCTTGGCGTCCTCGCGCATGCGATCAGTCGCATTCGAGCTTGCGCGCAAGTGTTGTGTGAGCGTTGCCACATCTTGCTCAAATAGTCTCAGTACATATAAGTCACACGTACGCTAAACCGAAAACACGTCGGTTACCTACCCACAGGAGATAAACTACGCAATGCTGTCGACGCCGCCTACACAAAATCCGCCTGGCCAGCGGTCCGCCATGTTACAATTAATCCCGGCATGCTTCGCTAGCCGGACGCGGAAACGCCACAGTATCACGTTGCCAGATTACAACCCATCGCTTTCGCCGTTTTTATTAAGCAAAAACTCAGCTGGCAACCTTCAAATCGTTGTATCATGTCTGCCACTGTGCGTCGTACGGTTCCAATGCATTGGCTCAGCGGCGCGCTTTCCCTCTAGAGTCAGTATATTATCTCTATGTTCATGGAGGAAAGAATACTCAGGAGAGGCCCTTAGCATCCCAATGCATTGCGAAAAGAGTAGTATTAACTCTATGGCGAAAAGTGTGGAGAAAGTGACGTCATTTTTCTTTAGCCCCATAGAGTTAATACTACTGATTTTTAGCCAACGTTGCTTACTTGTTTACAACTGCGGCGGCCAAATTTGGGCAAATAAAACAGACAAATTTTTAAGGCGTTTACGTTACGTATGTGGTTGCCTCGCTACGCTTGCAAACCAGCGCAGTCGCTACGACAAACGTTTTTAGATTAGGCCAGTTTGAAAACTCCACCGTCGGAGGCGGCCTTATTTTGCTTACCTCGTACCCCTGCCGCAGTGGCGCGTACGTCGCGTAGGAACTAGAGTTCCTGTATATAGCTCCCGCACGGGAGCTATATAGAGGAACTCTAGTAGGAACATCCAAGCACCCTAGTCGAGATCGGCGGAGCGAGCCGCTGCCGCCGCCGGCGACCTGCCGGGAAAATCCACTTCGCTCAGCGTTTGCGAGAGCCACAGTTCGTTCTTTGCTCATTTTGTGTTTCTTCGTTGTGAAGTGAAGTGAAATGCATCGCTGCTGAGACGTAGCGCGCAAAGGCCGCCGTGCTGTACGACCCGAAACACTGCTCCCGTCGTCTGCGTTCGCCTTCCCGCGAGCCTGTTGCTATGACGACGACAAACGCTACTTTGCCAGGCTTAAGAGCTGAAAAATCGTGCTTCTATCTCAAAAACTGTTATGATCGTCTCAGGGGAAACCCCGGAAGTAAGGACGTTACGAAGGCGCCCAGACAGGCGGCAGCGCTGAGCGCCGCGAAGAAGGAGCAGACGCAATGCTGGCGTAGAGACGACTGGCTTCCCACGCTAGAAATCGGGGGAGCGTTTATTGTTTACAAGAGCCCTCTCCCTCGTTTGCCCCGCGCCCGAGAAGCGGAGCAGTGGCGGGCACAGGCGGCCCCTCGCTTGCAGCCTCTCGCTTCGTAGTACAGTGGAATACACGAATATAACAAAAACGAAGGCCGTTTTTCGATTGAAACTTTGGGTGAGGGTTAGAATGGGCAAATTGAAGGTGAAATCAACAGCTTAGGACATGACATCGCACCGAGGAATTAGCGACGAAGCTGTTTTCGCAGCGAAGCGGGAGAGCTGGGCGACGCCATGTTAGTCAAATCAAACCGGAAACAGCAAAGGATGATGGGATAGAGTGCTGGGCTCCGTATCTGACTAAAACCTGACCACAACCGCCGCCAAATCGGCCTAAACGCACCCAACTATGCTGGCAACGCTGTCTTTTTGGCCTCAAAGAAAGAAGAAGACCTCTGGAGGTGTTTACAGGAGGACATTAAATCGTTCTGGAGGGATCATCGCATTCTCGTCGTGGACTGCCTGGACGGTACCACGGACTTCAATGGCCAAAAGCTGATGGACATGGGAGAGAACCTGGGACTCGTTCTAGGTAACCTTGAGCCCAAATGTGTGGTACAGACCACATGGTCCACAGCAGGACGACGCTCCACCATCGACTACGCAGTGATGTCTCCTGTACTGAGGGACAGGCTCACCAGAATGATCATTGATGAGCAGGGGGATCACAGCATAGGGAGCGACCACAACAGGCTTTTACTGGAATTCGGTGGGTGCCGAGGGAGATCCGCGGAGGACGTGGGGGCAAAGAATGGCCGCCGCCTATCGGACAGCGAAGTTGAGCGTATGGCGGAACGCCTGGAAGCGTCACCGGTAGATGAATGCACACGCCTCGTCGAAATGGTACGTGAAGAGCTGGAAAAAAAGCCAAGACGGAAAGGCCGACGGCAGAGATACAGATTGAAAAGGTGGTGGGATAAGGAGGTCCAACGCGCGGTGAGTGAAAGAAAAGAGGCTTGCCGGGCGCATCGACAGGCGGTCAGGATGCGGCAGCCGGAGGCTGTCCGGGAGCACTGCTGGAAAGGGTACATGGCGAAGAAACATCGGGCAGCAGCCGTAATCCAGGAGAAGATCAGGGCAGTTGACCGCCAGTTCCTGGATGAGCTAAGGAGGAGTGGCCGGGAAGCGCCTAGAAAATTCTGGCGGCATCTGCAGCGGGCATACCAACATGCACCACCTAAACAAGACCTGCGTCACCCTGAGTCCGATCAACTGCTGTCAGAGGACGATGGATGTGACTTGATGGCGGAGCAGATCAGAAAAGCTTTCCGGCGCAGAGACACAGCTGATTTGCCCCGTGCCAGTGAAGAAGAAGAAGAAGAGAGTACAGAGCTCGAAAAGTGGCTGGGCCCTGTCGGAGAATTGGAACTTAAGAACATCATAAGGCACATCCAGGCAGGGACTGCGACAGGATTGGACGAGTTCCCAGCAGCGCTGCTGAAGAAAATAGGCCCTCAACAACGACGGGCACTGCAAGAAATGTTGAGTGCCATACTGAGGACTGGGACAGTACCCAAGGAGTGGAGGCAAGGAAAGATGGTGTTCCTGTACAAGGGGGCGGGAGACCGGTGCAGCTGGACTTCGTACAGGCCCATTACGGTGACCCCGGTGCTGTATCGGGTTTTCGCTCAGGTGCTCCGCGGTCGTATACAGGCCTGAGCGGAAAGGCGTGGCATCCTGGGAGAGCTGCAGAACGGGTTCCGTAGGGGAAGGCGCCTAGATGACAACCTGTTTGTCATCACCCAGTGTATAGAGATGGCACGCACGCAGGGCATAGAGCTATGGATGGCGTTCTTGGATATCGAAAAGGCGTACGACTGCGTCGGCCACTCCACGCTGTGGAATCAGCTGCGACACAAGGGCCTGCCAAAAGAGGTTGTTGAGCGACTCCAGGGGCTGTACTCGGGAGCGGAGGTGATGGTGGAACGGCAGGGCAGGCGGTCGAGTCCAGTGCTCCTTGAGCGAGGTCTTCGTCAGGGCTGCCCGCTGTCCCCATTGTTGTTCATGTTGCTCCTGTGTGACCTTGAGACGGACCTGGAAACCTGCGGCCTCGGCTTTGACGTGCCGTACATGGATGGAGGGAAATCGGTGCGCCAGACGTTACCCGGCCTGATGTATGCGGACGACGTCGTGTTGACAGCCGGCACCAAATCGGAGCTGCAGAGCTTAATGGACGTATGCTCCAGGCACGTGCGCGGATGGCCTCGGACTCCGGTTCAGTGCGCGGAAATGTGCGGTGCTGCGGTGGGGCGTCACGGGTGTGCCGAACCAGAATGATCCACTGACCATTCAGCGACAGGTGATCCCGTACGCGACATCGTACCAGTGCCTGGGAGTGACCATCGGAACGGCGGCCGGCTATATGGAGGAGCACGAACGAAAGCTGAAGAAGAAAGCACTGCGGGGACAGAGTATACTCAGATGCAGGGCACTATGGGCCTTCAACCGAATGGAAGTGGTACGTAGCCTCTGGAAGGCGGTGACGGCTCCGGGGCTGACATTCGCGAACTCAGTGATCTGCCTGTCAAATGCAACACGGGAGTACATGGAGCGCAGACAGCGGGAGGTAGGTCGGATGGCCCTGGGGGCACACAGAGCGACGACAAATGAGGCCGTTCAGGGAGACCTTGGGTGGTCGTCGTTCGAGGCTCGGGAGGCAGTGGCGAAGCTGGGCTTTGAGATCAGGTCTTGGGCCCTCGGAGGGGACCGATGGGTACACCGGGTGCAGATGTGCATGCTGTACACTGGGGCGACGTCCCAGTGGAACCGGCGAACGAGGGCCCTGGCCACTAAGTATGAAGTGCCGCTGCCAACCCTGAACGACCTTAAGGGAACGAGCTTGGGACCGAAGGCGCTGCGTGAGCGGGTGTGCGCGGCTGAGACGCATGTGCACCATGGGAGCAGAGAGCTCGGAGCAAGCCGGCACTACGGACGTACAGTGTGCACAAGACAACGATCAGCCGGGAGGGTTTCTATGACAACAGTCGTGGGAGTTCCCTGCTGTTCGAGGCACGCTCTGGAGAACCGCTGAGTGGTGGGCGAAGTGTGGCAGGGAGGGGGAAGTGAGGTGCGCGGCGTGCGGAGAGGAGGAGGAGTCTTTGGAACACGTCGTGCTGGAGTGTAAGGCCCGTAAGGGGCGAGTCAATCTTATGCGTCTTCATTGAAAAAAAAAAAAAAAAAACAACCTAAATCTAAACCTATTGGCCCAGAGTGTCGGTAAAAGACCAAGCGTTGGTTTAAGAATGTGTTTTTTTCAATGAAGACGCATAAGATTGACTGGCCCCTTAGGGTTATTGTTTCCGAGAGGGATACTTGGCAGAAACCTTTCGCGCTGTTTCTCAAAGAAAAGCTGGAAATATTGGCAATCGAAGATCCGTTTCTTATAAGACGCTCGGAGGACGTCATTAGCTTTTTGAAAGAAAATGACCACAAAGAACTTGTTGCTTTCTCGGTTGACGTGAAAGACTTATACCAGAGTCCTTCAATGCTTTTCTGGTCACGAAACTCCGGCCGAAGTTTCATTCAGGGACAAAAGCTGCCGCTAGGATCGCCCCTGTTAACGTGAAGGCTTCGCCGGCGGTCGACGACGCTTGCTGGCCGGCTGTTTCTCCGTCGGCAAGCGCCTACTTTCATCTGCTCTTCATTTCTACCAGTAAAAATGCGAGAGAAGTTTTGGAGTCAGTTTTTGAGTCAGTCAGTTGTTTTTAAGTCAGTTGTCCCGTAGCTCAGCTGTGAAACTGAGGCAAGACCACGGGAGTTACTGAGGCGCATATATGTTGCAGTGTTCGTTCGTTCCGGCAAGCACCGCTACGTTCTCGATTCGAAAAGGCGGATATCTGGCGTTTTCAATTTTTGACTAGCCTTTGCAGCCGCCTGCATGATTTGAGTGAACTAGCGCCAGAATTAAATCTGCATTCAGTCCTGGGCGCGACATGCTGCGCTGAGCAAATAGGTGTGCAAACGTACAGCACGTTGGGTTAGCGCTGTGTTTGCGCTATTTTATAGCGCGCTAATAATGTAAAACAATAATTGAGATTCGGAAAGTTAGCGTGGACAGCAGGGGAAAAAACGCTCACGAAATGGAAGCAGCATAATGGGCGCGCGGAGGGGCCAGGGTAGGCGTAAATGCTACAGTTTTGATCTACTTTCTCGGCTGTTCTCATAGGCATAGGGTGTCAACAGATAAAAACTCGCCCGCTCAGTGCCTGTCACACCCCTCCCACCAAAACGAAACGGCAAGTTAAAAAACATTGATTGATTGATTGATTATGATGTTTAACGGGCCGACGCTACACAGGCAATGGGGCGCGCGCCGTAGTGTAGCGCTCCGGATTAATTTTAACCACTCAGGTATCTTTAACTTGCGCCGAAATCTCGAGCACACAAGCGTTTTCACTTTTCCCCTCCATCAGAAAAGCGGCTGGGAACCCGCGTCCTTGGGCTTATCAGCACAATGCCATAGCCCCTGGGCAAGCGTGGCGGGCAAGTAAAAAAAAAATTATGCAGGCAAAGATAGCCATGCTCCGCTTCCCAAATTCAAAATATCTGGTTGGATAAACAAAATCACAGTAGCTGCAGTCCGATGTTTGTGCGGCGACGAAACGCGACGACGGATTTTCTCGTTGTGAGCGCGATCGTGGCTTGGGCTTCGTAAGATACGCCGGCAGGTTTTCAAATATCCGGGGCGACGCGGAGCTTGAGCTTCTCGCGCTGCAGAAGCACAGGTTGTCCACTTATTTTGAACTCATCGGCTCGAATAATGTCCGTGGGGTCGAAATATTTTCCGAACACACGAACGACCTTCGACTCGAAGCTGAAAGCGTCCGTCTCCTGTCGTGGAATGGCTCGCTTCCACCTGTCGCGTTGTTCGCGGTCGCTTGGGAGGCAGAACAACGAAGCCTTTTCCGTTTCCGATAGCCAGAGCGGCAACCAGGTACACAGCACGTCAGAGGAATGGTAGTTCACATAATTTGCCCTTCGTGACGAGTTTAGAAAGCTATATCACACAACAAACACCAGCAAGCTTGCGCTCCAACGCACTGCAAATACGGCCGCCGCCGTCCAAGCCGCCTTCACCAGACTCGTAGCGCCACCGCGCGGGAGCGTTGGTCCCCATATGAAGCTCTCCCATAGCGTTACGGAGAAGTTTCGTGACCAGAAAAGCATTGAAGGACTCTGCTTATACTATTCCATACCGCACGACAATCTGCTCCGTTGCCTGGAGGGTTGCATTGACCGCTATGATGCCGTACGCTTCCAGAATGCGTGTGGAATCTCGACAAGCAGCTTCCTGGAAATGCTTTCCTTCTACCTGAATTCCACGTACGCGACATGGGAGGGCAGAGTTTATATTCAGAGAAAAGGCATTTGCATAGGGTCGTGCTTAGCTCCCATCCTGAGCGACTTGTACCTAGGCTCACTGGACAGGCTCCTCGCTTAGAGCGGTCAGGTGTGCCGATATGTCGACGACTTTCTTGTGCTCCTAGACAGTGGGCGTAGTGCTTTCACGTCCACCGTAACCAGTGTTTTGTCACAGTTTCGACAGTGTCTCGCCCCTCTTGTTCTGACACATGAAACTCCAAGTGAGTGGTCCATAAAATTCCTCAACCTCAGGCTACAGTTCGGTCCCAATCACGTCTGTTGGGAGTATGATCCGCGTAGCCAGAAACCGTTTCTGCCTTTTCAGTCAGCACACTCAAAGCTGACCAAACGTGGGATCGCTAGGCATTGTTTTACCAACGCGCTGATGAAATCCTGCTCCCATGTCGTGGAAGATAGTTTTAGAAAACAGACAGCACGTCTAACATCTGCCGGGTACCCTCCATTTCTTCTGTTGTCGGTCGCAGATAAGATGCTTAAACAGCTTAGGAATAAGCCAGACGTGGAACCCAGGGAGAAAGAAAGAGAAAAGTTGAAGTGCGCTGTCGGTTTCATCCTTCGGTCTCACTCGCGAAATTCAGCGGCCGCAAAGAGGCTCCAATTCGCGAAAAACTCGGGCCGTGAAACTAAAAGGTCTTATAGTACTATCGTACCTTCAATTGTGAGCTGATGTACCTCGTACCATTCGATTTCACCGCTCTAAGTGGCCGACAAACCCCGATGCGCGCCCGCGCTCCGCGGCAGTAGCGCGCGGCACAGGCCGGCCGGCCGCTCGGGCGCTCCGATTGCTCGCAGCGCCCTCTGCGCAGCGCTGTGCGTGCATCAGCAGCGCGGACACGCCTTCCCATAGAGAAAGCGCACTGACGGCAGACTAGCACAATTTCTAGGGACCATACTCCTGCGACCATGGAGGAAGAAAAAAGTTAGGAGACGGCGCCGCGGGAGAAACGTGAAGCCTATACATAAAAAGTAAAATCGAAGTCGGCCCAGGCGTCACTGCACCACGCGACCCCACCGCACCGCCGCTGTATGGGCCGCCGCGCACTCTTCAATTTCGTCTGCCCGAAACTGCTCTGCGGCCCGTTGTCGCGAAGCCTGCTATATGTTGGTTTTTTTAAATGCAGAGCATTTTAGTAACTCACGATGTCACCCGCGTTGGCGTCCGTAGTCCGCGTCCGCATCGCTCCCCCTACACTATATAAATACTTGCCGGCGCCAGGTTTCGATCCTACGACTCTGCGGGCGGAACGCAAGGTGCACGGTACTCTACCAACTGAGCCACAAAGCCGACACAGAACGGAAGGTTACGAACGTGCCTTATATCCTTGACTCATTCAACCGTCGGCCAGAGGTGCGCCCTCTCCCCCGCGTCCTCCTCGCCTTCTCTCCGTTCGCAACGCCCTTCTCGCCGCGTTCGGTTCGGGCGCACAACAGGTGGGGACGTGCGCAACACCCTCTCTCGCCGCGTTAGGTTCGCGCGCAAGAACAGGTGGGGCGCTCGCATCGCGCTCTCTCGCCGCGGTCGGTTCGCGCTTAAACCACATATGTCGTTCGCGCGCGCTGCGGTCGCTAGCATCTGTGGCGTGATCGTGACGTCAGCATCACGCGTTCGCGTGGTGGCGATTTCGGCGCTATAACACTCTCTCGCGAGGGGCATTGGATTGGATTCGATTGGCTTGGATTGGCTTGGATTTGGATTGGATTGGATTAAAGTGGATTGTGTTGGATTGTGTTGCGTCATAGCCTCTCCACGTTGCGTCATAGCCGCGGCAGGGGGTTCAGGGCACGTTTCACCATCGACTTCATCGACAATGTCTACGCTGGAAGACAACAATTACAACAACAACAACCAATACGTAATCCATACGACTTGCAGGCGCCCCCCCCCCCCCCCCCCGCAGAAATGCTCTGCATTTGATCGTGCCCCTCGCGAGGGGGATGTTTCTTTTTTTTCCCCACGGCTTTTGTCTTCCGCACGTACGCGGCACTCCTGCCCGCACGCGGGCATGAGATCGCCGAGCAGACAAATGCAGGAAGGACGGGGAACAGCTACCGCCAACGAAACACGAGAGATGCGCCGGAGTCGGAGACCGCCGCCGCCGCCGGCCCACCCGACCATGGAGGTCACGTGCTGGGCCGACTGCGGCGGCTTGAGAAAGGGAAACGGCGGAGGGAGCGGCTTCAACGGACCTGGGCTTGCGAAGGCTAGCTGCGTGACGTCATGCCGTCTCCTAACTTTTTCTTCCTCCATGCCTGCGACATCCGCCTTTCGCTTGCTTTTGGATCAACGTTACTCGATCGCCTTGTGGTGTTGGCGCCTAATTTGACCTCCAGAAATGTGTTTTTCTTGTCAGCCTCAGCTGCCGTCTTCATTTTTATAGTACATGCCAAGTGTTTTTATATCTTTCTTGCACAATATTTGATACCTTGGTAGCGATCTTTATGAGTGACTCGTCAAATTACACTGCATGTCGTCATAGCTATAGGTGCAGCACGTCACTGATAGCTTATGTCGTGCTTACGCAAAAAAACATGGGCGAAATGCCGGCAATTTGTGCAGTCGAGAATAGGGCCCCAGGTTTTAGTCGCTTCGGGGCTCCGTGGGCTCAAGCATCGCCTCCTTTACTACTACAATGCCTGCGGCGTCACCCCAAAGCGAGCCCGCCTTGCCCTCTCCCACTGCGTCTGAATTCCGCGTGGTGGCGCCACTCACCGATCCCCTCCCGCTAGGTCGCATCATACTCTTTGGGTCGCATGGTAGCAAACGATCCGCGAGCAAACCATGCGCTGAGCATTCCCGCTTCTTGCCGGTGAACGGCTCTTCATGTTACGTATTTATTACAATACCTGCGGGCATACCTGCCGCTAAATTCGTGTAAGTAATATACCTGCCCATTAAACAAGCGACTAGGTTTTGCTCGTGAAATTTAAAACCGAAGAATACGATATTGTTGCCGCCCATTCTTCAGCGTGCGGAAGAAGGATCCGGATGTCTCTAACCATGAGTTCTCAGTGAACAAAGCCCTGAAAGCACAATGGGTAAAGAACATTTCCAGAAAGAACAGGGAGCCCAACTCAAAGTCCAGTACGTTACTCGATGATCTACAGTCTGCACTTTCGGCCGGAAGACTTTCGCGGTTACAGGAAAAGATGCTATGCATAGTATTTTCCCGCACTGACCTTCGTACATGAGGCTGGCAGCGAAAAGAGAAGCAAGGAGCGATGTCAGCTCAAAAAAAAAAAAAAAAAAAAGCGGGAATCCGCACCGGCAAGATCGGCAAGATATATCGAACGCAGCAGCTAGTGCGACTGCTGCGTGCCATGAAGTTTCCTGACGCGATGCTTTCGAATCGTCGGTCGCTAGCCCCTCGAAGCATGCTTGAAACACAGCGTTGAGCTCATCACATCAATGCCAGTCTTGGTGTGTGTCCCGACGAAGCTAGTCATCGGCGAGTGTTGGTGGAACTCATGTGTAGAAAGTTTATTAAGTCGCTGCGGCCAACCACGCATTAATAGATTAGACCAACAAGATGAAGTGAGAAGGTTATATATTATACAAAGCCCCTCTCACGGAAAGTTCTGAAGCTTTGAAAATCATCCTTCCACTCATATGTACTCCCACTGTAACGTAACAAACTCGAACTTTTGTTTTCGCATATGCATGCATGCACGCGTGCGTACACGCATATGTACTCGCAGTACGTGTAATGTAACAAGTCGCACTTTTGTTGTCACATGTTTCGTTTCTGTTCATGTATAATTGTTTTTAAGTTATCTGATAGCGTTTAATTTGTTTGCATTTGTCATAAACGTATGTGTTGTCCGTCTTGGTTATATCGTTGCCCAATGCGACTGGCAGCTTCACCGCTGCTGTTTCATGTGTGGAATAGCGCAACTTTTCACAACATCGACGAGCAACAAAATGTGTGGAAAAAGGATTAAATATAGGAGTTGCAGTTGCCTATTAGAAGTAGCCCATAAAAACGCCAAATAACGACAAAAACCGATACACAATTAAAGCGGGCCGGTAGACTGTACAAGCGAAACAAAATCTGTTCATTCAGTGATTGCACAATAAAGCACTCTGGGAAAGAGCAAAGTTAACTAAAATGACATCAAGAACACAGGCGAACAAATTTTATCTTAGAATGTACAGGTGCCGTCATAAGTAATTGGAGCACGGGAGCTGTGGCCGAACCGCATAGGAGCGCCGTGCAGCTGCACCGGCGGTAAACTAAAGGAGCAGAACACGCATGCGCGCCTGCCGACGGTGATATCCCATCTATACTCCTCAACCCGCTTCTTTTAACGCGGCTTCGAGCATTATTCGCAGCATACTGGCCTCAGCGACGGCGCTGATAGCAGAGGCGGTATCTGGCAGCGTTGCTCCCACACCTTCAGCGCACGCGAGCTGCTGGAGAAGCATCGCAATCGCAGGGATCTGAAGTGACAATTTTTCTTTTCTAATATTTTTAGGAGGGTCTGCTATCAGCGCCATCACAGAGACCAGTATGCTGCGAATGATGCTCGAAGCCGCGTTAAAAGGAGGGGGTTGAGAAGTATAGATGGGCTATCACCGTCGGCAGGCGCGCATGCGTGTTCTGCTCCTTTAGTTTACCGCCGGTGCAGCTACACGGCGCTCCTATGCGGTTGGAACACAGCTCCCATGCTCCAATTACTTATGACGGCACCTGTACTTCGGACAAAAACAAAATCGCGCACAAAAACCCGGTATCATGCGGTATCTGCTGACGCCGCAAGCGCCACTGAGGATCGGTCACTTGCGCCACCGTGCGGTGGGTGAGTCAAATAGGCGATGGCTCAAGTCATGGCGGGACTTGGCTTCACAAATATGACGTCAGGGCCTCTCCTAACCTTTTCTTTCCTCCATGGTTGGGATAGACGATAGGTAGAATCTGGCTTCACGTTGTGGAGGCGGGAAGTTCGATTCTCCCCGGGCGCGACGTTTTTTTTTTTAAGCTGCCGCTGGCGTATTTGGAAATTAAAATCAAATATTTTGGCAGAACAAACGCCCCTGACTCAGGCAGAATCGTCAAAGCTCCTTCACTGGGTCTGTTTACTGCACGCTGCTGTTGACTCTGGGCATAGCCTCCTGTATAGTTATATAGGAGGGTATGCTCTCGGCATGGAGGCTCAGTTAGCAACACTGTGAGCAACCCAGCGGCGGTGGGCGGCGTGCCTTAAAAATTTTCAAAATAATGTTTAAAAATACATATACAATTTAACCTTGCACAAATACTTGTGCTGAAAGGTTTTCAATACGTAAATAAACGTTTCAGCAGTTACAGTAGCTGCTAGGTTTGCAGGTCACGTGACAGGGACACATATTGTAGTGTCAAGTTTTGACACTACGAACCGCCACCCTTCCGATTTCAGGAAGTTTGCTGCCAAATTAAAATTATTTCCGCCAGTTTGTTTAGCAATTGCTTGTGGTTACCGGGCTATATAAAACGCTGGCTTTCATATGAGCTAGAGAACATATACACGGCAAAAAACGGTTTTCTGTCCCTTTAAGTGCGAAACAGGCTGGTGCTGCACTGCTTCATGGCCTCGGTCGCATACCTTGGCAGCTCTTCTGGAGGTGTTGCTTGCCACTTCTGCTTCCATATTTCCCACTCCGCCTTGATCACTCAGATTTTTCGGTTCCATGTCTGCCATGTAGAATTCTACTGCCGGTTGTAACGACTCAAAGCTGCTCTCGGCGGTGTAGTTCGGTAGCACGAGTTGAAGACTCTTCAATATCGCCCTGTGACCAGTAAAGCGCTCGTTCAATGCAGACTGCAGATCATCCAAATACGGAATAAAACAAGTTCGTCTGTAATATTCTTCAGGAGAAGAGGAAGCATATATTTCTCTGTACTTCTGTGAACCGATTTTCTGGGAATCTCTGGCTGAACGCCGAATCCTCTCGCCGTTGCTTCACATGAATCGAAAATCTCCTTGAGGTGATCATTGGCATCTTTTCTAAACTCTTTCAGCACCAAGTCGATATGCTCCAGGGCGACGCGTCTCATGTCGACGAAATTGCCTTGCAGGTACTGGGACAAACTAAGCGTACGAATCAAAAACCTTTCGCTCACTGCGAGGGAGACGAGAAAGTTGAAGCTGCACAGACGAGTGTGAAGTGCGGAAGCAGTCGCATTTCTCCCCAGCGACTCGACAATGTCAGGAAGCGCTTCACTGAAGAGAATCACGGCTTCGTGCCGCTCAATCCACCTAGTCTCGCAGTACTTATGAAGGCGTGAAAATGCGCGCGAAGAAGACTCGAGGTGCTTCTTGAGAACATCGGTTCTTTTCGAGGAGCTTCTGAAATATGTGCAAACTTCCCCAGTCGTTGCGAAAGCGTTTCGGATGTCGCTTACCTTAGATGCATCGTTCAAACACAGGTTTAGCGAATGCGAAGAGCAGTGCGTGTACACTGCTAAAGGATACACTTCGCGAATCAGGGCCTGCACTCCACGAAATGAGCCACTCATGACGGCGGCTCCATCATAGCCTTGACCTCTCATGCTATGAAGGTCTAAACCGAGGCGAACAAGCTATGTTTTCAACGTTTCCGCCAGACCTGATGCACTGAGATCTGAAACTGGTACGAAAGGGAGAAAATCTTCTTTGATCTCCATAGTTTCAAGCTCCACATACCGTACGCACAGGGAGAACTGTTCAGTTTGTGTCCCGTCAGTTGTGCCATCGGCGAGAACGGAGAAAAATCCAGACTTGTTCACAGCTTGAACGATTCCATCTTGAATTTGCTTGCCGATTATCGCAATCAGCTCATTTTGAATCGTCGGGCTTGTGTAGAGGGCATTTCCACCAGACGTTTTTATGTGCTCAGCAAGAACCTCATCGCCCCCCCTCGCCCTGTAGCGTAGCAGTGCTCTAAAGTTTCCATCGTTTTTTGCGGGTTCTTCTAGTGCAAGTCTGCCAGAATCTCTGTCTCCCCTAAGCGCGATTTCTTGTCGGCCACAAAAAAGTACCGTTTCAATGACTGTATGCAATTGTTTTTTTTTTTCTGATTCGATCATTGCTTGCTTGTTCAGCTGCAGACGAATGTTGTCCATTTTTCCGTGAGCCACTTTCAAAAATGAGTGTGCAGCGATCGTTGCGTCTCTGTGGTACTCTGTTTTCGGGTGGTTTTCGAATACTTCAAGGGCATTTTTCCACTTCGTGAAGGGTGAAGTCGCGAGGCTCCGTGCAGTTTCACGGGAACCTTTTCCTGTTCCGGATTTCATGGAAAATAAGACGCAGACCTTGCAGAAGGCGCCTTTTTGGACGTCTGAGTAAGCGAGCCACTGGAAACGTTGCAACCAGTTCAACTGGAATTTTCGTCTTTTCCCGTCCTTTGACACGGAAACCTCGAAATCGTGTTTAGAACAAGGTGTCCACGTGCTCGTGTAGACACGTTCTTTTGTGTCTTGGGGAAGGGTCGAGCAGCCTACGTATATTCCATTATCATTTTCTTTAGGCGGTTCATTCAGCTTCACAGGAAGTCTTTCTAAAGACGACGATCCAGCGACTTTCTTGTCGTGGACTACCGCAGCTGTCGGATTGGCACCCGTCTCGTCCTCTTCGTGCGACCGCCCAGGCACTGCATGCTGAAAAATATTACCGTTCGTAAGTAACAAGTAAGCTGCTCAAGTCCTCGTCAAATTATACGCCTAAAACCTAAACTTTCTGTTAATTCCGGAAGTAAACTCGGCATAAGAAATGCTGATACATTGTATACGCGTTCTATTACGTTCTCGCACTTAAGGGAAATTGCACAAATCTAGAAAGCTTACCTTCGGAAGCTTGTTGAAGAGTTCATCAGTGTTGAACCTTGCCGCTTCTTTTTTGTGCTCATAATGACGAACGCAGAGTACACCACACACAAGAGGGCAAACACGCGATATATTCCGGCACAAACACGGGCTGAACGGCGGTGCGTCTTGGCCTCCACTGCAAAGGACCTCGCCACTGAATTTGAGCCGGTGGCGCCCTGTGTCGCATATTTTGCTTGGTGGGGGCGGAGAGAGAGAGAGAGAGAGAGAGAGAGAGAGAGAGAGAGAGAGAGAGAGAGAGAGAGAGAGAGAGAGAGAGAGAGAGAGAGAGAGAGAGAGAGAGAGAGAGAGAGAGAGACCAGAAGGCTGCCACGATTGCCAGGGCCTGGGTGGTCACTGTTGCGAACCGGGGTAGCATGGACGAAGTGGACCGCGGTTGGTGTCGTGCCGGAACACTCATGAGGACCAAGTTGAGGGAGAAAGAAAACTTTATGTAAAAGCATTTACATTCTTGACCAGCGTGAGGCAGTGCCGTAGTTCCGTCCACTTTCTCCCGCTGTTATCAAGAACACACCCATCACAAAAATCCATGGCGCTCATACTCGCCCACACTCTCACACAGAGAGGGCACGTTTCCCTCTCGCACACGTGAAGGTCGGGAGGACATCTGGGATTGGCGGCTCGTTGAACAACGGCCTGTCCAGAGTCATCAGCCACACCGCAAAGTGCAGGAGAACGATGCGCGGCACGTCCCCAAAAGCGCTAACCACATGGAGCGATTTTTCCAGCGACGCGACTAGGATCCGCAGTCGCCGAACCGAAGTCGCTTGCCGAGGCAACCACATGCCAGCGACGGTAACCTTAGCGACAGCTCGAGCGACTGAGGATGGCGATTTCAATGTTGCCGCACTGCGTATAGTAACGCGATTGGTACGCTGGTTGTTTGCAAACATTTTTTTTTGTTCATTTGTCATAAAAAGCATGACTAAAAAGTATTACGCCTTTCTACCTTGCTTTTTGCACTTCATTGCATCTCTAAAACTGCACGCTTTTCCTTCTGCGCCTCGCCTCTCGGCTCCAACATGAGCGCCGTGAAGAATTCGCTTTCTTGACGTCGTTTTTCCCACACGGGTCTCACTCAATGTGTGCGGGAGCCTTCTTGATTCTGCTTCAGCGTACACAAGCTTTGCCACGCAAAGCTTTCTTTGCCGCTGCACCGCAAACCACAGCAGTTTACCCCCCCACGCACGCACATCTGCATACCTTCATTCATTTTCCGTGCTGACAGCCATCGACTGGAACGGCCTCCCCGAAAACATCATTGCTCTCACGAATCCGGCGCGCTTCAAAGCGGCCATTGAAGAATATTTGTACTAATTTTGCCATGTTTTTCACTCTGTATTGTGCACTCTTTTTTAAGTATTTGTACCGAAACCGTTCGTACTTATATTTTGTAACCTTGTAAACTTGCTTACTTGTAACCTGTACCTATACTTGTAACCTTTTGTTTTCATCCACCCCTCATGTAAAACCCCGCCCACTGGGGGTCTTTGAGGTATTTGTAAATAAATAAAAAAAAAACAGGGAGGCGCAAACGCCGTCTGCGTGGATTCATGGTGGATTTGCAAAATCTTCCCCCCGTTCTCTTCCAAAAAACCGGAGGTTGCGTGCTTGCGTAGGGGCTCTCCTATTGGCTAGTCGCTGAGGCCACTTCCGGGAGGCGAGCGACTGTTTCTGGCGACCCAGAACCGAGCGATTTGATGAGCGACTTGGTCCGCGGCGAAAAGTAGTTCGTCGCTAGTCGCATCCCTCCCCAAGTCGCTTGCAAAATCGCTCCATGTGGTTGGGGCTAAAGAAGCAGACAGGAACGTCAAGCCTGCCGCCAAAAGTGAGGCGCCGCGTGAAGCCTTTGTCACCACCTCTTCGGAACGTTTCCGGTCATTAAGGCGGCATTCGGGGGCGCTTTGGTGGCCGGGAGTGCCGCCGAAAGCGGATTATGTCCAGCAGCAGCGGCACAGGTCGTCGACGCGTCATTGTGTAGACGACGGGATGTTCCTCGTCGATGCGGGGAGTGAGGGGAGGGGGCACTCGGTCGACGGCAGGCTTGGGTGGTCGACCCCAGGACGGCGAAGACGGCTTTCGCGACATCACCTAGACCTGGCTTGATGCCTCCTGCCCCGCACGGCGGGGCACATTGAGCAACCTTGGTGACGGTACTGGCGATACCGCGGACCCCGAGCCCCCATACTCTTGCTGTAATCTACCGTGGCTACGAGTTTTAAGTTGAAGGGCAGAAACCACAAACGGTGGCCGTCGGAGCCCAGGTCAAGCTCCGGCGGATGGGCTCCCTGTCTGTTTACCAGGCAGGGAGCTCCGGGATCTCTCTCGGTATCAGGGTAACCCGAGCGAAGGAAGTACCCCCGTCCCCTGCTTTTATACATGCTGTATGGTTTTTTCTAAATTTCCCAAACCCAATGATCGGCCCCCTAAAAGGGGCCGCACCGAAGTATCCTATCCACCCCTTCCGACCATGACAATCCGAAAACCTGATAACTACCCCCATTTCTTGGTAATTGAATCTCTTGAACAAGCCAGGCCTATTGCATCACAGTCCGTGTTCTTGATTTCGAAATTTCTGGAAAGTGTTGTAGGTGAATCCTATAAAGCTAAGAAACAGAGAACCGGTGAAATCTTGGTCGAGGTACACCTGCCCAATTTTTTACCAATATCACGGGAGCGTCGACCGTTCCGTTGATCAGCGCCGTATGATGGGGTGATACGACAAACTCGGCGAGAGTAACCGCATGCGCATTAAGCGAAGGCCGCTGCTGTTGTCGTCTGCTAGGCCGTTCCAAGAGCAGACAGCCACCCCCGATTTTTTTATTCGCTTATCACACTACCCTCCCACCCGCCGTTAACGGGGCGAAGAGGGCAAGTGAAAGCAAGCGGTAACAGCAGTACGTCTGCCCTTGGAACAGCCTAGCCGACGACGGCAGCTGCGGCCTCCGGTTACAGATCTCGCCCAGTTTGTCGTATCACCCCATCATACGGCGCTGATCGACGTAACGGTCGACGCTCCCGTGATATTGGTAAAAAATTGGGCGGGTGTACATAGTGAGCAGCAGGCCACAAAACTCTTGAAGCAGACCCGTATTGCCGGTCTTGACATCAAGGTCACGCCCCCACCGCAGCCTCAGCAGCTCGCAGGACGTGATCTCGGAGCCAGATATTGCAAATGAGACAGAGGCCGATCTTCTTGAAGGCCTGAGAAGTCAAGGTGTGACGGCTGTCAGGCGCATAACAATAAGGAGAGACGATAAGGTATTACCCACAAAGCATATCATCCTGACATTTGATCGCTCTGTACTTCCAGACCATATCAATGCTGGTTTCATCCGGTGCTCCGTCCGAGCGTACATCCCGAACCCGCGGCGCTGTTTCAAGTGCCAGAGGTTCGGGCATGGTACCAACTCGTGTCGGGGCCAACTAACATGCGCCAAGTGTGCGCAACAAGGTCATCTCTCTGATAATTGTAGTTCAGAACAACAACTCTGCATTAACTGTCAGGGCCCACACGCGGCGTACAGTCAGAGGTGAGACAGCCCAAACAGATTTGGGAGCAGTTTTCGGAGCAGCAAAATTTCGATTTTGGAGCAGAAGAATCTTGATTTGGAGCAGTTAGGGACATTTAATACATCGTCTTGTGAGCTTAAAAAATCATTATTTCAGCAATTTGCAGGGTCAAGTGCACATTTCAATCAGTTTTGAATACACAGAACACTCAAACAGCCTTACCTGAAAGAGTTTTTAAGAGTATCACAAAGTACTAACTGCACTACCTTTTTCCTAACTGGTGATATTGTGTTGCGCCTGCACGCAACACTGACAACAAAACTGCCGTTAACATTAGAGAGTTTTATCAGTCCGTGTTACTTTGTTAGCGGGTTTACCGGACCGGTCTGCGCCTGCGCGCGCGCGGAAGGGCGAGGAGGCGCGGACAAGGCGAAGGCAGGTCCGCGGAACTAATCCCCCTACGGCTACGAATGCCCAAGTGCCCAGACGATTCCCGGTGAGCACGGTAACTACGTACACGACGGAACAGACGGACTGCTAAAACTATTATCAAATTTAAGGGCTCCGCAATTGTGTCGTTTTTTTTTTTTGCTGTTTTAATGCTAAAATTATTATTTTTGTAATCCCAGGCTGCGTTGTACGAACGACTGTAGTCACGGCAACAGTTGAGCAGCTTCGAGCTAACGGTCACATAGCCCAACCAGCCTACCCGTTTCAGTCCCCGGGGCGCAGGTTCACCCTATGGTCATTTGAGTAGCGTTAATGCCACCTAGATTTTCGCATTAAATTTCACTTTGCATACATCAAGTGTTATAGTCGCGTTCTATGGCAACCGCGTAGTCCTGCACCTGAACTGGTCGCGGCGCCGCAGCACAGCCCGCAACTTTCGTGTCGACCGTTCCATCCCCAAGGCTCGCGATCGCGCTTCAAAGCACAGCAACACCGCAGCATTTTACAACAGCACAACAAGCCAAAAAATTCGCTTCACGAACCTGATTATAGACGCGCGCACCGCGTTTCGCACTCAAGGACAAACCACGCCAAAGTCGTAGGCCCCACATTTCAATGAACTTTTTTCGAGCCGCCCAACTTCCCGTAATCTGGCACCAATCTCAAACCATATCCCCGCGTTAACGTCACTGTTCAGAGCCACAACAGATAGAATGAATAGACTGGAACCCAGCTGATAGCGTAAAATAAACCAGGAAAAATATCGGCGATACGCACTGAGCGCGTTAGTAGCAGCCAGATCAGGCGGCGGCCATGTTTGTTGCCACAGCGATGCCTAATCGAGAAGGCCGTTTCAGCGAAACCCGGATGGAAAGCGAATCGAGTTTTAGAAGCTATCGCTTGCTTCGTTTCAGTCTTTCTATTTGTGCCATTTCTGTGTTTGTGATTGACCGACGATAAAAGCGGTGACCGGGATGCGGGAGGCTTTCGTCCACGCCGAAACTCACATGAGCATCAAAATCCGTGCCGTTGAGGCTCTTCTGGAGCAGTTTGGCGCAATTTTCGCCATTTTCGTGCTTTTGGAGCAGCTTGGCGCAGGAAAATGAAATTGTATCAGAAAGGCGCAATATGCGCAGCTGTCTCACCCCTGCACGGTACTCCAGAAAATGCGAGAAGTTCCAGCTAGAAAAGAACATAATAAACATCAAGGTCACAGAGAACATCACCTTCCCGGAGGCGCGAAAGCGGTTCGCCTCTTTCCCCCTGGGGAGGTACGCCGATGCAGCTCGCCGGGGGGCGGAGCGGCGTCTTGTTTCGGCGGGGACCCAGTACCGAGTCAGACTTGGTCCCCCCCCCCCCCCCCCCCGCCCCCCCTTTGGGTTGCCTCTTGCAGCCCAACCCGCCTCCGCACCGCTCGCTGAGCCAGCAGCGGCTGTGGTGGCATCCACGTCCGGTGGGGATGCTGCTGCACCCACCGTTTCCTCCTCTCCACCGGCCCAAAGCACACGCGAGGGCCCGGAGGAGATGGAGACGGAGGAAACTGCATCCGCCGCACCCACATATCCGCCGCACCGCCTGTGCCACCCGGGGCGCTCCTGACGCCCTCGGCGGTCGCGGCTCAAACGAAGGGCACCAGAAAGGGTGCCAAGTCTGGGGGGTCCGGTACGCCGGGTACCCCTTCCAAATCTGATGATGAGATGGATGTGGGACCTTTCCTGTCTGCTTTGCAGAGGAAGGAGCGGGTCCCTCCATCTAAACCTCTAGAGAAGGCAAAAAAGCGCCTCCCAAGAGTGCAAGCCCCGAAAGATCTATAGTCACACTCCAGTAGATCTAAAACATCATAATGGGAAGAGAAAACATAGTTCAATGGAACTGCAGAGGCCTTCTGAATAATCTTGACGACGTGTATGAGATTCTGCATGCCAATCAGCCAAGTGTAATGTATGTCCAGGAAACTGTAATGTATGTCCAGGAAACACATCTGAATTCCAAACACACAAATCTCTTGAATAGTTACCTGGTGTACAGAAAGGACAGGGATGGTTGCACACACTATTCTGGAGGTGTGGCCATAATCGCCCGCAAATCCTTAGCATGCCACCCTGTCACCTTGAACACCGTCCTTGAGGCTGTAGCCATCCGCACAATAATTTTTAATAGGTTGATAACGGTATGCTCCATTTACATTCGTCCTGATTATGCACTTTCGAGCTCTGACTTCGAGGCGCTGGTCGACCAGCTGCCGGAACCGTACATTCTAACAGGCGGCCTTAATGCACACAACTCTCTTTGGGGCTCCTACAGAACGGATGCCCGAGGTCGCCTGATAGAGAAATTCCTTACATGCTCTTACATCTTCAGGAGCATGCCTTTTCAACAATAAACAGCCTACATACCATAACGTAGGTCACAACACATAATCACACCTATATATATATATACAGGAACTCTAGAGCCCTCCACTACCGCGCGCCTCCTCGCGCTTCCCGTGCGCGCAGGCGCAGTCGGGTCCCAGTCAACGCGGTAACTACGAAACGACGGAACAGACGGACTCAAACGGCCCATCCAATCGGACACTGCTTGAACGTTTTGCGGCGATTAGCCTGCGCCGCCACTTCTGCAGTGTCAATCGTCCCATTCCCGCCGCTCGCAAGCTCGCTGTGAAAGGCAGCAATAGCACAGCGTTTTGTACCATCGCATACGAGTCCGAAATTTCACGCACCGCGCCCCACACTCAAGGCCGAAACACAGCGAATTCGCGGGCACCACGTTGTTTTTGATGAACTCCCGTCTTTCGAGTCACGCAACTTCCCGCAACAGATCAAACGACTAAATGTAAACCCAGCCACCCAAACCAAAACCACGGTAGAAATCGGCGAAGAGCAGTCTGCCTGAACCACGAGCAACTGCTTCGCCCGGCGGCCAATGTTCTTCACCACACCACGACGGCGGCCCCCAGTGATGTCCCGGAGATACAGCGCTCCGAAAATCGCTGTTTTGTACCAGCTTGCACAAGTATACCAAGTATACCTTGCCACCTCAGTATAGTGAACTAAGTTCACTATAACCTCAGTACACACAACTATTTTTTCTGCAGGAGTTTTTTTCAGTGGTTTTCGATGAGAAAACTTTAAAAACTCACTGACCAAATTTCCAAAACTATTTCAAGGACAATTTTATGCGTTTTTTTATTGAATGATCAATCAATTAAACATTTACAAACAGCGCATCACCTGGGGGGTGCTGGAAAATTATGCTGTCAGTAAGCATTTTTTTTCCACTAAAACTGACGGGAGCGTTAAAATTCTTGGCTCTCAGACTGTTTTGGAGCAGTTCGGCGCAATTTTTTGCAATTTTCAAGCATTTGGAGCAGCGTGGCACTGCGAAACACATTTGTACCGAAACTGCGCAACTTGCGCAGCTGTACGTCACACCCCTGCGCGTTTCGTCCCGTTTTCTATTTTTACGCACTACCTTAGAGTAACAGAACAGAAGCTCAAGGGCTGTAACATCACCTAATAAAACAATTCTGAATGTTTAATAACCATCCAAAGCTTGTTCTGAAAGCTTTCCTTGCCGGCCAAACCTATATGGTTGCCCGAGGACCCACTACGAATGTGGAGGGCTGTAAAAAAAATAATGGTTTTGCATTGGTGTGGAAGTTGTATATTACTCCGTTACCACTTTTTCGTGTTTCGACGTGCGATGAAAAAGCTGCAGCACTCAGCATTAAAATTGTCGGCTGACTTACAGCTGACGCGGTCTGCATCAGCTATTGCCTGTTCGGTATGTGCCGACTTGCGGCTACGGAAATGCGTTGAAATTGCCATATGGCGCACACAGTGGAGTGAAAAAATTGCATATGCGTGGGTGCGCTCGCGTGAAAATCGTGGAAAAATACTTAGCGCATACAGTGAAATTAGAAACGCTCAAATAGGGTGATAAAACTTTGTTAACACACACATATTTCCCAAGCTGACCTATAAAGGCTGCGTATAAGAGCATTTTTTTGTATTTTTATATTATGCAAATTGCTTTGGTAGCACAATGCAACATGACAACTTTTCTACATGTCCTTGGTTTTTATTTTTAATTACGCATTCGTGCATTAATATTTGTCATATTTGCTGCAGTAAGTTTTATTTATTCATGACCTAATGGCTTGACTGCAATGTATGTCACCAACTGGAAGGATTTAATTAGAGAGAGTTGAAGTGGCAAACTTTCATGTTGTGCAGCCTCAGTTGTGGCTCTGCATCAGACTACGCTGAAAATGTACTGTTAGAATATTGTATACTTCAGCGAATTGCGTGGCGGAATGTACTGCTCAAGATTTCAGATACTGGTGTCCTCGAGAGTGCCCTTGGCAAGGTACATGATGCTCACTGAGGGCGCAGACAGCGTACGTTCCGAGCCACAGCTGTTATCGAGAACGGTTTTTTTTTTTTCCTCTTCTTTTCCACACTTGGTCTGATCTACCTGTCGCATCGCAAATGTTGGCATGACACATCGGGCCTATAGAGGGAACTGTTGGGAGCGACTGAATCACGCTTGGTGGTGCTGTGGCGTAGACTTCACATGCTTCCATAGATTGGAGAACTTCTGCGAACGTTCTGTTCCACTTCACGATGCCAACATGAGTTCCGACTGCACGAAAAATATTAAACCAGGGGCGGTATTCTCGAGTTTTGTCCCTTTTGCGTCCCTTTCAAAAGTGTGCCTTTTGGCGAGCCCTGATTGGCTAAGAGCAAACAACCGGAAGTGACGTAACGCAAGCGCAACAAACCTACTGCCAACACTCACTGCTTAACCGGAAGTACGTCACGATGAAAGGGACTCAAAAGGGACGTTTTCAAAAGGGACAGTTACAAGAATACCGCCCCAGGACTTTTCTTTGTGCCTAACCAATTTTGCTAATGGCGCACTTCGAGTGGACAATGGGAGTCTACGGCGGAAGCGAACCTGGAAAAGGCCAGCAGTGGCTGGTGCGGTGCTGGCGCCATCTGGCCACGGTGGGCCCGACTGCTCGCTGTGAACGGCCCCCATTCACCACTGACGGCACACAGCGCGAGAGCCTCTCTGCCTTTGCGTACGCCAAGCATTACATTTTTGCGCCATGCTACGTCGGCACCACGCGGAGAGTTTTAGTACAGCGTTTCATCCGGTTTTGCTTTGCAGCACACCAACGCTTACGGCGTCATCTGTTGAACCGAATGCAAAGCATGAAACCTCTGGGAACAGCACTGCAGGCACGTTGACGCCGACAAACTCTGCGACACAGCAGATGTCTAGCAACAATGGCGTCCCAAGGCCTAGAGACTGCTGCAGTGCTGATTAGACAAGCGAAAATACATGCAACACAGTGTGGCAGTCTTCGCTGAACACCGAAACTAGTCGGAACACTCCTACGAAAACAAGCCACATGCCCATGGAGGTCAGCTGACCCATTTGACTCCGCCGCCGACCTGACGTGTCTCGGAACGGATTGTGAAACGAGACCACCGACAGGGAAAAAAAAAAACCAAGTGCGGCGAACAAACTGCAAACTGATACTTTTCTCTCGTGTGGCGCTAACCAGCACCTGCCCTGCATCAAAGGGCACTAGGAACTGTTGCTTTACTTTACTTACTAGCGACACTCATCAGGCCAAATGAGCACCTAGAATTTTGCATGACTACCGAACCAGCGGAACTAAACGCTGCCCCATTAGTAATGAATGCAAAATGTGCACAGCATGACAGAAATATTCTCCTAGATAAGCACACTCCACAGCAGAAGCAGTGAAGCTCTGAGGTTACTTTTTGTTTTGGCGATCACACACAAAGCGCAAAACCAAAGTACAGTGAACTATTCTAGTTCACTGTAACCAAAGTACCGGGTTTCATGTATACATCGTATTAGACTCGAAAACACCCAGAAATATGTTTTGAACAAACGCGACGTGATGACGTAACTGCTTGCACTGCGAGGCGGAAGCACAATAATAAAATGCGATCTTTTGCCTCCAGCTCATCGTAAACACCTCACGTGATTTCCGGGGTCGAACAGCAAGTCACTTCACTCGGGCACAAGCCGACACGGCTTTTAACTGCACACTGGGTTGAGTCGTTGCTAGTGATAACTAATTCCGAACTCGCAAATGCACAGTCACCTTCTACCGTGAGGCGAACTTGTCAACCACACACACATAGCATCGGACGCCAGCCTGCAGGAGCTTTGTTTGGGCAGCCAGCGATGCCATGTTAGTTTTGTTCACTGCGAGAGCAAAGGGTGAAGCACCGGACCTATTGTAGAGGACGGGAGCAAAAAACTTGCTCTGCAAGATGCAAATTACCGTTCACAGAGGAACTAAAGCGTTGAGGTGCTCTGCTCTACCTGCCGCCATGTTGCAAACACAGGGACACGCAATGGCCTCAACCTACGCTCGCTATCTTGCGGAAATGGCGTATGTATGAACGTATGCCAAGCGCAAAAATAACGTAGCGTACTGCGCATGCGCAGTGCAGCGACATGAGGAAACAACATACGCTACTTGTTCACATAGTCTTCCGTACGATACAGAAAAACTCTAGCAGCTGCCGTGTGCTGTGGCGTTGATTCGTCAGGTGTGCAGATCTCAGGCGCTCCTTCCCTGGAAGCTACGCGACCGGGAGAGCCCACCGTGGGCTCCCGGTATTCGTGGCTCGTGCTCCGGTGCCATCGTTTCATAGCTGACTGACCCATGGGCAGTGGCAAAGAACAGTCGTCCCCCTCTATTTCCACAACGGACACAACTGCAGCTGGCGTCCGGTGGCATCCGAGGTTAAAATGTCTGTCACTAGCAAGACGGCCGACCGAAATTCATGGATAACTTGTCCTTTGCAACAGACTGACTTCTACGTGCAATGTCTGTTATAAAAGAGGTTGCCTTAATGGGAAACATAGGGCGGCCAACCACGTAGATGAATGCCGCTTATGACGGAATTCGACTGTACTTTGAAAGAATTAGATGTGTTCAAGTAGAACCATTCGATTTGAAGCCGAACTGAACATCCCATTGTCTGCTGTGATATCTGGAAGTCTCAAATATTTGCGGCCCCAGCTTCACTGATGATGCAACTTTTGGTACGACAGCAGACTTGTTTTGAACCTCCTCACCACTACGAGATATTTTTCAAACAAGTGGCCTTGAATGATTGTGGTGGCTTTCACATAGCTCATCCGGTGCCCTGCAGAACGAGGTTATTGGTGCCCTGTGTGCTGCAAAGCCGAGCGGACGGATCTGACAAATGCTGCTTGCATTTGAAAGGACACACACGGATGGATGAACAGAAGCGTGCTGCGGCCAACGCTACTCAGGAAGAAATGTCACATTGAGTGGAGCACAGAGCTCGCACTTCGCCGGAAGCCATCCCGAGGGGAAGTGTGTGTGGCCGGGGAGCCCCCGTTTGTGGACCACGTGGTTGGTGCAGTGGCGGCAGCTGCCGCAATGAGCTTTAATGGTTTGCTGAATGCACAAAGCACACAAGAGGGGACAATGAGATGCCAAGAGCAGGAATGTCGCTGGCTCGTTCCGGGTGGCGCTGCTGCTTACATTACTCGGCTGCTGCTGCTGCTACCAGACAGTGGTCTCCGCCTGCGCGCCACACCGGTACGGCTCCTTCACCTGCACCGAGCACACCAAACGGAGCGTCAAACGTGCACAACACAGACACGGCGGGCCATGGCAAATGGGACACACATGGCCAAGGAGCAAGGTTAGAATAGTAAACCACCGATTCACAAACGGCGCCCGATGCTGCTTGTTACAACAAACCTGCTTTGCAAAACCGACATCACCGCCAATGAATTTTAACACTTGGGTATTAAAATTAACCGAGGGATAAAAACACCCCCATGTGTCTTGGCATTCATTTGCCTCCCGGGCTGATCACTCAACCAAGGAGCGGCTCTCCACATGCAGCGACTGGGCCCAGTTGGTCATCTTCTGCACCAGCTGGAGCGTGTCCCATGCTTCCTGCCAGAGCTCACGCAGCACGCCCTTCCTTGTGGGCTCTCACATCCTGCCGAGGCACCTGGGAAGGGTCGATACGACTTCCGCTCTGGCCTGATCGGCTTTCCCATTGCCAGCCACAGTGGCCAGGATGAGAGATGCAGTTGGTGCGCTCTGTCCGCAGAGGGCAGTAAATGTTGGCTTCCAGCTGACCTTTGCCATTGTCAGGGCCATGAGAACACCAAGTGTGGATACCAATGGGCTCTGGTGCTTTGTCCACAGCCGGGTATACTCCGCGCACTTGCACTGTAAACACAGCAGTGTTTTTCCTCATGGTCTTAACAGTGGAGCTGTCGCACAAGCAACATGTTCCCTGTGGCAGGAAAGCTGTACCCAGAAAATGCAAATGCTCGTGAGCCCCAAGCCGACCATCGAGCGTCCCTGGCACGCACAGTGGCTTCGGCAAACACTCCAGCGCTGCTGCGCATGCAAAGGAAAAAAACCCCAGTGCTAATGCTAAAGATGAAAAGACACCCAGCTTTGGAGAAGTCGCTGCAGCCGCTGCATTCTCTAGAAGCCAATAAGGATAATTAAAGACAGGGCTACGAGTGTGCCAAACCTTGCCGAGACGACTTGCAGATTCCAACACCGCTGCCCCGAGTCGATGACGAAGAGTTGGTGGAAGTCTACAATGCTGAGGATGACTTTGCATCCACCACTCGCCGCAAAGACGACGACGACCTCTTGGATGCATATGGCGATGATCACTAGCACCAAAACTACGCAAATAAACAATGATACTGGAACTTAACTATGTGTCCGACAATGCTCACATACAAGTCTTGTGCCTGACTGCAAGCTTCCCTAAATTTTTGTTGTGACAGAGACTGCTGTCCAAGCGCACCTCGGGCCACCACAGATTTGGTCTTCTGAGTGACCTCGTAACTATCTTCGAGGCGTGAGAAGGATTGCTTAGACCTTCACATCTGACCTGCTGCAAGATACGATGCTTATACCGCGGGGGGGGGGGGGCTGTTCTGTTAGTGCCCACAGACGAGACGGACAGCTCTGGAGCCCCGGGGTCGGCCGGGGAGAGTGGGTGTGAAGGCGGCGCCGCTTCCGAGGGGCGCCCAGGCTGCGGCGCCACCTCCCAGGACGCGCCCCCGTGGCCCACCTGGCGCCGGGGTTGATGTTCAGCGCTGTGTCAGAGGCCGGCAAGTACACTGCACATCCATCATCCAAGCGAGACAAAACGAGACTTTTGCGCAGGTGTAGCAAACACTGCCTGCCAGTGCCATCGTCAGCACATTCATAGCCTTCAAGCACTTGAGTTTCAGACGCTTCAGGTGGAGAGTGAACGAGAGCCTCGAGTCAGAGATCAATCTGGGAAACGTGTTTAGTTTCACCAAACGGCTGATATACGTCTACGTAGATTTCTGGTTCCTTTTACTCTTGGAAGGGTTGAACTCAAATCCGTTCTCGTCTGCCCATGTGGAAAGCTAGACCTGCCACTCACAAAAAGAGCAGGATTTGAAATACACGCTTTGCACAAGTACAGCACGCAGGGAGCTCGTGTGCAGCTCGGCACGTTTCCTGCGGCACACTCACACCAAATATCCGAATAGAGAGGTAGCTTTCGATAGTTTTTAGCATACTTCCTTGAATGCCGAGGGCACAAAGGTCTCTTAGTATACCAAAACACCACGCAGTATCACACGCCTTTTCCAGGTCAAAGAATACTGGCACAAAGTACTGTGTGTGTGCAACTGCATGCCTTCTTTGGGTCTCCAAACACGTCACGTGGGTCTTTCTGTTCCCGGAAGCCACACTGGAAAGGATCCAGAAGCCTGTTTGCCTCCAAAACGTGCATTGACCTACGATTAATGCACTTTTTGAATAACTTGCAGACCCGGCTTGTCAGCGCTATAGGTCTATAGCTTGAGGCAACACCTGGGTCTCTTCTTTCCTTCAAGATTGCAACAACCATGGCCTCTTTCAGCCTCGGGGGAATATACCCACTATTCAACACCCTATTATAGAGGGCTAGTAATGCAACTGTGTTGCTTGAGCAAGAGGCAGAGACACCAACCAAGGGCGTCTATTAAAAGTGGTCCCAACGTTTCGCAGCCTACTCGACTCCATCAGGGGTGACTGCATTCGACAACAAGCAGCAGTTATATGAGGTGGCTTTTTTAACACGAAAGTGTTTTATGCCGGGGTCCACCAAGATCTGACTGACGTCATATCCGTCACAAAAATGACACCGCCAGAAAAACGCGGCTGCGCCAGGATTCGACCCGGGTACAGTACAACCTCGTTACAGGAGACACTTGGTTACAAGAGACACCTGGTTATAAAAGACATTTGAATGAAGATGGTTTGGTCAGTTTTCCCATGCTCACCATGTTAGCAACATTGCATACAAGAGACCTCGGTTGCAAGAGACACGTTTCCTGGGCCCCTCGAGCGTCTCTTGTAACGAGGCTTCACTGCACTCCCTTGCCGCAACGGGAGGTGCCAGACACTTTACCGATTGCACTACGAGCTGAAACGCAGACAGCCGTATGAACGCGCCACTTATCTTTCTTATAACTGCCTCTATTTCAATGGTGCTGCCGTCCAAGAGAGGTGAAGCGAAGCAGTGCATCACAATGCTAACGAGCGCCGACAGTTGGCGCCAGCCGAGCTCGTCGCTACGCCACCGCCTGCCGTGCACTCCACGGAGCAGGGACGCAGTGGTCGCACACTTGCGAAAGCGACGCACCAGCAGGTGGCCGCTCGCCAAGCATACCCATGAGACAGCCCCGCAAATCATGCTCTTTTGCTGCAGCGGAGCGCGAGTTCACCAAACAATTCGCTGGCAACCCGTTCGGTTTCGTTCGCATGGTTTGCGAGTGCGTGTGGTTTCATTCGGGTTTATGCAGTGCTACGGCGCGTGCAATACAGTGTCTAATGTTGATAAGTCTGACGGTGCCATACCGACAAAATATAAATAGCGATGTGCAAGTTCATATCGATGGAGAATAAACATTCGGCTCATCCTGTGAAGGCACATCTCCTTTTCGTGTTTTACCGATTCCTATGAAAGCAGGATCAATCACGTTTTCGTTTTTTATAAAAGCCCAAGGTCCACAAAAAAGAAGCCCTACACTATGAGGACGACTGTTTTTGTATCATCAAAGAAACAACAGCAGAGAACTTCCTGTTGCAGCTAAATTCGATCAAACCAGCCATCCAGTTCACCAGAAAAAGAGAAACAGCCAACACCTTACTATTCCTCAACGTTTCGATAAAAAGACAGCCAGATCGACTCAACCTCAGTGTACAGGAAACATACCATACCAGCTGGTACCTACAATTCGATTCTTACCACCCAAATTCCCACACGTCTTCTGCAGTGTCAGCTCTCTTACCTAGAGCAAGAGCTGTATGCTCAACAGAAGCAGGCCGAAAAAAGGAAGAAGAAGCCGTAATCGCGGACCTGAAGACCACGACCAACTTCATACGGTGCGTCGAATGTCGTCTCCACCGATCGGGAAGCAACCATAGAAGCTCCACTCTTTTGATGCCACCCTCCGCCCGACGAGCCACCTGCACTTCCCTGCCTCGTGTTAAGGGGACGAGCGAAACCTCGGCCCGCACTGTTCGCAAGGAAGGCATGCTCGTCGCCCACACGCCGGTGCCAACGCCCGGACGGCCGATGCCCCGATCGACAGAGCGTCCACCAGAGGAAGGAGCCCACGGGGCCGCCGACAAAACTCCTCGCTCATGATGCCCCGCCAGCCACGTCGGCGAGACCCGGAGCTTCCCAAAACGTCTCTGGCAGCACAAAAACCCCGTTCGCAAGTCTGACATTCAGCGCAGTACATTGGCCGAGCACTGGGAGGACGCTGGCCACCCTGCGGTGGACTTGGACGGTGCACGGGTGATGGGCTCACAAAGAACACTCCTCGAGTCCTGGAACATGGAAGGCACTCGGGAGGGCTGAATGGATCCATAGCACCTTCCCGCCATTTACGCCTCCGACACGCAAGGGCAAGGTACGAGTAAAAGAAAAAGAAGCCACCTTTTATAAGCGCTGCTTGTGGACAGTGACCCCTGATGAAGGAAGCTCTGAAATGTTGGGACTGCTGGGAATAAACGCCCTTCTCAAGTTTAGCCCAACCAGACAGCCGAAGATGTTCACATTCTGGGTGCAAGTTTTTGATAACATCATAGCGAATATTACCAAGACTGTTCAAAGAAGCGTTGAGCTCAGCAATAGAGAAACCACTATCCCGTTTGGAGACGATTTTTGGTGCAGTTTTTTTCCCCCTAGTTTCAACTTGGTGGAGTAGCGCACTTGATACTGGTTCAAAGTACGCTCCCAGTGCCTGATCTTGCCGAGTGTGACCGGCATTGGCAACCAGAAGACAGGGGCCAGTTTGCTGCCCTTGCAGTTTCCGTACCCTGTTGGCCAGTGCAGGAACTGACGCTTCCCACGAACCTCTGCCAGCTCCCACCTTTTGCTGCTCGCCTTGATTCATCGTCTGCAGGGGAACTGCGGAAGATGCAGCGTTGCCTTTACTCTAGCATTTGGGCCCTCCTTGTTCCACCAAGGCATGGGTTTTCTTTTGCCAGAACTCTGTGGAATGCATGCACTGGCAGTATGCGATTTTCAAGAAAGGATAATCCGCCGTCGATATCCACATATCCTGCGGATGCAAGCCTCCGAAGGTTCTCCCAGACCGTCCATCGTGGTGCGCTGTTCTCAACCTGTGAGGACGTTCCTTGCTGGCCTAAGAGAGCGCTTAACAGAGAGTTTAGCCCAACAGAGTTTCTTGACGAGGGTGTTTTGAGCGTGGGACTAGAGCGTGTTGGACTCGCTCAACGTGTCAGCGAAGACTTCTATTGTTTGCCCCCTCAAATCACATTTCGCGCAGCCCCAGAGAGGATGGTGGTCAATAAGGTTCCTGTAGTCACTTATCACGGGGAATGGAGCATCTTGTGCGGATATGCCGCGCCACCCGATGGCCTCTCTCTTCGGTACTGCAGCAGGATGTTCAAGAGGGTTTCTTGAGGCCCCCACAGCAGTGCTCTAGCAGCCCACTGCAGCACATCATCACAAAGAGCCACTGCTCTGCCAAGACCAGCTGCTGCCTCGAGGAGCTCTGCTTTGCCGACAAGTGGATGGCTCACCTGTGTCCTCCTCGGAAGGCTTCTTTGTTGGCGGACTGAGACCTGTGCGGCCTTGGCAGGGCTCCTGTGAGGAAACTGTGCAGGCCGCAAGGCGGTCCCTCTCCGGCCGTCGTTTTCCTGAGGCCCTCTCAAGGTCTGGTGCGCCATAGCTGGAAGCCTCGGTGCTTCGGGGTGTTTGCCTTCACTTTCAGTGCAACCGTTTCCTCCTCTTTTCCCAGCTGTTGGCACGGACTTCAGCACGGTCACCACTGCAGTTGATGCAGTGCCGAGCAGGTTTTGCTGCCTCCCGCACACGCCCGCTTCCTCCCCGTGGCAGCAGCGTGGGCCGGGGGTGCACGGCCCCACCCGCATTCTCCCGCGGCCACCCTGCCGTGCCAGGGGCGAGGGCTTTGCGGGCGCCTCTTTGTTTCCGCGGCGCATGCGCATTCTCGGCACTCTGTCGCCACTTTGTTCGCGGGCTCCTTTCGGGAGCTTGTTTGCAGGGAGGTCAAGAAAGGCGGCCTCGCTGGTGACACCACGCATGGTGCTCACAGTGACGGGAGCGTCGTCAATTTCTTCCACTGCTGCAGTGTGCTTGGCTTTGACCAGGCTTCCCCCCCAGGAGGCGGCGAAGGACTGCAGAGCACAGTGCAAAGCTTGCCTCGGTGCGCCCTCCTTCCACAGAGCGACGGAGGCAGACCCCGCAGGAGGCCCCGCGCGGGCTGCTGCAGGGCCGCGAATGCCTGCAGCCCTGCAGAGCTGGATGGCAGACACCGGGACTACCCAGGGCGGCTCGTCTAGGAAAAACTAAAATACGCTCACAAAAGACCATGAAATGTTGTGCTGCTTGAAGCTTTTGACGCTCTCAATTTTCCTCGAAATTGGGGAAACAAGACTCCTCCAGAAGGGCCTGAAGCCAAGCACTACACTGCTCCAGCTCTTTACACTGTTGGAGCAAAGATGCGCTAGCTAAACAGCCACGCTTGCAGCCTAGATTTTCCAGCAGACAGAAGGAGCAGGGCTGCAAAGAAGCATTTCTCGGCGCCGCCCTGTGGCTGGCATGCACAGCCCACACTCGGGAACCAAGGGCCAGCAGCAGCTCAACGACGCGGTGGTCACACTGCAGAGCACTTCGCCCGCAGAGTGTAACCAGAGAACCACGGTAGCTTGCAATACTTTTCCACTGCTTCAAATGGGGCCCTCACTGCAATATTTTAAGAGCTGCAATGCATGCCGAGCTTGAAGAAACAGTGACTTTTACTAGGATACACCTACCATGCAAAAGCCTAATGCGGAATTTCACAGGGGTGACACTGCTGAATAACATTTGGGAGCAGTTTTTGGAGCAGCGAAATATCGATTTTGGCGCAGAACCTTTATTTGGAGCAGAAGAACAACATTTATTATGTCACCTTAAGAGTCTAAAAGATGAAATTTTTGCAAATCGGGGGGGGGGGAGGGGGGGAGGGGGGGAGTGCACTTTTTAATCGGTTTTGAACATACATAAAACTGAAACAGCCTCTGAATAAAGTTTTTTCTACCAGAGTACCACAAGGTACGAACTGCACTACCTTTCACAAACCATTTATAAATTCTTAGGCTCTATGCATAGATAGCGCAGCGCAGAGTGCTGCAGAAAATATCGAATGGAAAAACTAAGCAATCGTAAGGCATTTTTATTATCACGTGAATGCCAAAATTATTATTTTCGTAAACCCAGACTCGGCTTTACGCACAAGTGTAGAGCCATCGCAAAAGTTGCACAAAGCGAGGTGACAGTCGTCACGCCCTACCAGCCCTCCCATTTCAATCCCCAAGGTGCACGTTCACTACGATCGTAATTTGAGAAACGTTTGTATGTTTAGCTACCTCCCTTTTGGCATTAAATTTCACTTCAGATAGATGAAAAATTATTACTAGCATGCAATAACAGCCCGTCCCGCTATCAGACGCTGCTTGAACATTCTGCGGCGATGTAGCCAGAGCCGCCACTTCTGCAGTGTCGATCGTCCCATTCCTACCACTCGCAAGCTCACTGTCAAAGGCAGCAATAACACAGGGTTTTATAACACCGCAATGACTCCGAAGTTTCACTTCAAGCACGCACCGCGCCTCACACTCAAGGCCGAAACCAGACTGTCTTTCGAGTCGCGCAACTCCCTGCAACAGATCAGACGACTAAATGTAAACCCAGCCACCCCCATAACCACACCACGCTAGAAATCGACGAAGAGCACTCTGCCTGAACCACGAGCAACTACTACCTTGGCGTTTGAAATGGGCACCCAAAATGGTTCCTTGCCACTGGTGCCACCAAAGTTTAATGAGCTGTAAAACTAGTTCCAAGCGATGCATCAAAAAACCGATTAGATTACTGCATTCACCAGGGTACATAGTATTGAATAATATAAAGATTACAGTTTTATGACCAACACTGTTTGTCTATTGTTTGACCAAAAATGGCTAATTATCTCATTATCTTGGGAGCTTATTGACTGACTCAAAAAATAATGGCATATTTGAAATCAGTGGGGAAAAAGCAGGAAGACTGACAAGTTTCCCAGAGTTTACTTAAAGATTAAAAGGAGTTGTGTTAAGACCAGTGTCCCCCCTTAAAGGGCTGGTGAAGAGCTTTTCAAAAAAATTTCCTGACGCTGAATTCGAAAAACATGTTTATTTTATGTGTAAATACACCCAAACCATCTTTTTTCGTCAAAACAAACGACCCCTGCCCACGGGCGCGGTGAGAGCCCTGGCTGCCTTTCGCGATTGGCTGGCGGCAGATGACGTCATATTCGGAAGTGCCGGTGCTGCGGTGACCGCTCGGCCTGAACATCTCATTCTGTTCCCGTTCAGATATGGGCCAGAAGGTCCTCTGGTGAATGGAGGGCTCACACAATGGGAGCCTGAGGGAAGTATAAACGCAACAGGTTCGCTCGCAGCGAGCTTTAGAAAGGGGTTCTCCCCCGACGACTCATGGCCGACTTGGAAGTTGCGCAAATATTGGTTCGCCGCTTTCACTACCAGCGCTAGTCACAATTCCTAGCACAATTTTTCAACCCACCATCATCTCCATCCTCGAATGTGGAACTTTGTTTTTACATTTGGACAGGCGGCAACAAGCTCTGTGCAGCGGCCTGCAATGTGCACAGGCAGAGCGGCCGCCGCCTGTCGCCGCGTCGCGCAGAGGTGCTGGTGCCGGGTCGCTGCTCAGCCAGTCAGCGGAACGTGGCATTGCTGCACATACGCATGTTTTAGAATAGGGGAGCCGAACGTTGGTCGCCTCCCAAAAGGTAGAGGAACCCAAGCACAGCACGCTGGTCCCCGACGAGCTTTAGAACGCCTTCCCCAACAGCTCCAGCCGGCTCAGGTTGCACGGATCGCCGCTGATGTTGGGAACTTTAGGTTTAGCACCAAGGGAGATAGTTGGTCGCCGCTATCTCTACAATTGCGAATGACTATCCTTATCACAGTTTTTCACCACACTATCATCCCCTTTCTCGCATGTGGAACCTTATTGCTGTGTTGATAGTCATTCTAGTGATCGGTGCTGTGCTCATTCTTGCGCGCAGGTAACGCCATCCATCGGCCTCTCGCCGCATCTCATGCTCGGGCAGGTTCGTTTGCTGTCGTCGACAAGCCTCCACGACCTATCGGCACTCCGCATTGTGATACTAATTCGATCACCTCTTTCGAAATCACCTTGGATGACAATGCCTAGCACAATTTTTCACCACACTATCATCCTCTTGCACGTTCATTTGCTTTTCGCGACGGCCTTGATTTTGGACGGCAGCGAATACCGGTCGCTGCCGCGGCATGTGTGGTGCGAGCTGTATCGTGCTCCGTACAGGCATGCATGACCGGCGAGTGTGCGGAGCGCTCCCGCTTGCAGAAAACGCTTCATGCTTTCAGCTTGCTTGATTTCTTCTTGAAATTTAGCTACTCAGCCAAGCTGTCGTCACAGCCAACAACCTTGATCAGGAAAAAGAGCAAGAAGTTCGGAAAGCCCAGAGCGCTGCGGTCCTACAAATTTTCTAATCCCCTTATAATAAAGGATCAAAAACTTGCGGTACTCCCTTATTTGTTCGAGCCCGTCTCTTCACGTATGAAGCACAGAGCACCCGACGACACGGCCGGCCCCGCGACTACTCTAGTAGCCACGGGCGCTCGGGTAGGAAATCTCTGGTATCTAGGAGTCGCTTTAGGGAATCACGCAGTAGCATTACGGTTGAAAATCGACGCGGAAGCAACTCTAGACAATGATGATTAATAAAGTGCAGATTACATGCCTGCTTAATTCGGAACTTCGCCCACAAAAGTGGGACACAGCGAAGCGGCGACGCACGTCGCTGGCAGTCTTCCGAATATGACGCTACTTCCGGTCGCTGCCGCTCAGTTTCTCGCCCTACCGGCGATGCGGCAGGGGGCAGTGGGCGGGGCGTAGGGTCAACTTTAACGACGAATACCGCTGTCCCCAAGCTAAAAATGACGAAAAAAACTTTACAGGCATAAACTGACCAATGTAATAATTGTAAAAAGTAGAGTTTTGCCCGGTTCTAAAAGCACTTCAGTAGCCCTTTAACTAGAATTTGTTAACTTAATTATTGCAGTTAGGCATCCGAATGCAATGTGGAAGTTGTTGACGATTACGGTCAAACTGGTAACTATCATTAGATTTACAAAAATGCACAAGAACTTGAACTTCAGTCCTCCGGAAGCGCACAACTGGAGCCCTGCAGCTGCAAAGCACTGCACAGCTACGCCCACCGGCTGACATCATTCAGAGCCGTGCTTCGTCTTCGGCTCGGGCAGAAAGTGTTGCGTGCGGTGGCCTCGACCCCTGCGAAAATGATAAAAGAGAAAACAAAAGAACCCGAGAAACTTGTGATCTAGAAATCTGCGGCATCAGATGCCTCTAGAGCGCATCGGCCATTTTATCCTTCCCGCCACACAACGAGGCTGCAGCAGCGTACGGCCATTTTTCGACGACTGACAGAGTCGCCATGGTCATTGCACACTTGAGCGCAAATAGAACTGGACACCCCAGGCAGGTGTAAGAGAAATCGCTGATGCATGTCAAGGCAATGTCGCTTCAGTTTGGCGAATGCTGTCGAAACGTCAGTTTTACCCGTCTATCTCTACATCGGGGACTCGCGAACAGCGACTTCCAGCAGAGGCTCATCCAGTGTGACCAAGATGAAATGTCCTGAACAATGTGGTTTGGACCGACGAGGCGCAATTTGACAGATGCAGGAGCCAACTGGCACAACGCGCACTACTGGTCAGTAGGAACCCCACGCCAGCTGCGAGAGCAGAGGCACCAATGGCGGTGGTCCACAAAACTGTGGTGCGGTGTGGTGTGATGTGCGACCACATCGTTTGGCCGTACTTTTTTGAAGGAAACATCACAGGCAAGTGCTACACAGATTGCGTTCTAAAGGAACCTCCACTGAGCCTTGTGCATTCAGTGCGGTACCAACACGATGGAGCGCCGCCACCACATACGTCTTCTGGTGCTGTGCGTCTTCTTGATGTGAACTTTCCTTAGCTAAAGTGGAACAGATGCGGTGGGCCTATTTCATGACCACCAAGGTCGCCAGATTTGACACCACTGGGCTTTTTCTCTTGGGGGGCATGTAAAAAGTGATGTGTATGAAACAGCTCCAGCACGCCTCCAGGAATCACCACAGCGCTGGCCAAAGTCCCAGAGGACATGACTGCGCGTTCTGTCTGTTCACTGAAAGATCATGCGCAGTTATGCACTGGCACTCGCTGTGAGCTACTCAGCGGTCCTCTAGAAATGAAGGAGTTTCATTGCTGCACCACAGTGTTTGTTTGGCTGCAATTTGCTACATCGGTACCTAAATTTAGGCGTTCAAAAGACACAAAAAGCTTTAGAAAAGCCACCTCGGTGGCATCACAAAGCAACACGCTTTCGCATCGAGCAATGCATTCGTGGGGTCGCAGGTCGTGGCGGCACTTGAGATGACAAGTCCCACTTTGGCGGACGAGGAGGTTCCAATGGATGACTTGCCTCTGTTTGGGCCGTAGAGAAAGGGCGAGATGTGTGTGATGCGCCAAGATCCCAGTGGTGCATGGGTGTGGCTTTGCAGCGCTCAGCTGCCACACAAAGCCCGTCGTGCGCTTCTGGAGAGCACTTTAGCTGTGCATGCAATTAAAATTTCGCAAATCTAACAAACAATACTGGACAGCCTCACGATCCGCTAAAGTTTCCTCATCACAATCAAACTAGGGGTGTGCGAATATTCGATTTTCGAATTCGAATCGAGTATTTCTTGCCCGAATAATTCGATTCGACTTTCGAATCCCCAGCATTCGGACTTTCGAATAATTCGACGTGACGAATATTCCGAACGCTGCCAAAGTTGCGGCTAGATTAGTGTGGCCCTTACTGACCCTAATGTCGAAAGGTTTTGGTCAAACAATTGCCAGCGACCCGTTTTTGGCCAGGAAAGTTGTCTTTGAGGTTTGGACATATCCCTCCTTTTCGCCCGCAGAGCCTTCATTGCCGACATGTAATTGATTTTTTTCCCTCGATTTTTTTGCGTCACTGGCATACACGGAAAGAAGGAGGGACACACCAGTCTTTGGCATGCAGAAAACGTTCCTCACATACGGGTTTTTGTAATAATGAGGTGCGTTGCCGTTTTCACGTCATTGGAAACAAATATGATGCGTCCCACTCGGGACAAAACAAACAAATTACTACGACGACGCCATTTTGTGATGGCGATGACACTGACTCTTCCCCCCTGATAGTCAGCCGTAAAATATCATTTTTCTTTGGTTAATTAATTTTATCACACGACTGTGCAGCCGCAAAATAGCGTATAATTATGGTCTTGTTAAATTTCTGTGATTCTGGCCTTGCTGTAACACACTATCATCACCCGTCCTAGACCCTTTCTCGACACCTATCCACAGCCAATCGGACGGTCGTCGCCGTGGTCACCATGGTCGTCGCATGCCCGTGATTCTCCTCCTGTGCAACGTCCGCGTGCCGTGCCATTCAGCATGAATAGCCACGGTGAAAAAAGAAGATCTACGTAATTTGGAAGTTTTTCGAGAAGGCAAGTCCGTCCTCTGCCATCTGCGAGAAATGCGGCTCCATGCTCAAGACGCCGGCAAGCACGACAAGCCCGCTCTTGAATCACTTGAAGAGCAAACACCATGTTCACTACTTGGAGATTTGGAGAATTTGTAATACTTTTAACATGACAGTTTGTGATTTCTTTAATTCCTTTTAGTGTATTTACTATTTAGAGCTCAAGGACATGAGCATGTGTTTGTTAGTGTCCAACCTACTTGTTCTTCCAAATAAAAGCTTTGGTATTCGATATTCGATATTTTTGTCCACTATTCGACACTATTTGATTCGAATTCGACTCGAGATCAAATTTCGCTATTCGCACACCCCTAAATCAAACACTTAACATATTGGGCGAAGAAAACGAAAAGAAATACACAGCACTTCCCGATTACGATGACGGCAGAAGGAAAAATCTCTCCCTTCACGCTGTGCTTTGCACAACAGTCACACTCGCAAAACGCACTGCATTCCGTCTGCTCGGTGGGGGCCGCACCCGCTCGCATGCTTCCACTACGCGGCCGCAGTGACAGCAGACTGCAGTGGTGGGGTCACCGCTGAGCCGACCGGCCGGCCCCTGCCGCCACACTGTTTCTGGCCTCCTCTGCCAGGGCCACATGTGAAAGAGGCGGATGGAAAACTTTCAGGCCTCTGGCAGGTGGGTTCACCCTTTCAAGCAGTGGCATGGTCTTGTATACAAACCATGTGCAGCGAAGGAAAGAAGGATTGGAGGGCCAACACTGCTGCAGGCGCTTCTATTGGTGCACGAAGTACAGGATGTATTCAATGCGGACCAGGCGGGGCTTTTCTCTCTAAACTGCACCGCTACGACAGCCTCTCCACAGTGTGAAGAGCCACTGGCTACTGAAGAGTGGGACCAGCGTGGCGTGCAATTTCGGCACCGTGGACAACAATCTCGCCACTTGCGGTGTCCGGACGATTGAGGAAACTGCCGACGCGATGATTTAAGGAGCCGGAGCAGCAGTCGACAAGCGAAACCCGGCGGGCAATGAGCTTGGCCACTGGAAGTGAGGAGACGAGGGCCACATTTTACGTGCTCCACAGAGGACTGCTCGGCGACAGGGAGGTTAAAGAAAAGCAGAAAGGCATCATCTGCTTTGGTTCCTACGAATTTCGGATGAAATGAATATTTTTGACGGTCCCGCGAGATTCGTATCATCGAGACTCCACTGCACTCAGACAGCCGAAGGATCAAGCTCCCACAGCAGAACCGGAAGGAGCTTTCGGACCACCTGTGGTTCCGCCAACAAAATGCTTGGCCAGGAGTGCGCCATCTCCCTCGCGCCTGCTGGCCCCTCCCTCAGCTGCCACACTTCCTGGCAGCAAATGGGAATTCCTTTCGCTGCTTCTGCCACGTCCATCGTTCAAACGACACTTTAGGGAAAACACTGTGGCCGCTCAGCCATCGCTGCAGTGTGGAAGGGCTGCACATTGTGTGCTTGTTTTTGTCATCAAGCAAATTCCTGTTTTCACCTCCCGCAAGCATATAGGGAAACCATTGTTTTGACAATCCAAGAATGGGTTTTTACTGAACTGACTTGATTTTTAAGAGACCGTTGTCACCCGTGTTATTCGTTAAAAAAACCTAATAATAAAAAGGCCTTCCTGCAACATTCCCAGTTTTTCCAGAAACAAAAAGGTTTGCTTCATTCGCCGCACTTATTTCTCCTGGGCTTATCCCGGGGAATTCCCAGGCTGGGAAAAGTGCACGAGGCTCCTTCTGCTGACTCAGCCTGGCTGCACACAGTGCTCGACAAGGACTCCGCCGATGCCTGGCGACGACCCAAGACACCCGTGCTTTGGGCAGTCGACTTGCGCGCAGCCACATCGTTGCCGTGGCCTCTGCAAGCCGGCTGGCACAGGGCTCCCTCGTTGGGTTCGTCATCCCAACAGCCCGAGGCTTCTGTCCTCGTTGGACGGCCACAATACGAGGCAACTCGGGAGGCGCAGGACAGGAGCGGGTGGAGAGTTACGTCAGGTGTGAGACACGTTGTTCGCAGATTACGCGAGGGTGCAAGTGATCCAGTAAATGCGACTAAAAAAGTTACTAGCAAACATGCTGCGCCAAACCAAGTCCCGAGGAAGTCGTGCAATGGGCGTCTGCCAGGCAAGCCAAGCCCTTGTGCTGCTGCCGCACGGGGCCGCAAGGGAACTCGAGCACGTTCCGCCCAGCAACACCCCCGAAGCGTGCAAGCACACTTCAACGTGGCCAGGTGCTGCGCCCCACAAGGCAACCAGCATTCCCCTGGTCCGCCAGTGTACTGCTTGCACACGCGAGCGCAACAATCGAGGCAGGAAGCAGTACCCGCTGGAGTGACGGCTTGTCCGGGAGGCTGGAGAGCAGCCCGGGCGGAGGGCTCGCGTCCTCCTCCGAGCGATCGCTCAGCGTCGAGATGGAGTGGCCGCTCAGTGCCGACCGCATCCGGGAGGGCCTGGAACGGGACAAAGCGTGTGTGGCTCTGGCCAGGCCCACGGGCACGCGGGAGGCCACTCACCCGCCCGGTGCCGCCGGGTAGCGCAGCTCGCCCTCCTCTTCCGAGCTGGAGAAGGAGCCCTGCGCAGGGACCACCCAGGGTCATCCAAAGGAAGCACGTGCCCACTGTTTGCTCACCCCAGTGTCAGCAGGCAGCAAAACGTCGTCAGTTGCCATACCCCCGCTACACGGGCGTTCGGAAGGCCAGTCGATTCAAGTGCCACTTTTGAGCTGCCACACAACCGTTTTTTTTCAGCCAAAGGAGCCCCAACGCCAACCTTTCACGTTCCCAAAGGCCTTTGAAACGCCAACGTTCGTACCCTTGGGTGTGGTTTCTGCATGCCACATTTGCAAAAACACCCATTTACAAGTATAACTTGGTTTTTTAAAGAGCTCGCTCTTCACAAACTTTCACTTGTTTTTGTATTCTATCACTCAATCTATGATTACAAGCTAACTTGGTACTCTCACCAACGGCAGTGCGAAAAAAAAGAAAAAAAAAAAGAACTGCTTATTTTGTGCATGTTTCTAGGTTGTTATCTATTTTATCACTAATAATGGTGCTTTTTCAGCCCAGTTTAACTCTAAAATTAAATTGACTGTCAAGTTAAAACCAAGATTGTTCTGTATTTAAAGCCGGAAATGTCAATGACTCTAGAAGCTACTGCTCAATTTCAACACATTGCGTCATAAACACCGTCTTTAAAACACTAATTTCAATTCAATTATGCAATTAGTTAGACCAGAATCGTATATGCAATAATGAGTAACTAGTGTGGCTTTACGGCAAATAGGTCAGTCCACTCCTGTAATAGAATTTACCCCAAAAATACACACCTTTTTGCGCAATGGTGACATGGCCTTAGTAATTATTTTGGATCTTAAAACGGCATTGGACACTGTGGAACACACTACAATATTAATAGAGACGTTGTGAATCTATGGGTTCAGCAATACGGCATATGATCTATTTTCGAGTTATCCATCTTCCAGATCACTCGCACCTACTAAATTTGGAATTTCTCAAGGGTCAGTGCTGGGGCCTATTTTATTTTCTCTTTAATTAAATGATTTCCTCCGTATGCAAGCATGCGATGAAGCTACTATATATTATGCTGACGATCCTGCAATAATTTTTACAGGGAAAGCAAATAGCTGAGGCAAAAGCTTTACTGAACACCGAATTAGTGTGCATGTCACATTGGTCCAAGGGCAATAAACTGATAATAATCGGAACCAAAACAAAATGTATGGTTATTCTGTTGAAACCAAGGCCCGCAGCTGATACGTTTCCTGCATCTGCGAACTGGAACAAGCCGATGACATTAAATACCTTGGTGCAACACTAGATGCGCAGTTGAATTGAAAAGCAGTTGAATTGGTGACCGGTAGAAAGTCGCAGGGCTCACGGGTCCGTCTGCTGCTCTCGCCACTCACATTTCTTCGAAACTTGCCTCATATTACTGAGAATTATTTTAATTGTCCTATATGAAAGAAAATTTGTTTTAGCACGTTTTATTGTAACCTCAGTAACTACTTCGAATCATGGCCATTGAGAACACATCTCAAACCTATGGTTTGACTGTAGAAGCCTGCTTTACGCACCACAACTGTCTGACCCAGGTTCACACCAATTATTTCACGACCAACAGACTCAAAGGAAAGTTTCAATCATACCAAATAAGGCGATCCACAGCAACTACCCAATGTCAGCCGACCTGCACACAATTCCCACTAGAAATACAAGCCACGCAAACCACAGGAACTTGCCAATCACCAGGAATAAGTGTGGCTGGAGACACACGTAATACAATACTGCGGAATGAACATGTTGTCACCAAGCCAAGGGTCACACAGTTGTCTCGAAGGACAGACAACTTTATTGGAGCGAACTCGTGCTCCCCTGACAAATAAAAAAATACACAAGTGGCGAAGATGTGCGTAGGCGAGCGTTGGCGAACCAAATGCCGCGGCACCTGCTCTGCGGGCATTTATCTTTCGGTGCGGGTGTTTCTTGAACTGTCGAATTACATCGAGAACAATGTAGATAAAAGAAGACTATTCTAGACTAGTGGCGTTGGGGCGAAGCACTCTCCCTATCAAACGAGATAATCCGTGCAGCACAAGAAAGAAGGAATGGAACATGTGCTTCACTCGGGACCATACCTCGGCAAAGTTGGCGCGGCTCGCTCAAACTCAGTCACAATTTTTTTTTTTTTCGAATCACCACTCACTCAAACTCAGACTCAATGCTGAGCAGCACATCTGCGCTCACTCAAACTCAAACTCACATTGAGCGCAAAACTCAGAACTCACTCAGACTCAAAACTCAAAGTGTACTCAAACTCAAAATGTACTCAAACTCAAAATGGACTCAAATCTCAAAATGGACTCAAAACTCTAAATGTACTCAGAACTCAAAATGGACCCAAAACTCAAAATGGACCCAAAACTCAAAATGCACTCAGAACTCAAAATGGACTCAAAATGTACTCAAACTCAAAATGGACTCAAAACTCAAAATGGACTCAAAACTCAAAATGGACTCAAAACTCAAAATGTACTCAAACTCAAAATGGACTCAAAACTCAAAATGGACTCAAAACTCAAAATGGACTCAAAACTCAAAATGGACTCAAAACTCAAAATGGACTCAAAACTCAAAATGAACTCAGAACTCAAAATGGGCTGAGAACTCAAAATGAGCTGAGAACTCAAAATGAATTCACAACTCAAATGGCCTCGCAACTCTCTCGTGCTAGGAATTTACTCGGGCTCAGATGGACTCTGATTTCATTAGCATTCAGTGTTTTCAAATTCACGCGTGGTAAAAATGTTACGGGTGCAAATTCGGGAGCTCAAACTCTTGCATTCGGCACGACATGACACCGTAGCTCCTGTGAGGTCAGAAACAATTTTCGTTGAAGATTTAATACAGCTATACTTGCTGCCCATGATGACTAACGCTGGTTGCAAGTTTTTGTATTGGATGCCACACTCTTGATGTAGGCTCCGTGTTCGTGTTCATGACAGAGGCGGTCCAGACTTGATGGTGTGCTAGGTCCCTGGGTCGAAACAAGCAAGATTGGGCGAGGGGATGTGCGCTCACTGCTCCGTTCATTTACGTCGAAGCTGTTTAGGGTTACGGTTCCGTGCATTCTTGCTCTGCATCCTGAAAAAACGCCTCGTGTCAAAGCGAACTGTCCCCGCGAATCTCTGAAGCGCGAGGCGTTCATGGATATACCTTTGCTGTTTTATTGCGTAGCATTCTTTGCCGAGTACACCCCTCCCCCTATCCCCGCCATGATCTTGTAACGCCCTGCATATACACAAAAATGCAGATATCACGGAAGTTCAACCTGTAATCATTATAAAAGCATAAATGTAGAGAATTGATAAAAAAAGAATTAAGAAAAATATCGAAAATGGTGAACCGTGTAACACGGGAGTCATAGATCGTCTCAGATTGGGTGAAAATGCAGAGATGTGTGGCGCTAAAGAATGTGGGGTATCAAATTGAGGGTCTCGAGGAGGGAAATCACGTGGGACAAACAAAGAAGTGCCTCGTTGTTTGCTGAGGCACTTGCATTAGTTTTTATTAGCATTTGCTAGGTGGGATGAGCTCTCGCAGCTCGGAAAAGCACCACGCTACCATTCTAAGCAATTACCGCCACCGTACCCAGCTGTTAACTTCCAGCATGCACGCGTGTGCGTGTGCGTTTGCGTGTGTGTGTGCGTGTGTTGCATCAGTCATCTGTTCTTTCAGATGACTGAAAGAACAGAGCCCGAGTTAATTCTTTTCCTTTACATTGTTATCATGTGCTAGTTTTTATATCTTGCGCTGATTTCTTTTTGTAAAAAAATCAGTTCGAGCGCACACACAAACTGCGCTTGCTTATTTTTCTGAAGTGTTTTCCTTCTGTCGCAATGTCTGTTTACGTCTTGGTGGCTCTGTTGCCTCTTTATCTCCTACACTCTAGCAAGGAGTTAATGTCTCACATGTAATTGGCCAATTCTGGATTCGAGTGCACGTTGGTACACTGTGGGAAGGAAATTACGGACACGAAACGCGGCCGCAAGGCTTATTCATAAACAAATGTGAAATTCGCCTTTCTGATAAGCTCTGATGCCCCCGTTACCTATGGTCGTCCACAATTTCCACGACATCATATGTGTCGAAGGATTTGCTTGTTTGTTGGGAAACGGGGAAAAGTAGGAAGTAACGTTTGAATGGCAGTTATTAGCAGAGAGTTTTTGAGTCTGGTGATTTAAGTTCGAGAGCTTGGCATGGCTTTTGTTTTTACCCCATGCCATCCTGCCTCGATGATTCACCGATTAGATGCCAATATTTTTATTACAAGGGTTTTTTTATTACTAGGAAGCAATGGACATCGCTGGACAAACCTTCGCATGTATATAGCACAACTGCCTTACGGGTTGGCAAGGAATTTTGGTTAAACCCGACCCAGCACTTAAAGAAAGTTATCTTTTGCTATATCCTCATAACTATAACCAGAAACCATTTTTATATTTCTCCCACGTGATCCCCCTCGACGAGACCTTTAATTTGATACCCCACACACCCTAGCAGGATCATATGGAATACATACCAGTCAAACTAACCATGACTCTCATGGCTGTAACCAGGACACATTATTTAAATGTCCGACGTGATTCCCCTAACTGAAACCTTGAATTTGACACCCCACATGCTTTAGCGGCCTCACCTTGTATTTAACCCAATCTATGACTCATAATGACTATCTCATGATTAGAACCACGAAGCATTTTTTTATTGGTACCACGTGATTCTCCTCGTCAAGACCGTAAATTTGATACCCTACACGCCCTAGCGGGGTCACCTCGAATTTTAACCCAATATAAGACTCACCATGACTATCTCATGGTTATAACCAGGAAGCATTTTTGTATTTCTCCAGCGTGATTCCGCTCATCAAGACCATTAATTTGATACCCATCACATCCTAGCGGAATCAATTTGAATGCTAAGCCAATCAATGACTAACCATGACTATCTCATGATATAGCCCTACCACATTTTTGTCCCACGTGATTTCCCTTATCGGAACGTTCAATTTGATGCCCCGCACACCCAGTGGCGTCACTGTGAATTTTAACCAAATTTATGACCCACCTTGACTATGTCATGATAATAATCAGCAAGCACGTGATTACCCTCATCGAGACATTTAATTTGATACGCCACACGCCCTAGTGTCATGAACTTGAATTTTAACTGAATCTATGACTAACCATGACTACGTCATGATATAACCATAACCCATTTTCGTCCCGAATGATTCCCCACATCGAGACCTTGAATTTGATTCCCCACATGCCCTCGCAGCGTCATTTTGAATTTTAACCCAATCTATGACTCATTATGACTGCCTGATGACTACAATCAGGAAGCATTTTTTTATTTACCCCGCGTGATTCTGTTAATCGGGACCTTTCATTTGATACCTTACACGCCTTCGCGTCATCGGTTTGACTTTTCACCCAATCTAATGCGGTCATTATTCTGTCTAAAGGGGTGTTTATCCCAATCAGTTTCAAATTCAATCGCTGCGTGACAAATTGCCATTCAAATGCAGGCCGGATGGCATTACGTCGCAGTTTTGTGGCCGCAAAAACTGCCGGTGCTAATGTCAATCGGGAACCTGCGACGTCAAGGACGTTCGCCACGTCGCTTGCTACGATTGAACATGGTCTGCATTCGCCCGTGCAGCCAACATTTTGTTGTCTGATTTGTCAGCCTCGGATGAGTCGCTGCCACCAGGGGTTTTTATTATCGCTGCAGCTCGAACCGGCACAGGCCGCGTTAGCAACAACTTGTCGCCGCTCTTCCGGGTGTAGCCTGAAACAACCCATTCCCGTTTGAACCCGTCCCGCTTGAACCCATTCCCGAAACGCCCTTCCCTATAGGGAGGCGAAGCTAAAGTTTGCCGGGCGAGGGAAGCGCTGCCCTCTCCCCTCTGGGGGAGTACGCCGGGCCGGCGGCCTATTCGGCACGTGCTTTTTTCGCTGCGCGCGTGCTGCATTTCTCGCGCTAGGAAGAGGGCTGGGTAAAATTTTCTTTCGACTTATGAAAGCATACACATTAGCACGTGTCCAGCAAGTTCGGTTTACACGTAGAGTAGTTACTGAGTTCATTTTTGTCGACGTTTGTCTTGTCGTCTGCTACAGACGCGCCGCCTGCTTCCCGCCGCTCGACCGGCGGACTGCCCCGACGATTTGAAGGGGGGAAACGCGTTGTTCGGCGGTCGTCGGTTGCTCTTTTCTTCTGCAAGGCGACAGCTGTTCAGCTGGTCACAGCGTACTTTTATCTTGTTTGTTACTCCCTTCGCGTGCTCGCGCTTCTGACACCCGGACTTTCTGGACTGCAGAAACACTGACGCTTGCAAGAAATGTAAGATAAACGTGATTGATTATGGTTAATAGGTTATTTCTTACTCTTGAAACAATCAGCTGCATCTTATAAAAACGCATTAGAAAGGCACACGCTAATAAGGGGTGCGCTGACAGCGCCGCATTTCCATTTTACTTGTCCTTGAAGAAATTTTTGTTTGCAATGTTTGTCACCCGCTTGGAGTACAAGTATGGGTTAGCGTGACAGTTCGCGGAAACAACAGAACAGCTTGTGGCGTATAACTTTTAATTACTATAATTTACAGAATTTGATGTATACCACTTCTAATTACCAGTATTGCTAAATGTGGGAAAAAAGCGAACAACGCAGAAATCCCGTCCAGAACACAAGTCACAATGACAAGACGGACCAGAGCTACTACAGCCAGGTAAATCGCTAGAAACAATTTTTTTTTACCCATGCAAAATGGCAACCTACTGTGTTATATATGGACGATATCGAACGGCACCAGCTAAACAACTCCGAAGTTCATTTATTATAGCGGAAAACAATCATTGGCAGCATGCATTAAAAAAAGTGTAGAGGGGAGGACTCGTTAGAACACTAGTTTGCATTTTCAAAGCCGGGTAATGTAAACTGAAAGCACACAGATACAAACAAAAATGTGTCAACTTATTTCACCTCTCGAACCGCAGTGATCCATGCTTACCATCTATCCTTTTGGTGCGCTTTCGCGGGGAATATGCAGAATTTAACGAATGGATCCTCTTCTTTTGCCTTGTTACTGTCGTGGGAGCTGACCATGCAACAATATGGGGGGTTTGCTTCACTTTCAGTTAATATGTTCCTTTCGGGCGAGTGAGGAGTGTTCCCGCCGCCCTTTGACCTTGCGGGCTTAAGTGGCTCGTGAAGCTGGCGGTCGCTTTCTTCGCATTCGTGAGTAGGGGGCTGGATGCCTCAGGCGGTGCGGGAGACAGCGCGAGCTGCACGTGCACTTGCCAGACGCGGAGGAGCGGGCCGGGAGGCGACTGCTTCACAAGAGCACTCTTTATCCTGTGAAACCGCCGGGGCGCTCGGCCGTTCGAGCGGCGCGTAGCAGACGACGCGTCTCTAGCAGACGACAAGACATGCACCGGCGAAAATGGACCCAGTAGCTACTCTACGTGTAAACCGAACTTGCTGGACACGTGCTAATGTGTATGCTTTCATAAGTCGAAAGAAAATTTTACCCAGCCCTCTTCCTAGCGCGAGAAATGCAGCACGCGCGCAGCGAAAAAAGCACGTGCCGAATAGGCCGCCGGCCCGGCGTACTCCCCCTCCGGGGAGAGTGCAGCGCCACCCGGCGATCGTTCCGGAGCCTATTGGCCCGTACCGTGTGCGCCCGTTCCCGAAACGCCCTTCCCAGTTTGACCGCTTTCTATTTCAATCCATTCCCAAAACACCCTTCCCGTTTCAACCCGCTCCCAAAACGCGCGCTTCAAATAGTTCAGATAACTTTCTCAGCTTGCAGTGCGCTTTTAGCCTCCAAAATTGCGCTTGGCAAGGTAGTGTAGGTTATTGAGTAAGTGCTACAACATATTTTACTTATTTCTTGCCTAATTATTTAGCGTGGGGGCAAATTCTATTTCACTTTGACTATAACTCTACTCGGTAGATGGCGCCACCGACACAGTTTCTTTTTATAGCTCTACAGGCGATGGCTACAGTATTCTCAAAACAACTGCAGTTATTGTGAACTACAGCAACAAAATTATGCGTGATTTGCTTTGAAACTAATTCTTCAGATGTCGCTATACTTAAGCCGCGGCGGCCGGAATACGCAAACCGCAAACGGTGTGCTAACCGGCAACAAGGTAAATGGTGGCGCAAACACGTTAACGATATGCTAAAAGCTCTCTATTATGAACGGATAACTACCTAAATGTTTGCTTTTGCTTTTCCATGTACCGCGTGCCCGCCTATGTATTTTCCGTAAAAGGTACACGCAAGAGAATAAGGCTTGGGGTGTTCTTAACGCCTGGATGAAAAATTTGTGAGAACCATTTGCTCCAAGCAAAAATTTCAGCTTTAGACTTCAATTGCCATTCTTTTACAGATATGTACGTATAAAGTGACCCTTGGCCACAGATTAAAATTGACCGTACCACTGGCTTGGTCCATAATAGTTACCGCGTTCATAAAATACGTCTTTTCTGCATTTTATCAGATTTGGTAATTATATTTCGCGAGATCTTTTTCCTGCTTAGAAATAAATAAAACAGTAGCCCTGTACTACTGCTAATAAATTAATAGTTGCATTTGTTAAAACACCCAACTTCATTTTCGGCAAGAGGTCCGGACGCTACAAAGTGGCACTGGAACCGCGGAAAAGTTCTATTTTGTTAATTCTCGTCCTTTCTTTTTTTTTTTTTTTGTATGCGTTGCATATAAATGCACGTGCATTCGTATATGCAACCGTAGGGGCTAGAACCATCACCGCTGCCGCGGAGTTTGCATGCGAGCAACATGCTCCAGACCGCTCGACCAACGCAGAAGCAGACGGAAGGGTGTGCATGGTTTCAGCTGTACATAATTCACCAACGCTGTACGGGGTCGGACGCAACGCAGCAACCTGCGTGTTTTTTAATTGGTGCCCCGTATCGTAAAACGGACCATTGCGAAAAAGTTTCAGGTTAATAGGGTGTCTGCATACTTTGGCTCTGCCAGCCGTAACGTTTTTACGTAAGTATAATTTCGAAAATCGCACGCCTCAGTCCGAGTCACCCGAATCGAAACTGGGTTAGTTATTCCGGGAAGGGGCTAAATGGGAAAATACGAAACTGGAAGGGCGTTTTGTACCGGGTTTAAGCGGCACGGAACAAACGAGAAGGTTCAAATGGGAACAGGCGAAATGGGAAAGGGCGAAAGGGGAAGGTCGTTTTGCACCGGGTTGAAACAGGAGGGAACAAGCGGGAAGGATGAAATGGGAATGCGTTCAAACGGGAACCTCCCGCTCTTCCGAATCAATCTCATCGCCAAAAACAAGTTCCACACGTGAGAAAGTAGATGTTAGTGTGGTGAAAAATTGTGCAAGGGATTGTCACCAGTGCTGATTTTAAAAGCGGCGAGCAGATATCTGCCACAATGCTAAGCCTACGCTGTATGGTCGCGGAGGTTCGACGGTCCGACCGGGCACCGCGGCGAGTGGCCGAAGGATGGTGCCACCTGCGCGGAAGAATCAAAACAGGCCACGACAGATGTCTTGGTCACCGATGACTCAAACGGCAATTATAGTGAAAATAAAGTTCCACATGCGAGAAAGGGAATGATAGTGTGGTGAGAAGTTGTGTTACGGATTGTCATTCGCAGTTGCACAGATAGCGGCGATCAAATATTAGCCACGATGCTAAGCCTAAAGTTCCCATAACCCGAGCCGACCCGTGCAACGCAATCCGGATACAGGCTGTTGGGGACACCCCTCTTCTAAAACTCGCCGCGAGCGAGCGCGTTGCCTTTGGGTTCCCCTCACTTCTTGGGGCCCCCCAACACCGGGTTTCCCTATTCTAAAACTGCCTAATCATTTCCACTCCGCTTACAGTGCAGCTCCTCCGTCAACCTCGGACTCTGCAAGCAGCAGCCATCCGAGAAGTGCAGCGACAAATTCTGCTCGCCGGCTTCAGCGAGTAATTCTTGCGGCCGCCGCTGGGCATGAACTCAGCCCACGTTTCACGCTGCGCATCGTCACGTGGAAAATAGTAATGCATTTTGGCACCCTCCATCGATTTGCTCGGACAGGCTTCCACTGAGCAGTACTTTGCATTCCCTGAGCTTGTCATAGCAGCACAATGGCGAGCTCGGCCACGCACACAGGCCGCTCAGCCAGGACACCACACAGTTTTCGGCACCAGTGCAGGGGAACAACATGTGCCGGCCACGAACTGAAGAGCAAAGACGTCGAAACTCAGTGCGCAAAGTTTATAAGCCTTGCTCAGAGAGGTATCACGGGCATCACACCCAGCCTCCTGCCGAAACGAGACCGCCGACAACAGTAGCTCAGGATATCGCTTCCGGTTCCGAAAACGACTATACGACGTCACCCTGAACCGGCCAAAAACACCGGAAGGCATTTCGTCCTGCGAATGGCGATTTCGCTAGTGCTGCCGATTTGTGGTAGCTTGTGGCCGGGACAATTAAAATCGATTTTTGATGTGATTCCCGCCTTGGATCGCTGCAAAAATTTGTGATGCATCTGTACAAAATGGCGAGTTGGTCTAGTTGGTGAATTTGCATGTCGAAACCTTGAAACAGCACAACACTGAAAATAGGACATAATCGGGTTTTTTTGTTTGAGTAAAAAGCGCTCGTCTTGTGGTTTTTTCGTTCGTGTCCCATTTTCAGTGTTGCGCTTTTTGAAGGTTTCGATCTGTATAAAATACTGACGCCAATTATACCATTTTTATGCCTCTACATTTGGTGTCAGTACTCCTTTACAAGAGAAGGGAAACCTGCCCAAAGCTGCTATCTGCAAATCGGCACGCCCGCAAATGAGCGTGGCTCGTTCAAAGCGCTCAAGAATAGATATCTCAAGTGGACGGGCTACACTTGTCCAAAATGGTTTTGGGACAGTTCGGCAAAGACGAGCTGTGCTCATCCTAAACAGTTAAGGGGCTAAGAAAAAATGCATTAGCCCACCCTCTTCTCGAACAGATCAATCAGTAAAAATCAAAAATTTTTAAAGCGCTTTCCCAAAAAGTATTCATGACTGGAAGAGTTTACCAGAGCATGTTGTCGCCTCACCTACATTTTTTTTTTTTTTCAAATTTGCAGTGCTTCATTTAATAGTTGACTTTTGTTCCTTATACCATAACTGTCCTATGTATATGACCATTTTGCGCTTTGCCATTCTCCCATACTTACATTTTCATCAATAAAAGAACTGTGCCTATAATCTTTCTGGTACCTGTGATGCTGACTTAGTTCCGCCACTTGCTTTGCTGTCATCACGTGCTGCGTGCGATGTCTTGCACTGAGCACACATTGCCAACTTTCTCACTGGTCCAAGGCCTTGAATCGGATCCCATGCCCTTGGGCAGTAAAGGCACACCTCAGGGGTCAGTAATTTCCCTTTTTCTGTTCAACGTGGCTATGCTCCAGCTCCCTCCCCTCTTGGAACGCATCCCGGGCCTACACTACAGCGTCTACGCGGATGACATCACCGTTTGGACAGCTGGGGGCAGTGATGGTGACATTCAAGACCGCCTTCAACAAGCTGCCAACATCATCGCCACTTACGCCCACGAACGGGGACTCAGCTGCTCATCACAAAAATCTGAGCTCTTCTATCACTCGAAGCGTCGCCATCGTGATGCCTGTGCCCCTGATATTCAGGTCACGCTACAAGGCAACCTCATTCCACACGTGCCCTCCATTCGCATTCTTGGACTCCGTATTCAAGAAAATGGGGCTAACACTGAAACTATCCGCACCCTTGAAAACGCAGCTGACCAGATTGGCAGACTTATCGCCCGCGTAGCCAACCGCAACCATTGCCTCAAAGAAGCTAACCTCCTTCGGTTGGTGCAAGCATTCATTACTAGCCGCATCACATATGCCACCCCCTTTCTGAAGTGTACCCAGACCGAAATTGGACGCCTCCAATGCATCATCCGCAAGGCAGTCAAGCTGGCCATGGGTCTCCCCCGTCACACCTCTACTGAGAAGCTTCTCAACACCGGGACATACAACACCTTCAAGGAGCTTGTTGAAGCCCAGCGTGTTGGCCAACTCCACCGCCTGGACTCTACACCAACAGGTCGCTCCATCTTAAAACTGGGCATCGCCTTTGCTACGCAGCACGGAGATAAGGTCAGTTTGAGCGACTCTCTCCGGTCCCGCTACAGTGTGGCCCCCATCCCGCGAAACATGAATCCTGCCTTCCATCTAGAACGCCGCCTTGCCCGGGCCAAGGCCTCTTACACAAGGCCCATGCTTTGCACCCCACTACCCTGTACGTCGACGCAGCGGAATATTCCGACCGTGCAGCCCGCGTCGCTGTAGTCGTCAACTCCCGAGGAGACTCTGTTGCTTCGTGCTCGGTCTCTACGCCTCAACCTGGTGAAGAAGTGGCCATTGCCCTGGCCCTTACAGCCACCCCGGCCACTGCAACAATCTCCGACTCGCAAACGACTCTTCGGAACTTTGCGACGGGTCGTGTATCCCCCATCACCACACGGATCCTGCAGGAATCTGCCTGCACATTGCCCACGCCTGATATGGACTCCGGCCCATTCGTCCCTTCTGGGTAACGAGCTGGCTAACGAGGTAGCCCGAGATTTCTGCTGCCGGGATGCCTCGAATGCTGCCTCTCCACCTCGGGCGGGAGGGAGGGATCGCCTGGTTATGTATCGGGAAATAACGCAGCACTACCGCCTTAGTCGGATGCACTTCCCCGGCCCCGCTCCCACCTTAAAGCGTAGGCGTCGGCTGCAACCTAGCACCTTCCCACATCCCGCATTGTGCCACCTACGTGCACGTGGTGCGCTTCCCTCCACCACATAGTGGGCCCTTGCCCTGCCAAACCCCCTCTCCATGCTACTCTGTCCCTGCCCCTTACCCCGGCAGAGCAATGGGAGGCTACGCTGCTCAGCTCCGACCCACAAGTGCACGAGTGTGCAATCCAGCGGGCCGAACTCACCGCTAGGGCACACGGGCTCCTGGCCGTCCACTGCGGGACTGCAGTGTGCCGGTGCTTCCAGCCGGCGCCTCTTTCTTAACCGCTTTCCACCACCACCACCACATGTCTTGACTGCCTACTTTCATCATACCATGTTGACTCGTGAACGGTCATCACGGGCTGGCATTTCTGCACCCCCCAACCAGGGGACAGGAACATGCAACCTGCCTGGTGGTCGTCCGTCGCAAGGGGCCGCTTGTTGCCGCCCCTCACTGGGGGGTCCACGTTGCTGTTGGGGTCGGGGGGCAGCGGCTCGTCCTCGGTCTGCGTCCCGCTGTCCACCAGCAGCGGGCTCAAGGTGGCCCTGCCACTGTCCTCGGGGGGGCTGCGACCAGAGAGCCCCACCCACAGAGTGCTGAGGAGGACGACGCATTGGCCGGCAGGGGAGGACGTGCTCGACTGGCCACTCCGCCCGAGCGGGTCCACTGTCAGGCCTACACTCCGCACCAACGTTGGATAACCTTAACGAGACACTGAAGTGAGACTTCTGTTTGTGTTTGCATTGCATAGAGGGGCTCAAATAAACGTACTTGTCATTATTCCTCTGGCTGCTAAAGCAGTACCTAATTTATAGGGCCTAAAAAAAAAAATACCATGCAATGTCTGCGGTGGCCATGAAAACTACAGCAGTGGTGAGAGATTCTTCTTGCGATGTGATTGGACAATGTCCAAGGTTTTAAATATTGTGCACACGCACTTCTCTGTGTGTAAACGTTATTTTTTCTTGAGGAAAAACTACAGTGCTACAATCAAACCCTGCAATAACAAAATCCTACGACTACAAAATAATCACGGCAAGGAAATAATCTCTATAGAAGCCCTTGTATTTCACATCTCTAAGCAACTAAGTGTTTTTGGGCAGTGATTTCACATTAATGAAATCTCCTGAAAGTCCACTCCACATGCTATCCAACGACCTAACGCTAATAGCATACCAAAAATGCTCAAATGAACTTTCTGCCACAGCATGCTCACATGGCTGGAGGCAGCCTCGTTGCGACACAATTTATCCTCTGTGCCTCTCAATCGTCACGGCCCTGAACAGCGTGCATGCATTCATGGTGTGTGTGGCGCAGCATGATAGCCCTCATGCACAGGCAAAAGTTTTTGCAGCGAAGGCCACACTACGCCACCTCGGGCTCTCTTCACGGGGTGACCAGTTTTGACCTGGAGAGGTAGACGTCAAACCACACCCCCTTCTGCAAGCGCCCGGCCCAATGGCGGGGAGAGATAGGCGGCAGGAGATAGGCTTATTCGTGGACGGAACCAGTGCAAACTCATACAAAGACAAAGGAAAAAGAACGCAAGGTCAGCCGTTGGTCTAAAAACTAAAATTTAATATCAAGAAGGGTGAATATAAGCATTTAACACAGTTTACAAAAGCCATGGTGATAAGGTAACTACATAGACACCAGCTACAGTCAAGGCCCATGCATATAATATGCAATCTCTTTGGGATGAAGACATATGCTTGCTTGGCTGACACCCTTGTCTACTCCTTCTGCTATGTGGATTCATAATTTCGCGGGGTGTTTGTTCACGGTGCCTAAATAAAATGTCAGCGGCAAGAAAATTAGTCCGCGGCACCTGGTACAATGGGAAAAAAGATGGGATGAAGGGGCGGACCTTTAATGACAATTTAGGCTCTCTCAAACGCACATTGATACAGTTTGTGTTCCACTTACTTTGTTTTTGCTTAAGTTCGAACGGGTTTCATCCAAGAATATGTTTTTCTAACTAAACTAGCCCAACTTGCAACCCTTCTGGCTAGAGATAGGCGAGGAGGGGGGAAGGGAGACATATGCAAGACCCATGTCGCCACCTGGCGGAGCTCCCGGCACGGCTCGATGGTGGGGAGAGATAGGCGAGGAGAGAACGGAGGCGTCTGCGGAACCTGGTAGAGGAAGGCGAGGAGGCCGCCTCTGCAGCAATAAGTGCGCGCCACAAAGGAAGGCCAGGAGGCCACGTGTGGCGCAGAGCCGTGTGTGATGGAGGAAGACGAACATCCACCTCTGGTCGCTCGTACACCAGCGAGGCTTAAAAAATGCCGCGAGGCGAAAAAAGATGATGAATAAGCAGTGTATTCATTGCAAACACGTCTGTATATCATTGCGGAAGCACACCTCGACCACACCGCGACAATGGGCCTAGCCAGGGCAGTGAAGCTTTCGCTATCAGCTAGGGTTAATCAAAGCTAAAGGACAGCAGCTTTTATCACTACAAGATAGGGCTGCTCAGGTCAGTGGCCCAAGTGGAAAAAGGGAGGATAGTGCTCACATGTTTGCGATCGGGTGCAACTCACTCTCCACCATTTCGAAACACCACTGTTTAATGGCGCACATGCGCGCAGGCCAGTATCCAGGCGATCCTGGAGACGCTGGTACAAATGCAGGCAGCAATCGCAAGACTCAGCGCCGGACCTCACCACCCGCAACCCAGTCAACGACCAACATGGCCAGAGCAACATTAGCCCCCAATCAAGAACTGGTGATTTGGCAATGGAACTCGAACGGATTTCACAGCAAACGGGCATCACTACAGCAGCACATCGGACAGCTACCCAGTCAACCGGACGTTATACTGCTACAGGAAACACACTGTGACACAGCGAACCCCCCCCCCGCCCCCGACATAGCGCGAGAGCAGTTGGGAAAGGTGCAGGGCAGGGAGTGTGTACCCTGGTGAAGAAGGGGATCCCCTACATCGAGCACGGGCTGCTGGGCAACAGCGCCATCAAGCACCGGGCGGTTGAGATCGTCAAGGGCAGAAGACGCAAAGAGAGCACGTTTGTGATTAATGTCTACAGCAACCCGAAGCACTATCAGCAAAAGTTCAGGACACTCGTACACAAGGTGGATCAATTGGCAAGGGACAATGTCGTGTTGGTGTGTGGGGACTTTAACGCCCTGCATACGGCGTGGGGATACCCGAAGACGACGGCGAAGGGGCGAAACCTGTTCGAGGAGACCACGGACGTGGGGTACCAGTTGCTTAACGACCCAGCGGTGCACACGAGGCACGGCACGTCGGTGCAGCGGGACACCAACCCCGACCTGGCGTTTTGCAAGACAACCAACGGCGGAGCGAATGTGCGGTGACGGAATACGGGCGAAACGCTCGGAAGCGACCACTGTATATTGGAGAATGTCGTACCGCTGAGATCCAAGGCGCCGACGCCTAGGGCGCAGTGTATCACGGACTGGAACGCGTACCGCGAGGCCCTGAGTGGCGTCCCGGAGCGTATCGACGACATCGACGAGTGGACACGGGCCCTCAATGAGGCGGCGTGAACGGCAACCACGGAAGTCGAGCTGGAAGACACGACTCCCCAGGCCGATAGCCGGCTTGCACACCTCCTCGAGGCGAGGAACTCCGTGCGCGAACGATGGAAAAGGCAACGACACAACCGCAAGCTCTGCAAGCAGGTCGCCCAGCTCAACAGGGAGATCGAGAAGCATTGCGCCATACTCTGCAGACAGCAGTGGCACGCGGTTTGCCAGGAGGCCGACGGTCAGATACACAAGAGTCGCACCTGGCAGCTGCTACACCACTTGCTCGACGAGTCCAAGACCAAGGGAACGCAACACCAAGCTCTCGCCCGCACGCTACACAAGGCGAAGCAAGAGCTCGGCAAGCCGCAAGTCCGCCGGCGCCTAAACAACAAGTACCTTCCGTCCACACCGCCGGACCCCCTACCTGGCTACGTGGGGGCGGACAACACCCGACTCGACGAAGACATCGAGGAGTGGGAAGTCCGCGCGGTGCTCCAGTCGATCAACTGCAGGTCGGCGGCCGGTCCCGACAAGGCGACGAACAAGGCCCTCCGGAATCTCAACGACGCGGGCATCACGGCGTTGACGCGGTATTACCACGAGTGCTGGCGTGCCGGCAAGTTACCTAAGAAGTGGAAAGACGCGAGGACGGTGCTCATATCGAAACCGGGCAAGCCTCCGCACATCGAAAACATGCGGCCGATCTCGCTCACGTCGTGCATGGGGAAGGTGCTGGAGCACGTACTGTTGAATCGCTGGCAATCGTACCTCAAGGACGAAGGGCTGTATCCCGACACGATGCTGGGCTTCCGGGCCAAGTTGAGTACGCAAGACGCCATGTTGCTCATCAAGCACGAGGTGATCGACCAACCAACACGCTCCATGGACAACCGTGCGGTGCTGGGTCTGGACTTACAAAGTGCGTATGACCGGGTCCGTTACTCGGTGATACTCGAGCAAGTGTCCCGCCTGAACATGGGACGACGAACGTTCGCCTACATCAAGGACTTTCTCACGGACCGCACGACGACGATCGTGGCCGGTGACATGGAGCTCCCAAGCAAGACGCTGGGTAGCGTCGGCACGCCGCAGGGGTCGGTGATCTCACCCATACTCTTCAACATGGTGATGATCGGTGTGGCCAACCGGCTAGCCGGCCTCCCGGACGTCAAGAACACCATTTACGCGGACGACATAACGCTCTGGACAATGAGTGTCAGCGACGGCCACATTGAGGCGGTGTTGCAGCAAGTGATTGACGAAATCGAGAGTCAGCTACAGGGGACGGGGCTGGTGTGCTCGCCGGCGAAGTCGGAGCTCCTGATCATCCCGCCACGCGGGCGGAGCAGGAGCGACGCGACTGAACCGAACATCAACCTGAGAACGAGGGACGGGACTGCCATCCCGCACGTCAAGACGTTCCGAGTGCTGGGCTGGCACATCGATGCGCTCAGGCACAACGAATTTACGATCAAGAAACTGGACGCGAAGGTGGCGACGGCCATCCGACTCATCAGGAAGGTGTCCACCAGACACGCGGGGATGAAGGAGGCGAGCCTCCTCCGGCTTGCACAGTCGTTTGCGGTCAGCCCCGTGGCATACGTTGCGGCGTTCCACGAGTGGAAGGCGGCGGAGCGTCAAAAGCTGGACGCCATCATACGCAAAGCGTACAAGGCGGCGCTAGGGCTCTATACGCACACCAGTACGGAGAAGCTTTTGGAGCTAGGGGTGCACAACACACTCGATAAACACAACATACGGCGCAGATGGCGAGGCTAGTGCAGACGAGGACAGGGCGCTCGATTTTGCAGAGGTTAGGATACCGCGAAAGGGGGTTGCACGGGGACGGGGACCGGGCGTCGCTGCCGCATACCGTAAAAACCCGCGTATAATACGAGTTTTTTTTTCCAAATTTTACTATGTAAAATTTGTGCCTCGTATTATATGCGGATCTCAAAGTTTTCAGCCGAAAATGTGCACTTTCGGTTTCAGCAGAGGGTGCGCCATCTTGCGGTGGCGTTAGCTGGCTGCTGCTTCTCTCAGCCGGCGCTATATTGATTGTTTTTACTACGTGAAGCATCTCGGTACGTTCACCGCAAGTCTATCACGATGTCGGGTGCACGAAAACAGTATTCGGCTGTATTTAAAGAAAAGTTATTTTATGTGCCGAGACCATCAGAAATTGCGCTGCAGGACGGCAGCTCGGCGTCACCGAAGGCAGTATTCGTGTGTGGAGAAAGCAACTGGTGCTTGACTGGATAAAGTGTGTGTGGTGTCGGCGGCCTGGAGCACTGTTGGGGATTCCCGTCAGTGCTCGTGTTGGATGCCTTTTGCTGCCACCTGGCCGATTCCGTGAAGAAGTTGTTGCGCGAACCCCGCACTGAACTCATTGTGATGCCAGGAGGAATGACATCACAGCAGCTGCAACCGCTAGACGTTTGCATCAACAAGCATTTCAAAGACTGCATCAGGTCCTGCTACCAAGAGTGGATGAGGTCAGTATACCCGTAAGTGACAGCTACCGAATGGCTGACGCGGGTTTCTCCAGCGGTGCTTTGTGGCTGGATCGCGGATGCGTGGGCCAGCATCCCAGAGTAGCTCGTCAGTCGCTCTTTTTAAGAAATGCGGCATCTCGAAAGCCCTTGATGGTACTGAGGACCACTTTCTATGGGAAGACATTTCCAACAAGGCGACTTCAGGAGACAGCGGCAGCAAACCTGACGATGACTGAAAGGACGTTGGGAGACAGTGCCAGCGAAAACTGACAATGACTGAACGGTAACTGCAGTGCAAATAAATGTTTTCTGTGCTCTTTTCCTCGCATTATAGCGGATGAAAACTTTTTTTCTGATTTTGCTGTCCCCGAATTAAACCTCGTATTATACGCAGGTCCGTATTATACGCGGGTTTTTACGGTAGGCTGCTCTGCCAGTTGCAGGTGCCGCCGATCCCGAAGCACATGCATCCCGAAGTCAACCAAGAGCGGAGGATCGCGAGGGCGAAGGCTCTCACGGCAACACACACATCGGACAACGGTGCTTACTACGTCGATGTGGCCAAGTACCCGGACAGGCCGGGCACGTATGCGGCGGCCGTGGTTGCGGCTACCTCCGGGGAGCTGTACACGGCCGGCAGCGTCTGGGCGCGGAGTTCGGAACAGGCCGAGGAGCTAGCCCTAGCGTTGGCGCTCACGAGCCCGAGATGTTCAACAGTGATCAGCGACTCGCGGTCGGCGACCATGAACTACGCTACGGACAGAGTGTCCCCGTACGCAGTGAGGGTGTGCGGGGCCCTACAACCACGACAGACGCCGGCGACGCTGAAATGGTTCCCGGCACACGTTGGCCCGGTCAGCACGGGCGAGAACCGCAATGAAGGGGCAGACCGAGCTGTGCGCGCGCTCATCAGTCGCGGCGCGAGCCCGGACCCCGCGCCGATAGAAACGAAAGACGACAAGGCGACGCCGCTCACCTCGTATAAGGACACTCTGGAGTGGTACAGGGGCAACAGACAGGTGTTCCCGCCGCCCCACCACAAGCTTACGAGCAGGGAAGCGGTGACGCTGCGACAACTACAAACGTGCGCGATGTGGACTCCGGTGATAGCCAAGCACGTGTGCCCGGATGTGTATCCGAGCGATGTGTGCGCGGTGTGTAGGAAGGACAGGGCCACGATGGCTCATATCCTGTGGAACTGCAAAGTGAACGACGGTGCTACAGAGACGTTACCGCCGCACCTAGCGGATGCGGTGGCAAGCAAGGTCTACGACGTGCAATGCAGGGCCTTCCAGCAAGTGTTGGAGGCTCTCGAGCGTCAGCGGCCGAAAGCACTGTCCCCTCGGGGGCTGGGTGCGTGTAGGTAGCCGATGCCGAGGGACCGACTGACACGACGTTAGGCAGCGACAATTTTGCCAGACAATAAAGATGTTTTATCTCTCTCTCTCTCTCTCTCTCTGCGCAAGATGACACAGTGCCAGCTGTGGCGTTTCCGGACGTTGACAAAGTGGTGCCCACTGGGCTTTGCGAACACCACTGGAACTAAAGACTTGGCTCGCATGCTCAGGCATGCCTGGTGCCAAGGACCAGGGGTAAGAACGCGCACAGAAGGCAAGCCCAGGGGGTGTGGTCTCCTGACTCGGCTCGGTCAGGAGGAGTGCGACGGGTGGCCCCAGCAGGTCCCAGTGCAGGGACAAATGGGGCTGGAGGGGACAGTGGGGATGGAAAGAGGCCTGTGGCGTCTCCTGGCGATGGTTTTCTCTTCAAGGCTGAATTAATTCTCACAGGTGTGACCCTTGTGCAGGCTGCACAGATCAAGAGCAGTGCCTGTCAGTTTTCTGTTGGGTGATCACGCTCGAGGCATTCTTCTGCACAGGCTAGTCAGCCACAACACTAGTGCTGCGTCCGAACCGCCGGCCTTGAAACAGCCGTGCGAGATGCAGGGGGAGGATCGAGTGCTACGTGAGCACTTCCCCATCACCTCACTGCCATAGCGGTCCTTCAGGCCTTCCAGCAGGTCCCTCATCAGAGCTGGCTCAGAGAGCACAACCGGAGGGGGTGCAACCTGGTGTCCAGACCTGACATACTGCTTGCAGTGAGGCTTGGTCCTGACTGGACTTCTAGCAGGAATTCCCCGGTCCCGAGTTGTTTCGATGCACACGACTCACCAATAATACTTCCCAAGAATTTCGAAATGACAAATACAGTTGAACCTCGATATAACGAACCTCGATTTAACGAAATTCGCGGTATAACAAATTTTTTCAAGTTTTCTATCAAAATTTTGCTAAATGCATGTATTTTTATCTCGATTTTACGAAGTAATTTCGTGCGGCGCTTCCGATTTAACGAAGTCACAGCAAGAAAGGAAGAACGAAATTCCGGTCGAGGCACGTTTTATTTTGCCTCTCAAAGCCTACATTGAAAACATTCAGTACTCTAATTAACTCCTAAATGGCTAAAATGAAAGAAAAGCGGTGAAATCTGTGGTTGACAACAAATTTAAAGCTATGAAAGAAGGTGCTCAAACCGCTAGTGGTCATAGACAATTGAATAGTGCGGTCACCATTTTGACGTCTCCATCGTTGCCTACGCCAGCGCCCTCTATGCTTAGGCTGCCGAAGCCTATTTCAAACTTTTTTGCTACGCGTCCTTCCTCACGGTGCTGCTGCGCTAGGTTGTGCTCGCTGATAACCACATTAATATTTTGTTTGTGCATCATTAGGCGAGTCTTGTAAGCAGCGTGAGCACTCCAAGGGAAAGAAAAGTGTTCCGAACAAGAGCCTGAGGAAGTGTCGGGGAAACCGCCGATAGACCGACGGCCACCGAAGTGATGGATGCCATCTACGTTCTGTGGAGGCATGCAGTCGCACGCGAATGTGTAAGAGCAAGCCTTGTTAGTGCTGTCAGCATACGAGGTCAATAAACGCTAAGCACTGCTGATGGACTTCTTCACTACGGCTTAAACATCGAGTGCTGGTGGCAATAAATTGCTCTCTCTGAACGTGGTCGTCTTCGTTTCACCCGTGTTCATTAGATAGCTGCGGTGCGGAGAAATCGGTTTCTTTAGTGCTCAGCGGGCACAAAAGTAATTGCTTAATCAAATTTTGCCGGAAGCTACTTAATGTAAGCGTTCCACTTTAGTGGGAGCACGTAAGCGCTGCTACACACAGTCCGTCCGCGTGTACTCCGCTCGACTCACAATCATGGCTATATCTAGTGTCGTGGTTGCATCCCGCGCCCATACTGCAGAGTTTTTGTACATGAAAAAAGTCTAGAAAGTTTCATAGCACCCTTCGCTGTTGGCGCACCGCAACCCTCAACGCCGCACCTAAGCCTACCACTGAACGGACGAAAAGAGGCGTAACTTCGAACCAGCACCTCGCCGGGGTGAAGTTCATGGGGCATAGACGCGGTTTAAATTCTCTAACAGCGGTGTTTAGTATTTACTGAAATGAAAAAAATAAAAAGTGGAAACCTAGTCTGCTATCACATTTAATGAGACGTTGCAGAAAAAGCACCGGTTTTACGATGACACATGAACTACCGTCGGCTATCCGAATTACATAGCCTAAGTGTTGAAACTCTCAATTCACACAATTTTCGCGGCCAGTTTTAGTACAAATTTCGCTTTAAGTGGAGAGGTAACTACATAGCAGTTGTTTCTGGGTGATGGGCAAGGCTTCGAAACCTCAATAACTGGTTAAATGAACTGTAAAATCGAAACCTCGATTTTACGAAATTCTCGATTTAACGAAATTTCCACCCGCAAGTACGACTTCGTTATATCGAGGTTTAACTGTACCGACTTTGAAGCAACCAGGTTTTAGTTTTCTATCGATGCCATTATCAAGAATTGGGGATAGTTGTCAGGCTTCGGTTTAGTGATGGGAACGAGACTGTGGCTAGGCTCTTTTTGGGGGGCCAATAATTGGGTTTGGAGGATTTATTATGAAAACTGTTTCTAACTTTCATCTTTTTGCTGTATAATACAGTCAAACCCAGTTATATAAACTTGCAAAAAAACACCTACCAGTTCGATATAGGGGACAATTCGATATAAGCAAGCTAACGAATTGGATGTCGTAAAAGCGTGTCGCATTTATAAAACACTTTATTGATGAAACCGCCTTACTTACACACAAAATAGTCCTGTATCTTCTTCTGCTTGAACAACCTTGCTGCCCGAAACAATACGCACCTCTCCACACTGTCTAGAGGGTCAGAGCAGCTGAGGCCGCAACCTTTCACATTCGCAAAGCGTCGGACTAGTGCGAGTGCACCCATCCCTTCGGAGGTCGTGGGCAGAGGATTGTTGTTGCTTTGCTTGTTGCGCCCGCTTTCACTTGCGCTTGGCACTGTGGCCTTCCAAACTCTCCCGTGGTCGCGACTCCGCCATCCACGCTCGCACACTCGCCGCCGGCAACGGCAGCCGGAAATTCCGACAGCCCGCTCCACACTCGGGCAGCACTGGCGGTGGCTTCGTTGCACTCCTCAACCGTTTCCACGCCATCACTGGCACACACACACACACTAGCCGGCAGATTGGAAGCACTCTCGGGAACCTCGTGCCTGACAGCAGAGACGTCCAGCTTCTTACAAAGTTCGACTGATTTACGATTGCCAGCCACACGGCAACAGGGATATTTAACAGCTAGAGCCACTAAACACGATTCTCCTTAGTGACACTGCTGCTAGCCACCACAGCTACGCGTCCAAAAAAACCCCCAAAGTGACGCAAACGCAAGGAATGGCAGGCTCATCTTTTGCTAGCCCTACCTGGCGCGATGGCACAGTCACGATGGGGAGAGGGAGGGCAAAGAGCCACCTGCTGAGGGGTGTGCCAGCGGAACCTTGCCCCAAGGGAAAGCCACCTTGGGAGGGCACTTCTGCGGCATTTCTCGTCCGGTATGTTCGATACGAGCGCAGTTTTTGCTGAATATTCTCATTGCAAATGTACTGTGTCCAGAAACAGTTCGACATAAAGGATCATTTGATGTAGTCGGGCTTGACTGTAACTGTGTTGCGCATTCATTCAAGAACAGTAGGTGGCAACGCCAAGTGGGAAAAGTGCCTGGACTGGCCCAGTTCACGCCCGAACAGAGCTGCGCGCACCTTCCGCCGTCACAGAGCTTGTCTGGAAAGAGACTCGGCCCGGAGAAGGGGAAAAGACCCTGGGCCAAAATACCCAGCCGCATCTGGAAAAAGCCCAACTGGTCTCTTTGGTGACCAAAAGCTGGCAGGACACCAGTTTGAAGTCACTCCCCGCAGACAGGCAAGGTGGCTTCACTGCAGCAGCAACCAAAGAGCATGAAGCAGAGGCCGATCAAGCGATTGGGAAAAACTTTTGCCTTTGTCAGGAGAAACAGCCGAAAAGGATGCTATCCCTTTCTGCGAGACTGACGAGTTCAGCAGGCTTCGACGACGACGAGCAAAGGTTCACCCCTGAAACGCTTGTTCAGTGCCAAGACACACAATGCCCTTGGGCGATTCCTGCAATCTCCTCTCTCAAGACTGCCGGTAGAGGACCCTCTAGCCCCAGAGCCACCTCAAACTTCCTGGAGAGATGTTCCGAGTGGCTTATCGGTGGGCCTGAAGGACTCCCCTGGAAGCTGCGAGTGGGAACACCAGACTCCAAACTGAATGCAGCACCAGCACCGAAGCACTGCTGGAAGGATGGATTGGCTTTCTCCTTACGCTCCACTTTTGTTGCTCACAACGACAAGCTGTGCATTCAGAAAAAGGGCATGTGCACTGGCTCGTCCATTGCTCCTGTGCTGGTTGTCCTCAACAGGCGTTTGCAATCTGCCCTCCAGAATTCGGCCGTCACAAAGGCCTTTCGTTATGCCGATAATTCCCTGGTGGTGTTTGGAGTACATGGTGACCTTCCAAGGCAAGAAACGGAGATTTTGGAGGCATACTTGACAGTTTTGATGACGTCCAACCTGACTAGTGAGATGCCAAAAGAAGGAAAGTTGAGGTTTCTTGACTAGCTAGAACTGACTTTCGGCATGCGCCAGGTGTGTTGGGAATACGCTCACACAGCACAAAAAGGTCGACTGTCACTCGAGTCAGCCCACTCAAAAGTGGTGAAATGTGGCATTGCTGTTGCAGCTATACAGAACTGAGTAACAAGATCCTGTCCGCACACGATGACGAGGAGCTTAGACAGCCAAATCAACAGACGCAGAGAGGCAGGATTGTGGCGCAGCTCCTCGGAAAGCATCCTGGAAAGGGTCATCGCCAACGCGGCAACAAAACGGCCACAACAGCAAACATCCAAGTGCTGCCTACACGCACATACATGCGGTCGCGCCTTTTGAAGAAGATGCATGACAAGGCAGGGGTGTGGAGCATTGTTCAGTGCCCAACAAACTGGCGTCTTTGTGCGCCACGGTAAGCAGCAGCGAGGGCCCAAGAGCCATATGTGAGCCCGAGTATGCGAAATGTGCGGGCAGGGTGGTGGACGAAATCCCCATTTCATGTGGATAAATTTATGTAGGCCAGACTGGTAGATGTGTAGTAAATGAGCCCCTCAGGGAACATGCTTACACTGTGCGCACAGGAATGGGCAGCAATCTTGCAGTACATTGCAAGAAATGCGAGAGAAGTGATTGATTGCCACCCGAAGCTGAAAGAAACAAACATTTTGAAATGCTATCGAGACACTGGCTTCCGGGAAATATCGGAAACCTCAGTGATTGGCATTCGGGGTCAACAATGCGCGAGCACACCATCGATTGCAGTTTTAGAATGAGAGTCTTCAGATCCAGCCACTTGAATCTGACTTGTCCCAGTCTTGACACTTTCCGTTTAATTGTTCTACCACTGTACGTCTCATCTTACCCTTGCGTACCCAACTAGCCCAGCGCCAAGCCTTAGCAAGCTTTAAGAAATGCTGCATTACAAACAGCGTGGACGGAACTGAAGATGACATTGTGCATGACAGTGACAACTGCGGCCCAAGCACTGGCTCCAGCAAGACCAGTGACAAAGTGATTGTGGCTTAGGCCGTGCAGAAAATGTACTCAGTATGCAAAATATAGGCAAGATTTTTTCTTTCAACAAACGTGCCATGATGCTTGAGTAGTAGCTTTGGCCCAGCCTTTCCTGTATAAAGTGTGCGGGCAATACGTGGGGATATATTTTGCTTTATTAGTGTACTGAAAGTGGGGGTGCGGGTATAAATATGCAGGGGCGGGTTGCGCACGCGAAAACACAGCGGCACCGAACAAAACCACACGCCCTCCCGGGTGCCGCCTCTGCCAGGGCCATCAGGGCAAGCGCCTGCCTGCAGAAAAGCCGCCCACAGGCTCCTCACCTGGGCGGGTCGGAGGAGGGCAGCCGGTAGGTGCGCCGCTTGCCGCCCAGCCGCTCCTGGGCCTGGATGAGGGGCCGCACAATGCGCTTCTTGTACGGGCCCATCTCCAGGCTCTGCTCCCGCCTGCAGGGACCGAACGACCGGTGTCGGCACCGACTCTGCCCGTGCGCCAGGCGGCCGACGCTTCGTTTCGGAAAACATCGGCCAGTGCTGCGAATGCCACTGGTGGCCTCTGCACTCTACTGTGCAGCGAACAGGGATCCGACTTCAGGCATCATTTTTGATGCAGCTACCTCGGTCACTCTGTATTTATTGGTCAGGCACACAAGGCGCGGCACGATCGATGCCCCCGGAGCTGTTTCATACCTGCCAGGTTTGCCTGGGTGGCATTAGGGAGATCTGACCCGGGGGGGGGGGGGTAGTAGCAACTACAGAATGAGTAACTTTACACACATTTTTTTTTTATTTACAACATAGTAGGAAATGAACTGTTTCATCGTCTGTACTACCAACAAGCTACACCACTTAAATGTTCGACGTGGCTAACGCCGCCCTTTGCAGATAGCCCTGTAAATAGTAATGCAAGCGCAATAGGCCTCCTGCGCTGCCCAGGAGGCGCTGCACAAGCGGCTTCCGGGCAGTACAAAGCTGCGCGGGTCCCATAGGATCCCGTGTTGACAGAAGCAAAATGAGCTCGATGCTCCCGATTGTTTTGCGACATAGTCACCAGCCCATTCCCGACGAGTCCGATCTCTTCTGGCGATCAACTTGGCATTAGGGGAAAAAGCTTTGCAGCGCTAAATACGTTTACAGCGCCGACGAAAGTGCTGGGACGGTGACGGCGCTCTCCCACTCGCTGGTTCACCGATCGATATTCGTATGAAGTGAAATTTAAAGTGAAACTTCTAGTTTGAACTACTTACTACTCCAGGTGACAAGTACTTTTCAACAACAGCCGATCACAAAAGAAGAGTGAAGTAATCGGCGATGATGGCGCTTTAAAAGGCAGCGAGTCCGGCAGACCGCTGGCTCGCCTGCTGCGGTGCGTCGCTCTTATGCGTACCTGCGCACGCGTGCGCTTTCATTAAACAGTGCTCTTTTGCGTCGCCGTTACGAATACACGGTGCAGCGTTAGCTTGCCGTTTTGTTGCGTGTCTCAGTGACAAAATTCAGCGAGCGTAAGAAGCGTGAAATCTGTTTTGCGATTCCGAAATTAGTGGCCGTAAAACAAAGTGGTCGGGCGAACCGAGAGGCCGCTCGCTTTCCTTGTTTGCACTCACTTTACTTAATTACGATCTTGCATCATACATCCCCAGTTCGCACTAAATAGGCTAGAATGAGGTCAGCAACGTTCTGAAGTGGAGGGCCGAGGTGCATGCAGCCGACACGGCGGAGAAATGGACGGCAAATCGGGTGGGAGGGGGAGGGGGCTTTGAATGCAACGCGAACAAATTCAGCGAATCGCCAATAATATTTAGCAATAATCTGGCGAAGTGTGAAGATGGGGGACAATTCAACGGGAAGCGATCAATTTTCTGTTCTTGTCTCGCGGTCTAACTCCATTTGAGGACAAAACTGGCGTGTCGGCGTTCAGACTGTTAGCGACGAAGATAACCAACCGAGTCAATGATGATCGCATGTAAATATTCGGGGTCGCGCGCTGTGTATGCGGCTGTGTTATGTTATTCTATTCAAATATAGAAGTACACATTTCTGCAGGAAGCGGGCGTGCGATTTGGTGATTGTTTTGCGCCCTTTAATAGCGCTTAATTTGTTGACGCAATGCCTCACCTGCTGGCTAGTATACATGTACCCTGCCGTTCGTAAATCGTGTGGCGTACAACGTTACGCAAGGATAATTTAGTTTGTGAAAATACAAAACAAAATTTTCACTCGTTTTCATGCCGGTGCCAGGCCAGCAGTGTCAGCTGAGTCGGCTGCGCAATTCTTGCGTTCGCTTGCATGCTCCCGCTGAAGCAACCTTTTGCAGTTAGCAGCGTTCCGTGTTTATGCTACTCATGAACTTCCCTTTGTCAACCACGCGCAAGAAGAAAGAACGGTAATCGTCGCCAGGAAGTTCGACCACCCGACCTGGCGATACTGTCCCACGCCGCGACGACCGCGACAGCTCCCTCAAAAGAGAGCCGATAAATAGGTTTGTTTGAGCGGATATTAATTTGTTTAGCCTCTACAACTACTTTAAGGGCGCTTTCATACAGTATGCAGTCATTTAAACGCGCCACAAAGCGATTAAACTAAGTACAATCAACTTTCACTCTGCCAACTAATTCAAAACGCATGGAGGGCGGCGGGGGTCGTCTGCTCTTGTACTACCCAGAGGCGTCAGCCACTAGGGGCGCTGCATGTCGCCAAAACTCCAGCGCAGGAGGCCTATACAAAACAGCAGGAACTGAACTGTTTTGTTGTTACGTCTAAACTAACAACAAGCTACACCACTGGAGACTTCCTAGATCTTCAGAATAGCCGTGCTCGTGCGTAAATGAAAGCAGCAGCGGCGCTGTGTTTATATAAACAGTAAACTAACAATGGGATGAAGAGGTTCGCCGTCTCCGCATGGACGACTACGCTTTTTAAGCACTTCACTGATAACTATTCCAATTGGTGTCGGGTTTGATTGTCAGGTATACCTCCTGCGCATCGTGGCAACACTGGAAAAAAAATTGGCCAAAGACTGGTGCGTTTTCGGGAGATTTTTGTTTCGATCGTACAATCGTACAAAACCATGAAAATTCGGGAGTCTCCCGGAAAATTCGGGAAACCTGGCAGGTATGCTGTTTCCTCGTGCTGGGGAGGAGTGGGGAGGAGGGCCGTCCTGGTTCCCACACTCGCGCGGCATGGCGCCAGACAACTGCACGACCCGACCTGAACTCTGCCAACCGGCACGTGCAACGGAAGGCGGCTTGTACTGGATCATGCCGGGGTGCGACGTCTTTTTTGCCCCCGTTAATCAAAATCTGCAGCTGGACACAGAAAAGGGACTGAAAGCTTTCAGACACGCTGACGACGGTGCCCTCGATTTGACCCACCACCAAAGTGCTAGCAGTGGCTGTGCGCAGGCCCTTTTGCTGCAGGCAGGCCCCAGGGCACCGCTGTCCCCGGAGGGAGCGCACACCGGCTGTGCCTGCCGAGGAGGCACAAAACGCTTTCCCAGGTCGCGTGGCTTGTCTCCAATAAGAGCTGGGACAGAGCCGCACAAATTATGTCAGCGAGCCTTCCATTACCTTGCCTGGCATCGAGCAGGACAGGTCGATAATGCATTACTGATAAAACTGGCTGCCGGCTGCCCATGGGCAGGCAGCGGCACATGTTCTCAAGCTCGTCTGTCTCACATCCCAGTCCCATCCGTTACAAACAGTTTTTCCTTCTTGCAATGAAACACCAACAAGCCCAGCAACATGCTGGACTTCCCGAGTGACTTCATCTTAATTATAAACAGAGTGGAACTGCGTTGTGGCACACCGTTTTCTTGCACATGGACCCTAGAGAGTGCAGAACCAACTCTCACAGAAAAATTTCCTTTTAGGCATGTAACTAGCAAGAGTGTTCAGCATGATACCTGATATACTAAAAGATTTTGATTATCTAAGAATGCCGTAGCATCATGCCATTTCATAAGCCTTCTCAATATCAAAAAAAAAAAAAAAACAGTCATGCAATACTGTTTGTGAATTGAATACACTCAAGTCAAAATACAAGTTGTTCTAGATTGATAGATTAGCGCAGCGAGAACACGAATATACTAGTCTTATGTGTAGCTTTTTTTAAAATAAAGTAGAAAATTGTGAAAACGTGAAAGGCCGGTGCGGCTCCACTGGCTATGCTGCGCAACTTGCACCACAAGCCTGGCATGCGCAATATCTTTCCTGGCTGCCGATAGATGTCGCTACTCGTCCATACTTGGGGCGGTGGTACCGCTTTTCGAAGAAGTGCACGAGCTACGCATGAAATATCCCCGCTGCCTCGCTTGCTTCCAGTTATCGTGCCGTTTGACCAGTGTTTGATTAGCGATTTCTCGGCAATCAAGGCATCCTTGGGTACCGAATCGACACTAAAACGGCCACGGGAAGGCTAGTGTGGTTTTGCTTGAAACCAACTGGTTGGTTGCCTTCAGTGCCCCTTTAAGGCATCTTAACTGTACACTTCAAGGGCAATAAGCTGATTGCAGGGCGCCCTACAGCCATCCTGGAAGCTCTCGAGAAGGCCACTGAACTCTAAAATATAAACTACAGTCTAACCCACTTATAACAATATTGAGTTGCCACAAAAGATTCATTATTCCAACCAGTAATTGTTATAACAGGGTTAGGCAGCAAAAGTTACGTTTGTAAGCATTCAGTGGTTTTCACCCAATACTTATAAAACATAAATGTGCCTGCATGGCCTACCACTCAGACTTAGCCATGCCTCTGCCAACCGACTCCACAGGGCTCTTAGGAAAGACACAAAAGAAAGCCTCCGCATCAAATCCTTGGCTTTTGTTTTATTTCTATTCTAAACATTGCCAGATTTCGTGTCACTAAAGTGGCATTGTTTTCTGCCTTTTTCAACACTGGTAATCAACAGCAGCCTAGAGGATCCCCTTTACCCCGCTGCAGCTTTATTTTAATCTAGACAGTGTTGAAGAGGTGCCCCTTGCCTCTCACTTCCTGGGCTAGCTGACAGCAGGAGACACAAGGAGCAGTCTACATAACTCTGTCCGAGTGTCGAAAAACTAGAAGATGCCGCGACTTATTTCATGTGTGAAGTCATGCCTGGGCACATTAATGCACCCATGATCTCTCACAGGCCTCCAAATAATATATTTTGTGCAAGCTCCTACCATCAGGCTCAATTGTTACAACCAATAATATGGGAAATGACCATTGTAATAAGCGGTTTAAACAGTCAGACCTTGATGTAACGAAACCCCAGATGTAACGAAACACGGAATTTTTTTTTAGCTTCAAGTGTATGCACACCATGTATTTTCACCCTCTGCGTAACGAAGTCCCATTTGCCGTAATTTCAGTGTAACGAAGTTTCATGGACAACTAGGCATGAAATTTTGGTCGTAGAAGCAGATTTCGGGAGACGCAAGCGCCGAAACGGGGTCTCCATAAAACGCAAACGGCGACACGGGCCGCCGAATATTGCGAGCCACAGAGCCTGTGCGCCAGCTCCTTGCCTGCAAGCTCCTTTCCTACAAACTGCGTATGGCGCCGCTGCATGCCACCGCTTTGCCCTTCGGCCGAGTTCACTCATGCTTGTTGGGTTCCATCGTTCCAGTCAATTTTTTGTATTGCCAGTGCAACATGTCAGCCCATGTGTTTTTTGTGTGAGTGCTTTGTTTTGTGCCGCAGTTATGTCCACTCACATTTTCTGTCCCCTCTACAATGCGCAAGCGCTCGAGGGTGTGTGAAATAAATAAATAAATAAATAAATAAGTGTGCGGCAATGCATTTGTAGATTGCTGTGAGCTTTGCGCGCGTGTTTTTTTCACTCCCACGTCCGCGATTGCACGCCACCGGCGACGGCCTGTTCCTCAGCCAGAAAGCAACTTGCGCAGCTTTCGCCCGACGACTTTCGCCAATGGAGAGGCACGTGCCCCATGGCGGGAGCTTGCAAGTGCTCGGGGATGCCGGCTGGCCCCGCCAGAGACGATTGGGCTTACCGCTGATACTTGACGGGCGCTTTCCCAAGCAGCGGCACGTGTGATGTTTTACAGGGTGCCCGCATTGCCAGCTTATCTCCCGCATGAACAACTTCGTCTGCCCCGCGTGTGCCGTTTCAGCGAGTGGTTAGAAGCGGTCGCTGGTGCTACCCGCACCGTGCGGGTGGTCTCTGCGGCTGCGTCAGCGCGCCTGTGGCTTGCACGGCACGCTTTTGCGTGCAGAGAACGCTCCATGCGGTTCACGCTGATGCCCGCGTAGATGATTAGGCACCGGCAGACACAGAAACAGTGCGCCAGTCGTGTGCAGGAACCTAGAGCACTGCACAGCCCTGATTTTCCCGCCTTGTGAAGCCCGAGCCCAACCCGGGCCCGTAACACCGAGCCCAGGCCCGGCCCGGGCCTGGTCATTTATTTTTGAGCCTAGGGAGGGCCCGCGTGTGTGTGACCAGGCCCGGCCTTGACGCTGAAGAAAATTTATTTATTATATTTGGTCCATTGTCTTCGTAGCGGGAAATCAGACGGAGCATCTAGTCTGTACAAGCCTGTCCTGAATTGAAAGGCAAAAAAATAAGGGTTTAAAAGTGCACGTAGTTTAGCTTACACCGTCTGCAGTTCACGCTGCATCGGCGTAATAATAGCTCGTATTCTTAAACGAGAGGCACCATCACCTTTGATGACCAGACTCTTGGCAACTTCACGTGGTTGTCTCGGTCACAAGTTGGTATTGCTGAGATTTCTTGCTCCCCATTTGAATCCACGAGTATGTGCATGCGTTGAAATATTTTCCCTGCAGTGGTTGTTGAGCGGTGGCGCTTCTCTGGCACGCGAGTTTGATTTCCAGCCACGGCAGCAGCATTTAGAATGGTTCGACATCTTAAACACACGTGCATAGACACAGGTGCACAGCTCCAGGGTGTCTTAATTAATTCCTTCACCTCTAGGGCATTCCTTGTAACCGTATCTTTTATATGTTATACACCAAAATATAAAATCTTGATGCAGTACATGAAATGTTATTAAAATTACAGTGCAGTGACTATCGGACCTAGCAAAACACGTTTTTAAAACAGTGCGTGCAACTAACATCAAGAAGCGCGTGAAAGTAAACTCAGAATATTCACTCTCATGCCCTTTTCTACACTTCACGTGGGAACTATTAACGGCCGGGCCTATGAATCCAAGCCCGAGCCCGGCCCGGCCCAGGCCCGCCGATAATCGACTTGGGGCCCGGGCCCGTGCAGTGCTCTAGCAGGAACCACTTCATGCAGTTGACTGTGTGAAGTGGTTCCTGCGCACCAAAATGTGGTTAACCGTGTGAAGTGGTTAACCGCGTGACTGTGTGGCCACAAATCTTAACCGCGAATTTCAATGCAACGTAGGGAATTACGAATTTTACCAACTTCGTCGAGATTTGCCTATAGCGAAATTGATGGTGCCCCGACTGTTCATCGTTATATCCAATATATTGTTATAACTGGTATTGTTATAAGTGGGTTGGACTGCAGTCAAGCCCCATGATAACGAAATCCTGCCAGTACAAAACTCCCTCGGCAACGAAATATTATCGGATCCCTGGTGAACGTACATAGAAGCCCATGTATTTCATACCTCAAGACAGCGAAATGTTTTCAGAAAGCAATCCCGCATTAATCGCTGCCAGTCCAGTCGGCATTTTATCTACCCATGTGAGGCTAACCGTGTCCAAAAAGTACTCAAATGCATTGTTTCCGGACTCAGAGTGCGTAAACTTCTGCCACAGCGCTGGCATGGCCGCCGTCATATTTGTTTTGATAAGAGAACGTGCACCAGACGGCCATGGAGGCAGCCCTGCAGCAGCGGCACCACCAGGGGTCCACACATGGCAACTGATGGCATGTCTTTGGGCTTGGGCTACTACACTAGCCAGCTAGTGCTGAGCAGCGCGTGTGCGTGCGCGGCAATCGGCACGTTTGCTCTCAATCAAAAGCGGAAGTCTTTGGCGCTACAACATAAAGCAGCCATCGTTGCTCACGTCAGCGGCCCACGTGGAAGCAGGGAGGATAGCGCCACCGAGTTCAGAACCGCCTGCAGCTCGCTCTACCACTCTGGAAAGTGGTGCACATGCTCAAAACAAAACAGTGGCAGCTGTGGCCCTTCTGCGCGTCAACAAAGCGGTGCTCGCTTGGTTTTGTGGACAGTGTTGGAACAACGAGGTGCCACTGTCTGCAAAGTTTGTCAACAGAAGAAGCTGGACTTGGCTTGCAAGCACGGACATGCTCGGTGCTGTGGACCAGGGAGAAAAACGTGCCGAGAAGGCGAACCCGTGGGATGTACTGAAGGCGTTTGACACGATTCGGTCATTCTTAGGCGTGCACGACTAGTAATGAAGAACTTGTGTGAGACCTGAGCTGTTAGGTTACAGCAAGGTGAGGCTCGCAAAGTAATAAATGAATTTGGAAATAAATTTTCGGTTGGCGGGCGATTTTCCTGTCGTTTATGTTTCATTCTCGCGGCAACGAAATTCCAGCAAAAGTGAATTTTTTCGCTTTCCCCGGTGGATTCGTTATTGCAGGGTTCGACTGTAGGAGCATCTTACTTATCACCTCTCAAGAAGCTTGCACAGGCAGCTCGTCAGTGCAATGGGACGATAACTCGCAAGAGAGAATCGGTTCTTCCCCTCCCTGAGGAAAGCAATAACGTGGCCCCTCTCCAACACCTGCGAAGGCACCCCAAAAGCCATATTTTGTTGTATGAGTGGCAGAGCGTTTTCAGAGTTTCTGTATGCAAGAAGCTCGGGGCTACACCCACGCACGACACGAGCAGAGACGCTGACAAAATCCGGCATGTGAGCTGACTGGTTAGCATTCATGCCGATTTTGAGCCAGTAAGTTTAGTTTACAAACAGCGAGAAGGTAGAAGGCACTTTTAGAATCGCTATTTGTCAGAGCTAGTTGGCTTCTGTGGGCTTTTGCAATACATGTCTAACACAACCGAATTCATATTCACCAATTTACGGAACGTAGTCTCATTCATCGCACGCAGTGCGCAAAAGGTAGCATCTTTCTAGCGTCCAGATGTGGTCTCTAAATTTTGCTTTCCTGCCCTGCAGTCCAGTCCTGGAGGCATCTTTGTCATACGACAGCTTCACTCCACCAGGTGCTGCTTACCCAGGAGATGCTGTCCAGCAAGCTCATCCGGCCGCGCACAGTGGGGCCGCAACGGACACGAAACTGCGGCAAGGCATGCCCCAGGCGGACTGCCGCCACAGCAGGCGACACATTCACCGGCAATGCGTGGTAAGCAGGCTCCGGATCACTCCGGAACGCTGAGCAATGGTGCCGGTTCGTAGCGCGTCTGCACTGTGCTCCGCTTGGGGACACACAAGGGACACTGAAGAGAATTGTTCAGGCTCCCGTTTTTCCCTGCACTGCGTAGACTGGCTCAAATGAACACACTTTTCATACTTTATCCGGGCGATAAGGTGGTATTTATTTTATACAGCCTGAAAGAAGAAAAACTACCATGCGCAGTTTGCGGCAGCTGCACCAACTAACAGCAGTGACGTCAGGTAAAGGTGCTACGTGATTGGACGATGTCCACGATTAGCATTCAAACAAGTTTCGGTTTCGGTTCTGTAAAACAACATGCTTGACATCTGACGGCATCGTTGGCTGGGCATTCTCGATATCTCAGTATAATCGTCATACCGCGCTTCTGCCATGTTGTCGGCTGTAAAATGCCCCAAGATAAGCCTCCCAGACGGCTTGGAATCGTAGCAATCACTAGCCAAGGCCTACGCAGTGGATGAATGTTCTCCGCGTCACCGCAGACGCTCAAATGCCATGTGCTTTTGCCCCATATTTGGAGCTTGCCTCACTCATGCCTGTATCGTAAAAAACGTGTTCGCACCAGGCCAAGGGTCTGCCGATTCTGGCCTGTGCCCACTGCCCGCAAGCAGTAGGTGCTTATGGCCATTCAGCACGCCAACGAAAATCGCTAGCGCGTCAGTGTTGTTAGTGTTGTTAGTGTTGTTACATACATGTGGTTTGTTCATGAGTAACACAAGAAAAATTCTAAATAAAATCGAGAGAGTAACAAGTCAGCACCTCCTGAGTTAATCGAAATCAGATAGACATCAGTTTCGCGGGTGCAAAAACCAGGAAGTGCCCGGAGGACGATTCCGAAACCAGCCCCTGCGCGCGACCGGATGCGCGAGCGATAGACGGTGCACCACTCCTGTAATGTAGTATACAAAAAAAGAGGAGATAAGAGCCTCATCAGCTTCACAGGCGCCCTTGGTCTGTGGCAGGCACAGGAAGCGAGAGGTGCCCGGGCGCCCGGAGGGCGATACCCAGCGCGCCCCCTCGTTACCGGATGCGCAAGCAATAGCCGCGCCACGCTGAAGTAAATAAAAAAAATTTTAAAAAAGCCATCGGCGCAAGAAAATAATTTGATGTACCGTATTTACACGATTGTAGGTCGACCCTTTTTTTTTCAAATTTGACGATCAAATGTTGGGGGGTCGACTTAGAATCGAAATCGAACCGTCTACCGCTAGTAACGGCAAGAGAAACGAGAAATCAGGGCTGCTACAAGGTGGGAACAGCTTTGCACCCTCGTTCCCATGGTTATGGTCTAAAGTGTGAACCGTATGGGGCGTTTTCTGCTCGCGAAAGCGGTCGCTGGCGTAGCTCCAGCGACTGCTTCTAACCACTCTTTAAGATATCACTGAAGGCACAAACGAAGGCGTTTGTGCAGGAAAGAAGCTGATAATGTGGTCGAAAACGACACTATAAAGCATCATCTGCGCCGCTCGGGAAAGCGCCAAATACCCGCCACCGTGGTAAGCCTAAACATCTCCAGCAGCGTCAGCCGGCTGTCCCAAGCGCTTTCAAACTGCCGGCATGAAGAGCGCGCCTCCCCATTGGGGCAAGTCGTCAGGCTCCTCCCACTGCCACGCTCGTCACGCGTCATACCGAGGTAGAACTTATTCAGTAGAAGATGTCGCGCGTGCGGAATCGCGTGCAAAAACGCGTCACGAAGCGTTTTATTCGTCTCCAATAAACAAAAAAAATTCGTCTCTAATAAACAAGCTAATGAGCATTAGCAAATCCCTTGATTCAATGAGCGGCGCCAGAGTCCTTCAATGGTTTACTGGTCACGAAACTTCGGCGCTCGTTTCATATAGGGACCGCGCGCGCCACTACAGGCGCCACCGCCGCACGAAGGTCATGCAGCCGCCGCTTTCGCGGCGTATTGGCCTGCTCCTGGCGTGCAAACGCTCGCTGCTTTTGGTGTCTGCGCGCTGATTAAGTGTTTTTTTTTCGTTGTAGTTAGCGATGAATAGTCCAGTCATCACCTGCCTTCAATAGGGTTTTATTTTTCGTAGTAAATTACCGTAAACTTCGGCCGCGAACGGCAACGGCTTCTGCGTGCTCTGGCACAAGCGCTGCGCCGTCGTGTTTTCGAATTTCTAAATCTCTATTTCTTCTTTTCTTAAAGCAAAAGTTGTAAATACGACACATACGGTAGCTGCGTAGTCACGGACTGCTGCGGGCCTATCGATAATACAATAAAAAAAACTGAAAGAAACCAAGTATACGCGTCGTTCAGACTACGTACGCTTAATGAATTCGTTGATTGCTCTGGAATGCACAGAACACTAAAAGAGATAGCCCAATAGTATTGTCGTTTCAATGAGTGGGTACATACTTGAGAACATCTAAAAACGCTGCAGAAATGCGAAGGATCAAAACACGAAGAGATATATGTTGCACCACGTGTCTTTCCGCTTCCACGCTTTGCAATCCTTGCAAAAACAGGAAGCGAAAAAAGAACAATAAAACTGATTTTATCACACGCAACAAAACATTTCAATGTTACGAAGGGAGACAAAAGAGCGTGGTCCAGCGTACAAAAATTTATTTTTTCGCGCTGCGATGTGGAGCACACGGAGGAAACAGAATATTGCCACGTAGCCAAGAACGACGCAAAGCTTTTCTGAACCCCGCGAGCTAGCGAGCTCCTGTTCTACAGAAGACTAGAATGAAACGCAAACGTCGAAGAAGCAGTCCGCAGTGTGACGTGCACAGATGAACGTCAATAAAATGAGTTGCGCGGCGTTTGCTATGCATGCATATTACTCTCGGAACGTTATTAATTTCAGATCCATGGAAATGGGACCGAGAACATTGTCAAAGAAACAAAAAATCAAGTTGGCGACAAGGTGGCAGGCACCCTTTTCATATCAAACAATGTTGCCGGACGGGACGTACGACAAAAAGAGCAAACGGGTGCTCCGGTTGAAACGCGAGATAAGAAACCGGAATCGGCCACGCGCGGTTACAAAACAAACAAGACGAACCCTAAGGTATAATTCGCGGAAATATGAAAAGTAAAAGCACAAGGACGTCCCAAAGCTTTTTTACCGGCGAGCCTGAGCACAAGGTAATACAAGTTTGCAAACAGGTAATGAAGCACCGCTACAACCTGACTGATATGACAAAAATTCTAGGTCCACGATGCTCTCAAAAGGGTATACAGCCAAACTCCACTATAACGAAATTCACGGGGATCGCGAAAAATTTTGTTGTAGCGAGAATTTCGTTGTCGCGGAAAAATCAGTAACTAAAGAAAACAGGGCAGGCGTCTAACTGGCGTCGTGAAATCTCCCACCTACCTTTTCGCCCCAATGTTGCCAACTTGCTTGGAGCTCGCTCCGCCAAAAATAGCACCCTTTTTATAGCACGGAGTTTATATCGTAATTTGCGGTCACAACGCGTCTCGCGGCGCTTAGACCAGCGTTGTAATATGCGCGTCGTACTCGTGGAGATCCGCGCAAAAGCAGGCGTCGTGACATCACAGCGCGGAGTTTATATTTTAATTTGCGGTCACGGATATGCACAGGATATGCATGACACTTTGGGAGTGTCGCCGCCGCCGCCGCCGCCGCCGCTTTTGAGCGCCGTCGGCGCCGGTAATCCGGACATCGAGAAGCGGCAGCTTCTCATGTCCGGATGTTCGGAGAAAATGTTGCTACTATATAATTTACATTGTTAGAACTTATCAAAATTAGTTAGAGTGGTTCAGTCCGTTGCAGATCGAGTGACTTGTGGGCCCGGGAAAATTTCGTTGAACCCGGAGAACAATAAAAAAAGTGGTTCGTTGTGGAGGGAGTTTTAATACATTGGGGCCTATGGGATGCGGGCGGGGAATCGAAAAACCTTCGTTGAAGCGGGAATTTCGTTGTAGCGGAGTTCGTTGTAGCGGAGTTTGACTGTATTGGTTTTTCCATTCTCACACACAGTGCATTTCCACGCACTGTCACACACTTATAATCGAAGCTGAAATCTCCCGTTTCTTGCCTTGGAATGGCGCGCCTCCATTTCTCTCGCAGCTCCCCGTCGCTCGGTCAACAGAATAAGGAAACATTTTCTGTGGTATCGTTGTACAAGGAACGACATCCCGGGACGCAACACATGTTAGGCATCGTCGTTGCACTACTTAAGTCGCATCACAAGAGCGCGAGATGCACGTTACATTTTTTTCCCGCACAAAACAAACACAACTCGCCGCGGCTCCGCCGTTCGAGCCAGCGCAACGCCGCCCGAGGAGTGACCTCAGTGAGAGGGTGGCGCCACCACGCGGCGGCCAAACGCAGCATATGAAGCTCTCCCATTGAGTTACGGAGCAGTTTCGTGACCAGTAAAGCATTGAAGGACTCTGGCGGCGCTAACGCAGCCGCCATGTTTGTTTTGGTATCGTGTGGCAGTGGCCGCTGCTGGTTGCTTCGATGGTTGTCATCTTGCAGCGAATGTATTCTTCCCGCTCAACCCACAGCACATGGTTATTCCGGGTGCTTATACAAAAACTTCTCTTCTTTAACATCTACCGCGCATCTTGCAGCGAATGTATTCTTCCCGCTCAACCCACAGCACATGGTTATTCTGGGTGCTTACACAAAAACTTTTCTTCTTTAACATCTACCGCGCATACCACGAGCGCGCGGCTCTTGTGGAAAGCCACCGTGTGGGTTGACGGAAGAGATTCTCTTTTGGCATCCTCGATAAACCGCAACGGTGCGCACCATCTGTTCTCGACCGTCGCGGGGCAGTTTTTGGTTGCCCCATCACGCACCGTGAGAGTCGAAGGCGCCCAGGGTGCAATCCCGAGATGCATTGTGGACGACGCCGGCCAAGCGGCTTCCTCCGCCGTCTGCTGCAGCGACGGAGCATCGGTACACTGAACTGCAGCATCGGCGCACTCGTGTGAAGACGGAACGGGCTGTAGATTGTTGCTGACAAGGGTGGATGGCTTTCGAATTCATCGGGCAACGATGCGACTGGCTCATAATAGGCGCTAATAAACGGCTAGAGATTGTAAATGAGGATGTGAACTTCGTGTACTGCAAAAAGGCTTATTGCATGACCAGCCAGTTGGAGCTTTGCATTCGTTTAGTTCGAATGAATTACACGAACAGTTACTGGAGTGCCTAGACCATGAAGACTTGCATGCTTTGCTGTAGTGGAAGGGCGGAACATGACAGGCACTCGCGTTATGTCTCTCAGAACAAAGATGAAAAGCAGCTTGTAGGTAGTGGAAGCAGTGGAAGCGTTGTCGCGCATGGGTGACGGATATAGGTCGTGTGTACATATAATCATTGGCCTTCAATAAATATCCCTTTCTAGTAGCGCTGTGTCACGTTACGCTGCTGTATTGCTACGTGTGAACGTTTTTATGAGTTGCTTTCACAGCCTAAGAGATGGCGCTAGGGTAGAACTGCTCAGTTTGTCCTCAATCAACGCCCCGCGCCGGTGCACACCGTCGTGGGGCACTGTGCATCGCACCGGGTTTGGGGGAAACCGCGGTGCGTGTTTATCGAGGACGCTATTTGTGATACGATTTTCTAGGCGGCGCTCGCTTTTCTTTTTTTTTTTTTTCTGAGAGATGCAATTTTTGGGGGTCGACCTACATTCGAGTCGACTTACAATCGTGTAAATACGGTATTTCCGCAGTGTGGTAGCACATACCAAGCAAGAGAAAATGGCGAAAAAGGCGCGCCTTTTTAAACATACAAGCAATTACGTACATATATGTTATTGACCATTTTGAAGGTGTTTGCAGAGGACGTATATGTACGTCCGTGACCCTGAAAGGGTTAAAAAGTGCTTCATAAGCAGTTCTCCAGACTGCACCGAGGACGACATACTCCGTGGAAGGCAGCCAGATGGAAGCAGTCATCCTACAAGATTTCAGGCAGCTCTAACAGGTAACCTGAGACGAGAAAAGTACTTACAGCCTCAATAAAACAATGCTGCATATGTAATTCTTTTTCCAAATTTCTCGGGAGCAATTGGGGAAAAAAAAATTACATATGCAGCACCATTTCATTGAGGCTGTAAGCACTTTTCTCGTCTCAGGTTACCTGTTTGAGCTGCCTGAAATCCTTACAGCTGCCTGAACGATAAGGATGTTGGCCAATATTCCAACTTATACGGTAGTTCTTTTCGTTTTTTCATTATGGTTTCCGTTTCGTTCCACCACCCTGCATTTGATGAATTCTATTCTCGAGGCTCGCAAGCAATAACTGTTAGCATTTTAGCATAACATTGCAATGAGTCCAAAATTTCCCTCGATGCACCCTGTTTCACAACCCACAGTGAAGTCGTGGGTAGCAGGCTACTTCCGTCGGCCTCCTGGGCCACGCAGCGACCTCCTGCAACCCGGCACTCCACCCCAGGCACGGCGCCACAGCCGAGGCGGAGGCCCGCTTGCGAAGGGGACGTACCGGATGATGTCGCGCTCGCGCTGCTCGAGCTGCAGCAGGCAGGCGGTGAACTCCATGTAGAGGTTGTTGGTGCGCTCCAGCTTGCGCTCGTAGTGCAGCCGGATGTCCTGTGCATGGCGGAGCTCCTCACGGCGGCGCCGGATCAGCTCCTGCTCCCCGTGGGGGCCCCCCGGCTCGTGGCTCATGCTCTGCATGTAGCGCCGGATCTCCTCCTTCCAGCCGGCCTGCGCGGCAAAGTAGCTCTCCCGCGGGGTGCTCAGGATCTCCACCGCCGCTATGTCCAGGTGCATCAGGATGTGCCGGAAGGAGGGCCGGTTGCGCGGCTTGCTGCTCCTGCGCCCGCCCGCCCATTGCCCCCGTTAGCCTCGGCCCGCCTCGGCCGGCCGCTGCAAAGGCCCACCAGCACTGGCGCATGAGCAGGCGAAAGCCGTCGGGGCAGCTGGCCGGCACGGGCAGCTGCAGGCTGTTGCTGCCCACGCCCCAGATGATGGCACTCGAGTCCACGTCCCGGTAGGGCGTCTCCCCGTTGAGCAGCTCCCACAGCACCACCCCGTACGACCTGCACGGCGTCACCCAAGAGACACTGTGATCCAATTGGCCACACCAGGGTCCACATGTAGCTGTCGCGTGGAACTGCACCAAAGGCCGTCGTGTAACCGAGGGGAACAACGCCACTCTGGGTGAAGACTAGCACGCTCCCCTTGCCAGCACCCTGGTCTTCCAGGCCAATGTGACAAGCGGAGAGCTCATCTCTGCAATGCAGCAGGAGCCAAGACTGTCCCGTGCTCTGGTTTGCCAGCTGAGCAATGCGGCCCCTTGGCAGCGGCACGGAGCACACATGGAGCAGGCAACAAGTTGGGCCCCCGCCAGAGAGCCTCGGAAGGGCACGCTTTGAAAGTGCGCCAGCCCACCAGCACGTCAGGGTTTGGGGAGGGCCCAGAGGTCATCCTGAGGCAGGGGGAGGCTTGGCAACAGAAGCGGCAATGGTGCCGTCCTGACAAGGCCTGGCTCAGGCGGAGAAACTTGTCCCCGCCAAGGGCCCGGCAGACCAGGGCCATTCTTGCCAAAGATCCAGCATGCTTTCGCGTGGCCCTGTGCGAGTACCGACTGTCGCAGGTCAACCAGTGTCCTCCGCAAAGCCCCCGGCTGGTCAAAAGAGAAGCAAACTTGGCCTCTCACTGCAATTCATTTCACCAGAGGAGGACACGGATAGAGGGACTCGGGACCCATGGAACAACACCCCCACACAGAGACACCGCCACTGCTAAGCCCTGTCACCTCCCGGCACACGAGCCCTAGGTGCTGCAGCAGGGTCCATCCGCTTGCCAGGAGCACACGCTAGCACCACAGCCCCCCTGTCCTCGAGCGGTGCGCACAGCACTGCAACGCACCACCACCACCCGCCACGGATGTCACGAGGGGAGCCCCCACACGTTGCCCCTTGCGCCTGCACACTCTCCAGCCACCCGGGGAGAGCAACACTTGTGCGTGGCCAACTTTAAAGTGCAACTGCTGGCCCCGCTTAGGCGCTCATACGCAAGATGCAGCCCCACATCTGAAGGCGGCATGCCTGCAGTCAGACGGGCAGCCCACGGACGACACTCGCGAGGCACATGAGCTGCGGCAGCACAGCGCACGAACAGGGGCATGCTGGGTGGTGGGAGGGTGCCACTGGGCACAGTGACCTCAGCCACACCGACAACAGCCCAGGCCACGCTTTCTGCCACTCATGTGCAGTTGCTGGCCGACTATACCCTACACTGCGCACACTTGAGCGACACATTTCCCTGAAACAAGGTCGCCTTTTGGCAGTGCTTTACAGGCACCCATTGCTGCCCGTGCACGCACCTCGGACCTGCTGGCCCATTCGTTCTTGCCGTCTTTTGCGAGCACTCCACAAGTGCACACCACCACTGCATTTCCCATTTGGGCACAAAGTGGCTGCTTCCACCAACGCGCATCTTTCAAGCCACACAACCTGGCGTCACCAGTGTTCAGTAGCACAGCAACGGCTGGTGCAATGAGCGAGTGCGTGATCCCAGCAGCCACCACTGCTGCCCTCGGGTTGCCTCAGTGAGGCGTACGACAGTCGGACCCCATTAGCAGGCCGAATGGCCGTCGTCCTGGTGTTCCAGCTGGAAGCACAACTGGAAACGGCACCAAGATCCCATGCTAGCTGGACACTAAACGAAACTGCAGGTCGCACTACTCGCGCGCCACGGGCGCCACCCTAGAGCTTGTTTGACTGAACGGTCCCCCCCTATACACCATTTTCCTTGCTAGAGGTGGGCGCTGCCATATGCTTCTTCTGACCAGACACTACCACTGTCTATGAAGTGAACGCCGAAACCGCCACGCTGGGCTGTTAAGTGCTCCGTTCTTTGCGTGCGTCTGTTCGGTGCCTGTGCATTACCGAGTGAACCTTAGTGGTTTGGCATTAAGTTACCGGTTGCAGTGCTTGTGTGTGTGTTCTGTTTTGTTTTCACCACCTACGGCCAGATTTTACGTCCTAATTAGCTGTCAGAGCGCAAGATGCCGACCCCGGCTGTTGCGAGCAGCACTATAACCTTTACATTTTCCAACACTACGAACACTGGTGAATGCAATAAGAGAATCAGTTTCTTGATGCACCACTTGGAACTAATTTTTCAGCTCATTAAACTTTGGTGGCACCAGTGGCAAGGAACCATTTTGAATGCCCATTTCAAGCACCAAAATTTAATGAGCTGTAAAACTAGTTCCAAGCGGTGCAACAAGATGCTGATTCTCTTATTGCATTTTCCAGTGTTCGTAGTATTAAACAGTTTTATGATCAACACTGTTTTGCTATTGTCCCTCCAAAAACAGCTAATTATCTGTAATTGTCCCACAAACTAATTGACCAACTGAAAAAAGTAATGCCATACTTGAAATCAGTGGGGAAAAAGCAGCAAGACTGACAAGTTTCACAGAGTTTACTTAAAAACTAAAAAATAGTTTTAAGAGCCATGTCCCCCCTTAAAGGGCTGCTGAAGGGCTTCTAAAAAAAAATGGTTGGGGGCATTCTCCTTTATAGTTTTCTTGATGCTGAATTCGGAAAAGATGTTTATTTCGTGTGAAAATACACCCAAACAGCCTTTTTTTCGTGAAAGCAAACAATCCCGGCCCGGGCTGCAGTCAGAGCCTTGGCTTCCTTTCGCGATCGGGCTGCGGTAGATAACGTCCTATTCGTAAGCTCCAGAGCTGCGGTGACCACTCGGCCTGAAGAGCTCATTCTGTTCCCATTCAGATATGGGCCAGAAAGACCCCAGGAAAATGGAAGATGCACAAAATCTTTACTTAGAATAGATGAGCTTGAAGGAAGCATAAACTGAACAAGTCTGCTCGCGGCGAGCTTTAAAAAGGAGTTTCCCCGAACGACTCATGGCCGACTGGATTTTCCGATGCAGGGATCTTGTGCAGATATTGGATTATCGCTTTAACTACCAGCGCGAACACACATTCCTCGCACAATTTTTCAACACACCATTAGCCCCTTTCTAACAGGTGTAACTTTGTTTTTACGTATGGGCAGGTGGTAACAAGCCCTAGAGCATCCATCACTTAGAATTTTAACCCAATCTATGACTCACGCGACTATCTCATGACTATACCCAGGATGCAATTTTTAATTTGCCCCACGTGATTCCCCTCATCGTGACCTTTAATTTGATACCTCACAAGCCCTAGTGGCATCGCTGAATTTTAACCCAATCTATGACTCACGTGACGATCTCATGACTATAACCAGGAAGCGATCTTTAATTTGTCCCACGTGATTCCCCTCATCGAGACCATTAATTGATACCTCACAAGCCCTAGTGACATCACCTTGACTTTTAACCCAATCTATGACTCGCATGACTATCTCATGACTATAACCAGGAAGCGATTTCTAATTTGTCCCACGTGATTCCCCTCAGCGAGACATTTAATTTGATACCTCACAAGCTCTCGTGTCATCACTTTGACTTTTAACCCAGTGATGAGTCACGTGACTATGTCACAACTGTAACCAGGCAGCAATTTTAAATTTGTCCTACATGATTCCCTTTATCAAGACCTTTAATTTGACACCTCACAAGCCCTAGTGGCATCACATTGACATTTAACCCAATTTATGACTCACGCGACTATGTCATGACTGTAACAAGGAAGCAATTTTTAATTTGTCCTTCGTGATTCCCTTTATCGAGACCTTTAATTTGATACCTCACTCACAAGCCCTAGTGGCATCACTTTGACATTTAACCCAATTTATGACTCACGTGACTATGTCATGACTGTAACAAGGAAGCAATTTTTAATTTGTCCTTCGTGATTCCCTGTATCGAGACCTTTAATTTGATACCTCACAAGCCCTAGTGGCATCACTTTGACATTTAACCCAATTTATGACTCACGTGTCTATGTCATGACTGCAACAAGGAAGCAATATTTAATTTGTCCTTCGTGATTCCCTTTATCGAGACCTTTAATTTGATACCTCACAAGCCCTAGTGGCATCACATTGACATTTAACCCAATTTATGACTCACGTGACTATGTCATGACTGCAACAAGGAAGCAGTTTTTAATTTGTCCTTCGTGATTCCCTTTATCGAGACCTTTAATTTGATACCTCACAAGCCCTAGTGGCATCACATTGACATTTAACCCAATTTATGACTCACGTGACTATGTCATGACTGTAACAAGGAAGCAATTTTTAATTTGTCCTTCGTGATTCCCTTTATCGAGACCTTTAATTTGATACCTCACAAGCCCTAGTGGCATCACATTGACATTTAACCCAATTTATGACTCACGTGTCTATGTCATGACTGCAACAAGGAAGCAATATTTAATTTGTCCTTCGTGATTCCCTTTATCGAGACCTTTAATTTGATACCTCACAAGCCCTAGTGGCATCACATTGACATTTAACCCAATTTATGACTCACGTGTCTATGTCATGACTGCAACAAGGAAGCAATTTTTAATTTGTCCTTCGTGATTCCCTTTATCGAGACCTTTAATTTGATACCTCACAAGCCCTAGTGGCATCACATTGACATTTAACCCAATTTATGACTCACGTGACTATGTCATGACTGTAACAAGGAAGCAATTTTTAATTTGTCCTTCGTGATTCCCTTTATCGAGACCTTTAATTTGATACCTCACAAGCCCTAGTGGCATCACATTGACATTTAACCCAATTTATGACTCACGTGACTATGTCATGACTGTAACAAGGAAGCAATTTTTAATTTGTCCTTCGTGATTCCCTTTATCGAGACCTTTAATTTGATACCTCACAAGCCCTAGTGGCATCACATTGACATTTAACCCAATTTATGACTCACGTGACTATGTCATGACTGTAACAAGGAAGCAATTTTTAATTTGTCCTTCGTGATTCCCTTTATCGAGACCTTTAATTTGATACCTCACAAGCCCTAGTGGCATCACATTGACATTTAACCCAATTTATGACTCACGTGACTATGTCATGACTGTAACTAGGAATCAATTTTTAATTTGTCCTTCGTGATTCCCTTTATCGAGACCTTTAATTTGATACCTCACAAGCCCTAGTGGCATCACATTGACATTTAACCCAATTTATGACTCACGTGACTATGTCATGACTGCAACAAGGAAGCAGTTTTTAATTTGTCCTTCGTGATTCCCTTTATCGAGACCTTTAATTTGATACCTCACAAGCCCTAGTGGCATCACATTGACATTTAACCCAATTTATGACTCACGTGACTATGTCATGACTGTAACAAGGAAGCAATTTTTAATTTGTCCTTCGTGATCCCCTTTATCGAGACCTTTAATTTGATACCTCACAAGCCCTAGTGGCATCACATTGACATTTAACCCAATTTATGACTCACGTGTCTATGTCATGACTGTAACAAGGAAGCAATATTTAATTTGTCCTTAGTGATTCCCTTTATCGAGACCTTTAATTTGATACCTCACAAGCCCTAGTGGCATCACATTGACATTTAACCCAATTTATGACTCACGTGACTATGTCATGACTGTAACAAGGAAGCAATTTTTAATTTGTCCTTCGTGATTCCCTTTATCGAGACCTTTAATTTGATACCTCACAAGCCCTAGTGGCATCACATTGACATTTAACCCAATTTATGACTCACGTGACTATGTCATGACTGTAACAAGGAATCAATTTTTAATTTGTCCTTAGGGACAAATTAGGGACACTTAGGGCAGGCACTAAAGCTTATTAGGCACGAAATACTTTATTTTCCCCTGTTACAGATGGTAACTGTCCTAGGCAATATTCCCCTCTCTGCTTTTCGTCCGCCAGCATTCTAATCTTCTTTTCGTCCCCTCGACAGCCTTGAAGTTAACTTCCTCTCTGATACCCTTAAATCCTAGAGCTTCTGGAAGCCCAATATTCCCTTCATGTAGATTTGGATGGATACCCTCACATTCTTACACTATGTGCCGCATAGTTTCTGTTTCTTTTCCACAGACCACGCATACCCCATCATTTTGTGAATACTTCCCCACAAAACTCTTAGCTCGCAGGCAACCTGCTCTAGCCTCAAAAAGCAAAGCACTGCCCTGGGAATTATCGTAGAAATTTTCCTTTCTGGTGTTCATTTTCTCAGCCCTGTACATCTCTAATGACGTTTTAGCTTCCATTTTTTCCCTCCATTTATTCGTTTCAATCTGCCTTGCCTCTTTTTTGGTTACCTTAGCTGTTTTGGATTCTCCACTGTTCTTTCCGTATTTCATCGTTAGCCTTCTGGTCTTTCTTAACCACTGCGTGTCCACGCTTTTCAAGTATAGGTACCTAAAAACCTTAGCTGCCCACCTTCGTTGATCCATTGCCCTCAACCTCATCTCAAAGCATATTTTACTCTGAGCTTCTCTAACTTCAAACGATGCCCAGCCCATATCTCCCTGAACTGCTTCGTTAGTTGTTTTTCCATGTGCGCCTAAGGCCAAACGTCCTACCGTTCTCTGGTTTACTTCAAGGCCTGATAGAACGTCTGATTTTAAGCAGAGTACAGCATTCGCAAACATGAGACCCGGAACCATTACTCCTTTCCAGATTCCTCTTACTACTTCATATTTGTTTTCCCCCACAGAGCTCTATGCTTCATTATAGCTGCGTTTCGCTTTCCCTTAACCTTAAGTTGCTCCTCGTGAGTACGTAAGTAGTTATCCCCTTCGTTTATCCACACTCCCAAATATTTATATTCCTTCACTCTAGGTAATTCGCCTTGCTGGATAGACACTACGTCGGCGGTAGCGTCATTGAAAAATATTATTCCTGATTTTTCTGCACTGAAATTTAACCCGAGGTCAGTGGCTTCCTGGCCGCTAATATTTATTAGCCGCTGCATATCGCTTTGGTTATCAGCTAAATGTCGTCAGCGTATAACATTCCCGGAATATGCTGTTGTACCACTTCGCCTTGCAGCATATGGGTTAGGCTAAACCCTACTTGACTTGCTTCCAGTTTCTTTTCTAACCCTGCCATGTAAAGCATGAACAGTATTGGGCTCAAAGGGCATCCCTGTTTCAGTCCCCGATGGATGCTTACCTGCTGGGCGCATTTCTGTCCTTCCCAAGTAAGGTGCACTCTATTGTCTTTATAGATTGCTATAAGGAACTGTACTAACTCGTCATCTAATCCCTGGAGTTTCAGAATTCTCCACAGCCGTTCTCTGTTTACGTTGTCATATGCCCCTTTAATGTCCAAGAACGTAATCCATAGTGGTCTATTCTGTGCTTTCACAATTTCGATGCATTGCGTTATCACGAACAGATTGTCATCCAGTCGCCTGTCTTGTCTAAATCCATTCTGCAGTTCCCCAAGTATTTCATTTTCTTCCATCCATGCTTGAATTTCTGATTTTATCGCCTGCATTACGAATCTATACACCACTGACGTTACTGTGAGTGGTCTGTATGAATCAATACTGGCTTTGTCTCCTCTGCCTTTATATATTAAATTCATCCTACTTTCTAACCAGTCCTCTGGTATTTATTTGGTTTCTATCACCTTATCTATTGCCCTTATAAACGATTCCTTACTTTTAGGTCCAAGTAGGTTTATCAGTTGCATTGGTATTGAACGGCACCAGCAGCGCCACCTGCCCCACGTTCGGGCCCCTATAGCCGGTATTTAATGGCGTGGAATGCATGCAGGCAACCATGCGAGTGCGCCGCCATATCTGTGGCCAAGCGTCTGTTGCCAAGGCGACGTTGTGTGCACGGCCCCAGATCAGGCACCCCTCTTTAGCTCCATGCCTTCATGGCGGCCACACAGGCCACGGGCCGCGATGTGACCTTGTGTTTCCGTGCATGGCGTGTGCGAGTGATTCAATAGTCAGTTGTACCGCAATAGCGTTGGTTATGCGAAAAGTCATGATTCCGCTCATGAGTGCGACAACCTTATCTGCAATCAACCCCAGCCTCCGCGCAGACCTATGAGCGAGTGCGAGTCGATCGTGGCACAAAGGTTTGAACGTGAGCGCAGTGGTCCGTTTGACAGCAGGAACTGCATTATTTCCAAACTGTTGCCCACTGAATACAAAGTAATACTTCGACGCCAAGAGCTGTTGAGTGGAGCACAGTACGATCTACCTACCGCCACATGTGTATGAAGTAGCCACCGCAGATCAGCTGATTGCCAGCCGCCACGGTCTAATGTCAGACGTGAGTTGTTTTGCTGAGTGGGAAACATTTAGCGCACGAGAAAGCCAGCGCTAAATCGGTGTATGCGTGAACCATTTCTCCGAAGAAATTATTCGGTTTTTGTACTGAACCGTGTATTAGAGGGCCCTTACCAGACAAAGTCGTGGATGCGGTGCGGGTGCACTTGCACCGACATCCGCGGCGGCAGCCAACTGCAGCGTCAGACTTGCGCGCCGTTCGCAGTCGCGGTTTCATTTTCCGTGGATTCGAAGTGCTCGAGGGTGGGTAGAGCGCCACCACTTAATGTGGGTGTGATTAATATTATACCTGTTGACGCCACTACCGATAATCAGGCTGAAACGCAGCAGGCGATGTACGCTGGCGCTTTTTTTTCTTCGAGAGGCGGGCACAAAGCGCATGCGCTGGCACGGTGGCCACCGACCGGGCGGTTTTCAGTGTTGCCAGGCGCAGAAATCGCCCGCTAAACTTTTCACTGAATACCGCCTATAGGGGCGGAGAAGGAGGAGGGCACGCACCAGATGTCGACCTTCTCGGAGCAGGGCTCGTTGCGGATCACCTCGGGCGCCATCCAGGCCACGGTGCCGGCAAAGGACATCTTGGTGCTGCGCTCACTCCACTGCCGGCTCGTGCCAAAGTCCGAGATCTTGAGCACGTCGTTGTAGCTGATGAGGATACTGCGCACAGCAACACACACACACTCACCCACAAGGCTGCCCAGGGAGGGAACCAGGGTTGGCTGCTCTCAACAGGCTTTTCCCCAATTTGTATAGCTCCTCAGAAAGTGCTCAGAGCTTCACGCAACCTCGACAGGACCAGAAGGGCGCCACCAGAAGGCCTCCTGCAAGCCAGGCCCGGTGAGAGTGAAATGCTGTGTGCGACTGCAGTGCCAGATTTCCTCCAGTGCCAGATTTGGAGGACGATCATGGGATGCAGAAAACCTTGTTGCCATAACAAGTGAAATCAGTTCAGTAGCTACGCTGGCCGCCCACCACTGAGCCCAACCTGGGAACGCGCTAGATGCGCGCTAGCCATGCATAGCTGCTATAACCCTGTTTAAGTCCTCAAGGTTGATTCCTTGCCCAGGGCTAACCCTCGCCGCCTGGAAATGTGTGGAAATGAGGAAAAGACCGGACAGGGGTAGCAAAGAAGGTGAAAGAGCTGAGAGGGAGGCAGGAAAAGGCGACTGGCTGGCTCCCCCCGGGCGGGTCAGACCCGGCTTTGGCTCAGCCACCAGGACGCCCTTTTCCCCGGGTGGGTGCAGCCCACGTGGGCTCGGGGTGTCACCACTACCGCCACCTTGAAACGCAAGGTGCCCCTGCGGGAACATGGCTCGAAGCACAAGTTGCACACCACTTATGCCGCACTGACACAGCCCGCCACTGACAGCGATGCTGGCGGAACCCACAGCCTGCTGACGCACAGGATGCTTACGCAGCCCCCACAGGCAGGCAACCAGAAAAAGGAGCGCCTCTGTTGCTTCCCCCCTTGCTCAACAGGCGATGCAAGATTCAATCCAGCACAACTGCATCAAATCTGGAATGAGGAGGCCATGCCGTACTAAGCCCAGCAATTTCAGCCCACATAAGTTGTGAAACCGCATCAAGTATGAGCCAGTATCAGTTGCAAGACTGCGAGAGTTCTGGATCTGCACGAGTTCTGAGCATATCTGCGTCTGTGTGAGTTCTGAGCGCATGTGAGTTCCGAGTCCAACATGTTCCGAGTGCAAATAAGCTCCCAGGCCAAATGAGTTCCGGGTCTAAATGAATGTTGTACCCAAATGAGTCCATATGAGTCATGAGCACATTGTGAGTTGTGAGTCCTTGCGAGTGGTCCGGCTGTCTTGCACTGGCCATGAGTGTGAGAAGCTTGGGTGAGACTGAGTTTGAGAGAGCACAAACGAGGCACCCAGCGATGACTGTGCTTGAGTGAGCGGCGATTTCAAAAGAGAACAAACCCCGTGCGTGAGCAGCGGGAAAAGCCAGAGGGGCCACCAGCCGAGACGCGAGGGCAGGGCTGCGAGACTCACTTGGGCGACTTGAGGTCCCGGTGGATGATGCTGTGCGCGTGCAGGTAGTGCATGCCGGAGGCGATGTGCTTGCTCCACTCGACCACGGTGGCCGGCGGAATGGGGCGGCCGTTCTTGAGGGCGTCGTACAGCTGCCCGTAGGGGCAGTACTCCATGACAATGCAGAAGCACGGCTCCTGGGTGCAGACGCCCTTGAAGGCCACGATGTTGGGGTGGTTGAGGCGGCGCAGGTGCCGGATGTCCGTCTCGGCCAGGCTGGTCACCTTCTTCACGGCGACCCGCTCGTCCCGCAGCTGGCCCACGAACACGGCCCCCTGCGCCCCGCTGCCCACAAACTGCAGCTGCCCGATGGCCTCGAAGGGGATCTCCCAGCCTCCTGTGCCGCCCCCGCCTCCTCCTCCTGCAGCACGCCACACGCGCACACCGCATCGCTCAACATGTTGGCGGGCCAGTTGGTGTTCACAGGTGCTCAATGGCGGAGTACCACACGACCGCATGTGCCAAAGCATAGAGGGGAAAGACTGCAACCGTAACGAAGGTATTCGCACGCATTCATGAAGGCCAGGGTAGTGCACTCAAACCCGACTGCATCAAACCCATTCATATCAAATCATCCTGCATATCCAACCATTTCTGGTCGCGGCATATTTGCAGCAAGAATATATTGCAAAAATTATGCTTATATCAAACAAAAATACCAAATGCCGCAGAAGTGCCCCCCCAAGTTGGCTTTCCCTTTGCAGCAGAGGAGAAATTCCGCTGGCACACCCCGAAAAGTGGTTTAGCCCGGCCACTCACAAGCAGCGGGCGGCTCTTTCCCCCTTTTCCCTCGGTCTTTCCATCCAATTGTTCAACTTCAATGGCAGATCAGGAGCAACCCAATCCTGTTGCAGTGGCAGATCGAAAGCGCCGTCGCAGCCGAGCTGGCTCTGTGGAGCAAGAAAAGTTGATCCCCCGAAGAAATCGGCGGAGTCGGCCAGAACTCGAGGGGGCCTTGTCTTCCTTCGTGATGTTGTCGTCGTCTGCTACCGCTCCAATCCCCTTTTCGAATCGCCATGGCGCCTGCTCCGGCAAATACACGCAACGGCCACAGTCGCAGTGGGAAAATAGATGCTGCACGCCGTTCATGCTTGCTACTTAATGAAAGCGAGTGCGACAGCTAAAACCTGGAATTAAGTGGTGAGGGGAGGAGTCCAGCTCGAACAACGACCAGGTCCACATGGTGTTAAATGCGCCTTCGGCATTTTCTTTTTTTATTTTGCCTGCCTGCGAAAAGGTTGAGGAAACTTTCATCACGAATGCTGTTGGACGCTGTCGAGACCAGAGCTCTTCGATGTACGCAGTTGCAAAACTCCACCTCTAAAAACAGCCTGCACCTGAACCCCCCAACTTTGGATCATGCGTACGGTGGCGCCATCGTGGCCACCGCACGCACTATCCAAAAAATGTATTAATTATTCTTACACTTTGCTTTAAAGGTGCATAATTCTTTATTTTTTTTACTTTCATCAGTTATTCATTGCTTTCTTAACTCCAGTTTTTATGTTGCGATTGTTTCTGCGTCTGCCAACTGGCTCGACACCAATTGGCTCTTGTGTGGGCACTTGGGCACAACATAGGTGCGACCTGAAGTACTAAATTTGCAGCTGTCGCTTGGCCTACAGCACACTGTATGCCAAAACTAATCCACTACCTGATCAAGTGGCTCTAAGTAAACCTTTTAAGCTTTTGTAAAGCTGTTGAAGTGAATTTTTAACTTTTCTTTTTTTTCCGGAAGACCGCAGAATGATTGACTGCGGGGTTTAGAGGCGCCGACGCTACACGGGCGATGAGGCACATCGTAGTGGAGGGTTCCGGATTGATTTCCACCACCTGGGGATCTTTAACATGCGCAGAAATCTCGAACACACGGGCATTTTCGCCTTTAGCCTCCACCAGAAAAGTGCCCGCCACAGCCGGGAATCGAACCCGCGTCCTTGGGCTCAGCAGCACAACGTTATAGCCACTAGGCCCCCACAGTGGGTAGGAAGAAGACTGCAGATGACGCGCAGCAGACTACAATGCGCAAGCGCTGACACATCCCACTGACTAAACAGTCACATGTTTCTGCACTACTCTAGATTCGAATGCACGTAAAACACTTGGATGGTTGAACACATTGGGCTCCTTTGGCACAACAAATTTACGTACGCACCCAAACACCATTTCTGGCCCAGGTCGTCGAGCAGTGAAGCACGTATAGTTTATTTTGCCCCAACAGATGGTGCCACTGTTAAGAAAATCTAAGAGTGGACCAACTGTACGGCCGCTTTTTGATGCATGGGGTCTATTGGGAGGTCCGGAACTCCTATATGAAGTAACTCTGATCGAGACGTACTAAAGTTCCTTTATCGGCACAAAAGCCGCTGAACGGACTTTAGTTGAGACCCCGATAAGAACAAAACACTTGCAGGGAAGCAGACAATTCGAAGGAGCAGTATACTCTGCAGCAGAGCCTGGCGACCCCTCCCGATGTGCCATTAGAATTCAACCTATGTTTCTCTCGTGACTGCACTGCCACGCCACGTAGGCATGGAGGAGCACGTAGCCCATGCAAAAAAATCACCTTCGCCCACCTGCCGTGGTTTTCGTTGTGTTTGCGCTTTGTGTGGTTTCTCGCAAGTGTAGCTGTGGTGGCTAGCGTTAGTGTCACCAAGAGTCTGCTCCCTTCATCCTGCTGAGCCAGCTCAACAGTGCCGGTTCCGCCGTCCTGCACAGTGGGCGGAACCAGAGGCGCCCTCCTCTTCTCGTCTGCTCCCTGCACTCCTCGGCAGGGAGTGCAGGCAGAGCCACCAACTCGTCCTGCACCACTGAAACAAGCAGCCAAATGCTGCACCCCCCGCACTGGTTCTGTGGTGCAGGCGAACCCAACGGACCCTGAATAAAGGCTCATCTGACGGCTCTAGCGAGCGCGAAACGGGCCAATTGGCCCTTTGCTGTGAAGCGGGCAATCACAAATCGAGTCGGACGTCCCCACGGTGCACGAGGTTCCCAAGAGCACCCTCAGCATGATCAGCAGGGAGCTCATATTAAGCTTTTAATGCTGAGCAAATGTTACGGAAGAAACCGAATTTTCGGACGCTGTTGCTGAACCAGCGGCTGGCGAGTTTGTATGCGTGGATGATGGTGTCGCGACCAGGGCAGAGTTTGTAAGACTACACTGCCAACATCGAATAAAGTGCAAGCAAAAGCGGGTGCAATGAGGAAAGCAATGATGATCCTTTGTTCGCAACCTTCGAGGTGATTGGGACATTCGCACTAGTTCGGTGCGTCTTCGCAAAGGTGGAAGGCTGCGGCGCCAGCTGCTCCGACCCTTTAGACAGCGTGGAGAGGTGCATACCGTCTCAGGCAGTGAGGTTGTACAAGCAGAAGACACAGGACTACTTCATGCCAAAGTAAGGCAGTTTCATCAATAAAGTGTTTTCATAAATGCTATGTGCTTTTATGACGCCTCATTCCTTAGCATGCTTATATCAAATTATCCGCTATATCGGACCATGCGAGTTCGATATCACCCGGTTTGATTGTACAAAGGTGGTGGTAGCCTTGCTGGGCAAACTTTGGTTGGCAAGTTTTCACTGGCAGCTTGGAGTATTTCTACCACAGCCCACTGTGAAATGGCAGTCAAAGGCAGCACCTGTAGTAGTCTGTTCCCAACATCCATGGCCAAGAACTGCGCACCTCGGAGATGGCTAAAGAGTAACCACCAGAAATAGCCAACCGGTCACGAATATACAAGAATGCATCACTAACGCATCGCAGTGCCACAGGTCCCAATGGACGAGAGCGTGCCCACAGGCTAGTCTTAGGGCCACTAAAAACAGGCAAGAGGTGCCCACTGGAAGTCGTTTTAAAAGCACCGCTGGAGAGTTGCCGCGCAAAGGTAGCCTTTGGGTCAGTACGCCTGAGATGTGCCATTCTACAACAAATGGCCAGCAAGGCTTCCCAGCACTACCCACCACGACTAAGCGTCCGCTGTCCAGCACTTCCCCCCCATTTGGGATTACTTATGCTGGCAATGCGAGAACCGGCCCAGCAGACGCAGTTGGACAGTGGCTAGGTGCGATTTGGAGAGGTGTCAGTAAAGAAGAAACTCCACCGAGGCAACAGCCGACAACGAGTTTTGGGCAGCTGCTGCAACGCCAATGCCTTTAAAAAGCGGCCTTCAGCAATATGAATGATGCCGGGTCAAGCACTGTGTGGCTGTTTTGCTCAATAATGGTGCAAGGGAGCACGGTTACACCTCGATACGAGCGAGCCATTAAAAAATGCACATTACTACGTTATATTGAAATTTCGTTGCACTGAAATTCTGTACCTCCTGTGCGGAAACACCACAGGGCGTCTGCCAAGTTGACACCCTCAAATTCGAATGCACAGCGCGAAGGTCTCTTTGGAATTGCACAAAAAAGGTGAAGCTTATTTCAAATCGAGTCAAACATTTTCAAATGGGAACCATAAAGAGAAGGTGCACACAGAAGCAAGCATTCCTGCCCACTGGCCCACAGGGGGCCCCGTGAAAGTGTGACCCTAGAAGCGGCGACGGGGACCGATGGGTGCGGCATCGCCCACTGGCCCTGGCGCTCCGAGGCACGGCAACAGGGGGACCCTTGGATCTGGCACAAACAGTGTCTGCTGCTGATGTTGGCAAATGGCGCGCGGTGTGGCGCCGCTACTGGGCAGCACCATATGTTTATAGACAAGAGTACAGCGGCCGCGTGAAGGCAGTGCCTACAGCCCCGTATGCCACGCTAGCACACCCCACTTGCACAACTTGGTGGACTCTCCTGCTGTACTGGTCCCCACGCCCACCGCAATCACACTGGTGCGGACCCTGACCTGCCCACTGTCCCCGCACATGCAGCAGTATGCAAAGACAGGGCCAGCGGCCGCCTCACCACTGCCCGGCCGCTCGTCGGCCTTGTGCAGGATGCTCCAGACGGGGCGCAGGCAGCCCAGCAGGCCGTCCAGCCAGCCCCCCGGGGCGCTGCCGCCGGCCTCGCGGTACGCCACCTGCAGCTCGGACAGGGGCCGGCCGCCACCCTCCTCCTGGATGCACAGCACGCCCTGGCCAAACGTGTCCTCCCGCTCAGTGCTGCAAGGGGCACGCGGTCGGGGGTCACCACGGGCACAGCGGTGAGGGCGCACTCGTTTCAACTGGCACACGTGCCAATCTATGGTGCGGTGCCGCTCCGCAGAAGTCTCCGTATCGACAAACCACACCTCCCCCCCCCGTGCGTTGGTGCCGGGGGCACGACCACTGGCCACACACGACGCCTCCGGAACGGGGAGAGAAACAGACAGATTGAATGACACCAGACTTTGCCAACTCCGTCGGCGTGAACGCAATTGCAGTGCTATACAGTAGAGCACTGCACGGGCCCGCTTTGTGAAGCCCGAGCCTGACCCGGGCCCGTGACACCGAGCCCGGGCCCGGCCCGAGCCCAGGCATTCATAAGTGAACCTAGCCCGGGCCCGGCCCGGGCCCGCCGTCTCAAGCCCAGGCCCGGCCCGGGCTTGGTCATTTCTTTTTGAGCCTAGGGAGGGCCCGCGTGTGTGTGACCAGGCCCGGTCTTGGACGCTGAAGAAAATTTGTTTATTACATTTGGACCAGTGTTCGTAGCGGGAAATCAGACGGATCATCTAGTCTGTACAAGCACGTCCTGAAATGAAACGCAAAAAATAAGGGTTTAAAAGTGCATGTAGTTTAGCTTACACCTTCTGCAGTTCACGCCACATCGGCGTAATAATACTCCTATTCTTAAACGAGAGGCACCATCACCTTTGATGACCAGACTCTTGGCAATTTCACGTGGTTGTCTCGGTCACCAGTTGGTATTGCTGAGATTTCTTGCTCCCCATTTGAATCCACGAGTACGTGCGTGCGTTGAAATATTTTCCCTGCAGTGGTTGTTAAGCAGTGGCGCTTCTCTGGCACGCGAGTTTGATTTCCAGCCATGGCAGCCGCAGTTAGATTGGTTCGACATCGTAAAACACACGTACATAGACATAGGTGTACAGCTCCAAGGTGTCTTAATTCCTTCCCCGCTAGGGCATTCCTTGTAACCGTATCTTTGATACGTTATACACCCAAATATAAAACGTGTATGCAGTACATGAAATGTGTATAAAATTACAGTATAGTGACTATCAGCTAGCAAAACATGTTTTTAAAACAATGTGTACAACTAACATCAAGAAGCGCGTAAAAGTAAACCAAGAATATTCAATTTTATGCTCTTTTCTACACTTCACATTGAAACTATTAATGGCCGGGGCTATGAATTCAAGCCTGGGCCCGGCCCGGGCCCGGCCCGGGCCCGCCAATAATCGACTTCAGGCCCGGGCTTTCGGGCCGGCCCGGGCCGGCCCGGGCCCGTGCAGTGCTCTACTATGCAGTGCGCCGACAGATGAGGGCCCTCGGGTCAGAGACACAAAACCTGCCCCCAAGGATGTCGCAGTCGGACGGCATTGAGGAGAAGGGAAGGCCCTCCCGCCACGTTCGCTCACTGTAGCAAGAGGCTTTAGGAGCAGAAAGCATCAAACTGATTCCCAATCACTGTGTGCAGTCGACTGCCGTTAATACCAAGCCCACCAGGACCACAAAATACTTCAGATTAGCCAAACTTGCAACCAGAAAGCACAGGAACTTTGGTGGCCATGATAGTTGAAAGGGAAGCCTGAGGCATCGACCCCACACACTGCTCCCCCGGCGCTCAGCACGGAAGGCTGCGATCCTCAGCTGCCTCGGTTGCGAGGGCACTGACATCAGTGCAGAACACGAAAATTCTGATTCGCCGAGAAAGGACCTCAATTTTTTCTCCATTCCAGACAACTTCCGATTGCCCCTTCTTCTGCCGCGCCACTAGGCATCGAGAGCCGGCTCGTGACACTTTCAAAGGCAGATTTAAAAACTTCTGGAGAAATAAGCTTTTGTTCGGGGTATAGTTTGTATTTTTTGAGCTAGGTGGCAATCCTAACGCCTGCAGGGTCGGGTGCCTGCATGTACCTCCTACACCCAAGCACCCTACCACCGGGAGAAACCTAAGCTAGATGGCTGCGCTCCCGGGTTCGTTGCGGACTAGCAAACGCCGCAAATCGGGTGATTCTACACAACCTACAGTGAACTTTCACAATATCACTAGCAACAGTGAGTCTGTGAATGATGTAGAGTTGGCAGACCTATGTTCTGATACAAAGAAAACCAGCTTGAAACATCAACGGTTGCTAAATTTTTTACCCAAGGTTTCGAAGCACTGTAAGGGAATTTTCGTAGCGAAGAAACCGTTCAAGCTAGGACTTTAACACAGAATATTGCCAATGAACGTACAAAGCTTTTGTATATTTTGAAGTTTTTAAATATTTTCTTTCTATAAAAACGTTTTTTTTTTCTATATAAAAACGTTTTGAACAATTATGTCTGAAATCAACCAAAACTTTCGGATTTGGCAATTTAAATTTTGAATTTCACCTTGTCATTTTTAAACTGTTGCATCTTTAGAAAGGACATATATTGGGCTTCGTTTTCGAGTGCTTTATATATTTTTTTGCCGAACAGTTCTTGCATAAAAAATACTCTACCAGTACCCACAAAAAGGGCCCTTTTCGCCTGGTATGGAAAGGGTCAACTGCTCCTAGCTGCAAATATGCGAGCAATCTCTTCCATTGGATTGCATGTAAAACTGCCAGGACCAGTCAATAAACCGAGAAGACCAATTATAAAGCGACTTTGAGTTATCAAGAGTCAACTGCCCCGTGTTATTCCAAACTTCCATTAGCTTCCTTCGTTGGAACTGAGACGGCGTTGGTTGGAAGTAACCAGCTGCCCGTCCCCCATTCTCTGTGCTCGCATGACAGGGCCCATGCAGGATTGCTGCGTCCTCCGGCCGCCTCCGCACTGCACGTCCCCGACCCAGCCCAGCAGGCCGTGGCTCCCGCAGCCCCTCCGGGGGGGCTGCTCCCGAGGTGCCACCAGCAGAGGCCTCCCCGGTCTGAACTGGAGGAGCCAACTGCTCCTGCTGCCACCCCACAGCCAGTGGACAAAGACAAAGAACCGCAACACGAGCTCGTTCCTCGCCTAGGCACTCTTTCTCGTGGTAATGCAATGCTTCCAGCACTGTGGCGGTGCTCACGGAATCAAACACTTTTCCTAATATATACTCCACAGATTTCTCTATAACCTGACTGACAATTTGAACGAGATTAACCTTTACTCAATTCAGTCAGTTCTCAGTTTTTCGAAATCTAGGGTGTCACTTATGTGGTAACTTGGTGAATAACTTGCACACAACCAAGATGGGCTGGTAATTCCTCAGCTCTTTCACATCTCCCATCTAATAGATGAGAATTATGTTGGCACTTCCCCAGGTAGTACCCTGCGAGTCCTTGGCCATTCCAAGAGTAGTTCGGCAAGTCCTAAAGACGACGGTCTTTTTTGGGCTACTTTTGGACCCAGAAATTCTGGTTTGTTTGTATGTATGGCTGTCTGTCTGTCTGTGACTCGATTCAGCCAGCCAGCTAAAGTGAAACAATATCTGTTCAATAGTCTTATATACTCACAGCCAAACCTAAACAACTACTTCCAGTGTCAATGTTCATACTTGTCAACATTGTTGAACAAGAGATCATGCAAATATAAGACAGAAAAACAATACATAAGCAATATTTGCAGAGTTCTTTTACAAAGAAAAATTCATAGATGCATGATTTTTGCGAAATGAAATGCTACATCCACTGCAGAAAAAAAAAATTCACTCTGTCGCCTGCTGTCGCCCGCGCCACTATAGCTTCTGGTGGCATTTTAAGAAATCAAGCGGCAACAGTCACTAAAGGTTCTACTGGATAGGTTCCACGTTCTGCTTGGAACGCACGTGGAGCAGGGCAACATGGTTCTATCAACGTTGAAGTAGGGCGCCTCGATTCACGCGCATATCCGTCATTTGGCAGCGCTGGCATCAAGGCACCCGGCTTGGAGCAGTGGAACGCGGTAAATTTAAATTGAGTTGAGCAAACCTTTAGCATGTCTACCTTGGGAGGAGCGTGACGGAAGAGGAACAGCACGAGAGGTGAGCGGGAAGGCATTTACTTGGCAAATGTCGACACGTCTTTTGTCGACATTAGCAACGAAAGGAGCTTGTCTCGTATAACGTCCCTGGCATTCCTTTTGCAGTCCACGGCTATTCAGACCTCTCCTGCAGCTTTGCCTCTCATCCCCTCGGGAGGCTTTTCTACCCCGTCTCTAGAGACTACTGGGATTTGGCCAACCAAGCTACTCCCTGCAGTGCTGTTTTCACTCGGCACAAAACCTTTCTGCTACATCCTTCATCTCATCCATGCTGTGCATTCTGTTGTCTCTCTCATCCCTGAGTGCACACACTCGATTTTTGCCAAGAGCCTCCCTTTCTTAATGTTTCTTGAATTTTTGCCACGCTGCAGGCACAAACGTCCCTGGTCTTACTTGTGTTAATTTTGACCACTCCACACGTGTAGAGACTTTCATGTTCCTGCATTTGACAATAACGTCTTTCATTTTCTGGTGGCTTGAGACCTTTTAGTCAGTAAGATAAGGATCTGGGTAGTTGGTTTTGCATGCTCACATGCACGCTTGTTTTCCTTAAAGGGACAGACAACCGATTTTTGTCGAGTATATATTCTCTATCCCAAATGAAAGGGTATCACTTAAAGCACCTTGACGAGAAACGGTTTTGCTGATAACGCCCTAGAACTTTTTAAATCGATTTTTTTTATCTACGAACCGTATGTGTCCCTCCTAAAACTAATGCTGGCAACCATGACATAGAGTAGCTCGGCAACATACTTTTGTCTGTATGCGAAATAAAAAACAATATTTAAAAACTTGTTCCCAGCTAATAAAGTTTGAATCGCAGGCTTTCTTGTTCCTGTATGTGTTTTTTTAATGCAACAGTCTATTTTGCACGAATGCGCCACCTGTTGGGATAGACGATAGGTAGAATCTGGCTTCACGTTGTGGAGGCGGGAAGTTCGATTCTCCCCGGGCGCGACGTTTTTTTTTTTTTTTTTTTAAGCTGCCGTTGGCGTATTTGGAGACTGAAATCAAACATTTTGGCAGAACAAACGTCTCTGCCTCAGGCAGAATCGTCAAAGCTCCTTCACTGGGTCTGTTTACTGGACGCTGCCATTGATTCTGGGCATGGAGGCTCAGTTAGCCACACTGAGAGCAACCCAGCGGCGGCGGGCGGCGTGTCTAAAAAAAATTTCAAAATAATGCTAAAAAATACATATACAATTTAACCGTATACAAATACTTGTGTTAAAAGTTTTTCAATACGTAAATAAACGCTTCAGCAGTTACAGTAGCTGCTAGGTTTGCAGGTCACGTGACAGGGACACATATTGTAGTTCCAAGTTTCGACACTACGAACCGCCACCCTTCCGTTTTCAGGAAGTTTGCTGCCAAATTAAAATTATTTCCGCCAGTTTGTTTAGAAATTGCTTGTGGTTACCGGGCTATATAAAACGCTGGCTTTCATATGAGCTAGAGAACATATACGCGACAAAAATCGGTTGTCTGTCCCTTTAAAAAAAAGTGTGCCCCTGGTAACCGCAAGCGCAGTTTACGAACACGCCCTTTAGTCCCTCTTCACATGCCAGCGTCAGATTAGGAGATGCCTGCACTGGCCTCCAACAGCCGCAGGTGTGTGTTGCCCCCAGCTACAAGGACTCTACCCGAGGTGCACCAGGGACGACGACACGCACAGGCAACAGCGTGTGCGGCACTCAGCAGTGAACGCCTCCTGGCCCCAGCCCTGGAGCCTGGCCACGCCCAATGCTGCCGCTGCGCAAGTGTTCAGTGGGACATCCGAGCATTGGGCGGCTCAAAAATCAGGCGGGGCCGTCGCAATGCTCATTAGAATGGCGAGGAAAAGGAGGAGTTGCAGCTGGGTTTCACGATTGTGGATTGTGCAACAGCTGCTGTGGTCAAGCTAAACAAGAGGTCAGAGATGGTGCCCCAACCTCTAGCTGCAGCCATGCATGCGGAGGCTGTGCATAGTTCCCACAAGGGGGTCCAACTCGCAACGGTTAAGGTAAAAGCAACGTACCGACAGTGAGGGGAGACTAAAGCAAAGGCAGTACGGACGTGCGAATATTGGAAAATTTTGAGTATCAAAGTGAAGAACATCTGGTTCAGCTTCAAATAACACAATATTGAATACGAATTTCCACAGTATCTAGACAGCTGAAAAGGCAAACTGGCAGTTGTTTAAATAAAAATGGAAACATAAAATGGACCTTGTTCCAGTCCCTCTAGCGGCCGCCACGGCAGAACTAAAAATGGCAGCAAGGCACGCCCCAAAGAAAGTTTGGCTTTCGGAGAACTCGTGCACAAAATATCCTGGTCCTGCAGTCCCTCCCGCCCTGACCTGTCACCCGTACCTTTCACATGTATGTCACGGTAGCAGGCGCACATTCTCGTGACTAATCCGCAGTATTTGAAGCGCCCCTTTTCTGTTCTTTTTTTTTTTTTTCATTTTTGTTACCCCCTCACTGGCAGCGTGGTCAGCCTCAAACGTCTTTGCCCCTTTTCTTAGAAAGCCATTATTGTGTGCCCGTATGAACCCACCACGAGGTGTCGAGAGAGAGGGAGAGAGAAAAAAGAAAGCGTGCAGTAGTAGACAGTGTAGCCTCTCCCCGAGCAGACAACTGAGGGGCGCCCTTTTGTTTATTTTGCCCGAGGCGCCTGCCAAGAATGGCGGACCGGCAGCCCACGCATGTGCAGATCACTACTAAAAAAAGGTCCGTTGTGCCCGACTGAAAACGAGAAATGAGGCTGAGCGGCTGCTCGTTCCCACCGAAAGGACGCACCTCCTGCAGCCCCCGCAGCGTTTGTTCGACGCCTGGCTTCCCAAGAGCCCCAGCAAGCGTCCCATTTCAGAGCACATCGCAACGCGCCCAGGGCAAGCCGCATCCCGCTCCACTCGACTGCTTCCTGAAGGGCCTGCACTTCGGTTGCAGCCAATCAGGACAGGTCTTTAACTGTGCCCCCAGGCCTCGAAAGGAATGGGCCAGGTCAGTCGATCACATCAGGCGCTGGCTGCTTTGTTTCAAGTCAACTGCGCTACTCATGCCTGCTTCTACCACAGACTCTTTCAAGTATGCGCGCTAGTGGTCAGTAGGTACGGTCGGCTCTGGCGTTCACACGCCTATGCGTGCGTCTTTCGACTGCGCCTGAACACAAGGCGAAACATTTCAACGAAATCGCAACTGACACAACACAAGGCCGAGGAATCACATTTTATAATACTGGCTAGCTAAGGTTTGTCTCTGGAAAAGCGCACGGCCAGAAAAAGTTTCCGCCCACATGTATTTTTATATTGACACGTTCCTGCTGCCTCGGTGTTCATCTCAGAAGAACCCTTGGGCAGCGTCCACCAGTCCCGTTTTGCCACGTCCAGTGCACGAAAGCGTGTGCGGCATCGACAATTTTTCCTGCTAGTCGCGCCATGTTTGGCACCTTTCCCCCCCCCCCACGCTATGGGCATTTTCTGTGCAACTGCTGCTGCTGCGAGTGGTGTATTTGTGCGCACGATACTTTCATGTACACCCAAAAAGAGAAGCACCCCACTAACAGGCAAAACTGCTACACCGAGAGACTTGCTATTTCGGCAGTACGTTCGTGCCATGACGCAGGGGCTCACTAAGGTGGGCATTCCCGAAATCTTACTCCTAAGCAAAAAGAAAGGTGGGGGGGAGTCGTGTTTTCGAAAATTCATCATTATCTCTCACCCGTTTCCACATCCAAGTGCTTATTACTGATATGTGTAGCCCTTATAAATATCTAAAAAATAGTTTTATGGTTTTCCGCTAACCAACACTATTGGGCTGATTCTGAGTTTCGGAACAACATGGGTGTTCTGAAAGATTCTCCAATAAATTTTTCATTGATTGATTTATCCAATCGGTTTTCACTAATAAATGTTCTTCATACAAATGCACAAAGCCAATGTTAAGGATTATGCCCTGCGACGCCGTTAAAAGGGCGAAAGAAGTTTTTAAATGACACATCCTTCCAACCGAAAAGGCATAACAAGTCATGTCAATGCCTAGCCAAACTGCTGGCCCAAACGGCTTCAGGTTTCAGGAGCGCCTTGTGATTATGTTGGAGTTCAATGGTGCCGACATTTAGCACCAGGAAGAGTGAAAAGTGCTGAAACAATTTTCCTTATATTTTTTTATTGCACACCAGTTGTGATATTGAACTGCTTTTTGTTGGTATAGGTAACTTCTGCATGAATCTAAACACTGTTCTAGAAGATTTTTCCATACACCCACCTGATAGAGACAATCAGTCTTCACAGATTCCCCAATAACTGCACAGTCCGTTGATATATCCACTTCATTTTTGCTTGCAAATGCTGCCAATACAGTAGTCCAAAAACCAATTTCAGGGTTTTGTCCTAAAACGCGTGTAAAGGGGTTTTTTAACTTGCACCCCTCTGAACATGGAATGCAGTTCTATTTTCCCACGTTCGCATAGCGCTCGCCATCTGTTGAGACTTTCTGCAACCCCACGCCTCCCGCAGCAGCCCACGTTATTTATCATAGAACTGCGACTGATGAGCACCCTTCACGCCTCCTGGGATTGCCACGGGTAAGCAGTCGCTGTAGCGCACCATATTGGTACAACCAGTTTCAGGAGAGTTCCGGCCGTTTCCCATTACAGTTGAACCCCTTTATAAGAGACACGTACCGGGGAGCAGTTTCTGTCTCTTATATAAGATGTCTCTTATAAGCAGGGTGCCATGTTTTTACCAACTGATCAACCCATAGTTCAATGTGGGCACCGTATGACTCAAATAAGCTGAAAAGAACGCTACAGCATGTTGAAAAAGATTCATTCTAATTAATGTTTGGCCCAAGCATTTATGAAACTTTGTTTGCTTCATGACTGTATTTACACTGTTTTTTACAACCAATTCTACAAGCTTTTTTTCCTTTCCTTGTTTGTGGAAGATGAATCGTAGATGTTGAGTTCACAAGCCTGATCAATAGCCAGAGCGCACAGCTTCTTCCGCTGTGTGCTCAGGCTATTCATTACGCTTGCAGGACTCAACATCTGCAGTGCTTCTTGATTGGGAGCTACGCAAGTGGGAGAGCCCGCATGTGTGATCGCGCTCCATTCAATGAACGGCAGTAAGCTTCAACCACTTCTGTAAGTTGCATTTTCATTGTCAGGGCTTCTCATTGTCATTTCATAGCTGACTGAACCACTTTGTGTTTGCTGAAGTTATAATAAATAGCGACTGCAGGTGTCTATCGTCCACCTGTGCTTCCAGGATGGAAGCAACTGCAATTAGTGACCGGTGGCACTGTGTCTGAAGTTAAAATGTCTGTTACAAGCGAGATTATTGATTAAACTTCAAGGATAACTTGTCCCTTATAACCAAATCTTCTACATCCGATGTCTGTTATAAAAGAGGTCGATTTAATGGGAGAGATAGGGCAGCCAACCATGCGGGTGAATAGTGTCTCTTATACCCATTTGTCTCTTACATCAGTGTCTCTTATAACGAGGTTCAACTGTACCACGTGCCTCCGGTATGTAGGAGCCGGCGGGAGTTCCCGGTGAATTAGCACCACATTACGACAAGCGAGAAACTGCTGAACCCGTGTGGTGCCCACTGGCGTCGTTTGCCCCGCTGGCGCTCGTCTATTGACGCAGGCCCACTTGCCACTGCACTTGCATGCCGCTTTCAAAGCAGCCTCTGCCCCCGCATTCCCAGAGTGGCCAGCATGCAGAACGGAGGCCTACGAGGGATTGGCGAGACTGAGCGAACGACTGGCTTGGGCATTTGATTCTGAACAATGCGATTCACGGGGGGGGACAATGCCAGCTCTACTTGCTTTACTAACGTTGGGTCCGTGCACTGTACAGGACACAACGGTGGCGTGAAGAGCCACTGTAAAATTGCACACATCTGTCCTGCACTGCCTTTTCTTGGCTTCCACAAAAGACAGGTCGCAAGATGCAGCGCCACGGTGCTACAAAATCAGCGTCCCCTCAGAAGGAGCACAAGCGCCCTGCCTCGCTCGGGGGGAGATGCGAGACTGACGGCAGCCGGGGCGTGACACTGCGGTGCTGCCTCGGAAGACCCGACAGGCCCCCCGCTTGGTGCGAGAGAAGGCAAGGTTTACCCAATGGCCAGCTCACGCCCTCCCCCCTCCGAGGGGCCGCCGGAAGGAAGGAAGGCCACGCACCTGGTGCCCAGCTCCTCCCGATCCATGGCGCTCAGGCATCCGCTCCTCCGCACATGGCTGGGGCCCTGGGCACAGTCAACCGAGCCACATCAGCCGACCCATCCCCGCTGCGTGGCCAAAGACCGTGCTTCTAGCGCACTTGGCTGCCGCCCCTTCTGCTGCAGCCAAGTTAAGCGTCCGGTGCACCCTTGCGCAGGATGCTTCCACAGGAAGGGCACCCCCGACCTGCTACAGGGACCCGGCGAGCGGCACACCTCCGGACGACCCGAGGGTGTGTGACCGATTGTTCAGCCTTCAATGTTGTGCACCAACAGGTCCGGGTGCGGTTGACCGCAATTAGCAACCTCATCTGGCTGGCAGTACAGACTGGAAAGGAGTGATCATGCCCAGCGCACTTGGCATGCGACAATCATCCGCAACAGGCAGCAGTGACATCCGAGGTTTGGGATGCAGGGTCTCGTGTGACAATGTATAGAGTGCCGACTCAGGTTGAGTGCTTCGGTCGAAAGTTGGTATCAAGTGTGCCGAGTTTCCTTAAAATCGTGTCTGATTGCCATTCTTTCGAGAGAGGCCATCGAGGAGGTCGGAGTGCGTTTTGTTAATGCGGTCTATTTCTGAGACCACAGCCTGTTGAGGCTGCAGTGTCAGACCGTTGACAGACTGTCCCTGTGAACGCCCCAGCTGGGGCAAGCTTCTCTGCTCTGTGCCAACGAAGCTCTGCGATTGTGGATGCACGGCTTCCTCCTCTGCACTGGCAGCACCGACGGCCTGCGCTTGAGCAGGCTCCCTCCCGTCTCGGCGAGGCCTGCGGGTGCACGAGCGCCCAACCTAGGGCGTCCCCAGACGGTGGGGAAGACCGCGTGTGCTGTGCAGTGGCTAGGGCGGCCTACATTAGTGTCCCTGCGTTTGTTTGCACAGCCTATCCTCGCACACTTGACGCTCTGCCCCTCCCTGCAAATGTTTCCCGACAGTGCACTCTGCACAACGGCCGCACACAAGAGCACTGAGCAATTCTCCCTCAACTGCCTCCTTGAAACTTTGTCCGAACCCTCACATGCCTCCAGATCAGTTGTGCCAGGACAGTGAAAAGCACACACACCAGTGCTTCGGGGCGTGCATATCAGCATTCTTCCCCCACCAACCAATCACGGTGCAGCCAGAGCCACGGGCGAAAGGCACACCTGGGGCCCCTCCTGGTGGCACGCATCACAAGCAGGCCTCGCATAGAGAAAAGCCCACTCAGCTTTTGCCCACACCCAGATCACTGCCACAGACGGGGCTGAAAACACGCACCGAGTGCATTTTCCCCGCACAGCCTCGCCAAGCCGGAAGCTTCCACTGCCCATCGTCCCCGATACAGCTCATCCACCTGCGAACGCCGCGCACTCTTCCATGGCCCCCCCCCCACCAACAGCCTCACATGGAACAAATCAAGGGCCATCCTGTCTGCTGCTTCATCGACGCAATGCTCGAGTGAGGCCAGGCATCGCCGACTGCTACAGCGATGCAACTCTGCAGCATGACTTTGTGGCTCCCCTGATGATACACAAGGTCACGACGAATCTACAAAAAGGCACTAAGCTTGCCCTACGCCAAGGCCAGATGCTGTCGACAGTGGCGTAGTTAGCACCGCCGGCAAAAAAGCCCAGCAGGAAAGATTGTAAACATCAAATCTTCTCGCTTTGCTTTTACACATTAACATACCAATGCAGAGTGTGAACAGCGCGAGGCCGACATGGGGAGCGGACCGAGGGGGAATACCATCGGTGAACAGAACACGGCCTCGGAAGAACCAGACGACTCGACCGGACCCGAGCCGCTGACACCGGGGAACACCTCGCTCCCCCTTGTCCACAAGACATGCAGCGCAAACTGGTGCTTTTTTGGCCCACGTTTTGCGTCAGCCGGCTTGCGACATCTTTCTTGCGTTCTTTAGGTTCTGCAGTGTTTGTGCTTGGCCTGTCTGCTCCATGTATTGTTCTACAATTTTGCCAAACATATTTTTCAAGCATACGGTGCGTATTTATTTGCATTTTTAATTTGAACTTTGTTTCTTTGCCAGTGCTGTTTTGCATTGGGCTGATGCGATACTTGTGCGCTTTTGCATGTGTACACAATACCCTCAGCCTATCAACCGACTCTCTCCTCTTAGTGGTATTGTGAATGAACAAACAAATAAGTAAGCAATAAAGCTGTTGTATACAAATATGCGCTTGGGGAAAGTAGATACAGTTGGCTCTGGTGTTCACCCAAATGCACACATATTTTGATTGTGCACGAACAAAAGGTGAAACATTTCAATGAAATTAAAATAATGCTACCAAGCGGAATAAGGCACCCTATTTTGTAATGTCGACTAGGTACCCGACGTTTGGGTTCTTTAGAAAGCACATGAAAAACAAACGAAAGTCCCTGCATACACTTATTTTACTCAGTGTTTACTAAGAAAAACACCTATGCAAGCTCCACCAATAATGTGCTTCATCATCCAAGATTCCCGACGTCACAGTCTGTAGTGCGGGGAAGTGAATGAGGCAGTTTACCCGCTTTTGGAATGTCCTGCGTCCACAAGCATTTCATGGCACACTACTCAATGGACGCACACCCACTTGCTGTTGGACCGCAATGCCTGCTGCTCCTCCAATTTCACGCCGACGCTCGCTCCGGCACTCCTCGAGACGGCCCCTGCTGCCCGGCCCAGCCACAGGACAGCGGGGAGCAAGGATCCTGCCACACGCTGGCCCATCAGCATCCATAAAGTGGCGCTGTCCAGTGCAGCTGCTGCAGAGCGCTCGTGTACAAAGCCAAAGGGCCCGTGCGGATTGACTTCGGCGAAGCAAATCGACTAGTGTGAAAAGAGAATCGGGCTCTGGGAGCTGAACCTAGGCCCCCGGAGCAGGCAGCACTGTGGACGAACGCTCCCACGGGGCGCGGCCTGTTCACACCCAAAGGTGGGGCTGCGGAAGGAGACACAGTGTCGCAGTGCACGAGCCCTGGATAAAGCCGTCATGCCTCCACATTTTCCGCAGCCACGGAGCTTTTTGGCGTGCTGGGTCATTGCCACAATGCCAGCTTATATAAGCTGCCCCCCATGCTATGGCATCGCCCTTGTTGCTGCCATGCCTCCCGCACTTTTCGGCACGCACCCGAGGTCAGCTTTTCCCAGCAGCACTCCTGGAGAGCAAAGCAACACGATCTTGGCCAGCTCCAAAGAAAGGCTACAAAGTAACAGGGAAGGGTCACAGCAGCAGGCGAGCAAGGACTCGTGGGCACATTACCAAACAACAGTAAGTGCTACAGTAACGCAGTTTCCAAAAGTAACTTGTCACAGTTACAGCTACTGTGACATCGCTACTTTTTTGCTGCTGCATAACACTAAGTAATAGATCATTAACCAAATGATAGTTTATTTAATAAAAATGCACAAGGGCCTGCAGGTATTCAATATCGCACGGGGTAACACCCTAGACAAAGGGAACCTAGAAGTGGGCGCACTCAGGCCCAACACCAACAGTCGTCGTGTGCTCCTATTTTCTTGCGTCATCGTTTTTGTTGATGCACTCTGAGTCAGGGACTTTATTTGCAACTCATTGTAATTCAGGATTACTTGTTTTTCAAAGTTGACGGTTCCTCTTTTTGGAGGTCTACATTCCAGTTTCTTTTCTTTTTCTTGTTTCCAATCTACTCAAGACGAGGGAAAAGTCTTAAGGAAAAGTTTTAAAACTGAACTCCGACCTCGGTTTTCTTCAGCACACACAATCGCTTTAGTGACCACCTCCACTAAACTGTGAGGGCAGCCATGTTGTAAAAAGATGAAAGGTGGAGAGGATATGGGAAAGAAGAAAGGCTGAACAAGTGGAAAGCGCGAACTCTACAACGGCCTTTAACGAGTGGTGCTGTTAAATGATTCTTTATAAATACGGAAGTAACTGTAATAGTTACTGTGTAAAAAAGTAACAGTGCTATGTTACAAGTTCCTTTAACCTTAAAAGTAACCAGTTACAGTGAAAATTTTCTGTAACAAGTAACTAGTTACCAATAATGTGTTACTAGTAACTAGTTACTGCCACAGTCTGCCCGCAAGTTAAGGGCTGACCGACATGCTGCATACCTAGGGTTGCCACCTTTGCGGTTTTTGACCGGCCCAACCGGTTTTTTAGACAGTGGGCCGGTTGCCGGTGTGTACCTAAAACCGGCCGTCATTGGCTGTTTTTTGACCATCATTGTTCTGGCATTTTATAAGTGTCAATTCGGCAACTATGATGATAAATTTGTGCCAACAAGGTGTGCAAAGACACTTGAGCAGAGAAAATACATCACTCTCTGTACGTATTTACAGAAAATCACGCTCTGATTCCATTTTTAGACAATCTGTTACTTTCAGCACAAACGCTACATTGATTTCTCTCTAGGAAGCTCTAGCACAGTGTCTTTAGCAGAGTCACCGGAGCCTGGCAGAATGTCATTCCGCCCAAGCCAAGCCTGGGGTCGAGTGCCTGCAGAGTACTTCTCTTCATGAGCACCCCTCCGGACAAGTTTCTAGCCCTGATCCATCTGGATCTCAAACCCCCAGAAGCAGTGGCAATTGAGCATGCTGCAACCCTGTGCCCCCCGCGTTCTGCAAGTTTAGTGTAATGAAAAAAAAAAAAAAAAAAAGATGACATGGCGTCTGGTTTTCAACGCAAATTCAACCCCCCCCCCCCCCTCTCCCCCCGCCAAGGGCCGGTTTGTTTTTGTTTTTTTTTTTTCTGGGAAAGGTGGCAACCATTAGCATACCAGCTCTGTTCTGCTAAGTGCCCAAAGCCCCCCCCCCCCATATCCTAAAAAAAGAAACCCACAAAGAAGTCTGGAATGCCTACCCACTTATAGTAAAGAAAAAATGGTACGCCGCTACAAAGCTGACACGAGGAAAGGCAAAACGCTGGGACGGGCTAGTATCCACCCAAGCGCAAGCTGAGGGACAACCCTGCCTTGTCTGTCTTCAAACATGCGCTATACTGAAACTCTGGAGAACAGCGATCCGAGGCGCGGCGTCCCGTTTCACAGGACGTACGCGTAATGGACCGCTGCCCTCCCTCTGCATCGATCAAATGAAGAATTAACTCGTCCACTTGTGCGCGCCGACACGACTCCTCGAGGAGGAATCTCGACTCACAGAATCTGGCCCAAACAGTGCGAACGGGACACGCGAGTTCACATCGTCAGACAACCTACGAGCGCACTGAAAAAACTGCAGACTCGGCACGCCCACATGCGAGGACCTACTGCGGCACACCGAGTGTGCACAGAGGAGCGCAAGCCCCAGGCAACACGTTCGGTAGTGTCGCTGCACCTGCGATGGCGTGCACGAGTGCCGAGACGCTGCCCGGACAGCTCGGTTGCCAAAACAAACGCCATACCGTGGCCGCCCGCGCCGACCAGCGGACGGCCGCTGGCCAATGGCGCGTGATCCTCGCGCAACACGGGACGACGGCGAGACTCGGCACGGGCACTTCTGCGAACGGGCAAAGAGAGCGTACTACCTCGGGCAGGACCGATGCACCAGGAGCGCGGCGAAGGCACGGAACGCGCAACCACTCCGCCGAGTACGGACCACCATAGAAGTGCACGGACGGTACGGCCAAATGGAATGATCTCCGCCAGAGGGCGGCACAATGCTGGGACTTTAAAAAACAACAAAGCAGGTAAGGCCATAGACAGCGTTGGAGTAGACCTGTGCGCCGCCGCGCCACGCCGCCGCCGCCGCTTATTTTGGTCGCGCCGTCTGCGCCGCCGCCGTAGTCGCGGGAATGAGCACGCCGCCGCCGCCGCCGGGCAAAATTTTCGGCGCGCCGCCGGCCCCGCGCCCCGCCTATTATTCTTTTCTTTGAAGGGAGCTGCTGAAGGGCGACTCTTCTGAAGAACGAAGGAGTATGAAAGGAAAATACGTCACTTCGCTTGAAGCTGTCGTTTCTCCCTCTGCAAGAAATCCCTCTCTCAGCGGTGCTGTTCGTTGGGAAATAATCGCGATCCACCGTGCATCAACGGATGATTTCTTCTTTCTGCCTGGAATCAGTCATTCTGCTGCTCGTGTGGGGAGACTTGTAGTCCCCTTCCTTCTCCTCCTTCTCCGAATACCTTTTCTTCCCGCCAGTGGCGTAAATCATGGGGGGGTCAGGGGGGTCCTGACCCCCCTTGTGTTCGGGCTGGGCGGGACACCCCTTGCAAGTGTCCCCCCCTTGATATTCATCTTTCATTTACCTTTGAAAGCTAAAACAACTGTTGTTTTTGTCACTAATAAGTACTGCACGAGCTGAAATAACCATCCCGTTCCCGCTAAATAAAAAGAAGGTTCGTTTTCCACAATCGGCGACGTGCACAAGGTGCAAGTGGAATCACTGAAAGCAGGTAAAACCTGTTTCCGCTGTGGTTCGCCGAAATAAATTAAAATTATTTCCGCCAATTTGTTTTGAAATTGCTTGCGGTTACCGGGCTATATAAAACGCTGGCTTTCATATGAGCTAGAGAACATATACGCGACAAGAATCGGTTGTCTGTCCCTTTAAGAAAATACAGCTGCCATTGCATACTTTAAACACCCAGAACATGTTAAAGAAGCACTTGAAAATATTTAGCTACTTTTAGCTCCTTGCTGGATTTTTTAGCTACTTCTAGCTAATAAAGCACAAAACAAAATGGCCGCCTTGGCAAGATGTGTGTCCCCCCTTGTGATTTTTCTGGATTTACGCCACTGCTTCCCGCCCCATACCAATCCTCTTACATTGCATGCGTACCGCGACCTTGTTAACAAAGGATAAATGAGTGATTGCCTGCCGTCTCGACGCGCTTGACTCGGAATCCTCTTGAAGCACCCCAGCTTCTCCCGCGGCCACACAAGCGCGACATCTTTTGTGCTATCCGCTTTCTCAGAAACTCTAAAATGACCTGCAGGCACCCATATGTTACTCCAGGCATGGTTAAACAGGCCCACCCGACTCTCTCTGTGTCAATAGCCCTCTTTCTTTCTTCTCCAAAGGGAAGTAGGACGGAGGACAGGAGCGAACGCCAACTTCAGCCCCTCAAGCCATATTCGTTCTACTGTACAAACATGACCAAAAGTGTTTGACCACCTTCCTTCTTGATAAAGGCCGGTCCCTCGGCGTATTAATAACATCGTCATCCAACGTGGATAAAAGTATACACTCAAGGAAAATAAAACATTAACACAACAAATGCGGTCGCAGACAGACTGAAAAGAATAAATGCGGGTGAAAGAGAACGACCGGAGTACACAAGTCTCCAAAATCAGTGCGCCAGCTCCTCCCACCACTCGCCGATTCTCTCGAGGGGACAAGCCGCTAACATCGAAGAATGAAACCCCATAATCAGCACGGGAACAGTGCACAAGAAACCGTCGCAGTAGCGCGTAAGCTTGAATGGGCAGCGTCATTACGGGAAGAGTGCACGGGAAGTGGGTCAATAAATGAACTGTCCAGGTACGCAGGAAGGGTCAATGAAAGCGCAGCTAGGATCTCCAGAACTGTGATCCTGGTACAAACATCACAACTCATTAACATCACCAATGCATTGTGAAACACAAAATTGGAAGGAAATTCTAATACCCGCATAATTTCAGATAACCAATGTCGTATTTGAGCACTGTGATAAAATAGCGTCCCTGAGGGCAGAGGAGCGTACGTCATGCTGCCCTTTCTGCGCTGGAGGCCAGTTAACTAGAAGATTTGGAGAAAAAGAATTCAGAAATAATGGTGAAAAGTACCATAAGAAAATCTACAGAAATTCAGAGGGTTGTCTACCAATGCATTACTCCTCTTGCCTTCATTGTGAGTTTTTTACAGCCGAATTAGGCTATCCCAAACAGAGCTTCGACGAGCAATGTCCACGCTCCGCAAGAATGCTATGATTTTGAAACGTAAAAGTTGTATATTAATAGTGCGTGCTGCGTGACGATTGATTGTGGGGTTTAGCGCACCGAAGCTACACATGGGCTATCGAGAGAGAGAGAGACAGAGAGAGAATAAATTTCGTCAGCACAAAAATTGCGAAGTAGTGTCCTCATTTCAGAACCCCATTCGTGGTGCCCAGCTGGCCGTCCGAAGCGCCTCATAGCCCATGTGTTTTTTGACACCTGTGATAAAAAAAAAACCCATGGGCTATAGAGGCGCGCCGTAGTGGGGGGCTCCGGATTAATTTTGATCCCCTGTGGATTTTTACCGTGCGCCAACTACTCAACACAATGGGATTTTCGCTTTTCCACTCAATCTGAAAAGCAGCCACCGTGGCTGTGATGGGTGAACCCCGGAAACGGAAAAAAAATGGTCCCACCATACTCCAGTCGACATTTTTCCCTTCAAGTTAGATGTGAACTTTTTTTGCGGTTTTGATTTTAACCCTTTGCGTTTTAGCAAAGGGTTGAGGAAGAGATGGAATGCTTTAATGTTCCTATAGGGGAAGAAATTAAAGCCTCTGGAGGCTAAAACACAGACATGGAGGAAAGAAAAGTATTCTTTCCTCCATGAACACAGACGGAGGGTTTGATGGATGGAGGGATGAATGGATGGATGGATGGATGGATGGACGGATGGATGATGGATGGTAGGGCTGAGTATCGATTAAAAATTTTAATGCAAGTAATTGGATTAAAACCGCAAATAAGAACTGCGAAGCCTGGAACCGTTGGTTTAGTAGCTTAGTCGGACATAGCCATCTAAGTGTCTGGAATGTCATAGAAGCTCTACGCTGCGAGGTTTCATCAGTATCGGTGAAAATTGCACTAGAAGCCGTGGGAGCTCCACCAAAGAAGCGCACAGCGTCGTCCCAGGTCTAGGACTTTTCGTTGCTGGACATTCCAGTGCAGGACGTTTCGGTGCGGACATGTTGGTGTACGGACATTTCGGTGGACGGACATATCGGTGTACGGACGTTTCGGTGCAGGGCATTTCGATCCTTGCGCGAACATTTCGGCGACCGTATTATCGGGTGCTTGTTTGTTTGAAACAGCCGCTAAATTTTTATTTTCGCTTAACATGGGTTTTGGACAACAATCTAGGGCAGCGATTGCATTTTAATATTGATGCAGTGTTCGCGATTTTTTGCCAGGTATTTTTAGAAACTGAACATTTGTGTATTTTTCTTTAATACCTAGTTCAGGGAACAGCTGTTTTGCAGCCAGCTGATTGAATTATTTTGCACATGTTTTTTTTTTATTTACGACAAGACGTTATTTATATTCGCGCTCTTTTCTGGGCCATGCTAATCAGCAAAGACAATTACCCGATGTGTACGATGGCTAACGCATTCTCTATGTTATTATTTCTAAATAAAATGCACTCTCACAATCTAAAACTTTACAAACATTCGGTTGCCCCTAAAAATGCAGACAAAACTTATGAATAGTTTATTTAGGCTGCGCTGTCAAGTTTAAATGAATTTGGAGACACTGTTCTCGCCAGCTTTTTTTTTTTTAATGGACAAGTCCAGGATATTGTCGCGGAGGAAGAACGGGCCTTTTGAAAACAGTTGCAGCTTCTATATCTCCTCAACGCTGAAGCGCGCAGGTTGTGCGTACAAGTACCAACAATTCTGTTCGGTCAAACCAACCTCCGTTTTAGCTTTACATGCTTACTTTCATTTCATTTTAATTGTCCCAGCCCCCTCTCCGTCTGTAAGTTTTAACCTTCCCAGATTTATTTTTCAGTAATATTATGTAATATTTTTCCATCACCTTCTCCAAAGAGTCACCGCATTGATGCAAGAAACAGCGATACATTCGGCGTGATCTCGCACAACCACTCGAGTGCACAACAAAAAGCCACCCGAAAAGCCGCTGAGGACACAATGACCAGGATCGTTGGCGCCTGTCGCCCCCATCGAGGAACAAGCTCGATGGCTGCATTCTTCCGCGCGTCGCGGCCACACGGAAGGCGCCCCTCTCCAGGAATCGCTTTCAGTCGCCCCACCTGCAATTAACTCTTCAAGTCGCCATATCATGGACACCGCAGACATTCCTCCTTTTCTTCCATTGTAAGAGGGGAAATTTTTGAATAGGCTGGTTTTGCGAGAGCCGCGACAGATTCACTTTTTCGATGCCCAGTTTACACTTTGAAGAAGCACAAGTGACACCCCCCTATCTCTAGCAAGGGGGCTGGTTATACACCATTTTCCTTGCTAGAGGTGGGCGCCGCCATTTGCTTTTTCTGACTGGACCGCTAGCGCCGTCTATGAAGCGACCGCCGAAACCTCCCAGTAAACGCAAAACGTCCTGAGGACGTCCTCAAATGGTCTAAACGTCCTGGATCCTTTACTGTTCGTCCAGGGGACATCCACGGGGTTAGATATTGTAAATGATCTCTCAATGGTCCATCCTAGAGCTTATTTTGGACCACAATGGATTGCGAATGATCCCTAAATGATCCGTTGTATTACTTCTTTTGGATCACAATCCGTATGGACGTCTGACGCTGCTGTTACCATGGAGGAAAGGCTATTACACTCGTATCCCTAGCAAAAATTCTGATAGAAACTTGTATTAGTCTTATACATTTTTGTATTGGGTGTATATATAAGATGCTTATTAGTCTTATACAAACTTTTATCAGTTTAAATCTCCGTAAATCTCTAACCAAATTATTATGCAAAATAGGTCAACATTTTTTTTTTTCACTTTCGCTCCTAAAAAATGCGCTGCTATCAGACATGAAGAGAGCTGATGGGAGCTAAGAGCGCTAAAAGTGCTGCGCCTGTGAGGCCGCAAGAAGAGCAAGAATCTAACCCGAAAAGACTGCAACGAAGTCAAGCCAAGCCATGCCATGGTCTTCGTTGGGTAGCCAATATGGCGACAAACATCAAAGTGCGGTTGGCGTGTGTGAACGTTCAGGAAGAAGACGGCTAGAAGCAAACAGCTTGTAGCATTATTTCACATCGGACGCGTGTGCATCGCGTCATCGAGAAGTGTTGGAGATGTGTCTAACGCTCGCATAACTTTGGCAAGTATGAACCAGGCCGCCGCGCAACCCATCTTGGACCCGTCACCTCGCCGCTTCGAACATCTTTGCTCCTTCTGCTATGCTGTGTAACGAACGCCTTACATGGAAGAAAGCGTGCGCATCACGTCATCGAGAGGTGCTGGAGATGTGTAGCGCCCGCCTAACATTTACAAATACAATCCGGGCCGCCGCCCGACCCATCTTTCACCCATCACCTCGCCGCTGCGGACATTTTTGTTGATTCTCAAGGGAATGCCTCACACCGAAGAGATTCCATTCTAATCGCGTGTTGCGGAAGGGTGAATGCCGTTTTGAAGTTGCATCACAATGGGAATGGTGTTCAATCGGCCATTAATGCGCTCGATGTGTGCCTATGACTGGACCGTGCAGGTTTGACTTCAGCTTTTTTGATTGCATGCTGCAGCTATTTTGTGGATTCGTATTGCAATTTATTCGTTTCTTAATCAGGTTACGAAAGTATGCATCGTTAAATTATTCAGCCAGATTTCTGTCAGCCAGAGGAAGTTGCCTGTGTACAGGGGGGATTAAAAGAAATACGAACGGAGCACACAGCCTCCGACGCATGCCGCACCGTCTGGCTGCGCTGTCAGTAAACGGCGCGCATGCGTAATTCTTTCAGAGTGTTTGAGAGTGTGGCCTACTGTTAGTGGAAATGCTTGGTAAAGAAGGGACGCCGGCCATTTATTTTGGGGCGTCTTCTTATGCTCTGTCGCCACTGAACATATTGTTATGTACTACATTCGGGAGCCAAGCTCGCAGCAGGCTGATTGCAGCTAGCATGATGCCCTTGAACGATCACCCTACTCAGTGGCGACGCAGCGTGAAAAGACGCCTCTCAATAAACGATCGGGGTTGCGTCTTGATCAAGCATTTCCCATAAATATAGGCCACACTCTCAAACGCTCTCAAAGAAATGCGCATGCGCGCAGTTTACTGACTTTGCAGCCAGGCGGTGCAGCATGCGTCGGAAGCTGTGTGCTCCGCTGTTCGCATTTCTTTTAATCGCCCCTGTACCCTGATAATAAAACGTGTTGCCATGTTTCATTGCTTTGTTTGAACTTGCCACTGGTTCTGATAGAACTAGTACACTCTGGTAGACCGTAGACCTACCAGACTGATAGATCTAATAGACGAATACAGACTGATAGGTCTATTAGCGGCAATAAGTATGTACGTGTATTAGAATTTGTATCAGAATTTCGCCAATAAACGAAAAACAGTTAAAAAGTTTATCAGAAGTTCTTTTTTTTTTCAAAATTAGCTAAGTCCACTTTGGGTGGAATCGAGAAAAACGTCGTTTTTTGCTCCCAAAATAATGGTGGCAACTGCTGAAATAATTTTTTGCTATGGTGTAGAAGCAAGGAAAGGATGAAGTTGAACAGTGCAGGGACGGGACTAAGGCCAGAGGCGACAAACACGGGCGCCTCTGCTCTTAGTCCCGTCCCTGCGCTGTTCAACTTCATGCAATGAACCAACTAGCTCAGTTAAAAACCCTCCTAAAGGAAAGGATCTTATTTGAGCACTGAAATAGAAATGTGGCTGCATTACTTCCCTAAATGGTAAGTACTTGTAAAGTTCGGATCTGGCACACATTGATGTGTCATGCAGGATTTGACCCATTTTGGATGAAAAGTTTTTAATTGCACAGGTCTTTGCGAGTGAATAACGGCTGGAAACATATCACTTAAGGGTTTTTTAAAGTAACCTGCACAAAAGTAGTAATATGACTCATTTTTCAGCGGCAATGCCTTGCTGCTCTGGAACTGAGGTCACTGGGTGTCGAGAGCACGATTGATGCAGACAGAAGTGTCTTCTTGGCAACATCCGCACTCTTCCTGTTCAACAGTTGCCTTTTCTTTATCTTGGAATATCCTCAGAAAGTCGGAAAAGTACTTCAACTCTTCATGCAGCTGCCATGATTCTCCTAAGCTAGAGAAGTCCCGTGATACCTTTCACCTTCAGGGGGGCTTACGCTGTGCTCGTACAAGCCACGCCTCTCTGGGGCACCTGAAAGATTCTTCCCTTTGCCTGAAACTGAAACAAAATTTGACACCAAGAACTGGTAATGTGGTTCTGCTCGAACTTCCAGGGTTTGTCTGTTGGGGTTCAGCTAGCCTATATACTCCGCTTTAGTTTTCTTGGGTTACCCGTGCCGTCTTTTCGGATGCAGTGTTTTTGCCTTCCCGCCAGGCACGGCTTCCCCAGGTTCTACTGTAATCATTTAGGACGTGCCCGATTTCTGTAGTGAGGCCTGTTGCATTAGCTTGTAAAAAAAAGACAGAGAAAAAAGAACATTAGTTTGTATCCTGGAAGTGTACGAAAATTGTCCAGCGGCATCATTTTGACGACGTTCTGAGGATGTACGCTGGACGGACAAACGGACCCCGATTGGACTGGCTGAGGATAAGATATGGACAACCTGAGGATGCTGAAATGTCCAGAGCCGGACATCCTGAGGATTTACCCAGGTTTGTTTTGCGTTATCTGGGCTCCGCGCTGGGCTGTTAAGTGCTCCGTTCTTTCCGTGCGTCTGCTCGGTACCCGTGCATTACCGAGTGAACCGTAGTGGTTTGGCGTTAAGTTAGCGGTTGCAGTGCTTGTGTGTGTGTGTGTTCTGTTTTGTTTTCATCATCTGCGTACGGATTTTAGGTCCTAATGTGCTGCCAGAGTGGAAAATGCCGACTCCGGCTGTTGCAAGCAGTAGTAGCAGACTTGTGGTGGTGGTATGTGCCGCTGGTGCTCCGCAGTTCCGCGATGCAAACGTTCCGGTATGACACCGACTGACATTGAAATCGATATCGGGGAGTAAATACGTGTTTTCAATGCCACCGTGCTTGTTATGTTCACCGATTAGTCATGTTTACGGAAGCGCGGACGTCGAATGCGGAGCGCGTACAGCATATGTGGGTCACGGGGATCCGTGCTCGCGATGGACTTTCGACGAGGCGATTGCTACGCTGTTGACATTGCAATGCAATATAATCTTTCTTAACTAGACTTATGAAGGTTACTGACAAAACGAAATTACCTGGGCGGAAAAATAACACGACCGCACATCCAGCCAACTTAATTATTACTATTCGAAGGTTGAGTTCGGGCGAGTTAATATTGGTTGATCATGATTGACCTATACCCTACGCAGCGCATGTGGCTTTTCGCTCGGAGCCCACCTTTGTAAAACCGCTGCTTGCACCACAAATGCTTTACGCGAGCAGCAGTAACAGTTTTGTAATTGTAATAATTTAGATGCCGTGCCAACGCAAAAGGAGTAGAAGCTTTTCCTTTGACCGAGTTGTGAACAGGTTGAGCTATTTTCCAAATGCAGCCTTCACGCGTATCTCCAGCTGCGTTTCCACATTGGGCTGCCTGCTTATCCTGCTATCGACCAGCAGTGTGGGATGGAGAAAGTTATCTTTTCATATCGTTTGGCAGTGCGTTGGCCTGAAAAAAAGTAAACAAAACGCCGTGATTTTAAAGGTTAGATTAAATGAAAAGGGGATTGTTTAATGCCAATCGGCTGTAATGATAAATAATATATGGTATTTTAAATTGACTACAAGGAGCCAGAAGTTATTGTAATGTTGTATTGTATCGGCGCTCGTGAAAGATCCCCAGGTAGTCAAAATTAACCCGGAGCCCTCCACTGCGGCGCGCCTCATCACCCATGAAGCGTTGGGGCGTTAATGAATCAATTAATCAATCAACCAATCAATCAATGCTGTATTGTAAAAGATAAAGTTGCTTCTAACATTTCAGGGGGTTCCGTTCCCTGTCGCAGCATTGCGTGTAATAAATAGATTTTGCTCCGTCTGCTTGCCGTCCAGGTGCACCCAACAAACCCTGGAGTTGGTCGTTGGTACAAAGTCGTTGCGATTTATCAACGGCATCCACCGATATCTCAACTCGGTGTGCGTTGGGAAGCGATGCAGCAAAAACACGCCGCAACCGTACTGCATTTTCTCCAGGCAGTGCCGTGGACATGCGTGCTGTCAGCGACTGTTTCTCGCTTTCTCTGGTTGTTCAATAACCCATCACCGCGCAGTGCTGACCAAGCGACGTTTGCGCCTTGAACGGCATCGCAGCATTGGCTAAAACAGTTGAAAGTTCCGCAAAAATAAGCACGCGGTGCGAAATACCCCTGAACTACGCAGCGGAGCACACCGCGCCGAGCGATGTTAGCAGCCCAGCGCGCACAGGCAACTCTGGTCGGCCACCGAGAGAACTGGTTTGAGAGTATTTTCCTCCTTTCCCGGCTGCTTATGGAAAATGGTGTATACGCCTCGAGATTCGCGATCGCTGCGCCGCCTGCCGCCGCTTCTCCGCGGCGTTTGCGGGATTAGCGCTGCGTGGCTGATAGGTGGTCATGCAGTGTTTTGGTTCTCTTTCGCTTCTCTTTGCCTTTCCGCGCACTAAACAACTTGTTATGGTGACGTCTGTAAGCTAACTGCACGTTTAGGGCACTTAAAAAAACAGCTCCGTCTTGGTAGAGCGCTCTAACGCCAACAAGAGCTACCCGGGGAGGCGGTTCTGCGCGCTTCTTGGCCGCTCGTGCGGGCGTCGGCGACGGCAGCAGCATATCACCGCTGTCACCTTCGAACACGTCAGCACAAGTGATCGCCTCGTTTAGACCTGATATTGGCACTGTAAGAGGTTGGTTCGTTTTGCAGCGCAAACAAATGCGGCTTTGCTTCGAATATGTACGTCGTAGAAAAATATGTTTCGGGGATGTGATAACCCAATAGCTGACAAAAACGTGTGCCTTTTATGGGAATATAAGCCACGCGAAAATGTTAAGTACACTCAAAGCCTGTGCATTGTCAGATATGTGCCCACTCATGCCTTATAGTAAGAACCAAGGTATATGTTAACGAAACCACGGGAAAATGAAAGGTCTGCAAGTCAGGAATAAATAGAATAGTCGTAGGGGAATAAAAAAAAAATGAGTGCAGCTTCTGAAATGCTAAAGACGTTTGTTTGAGCAAGGTAGTATTCACCAGACCAACTAGATGCGAAATGCACTATTTCGCTAGACAGGAGGGGGGGGGGGGTGAGGAGGAGGACGCTCAACTATCCTTGTTTACAAATGCGGAGCGAAATCAACGAATGAACGTTTTACTAACCACACACACAAGCTGCGTGTTCACTTTTCGTTTGTTTTTCGCCTTCAACGACCACCTGATCACTCGGCGGACGCATTTTTTGAAAAATACAGGGTTGGCAGTTCACAAGCGATACGAGGTGTCGTTGGAAGAGTTGATTGATTGATTGCAGCGTTTAACGCGCCGACGCAACGGAGACGATGAGGCACGCCGTAGTGGAGGTCTCCGGATTAATTTTGACCACCTGGAGATCCTTAACGTGCGCCGAAATCTCGTACACACGGGCTCGTTGGAAGAGTGTCGTATCTGATAAGGGTCTCTGATTTCGGTTTATGCTAGATTCTGCAGTCTCCCTGTGTCATATGACGATGATTCGAAGAAGAGTTTGGTCACGGACGCGGATTACTCTATAAGCCCATCTTCGCGCTTCTCGTGGAGGATAAATGTAACAGATGAATCTTTGCGAGCGCTCACCTCGGGACAAGACGACACAGCATTAAATTTGTCGTCGTGTGCTGACTCCGGAGCGTAATTTTGCATTATCCATCGTACTTCTTTGGTACAATCTGTGTGAAATTTATGCCGCATTGGCTTGTTCATGGTACTGATCAATATCTGATACGTGATACTGGCAGGCGTAACTTGCGTGCTGTCAGGTATGAGTGCTCTGCTGGATTTTGTAAGTGCACAAAGTCGATTTACATCCATGTGAGTATGGCCGCAACATGACCATTGGAGGAAACACTGCTTACGCAGACACTGCCACTAAATTTCAGGGTAGCGGAATTGCAATCAGCTGCATGCAAATGCTGGCTTCGGGACGCCGGCCTGTGACACACGCCCGGCGCTCATATAGATCTCACTAAGATCGCGTCATAAACGTTTGTACTCTCGTGAACACACCACGCTTGCAAACAGAGCGCCTGCTCCCCGTTATTCGGTATTTCGAACGCGGACAAACGGTAAATCGCTGTCTTGAACGAGCCCCAAAAGCAACGGCGACAGGGGGGAGCGGGGCGGGGACTCCCGCGCCTGCTTTCGAAACGGGCCGCTAGGGGGATTTCAGTGGCGCCCCTACAGGCCGCGCTCGAGGCGTATACCCGGCAGTGCTTAGCCCTCCCCACTCCCACCCCACTCCCACCAACGCCGACTGCAAGAATAAACCGATAGAGAAAATTTTAATTATTAAAATGGATGCACGCGCGCGTAAGCTAGCTTGTTTTCTTTCTTTCTTTCTTTTTTCGCGGTGGTTTGGCGGACGGGGAAGTGGGGGGGGGGGGGGGGGGGGAGATAGGAATGGACTAAACGCAGCAGCATCTTGCAGCGGTGGGTGAAGTGAAATCAAAGCCTTTCGGTAACACTTGAATGAAAATCTTAGAGTTGTTCACATGAATGCTAAAATAAAAAAAGAGGTAGAAGAGAAATAAATTAACAACGTTCATTTTTAACATTTAATTTCGAAATTGGGTTTTAGGCGCTAATGCTCCGCCTCGGTCTAGCTTTCTTTTCCTTGCAGTGCGGCCCAAACACAACTCTCGAACGTAAAATTATATCATCTGACGAAACAAAAGTATTAAAGCTAAAATGTTTAAAGAAATGCCTGGGACATCCCGTGCACCGAAATGTCCGCACCGAAATGCCCTACACATAAATGTCCGGATCCCCCACGGTTTTTGCATATTTTCTTTTCCCCCCTATTCCTTACTCTCTCTCTCTCTCTCTCTCTCTCTCTCTCTCTCTCTCTCTCTCTCTCCTCCAGCTCCTCCTCCTCCACCTCCACCACCACCACCACCACCACCCCCCCCACCACCACCACCCGCTATTCCGCGCCGCCGCCGATCCGGGGACCCCCGCGCCGTTACACGCCGCCGCCGGAGGTGGGAACACCGGCGCGCCGCCGCCGGCGATTTCTGACCGGCGCACAGGTCTACAACGTGCGCCGGTCAGAAATCGCCGGCGGCGGCGCGCCGGTGTTCCCACCTCCGGCGGCGGCGTGAAACGGCGCGGGGGTCCCCGGACCGGCGGCGGCGCGGCGCGGAATAGCGGGTGGTGGTGGTGGTGGAAGAGAGAGAGAGAGAGAGAGAGAGAGAGAGAGAGAGAGAGAGAGAGAGAGAGAGAGAGAGAGAGAGAGAGAGAGAGAGAGAGATTTTGGGGAAAAGAAAATATGCAAAAACCGTGGGGGATCCGGACATGTGTAGGACAATTCGGTGCAGCACGTCTCGCTGCGGACATTTCGGTGCACATTGGCGTATTAATAACATGGTCATCCAACGGGGATAAAAGTATACACTGCAAGGAAAATAAAACACTAACACAAAAGATGCGGTCTCAGAGCGACTGACAAGAATAAATGCGGATGAAAGAGAACGACCGAAGTACACAAGTCTCCAAAATCAGTGCGCCAGCTCCTCCCACCACTCGTCGATTCTCTCAAGGGGACAAGCGGCTAACATCGAAGAATATATGAAACCCCATAATCAGCACGGGAACAGTGCACAAGAAACCGCCGCAGTGGCGCGCAAGCTTGAATGGGCTTGAAGAAGGAAGGTGGTCAAACACTTTTGGTCATGTTTGTACAGTAGAAACAATATGGCTTGAGGGGCTGAAGTTTAATTGCGTTCGCTCCTGTCCTCCATCCTACTTCCCTTTGGAGAAGAAAGAAAGAGGGCTATTGACACAGAGAGAGTCGGGTGGGCCTATTTAACCATGGGGGCCTGGAGTAACATGGGTGCCTGGTCATTTTAGAGTTTCTGAGAAAGCGGATAAAACAAGAAAGATGTCGTGCTTGCGTGGCAGAGGGAAAAGCTGGGGTGCTTCAAGAGGAGAATTCCGAGTCAAGCGCGTCGAGACGGTAGGCAATCACGCATTTATCCTTTGTTAACAAGGTCGCGGGACGCATGCAAGAGGCTTGGTATGGGGCGGACGGGCTGGGAAGAAAAGGTATTCGGAGAAGGAGGAGAAGGAAGGGGACTAGAAGTCTCCCCACAAGAGCAGCAGAATGACTGATTCCAGGCTGAATGTACAAATCATGCGTTTATGCATGGTGGATCGCGATTATTTCCCGACGAACAGCACCGCTGAGAGAGGCATTTCTTGCAGAGGGAGAAACGACAACTTCCAGCGAAGCGACGTATTTTCCTTTCATACTCCTTCGTTCTTCAGAAGAGTCGCATAATAGGCGGGGCGCGGGGCCGGCGGCGCGCCGAAAATTTTGCCCGGCGGCGGCGGCGGCGTACTCATTCCCGCGACTTCGGCGGCGGCGCAGATGGCGCGACCAAAACAGGCGGCGGCGGCGGCGTGGCGCGGCGGCGCACAGGTCTACGTTGGAGACAGCGTTGCCAGCATAGTTTGGTGTGTTTAGGCCGATTTGGCGGCGGTCGCGGGCGGGTTTTAGTCGGATGCTTTGCTTTGCCAGCATAGTTGGGTGTGTTTAGGCCGATTTGGCGGCGGTCGCGGGCGGGTTTTAGTCGGATGCGACCTGCCCTCCCTGAACGGGACGCTCTGTCCGGCCAACAACAGATCAAGGTCGTGACGTCACAGTTGAAAGTCACGTGGCAAAGGCGTTTTCGTCACTTCCTGAGCCGTGGGCTTTTTTTTGTTTTTACTTTTATCACAAAGGCATGCGGATAGCATCAAGAAGCGATGCACCGCGGTCAGAAGTTTCACCCAAGGCTTCAGCCAAAGCATGTGGAGGCGATTGCCAAAGGCACTGTGTGTGAGCTACGCTGGCTTCGCCGCTTTTTTTTATTGTTGTTATTGCGTCATTTTGCCCCTGGGAATTTGTTCTGTGCCCGAGTTGGTTTCTTTCCACGTAGATGATACCCGCGTGATACGTTGTCATGGCCGGTTACTTAAATCATATCGTCGAAGTGTCCCTCGACATCGCGTTGTCTGTTTTTCTGAGCCAGTTCACGAATGAAGCCGTCACCTTGAGCCCTCGCCGGTGAAACGGCGACAACACGACGACACCGATCTTTTCCCTAACAATCGAGGACGAAGTGTGACACCACTAATTGTGCGCCCCCATATCCTGCCAGCAACAACATGCAGCAAAAGAGTTCACCAAGGGAGGATATGCCGTGCTGTGATGCAGCGAATTCAGTGATGTGGAAATGATTGTGTGCACTGGGGTGCCACGCTGGACGTACCACATTCGGCTTGTTATTGCGGTGACAGGTAAATGCGCAAACGAGACGTGGTCGAGCTCACCGTGTTCCGGTACATCTACGAATTCCACCGTGACAGAGAGAGAGAGATAGAAAACCTTTAATGAAAGCTGAAGAGGTTAGTCCCACTAACGGAGAATTTGTTTTATGGTAAAGGCGAGATTAGCCATTGCACTTAGCTTGCTATCGCCCTTGATGTCTGCGCTCTTGATGGCTGAGTGCGATGCTTGCACGGGCAGAAATTTTTTGCAGGCAGCTGTATGAGGCGGGCTTCCAAATACAAGTGCCTTACATACATGCTATTACATATTGCATGCATACTATTTTACATTGCCTAAATAGTGAAAAGAGCAACCTTTAAATCGTAAATCAGCGGGAAGCTGAAGGCATGTAAAGTTTGATAACTGCACGTCCCAGGCCTTATAGCTACAGCAAGTGGTGAGCCTGTCTTATATGCACCTCCTGCAGTTCTAACTGCCCTAATTGCACCCAGTGATCGTACAGGACGAGAATATTGACAGATAAGCCATTTGCAGTGTTGTGGTATTTTATTGTCCCTCTGTTTTCTTAGAACACACCCAGCTCAGTATCATCACAAACTTAATCAGAGCAAAGCGAAGTTCATCCAGCTGTGAGTGGTCATAGCGCTGTATTCTTTTTATGGCGAGCATTCCCTGACCAGAACACCTTTAACCATGGCTTTATACACACCCATGACTACTATTTCTTTGGGTTGCCCATAGAAGCAGCCATTCCACTGAGAGAAGGAAGAGTCACCTATGCAAGCCTTCCCCATCGAGATGTCAATAGTCACCTGTACTCATGCTATTGTCACTCCAATTGCCTTTGAAACTCTCAGCTGTGCATTATACTGTCAAAGCTGCAAATGCTCAATGCAAGAACACACATGTACACTAGCTCAATCAGCGCCGTAAAGCACTGGGACAGGAAGATGCTTTGAGTCTTCCAGCATATTCATGGTCACTATTCAATATTTCTATCCGGTGATTGCAAAGACACAGCCTGAATGCTTCTAACCACTTTGCCGACCCCATTTTCCCCTCACCATACCAGACTCGTTGCCAAATTACTGCCTCCAGGTCCTGCTTTCTTAAGACTAAAAAATCTCTGCCCTCAAAGTTGCCTCTGCATCTGCTCCCTGCCTTGTACTGTTTCCGAGAGGAGGAAGTTTCTCTCCAAAGGCTTCTAGTTGGAGTGGCCCTCACACTTTTTCAATCTGGACACATGTAATCCCCTGTCCACTGAAATCCATATGCATGAGTCACTAAGCTGTGAATTTTTAATGTCCTTGCACATTGATAGCAGGTATAGGTTCTGAAGAGTTGACTCTGTTGGTATGTTTTGGGGCAACACGTTACGTAAAATGGACTCAGCAAGCCTAAAAAGGCATTTTTAGGGCAACAAAAAGCCAATATAGACACGAATCTAAAAATAGGCCCTTATAGGCACTATCAACAGTTGATTAATTTAATTCCTGTAGTTCGTGCTTATATGTCGAACAAAGTTTACAGGGACTCCAGGAAAAAAATGGGAATTTTGCCTAAAGTTCCGATCTCTAGTTATACTTTGTACATCAGAGCATGAGCTGCGTCGCAAATATTATGTGCCGGTGCATAACTGTTTTGTGTGCTGGAATTTGCTTTTTTTGCTGGTGTTCGCACGGTTTCTGTATATACACGATTGTACTTTACCAGTAATACTTAGTTGCACTTGTTCCTGTCATCCTTTGTATCTTGTCGAAATTTTGCCTGTATATATGCGAGTGTATCTTACCAATAAATCCTAGTTGGAAGTAGCACTTGGTCATGTCATCCTTGTTTGTCTCATCCAAATTTTGCACTTTACACGTGTGAAGCCGCCCAAAAGTTCACGTCGGTCAGCTACATGAGAGATCCAGTACAACACCCACTAAAAGTCTGCATGGCTTCACCTAATAATTAGTCCGTAAGCTACAAGTGAGACTAACAATAGCCATCAAGAGTTAACATCTATGGAGAAAAAGCGAGTAGTATAATGCACAAAAGAAATTGGAAAAGATACGAGGCTGTTTGGGCACAGCTTTTTATTGCAATTGAATCTCCTGGAAAAAAAGTCGGTGTTAGGTGCAACAGGGCCTCAGAACACAAGTTTGCTTCAATGTTTGTTTCAGTGAAGTTTTTTCTGAGCTGACATCACAAGCACAGAGTTAGGTAACGGCACTGTAATCAAAACTATCATGCATGGTGGTGTGCCTCCTATACTCAATAAAGCGCAAAGGCTTTATTAAAAGAGAAAAACCACATGCAGTGCTCTTAGAGAAAGTAAATATCTTCATTCAGTGGCTTCTGCTTCACCTAATGGGAATGCACTGTCCCCTTATAACTGCTGAAGGTGGTGCAAAAACAATTCAGCTATTACCAACACACCCACTGAAAAGAAAGTGCTGGTGATCCCTTTTACATTCCTATGTCTGAGGTGTTTGCAGCACATTGTGGCAAATTTTAATTTTTGTCCCCAGTGCAAATTACAAAAGGCACAAATTGCGGCTCGTTGAACGTTATGTGGTGCTTTTGAATGGACTATGTATAAGGGGTGGGCGATTGATCGATCAACTTTCCAATTAATGCTTTAGTTGCGATTAATTTTTTAGTCGGTCGAAGTCATGTGAGCAAACCGAAACAGGAGTACCGCGTTGAAATTGTGTGCATGCCGAGGACCATATTTGTGTTCAAATAGCCTGCGTGACGTTACAACAGAAAACAATGCAAGTATGCTCAGAGATGATAACAATTAAAACTGTTGGGACGGAGAAGCATTTTATTATTATCATTGGTGTATGGATTCCATTAAATAATATTTTAGGTCATTAAAGCTAATCGGATTGAAACGGTCAGACAGATTAATCGGATTAAAACTTTTAACCGACGCCCAGCCCTACAATGTATGCAACCTACATCTTGGCTTTATTCAAAAGGTCAGACAGTGTACATCATTACTACAATATTGATCTATGAGGAACAACACTACCACCACACAAGAATTAGAATACCCACGGGTAGATTTCACAAACAGGCAGCCAGAATGCAAAGGAAGCCAAGTAAACCAGGGGAGGCCACCCACTTATTAAACAGCCATCGGTTCCGTTCTTGTGCAAGATGGATAAAGCCTGCCACTTGACCTTACTTCAACTGTGGTATCAAAACAGCTTGTCCGGGTTACTGCTGCTGCTTCCTTTTTTTTGTGCCATGCTATAGGTACTCGGTACGAGATGAAATATTTGCTACCACTACAAAATGTCTTAACTAAAAGCCCGCAACCCTCCTAGTTATATATCTTATAGGAGCTTCTGTGGAGACCAGGGCTGCGAGGATATGAAATTCTGCTTTTAAAGCTGTTTTATTGAACTAGCTTTTAATAGGAACAAATATTTTCGAATTAAAGTGCTCTCCTAAAGCACCTTTCTCTTCGAAACGTGTTTTGGTTGAGTTGGTCTATGATATTGACAAAATAAAATAAAAAAAATTATGAGCGCTAAATAACAGCGTATGAAAAGAACGGACGACAAATACGACAGCTGCTTGCCTTTCTCGTCCGTTGTTCTTGTAGCGCTCGTATTTTTCAACTCCTTCCGCCTGTCCTTTAGCCGCACGTCACCGGTGCATTGCGGTAAAGCCTGTCGGCGCTAGCGGTGAAAGCGGCGCTAGTTAGCGGTGGCCGATCGGTCATCCAAACTTTTAAATGCATAGCATTTTAGTAACTCACAATGTCACGCGGCGTTGGCGTGCCTTGTCGTAGTCCGCATGCGCGTCTTGTCGTAGTCCGCATGTGCGCCTTGTCGTAGTCCGCAGCCAGGAAGAAATAAAATAACAGTTTCCGGCGCCCGGTTTCGAACCCATGACGCCGCGGGCGGAACGCAAGGTGCCCGGCGCCCTACCGACCGAGCCACGAAACCGACACATTTCGACGCACCGAACGCGCCTTATATCTTTCACTCATTTCTCGTTTGTTTCGAAAGCGCCACAAGTTGTCCCGCGCCTCCAAAAGATGGCGACACGGGTCCCGCAATCAAGAGATACGACTTGCCGGCGCACCCCCTCGGAAATGCTGTGCATTTGATCGTGCCCCTCGCGAGGGGGATGTCTTTTTAAATGCATAGCATTTTAGTAACTCACAATGTCACGCGGCGTTGGCGAGCCTTGTCGTAGTCCGCATGCGCGCCTTGTCGTAGTCCGCAGCCAGGAAGAAATAAAATAACAGTTTCCGGCGCCCGGTTTCGAACCCATGACGCCGCGGGCGGAACGCAAGGTGCCCGGCGCCCTACCGACCGAGCCACGAAACCGACACACATTTCGACGCACCGAACGCGCCTTATATCTTTCACTCATTTCTCGTTTGTTTCGAAAGCGCCACAAGTTGTCCCGCGCCTCCAAAAGATGGCGACACGGGTCCCGCAATCAAGAGATACGACTTGCCGGCGCACCCCCTCGGAAATGCTGTGCATTTGATCGTGCCCCTCGCGAGGGGGATGTCTTTTTTATGGGCCTGGCACTGGTACTACAGCGGAGTCATGGTGGAGTCAGTGACTGTCGAACAGGCAACATGAACACGCTTAAAGCAGATACGCGGCGCGTTTATCAACCAACAGCTCGACACTTGACAATCATGTAAGCAACCGTCCACGACGTTGACCCGCGGCTACGTTGACACAAACTCGGGCATCAAACAAACGCCAAAGCGAACCTACCGCTGCGGAAGGGCGGATGTACCTGTGCAATAGTGACAAAAAAACACCTTACCGCAGTGCATAGCTTCTTGATGCTACGCGCAGTGCCTTCGCGATAAAAGTAAAAAAAAAAAAAAAGCCCACGGTCCAAGAAGTGACGAAAATGCTTTTATCACGTGACTTTTGGCTGTGACGTCACGACCTTGATTTGTTGTTGGCCGGACAGAGCGTCCCTTCCTGGGAGTCAGGTCAGCAGCCACCTGTGGGCATTATTGGCAAAGATTCGGAAATTAAATTTTGCATCAATTATTAAAAAATTAGTTTAATAAAAATAACTAAGTAATTATTTATGCTATGTTGTTTTTATAGTTTTCTTCTCTTTTGTATTATTACTCTTGCGCGAACTCTTATGCGTTTTTTTTTTTTTTTGGTTAAGTCTCCTGCCACGCGCGTGGCACGAGCTGCGCCCCCCTGGCAACAGCTGCTGCCACGCAGAAGTGACGTCAAGCTAAAGTAATCACGTGACTTCCTGTGACGTCACAAAACAAACGTCATATTTACGTCATTTGATCATGCCACTTTTTTGTGTTGACGACGGCAGCCGGGTGTTCGCGTCTTGTGTCCCGATGTTCTCCGCCCGTGGTTCGAATGGCAGGCCTGACGCATCGTTACGTCCTTATCTCCCTGTACAGCGGCTGCCTCGCGGCGCTTTTTTCTTGTTTGGAGGTGTGCTTGTAATTATTTAGATTGGGTATTTTTTGTGAACTTGCTGTTGCACGTCTTGGTAAGCCTAACGCATTGTTTTCTGCACGCTGCTTCGCCCCGCTTTTTACATGCTCCTAGAACTGTACTGTTGTCGTTTAATATTTTGTAAGCTTCACGCTGTTTTGCAGTTCGCGTGCTATTTGCTTTACGCGCCTGCATTTGTTGTCTACTTGTGCCTCGCTTCTTCCATGCCAAGCCTTGTGTTCTGATTCTGGAGTGGTGGCTCAATTATAAAACGTAGGGATCAGTATTTTCCATCGCGTAAGCTTCACGTTGTTTTGCAGTTCGCGTGCTATTTGCTTTACGCGCCTGCATTTGTTGTCTACTTGTGCCTCGCTTCTTCCATGCCAAGCCTTGTGTTCTGATTCTGGAGTGGTGGCTCAATTATAAAACGTAGGGATCAGTATTTTCCATCGCGTCGCGCCGTAGCGAGCGACGTAGTGTCAGCGTGTGCACGAATCGAGTGTCGTCAGGTAGCGCACGGCATCATCGAACGCAATCCGATCTCGCATGTAGCTTCTGCAATTTTTCCCCCGGGGCAGTAGTACTGTCGCCGAGAAATGTATCCTGACTATTCCACAGAAACGATCTGTGCACGTAGCGCTGCAGAATCCGTGCAGGGAGCGCAGTTGCACTTCCGTGGGTGGAGCCCAACTGCCCGTCCAAAGATATATCTATTCAAGATACCACTGAAACCATTCGCTGACTGGCTGGCTTCTTGTGCAAGGAGGCTCAAGCTCCAACTGTGCAAGCATGGGAGAAGTGCAGCCGATAAGATCGCCGTGTGAGCCAAGTTTGGAACTTCTGCTAATAGTCCTTTAAAAGTCGTGTGCATAAGGTTAACAAGTGAAAATTCAGTTATTGTTCATCTATGCTCAGATTTGTTGCTTAGTACCATTGTGCTTTCAACTTAGGAAGTCTTAATGGAATGATAGGCAAGGCTTAAAATTACTGCTTGGCTCCTATTTCCCTTTCCTTCGCTCCAGTACCTTTTGCCTCCTCTAACCTGGTTAGGCAACAGAACTTCCTCCTGCATCTGCTTTGAGTATGTATTTTGATAGGCTCGTTCCTTCTTTACTCTTGTGTTTGGCTTGGTTGGAATTGAACATAACCAGGCACAATACTTTCATTCACTCTCAGCAGGATGGGCTAATGATGATGAGAGCTTATCTCGGAGGCTTGCAGTCTTTGCACAAATTCCAAGTGGCTGTGACATATATGCCCATCCCAAGCACTCTGCGGAGTTCAACTTGACACTAATGCTTGTATTCGCAACTGGTGAAGCGTGCTTAAGCGTCTACTGTCAAAGCCTTTGGGGTAGTGAACAGGAAGAGTTTCCAATTGTGAGGGGAAGTTTCACATTCTATTGCTTTTTAACTCCGCACTGTGTAAACTGTTTTGGAAAATTGCTCAAGTGAATTTACTTAGTGGTAAGGGGCTTTATAAAATGTCCCAACAATGATGCAAGTCTCGTCAGAAGCCAGCTGCTAGAAAACACATTCACAGGTTGTGTGTTGTGTGCCCATTAGCTGTTTCTTTTTCTTCCACAAAACGGGCACTTAAACAATCCTTTAAGCCAACAGGCGTAAAAAATAGTTCATCAAGTACAACTTCGGGGTAATGGTTGGTGTCGAACGTGACATTGCCCACTCCCAAGAGTACTTCTTAATTCCTTGTGCAAGAACTGGAGCCAAGGCCACGTGCGTAGATGTGAATGTCTCGGTGTTTGTGAAAGTTGCAGTACAGCTGGAAGGTGTATGGATCATGGGTGGCTTTAACAATAAAATGACTGCTGAACGTACTTTTGCTCTGGTATCAATGAGCAGCATGTGAGCATTGATAAGTGCTTCACTGTTGACATTTTTGTTACACAAAAGCAGGCCATGTTAAGGCCCCCTGGCAAATATTCATGAAAAACACTGGACCAAAAAGCTGCCAACACATGGAAACCATGTTGATCACAGCACCTTTCCTAGTACTTCAGTACCGTTTATCAGTGCTGTGTTTTTTCCCCCCAGCTAGTAAACTATCCCAGCATTGCACCTTAAGCCAGAAATCAAACACTTGCTTGTCAATGACAAGTGATCTGCCAAACTTCCGTGTCTATGCAAAAAGTGAGTAGCTCTACTTTCTCTGCACTGTTTGTGCTGTGAAGTTCCATTTCTAAACAAAATGCCAGGGTTCTTCTGGAAGATGCACAGCATTAAAACCTCAAAAAAAAAGGAATAAGCACGCGATACTTTCTTGCACTACACTAGAGCCCTGCGGGAAAGCGAAACCAGCAAGTGATCTTTTTCTACAAAGCGCTGCAGAGGAGCCAAGAAAAATATTCCTTTTTGCGGACACCAAAGCTACGCTGGAAAGCCAAAATGTGTGGTGTCTGTTAATGCAGATTAGCTGCAAGACGGGCATGTTCACGCAAAGATTTATGAACCAGGCTGGCGGGGTAACAAAATCATTGAATGAGGTTACAACAAAATGTGTTATGAAAAATGATATAATACTGTTTGCTATAAATAGCAATTAAAGGTATAAAATGGTTCTGACACCAATTAAATGGCCTGTTGGAAATCATTGGCAAGACCTAAAGAGCAACATTTCATACAGCTGCAATTGAGAAATAGTAAAGCGTGGTTGGGGCCTGAATTCAGCAGGCATGCTCCAGCTGAGAATGTATAATTGCAGAGCAAAACAATTATAAAGGCCTAGGGAAAAGGTGAGCTTAGTTGAGTTTACCACAAAGGTATTTGGTAGAGAGAATAGTTACAAAAATAAAGAAGCAACATGGGAAGCTTTATTTTCCCTGATTGAAGTTTATCAGCACTGAGCTTCATGTTCTGCATGTCCCATTGAAGAATGTTACACCTGCATGCACTCGGCACATCACATTTTACGGTATAACACAGTTTACTTCGAACATAGGTAAATAAGAGAATATTGCATAAGCAGTTCATTTATACGTGAAATAGAAACAGCAGGGTTTTTAAAACGAAGCCCGTAAGTGTGCTGAATGAAAGGGACCAATGATGAGTTTATGTTGTCACTAATAACAAATTTCAACGACCTTGTCAGAAACAAACCCCTTCCATGGAGGGACTGTGTGTAATCAAGATTTTTTTGATAAAAGGTTGTAAATGCCCTGTAAATGTATGTCAAAAGGTATTTTAACGCCCTAGTCGTGGCCTGTGAGTCATCGGCGCTTTTTTCTGGTGTTTAGATGATCAAGGGCTGTTGTACGGGATCCACCTTCTCTTCTCACTTTGGTCACCATCTTTCTTAGTCACTGCATTCATGTGCTTGGTCAGGGAGCTAGCAAGCGAGGACGACAGTCGGCACAAACTATCAGCTGAGTTCCTTCAGGCTGGGACAATTGCTGGAGAGGCTAAACAATGTTTTTAAAATCCCTGAGAGCTTTCACTTTTTGTTTTGTTAAAGAATATTTAGGCAACCCTTCAACTGTCCGAAATAACAAAAATGACTATTGTGCCCGTTAAATAGTTAATCTACGCACAGTGAACGATGGCACAAAATCTATCAATGCGAACCTACCCTTTGAACCTGCTTAATATTTAGCAGAGACTCACTCCATTCATTAGCTGTTTTATGGCACTGTGGGTGGGCTACTGGTTTCCACCTATGGAGCCTGTGGGCCGCACTAGTTTCCAGTCGTCCTGGCAAATGTTTTTGGAGACTAGCACTACCCTGCAGTGTACGAGCCATGGATTCCTTGGGTTGGCCATGTGAAATTCTAGTGAATCGTTACAAGCCACCAAAGAAAGTGAACATTTGTTTATCGACCACTGTTTTGTGGCCATGAAAAGTTTCGTTCATTAGTTAAAAAGACTAACAAATGAGATCAATTTTATTGCAAACTTCAAACAAATAACTGGTATTACAGAAAATGTGTAAAGCAGCTGGAGCTCCATGGCCACTTTCCAGCTATTTCTCCATGCCATCAGAGAATCTTGTTTGTGCGACTAACAGATACCGACCTATTCCACTGCAAAGAAACATAACTGGGCGATTGCAGTGGGGCCTCTAGTTCCGTTTGATCATATCACTTGAGTGTTTACGTACAGTTAACATACTGATGACTGTGTTTATAGTGCATGCACATATAACATCAATGTAGTTTGAAATTGGGATCTTTTTCACCATTTCTTTTTGTTAAATTCGCCCCATGACAGCCTTGACCTTTGCCTATCAATTACATTTGCAGCATGTTCGCTGCTTATACCTGTTTACACAAACAATCCGTAGATGCCTTCACGTTCCAGGCACATCTTAAGATTCTCTTTGACGTTGCTTATTGAGCCTGTGCAGAACCCATAGGTTTTCATATGCTGGAGGGCATGTAGGTGTATTAGACATGATGGCCGGCCAAGCGTACACCGTTCCTATTGCCGTCTCTACAGCCTCTTCTCTGACCCTATCGTCTGGGTGTGTGTCCTGAATTAACTTCCTTTGCATGAGGGACTCAGTCAAGTCTGGCCAACATAGCGTACACCACGGTACAGTGAGACGTGAAAGTTATACCAGTGCAGTGGCTATGAGATGAAGCGTCTAGCTAGTCTACCTTTTGAAGGTCGCAGGTCCTAAACTGTTGTAGAATCATGTATCCTACTACGAAATATTTGGTTTCTACTAGGAAATCTTTTTAAGCGCTGAATATCACGCAATTATGATCCTTGTGGCGCATGCTCACAAGACTTTTCTGCTCATAAAACGTATCGTGGGTGTAAAACAAATTTTAAGCTACAATTTCGCCCACTAGAAAATAAGAACTTCCCGATTTTCGAGTTTTCCTTGCTAATATTTCAGAAGAGGAGATCTACTGTAGTGGTACGTACGTGGTACATGTGTGGGGACACCAAAGATTACCTTTCCTATTCTCGGCGCAATTGTCTGTAATTGTAATGCGCACATGTGCCTAGTAAAAAACGGTTGCCGCCACTACCCTTCGTCCTCGGCACTGTACATTCTGATTATCTTTTGGCGCTGCTAAGTTGTCTTCATTTCGAGAACACACACCGCGATTTCAGGTCGCCTATTTAAGCATTCTGGACTTGCCGTGGTGCAAACTGTTGATAGCAGATGCCGCCGCGCCGACATGCGTCGGAAGGTTCACAGAATTACGCTCGGACGGTGTCTTTTCTTGTGTGGAACGTAGCTTGTTCGAACGAGGCCAGTCGGCTGTGCGATGTCGTCTCACGTACGCTGAAACTGTACGCAGGTACCATCGGCGTACACCAAGCAGAACCAAGCGGTCACAGGTCAACATTACTCGAGAGCGGCTATTTTGCTGCGGTCTGGAAAGGCTGGCTGGGTCCCCACGCAATACATAATCACAAGCAACTTTCTCACGTTTTCAGATAGTGCTTCTAACAATATGAACTCCGGTTTATCTACGTTGTCGGCCCGAGAAAATCTGAGCTTCGTCACGCTTTCGGATACGCGACTCCATGTGCGCGATACGGCAGCTGGCAGCAGCAGCAGCATCGCCGGCTGCTCCCGCAAGAACAAAAATTGTTTGTTTAGAAAAGTTTTAGCAGTTCAGTGGTGCGTTATTTTGTACTGCAAATAAAAAAAATGTGTATTTCGGTCTACACTACACAAAATAATGACAATTATTAATGTTATGACGTCATTATGACGTCACGCGTGGCAGCAGCCGTTGCCAGGGGGGCGTAGCTGCTGCCACGCGCGTGGCAGGAGACGCTGCCTTTTTTTTTTCCTCCCTCACTGCAGCAGTCGCCGTGATCATAGCCGTGTCCAGTGTCAGGCAGTGGGGGGGACCGTGCGATGGGTGGTTGCGGGGCCTGCCTTGGTGGAGTCTCGTCAGCGCCCGTCAGTTTCTGCCACATGTGATGAATAATCGAAGTAGCTAAACCCAGGAGGCATGACGTGGGTCTTTGTGCTAGGATAAATCAACGTTTGCCTCCTGGTCCGGTAGCCGTGGTCCCCCCTGTCACCATGGAAATTCTGATGACACCCGAGCATTACGTGATCGTCGATGGTGAAGAAACTTTGTGGTGCAGTCGCCTCGACGGGAAGCTGGAGCCCAGAAAGCGTGAGTTTTATTCCGTCATCGGCCCCCGATTGTTTGAGGACTGCTACTAAGTGCAGCGATTTGTTTCGCGTTTCCTAGTGCATACTTCTGCATGGTAGTAAAAATGTGCAATGGTTTTAGCGATGAGCTTTTAACACACCAGTTCTACTACTCGCAGGCGAGTGCATTACATCATGCAGAAATCGAGATCGTCACCGCTGACCCACCCCCATCCGTATGTCTGTATGAGTATCGATCGGCGAGTAAATGTAGCCACCAGAGCATATCGTTTCGCTTTCTGACTGTTGTTATTTATAGTTCTTTCGCGTTGACTGTGCAAAGTTCCGGGTGGCATGTGCTGCGTCTTTTGGGGGAGTTTCGGTCTTGCGGTGCAACTCAATGTAAAAGAGGTTTCAATCAATTGCTCTGAGGATCAGCATTTGTGCGGTACAGCATCCCTGGCCCTTTCACCGAGTTATTACAACACTCGAAGGACACATATCGCCTTTGCCATTTTGTGCAAAATGCTCAGCGTATTTTTCGTGCCCCACGTACATGAAAAATGTACACATACTTTTTTGTGGCGCATGTGCAATCGGTTTCCTGGATATACCTATTCTCTCGTGCAATTTCACTCCAGTCAGTCACATGGCAAATCCGTTACGTGCGTGCTTGCTTTTATTCGGAGTCAAGTTCAGTGGCTAAGGCGTTGTGCTGCTGAGCCCAGGACGTGGGTTCGATTCCCGGCCGCGGCGGCCGCTTTTCTGATGGAGGCGTAAAGCGCAAACGCCCATGTGTTCTAGATTTCAGCGCACGTTAAAGATCTCAAGGAGGTCAAAATCAATCCGGAGATCTCCACTACGACGCGCCTCATAGCCTGTTTAGCGTCGGCCCGTGAAACCGCAGAATCAATCAACCAATCAATCAATCAATCAATTTGGAGTCATAACAAACCAGCTGCACTCTTCCCATTTTAGCAAGTGTCGGGGATAACCTTGCCCTTTGTATCTGTGTCTCCCATTCGTTCTACAGGATCTGAGCTGCATCAGCTGGCAGACGCAGTCTGTTTGGGCACAGTCTATGGAGTCATTGGAAAATTCCAGCCACATCCAGGTTTGTTTTGTTTATTCTAGTGTCGTGCTGCAAGGAGAAACTCTGGGCAGATGCGGGAGATAACTGCAGCTGTGATTACGTTCATAATGGGGACAGCGCAAACAAAACATGGACAAAAAATACCACGGGGCGAAGTGCTTCGTCCCGTGGTCTTTCTTGTCTAAGTTTTCGTTTTGCGCTGCCCCCGTCATGAACGTATACCAACAAGCCCAACTCGCAGTTCTTCTTAGCTGTGGTTAGGTTACATCTATCGGCAGCGGATGGTTAGATGTACATATGGTGGAAACTATCACACAGTGTTTGCAAAAATGTGAAGACAACCTTAGGAAAAATATTGGTTAATAACGTTGTCACACACAGGCAATTTCGACTGCATGGAACCGATCGTCATTCAACTGTTCAGTAGTGAGCAACACTGAAGAATTGTGAGCTGATCTTGACTCACTGGTGTCGAGATGGAGAGCCAGAAAACATATACTTAACCCTTTCAGGGTCAATGGCGTACGTACGTCCCCTGCATACACCTTGCAAATGGTGAATGACGTACATGTATGTCATCGTTTGTATGTTTAAAAAACGCGCCTTTTTCGATTATCTCTTTCTCTTGGCATGTGCTGCCAGACTGCGGAAATGCGTGAAATTTCTTTCGTGCACGGATGGCTCTTCTTTTCTTTCTTTATGCTTTACCACAGCGGTGCCCTGGCTATCGCTTGCGCATCCGGTCAGTTTTGGTTTGGCCCTCCGGCCGCTTGAGCCTCGGAAACCTTTTTTAAAATTTTCTTTGTGTTGCTCATGAATAAAGCAGGTGTATGTAACAACACAAATGATTTTTTGTCACTTTATGGTGACCTTAAAAAAATGCGACATTTTTTTTCTCTAAAAAAATTCGAATGAAGAATTTAAATCAGCAATAAAAGAAATTGACCCGGGGGGGGTCGCATTTGGCAAAAAAATGTTGCCCGCTGGGGGCCTATGCGACAGGATATTCGAAACACTTGGTGCTGAATTCTGTTGCCGGTCGTTGTGTCAAGAAGAGATCTGGACAAGGAAGATTGAACCATTAACAGTATCTCAAAGAGGGAAACTTGAATCGGTGTGGATAGGGTACAACTTTCATACCAGCTTCTCAACGTGTCAGCTTTGGTATTGCTAGTCTTTGGCTGTACTTTTGTTGCATGCTCTCGTGTTTTATCGCATGCTGGATAGTCTTCAGCACAGCCCTTAATGTAACATGATGTGTCTGATACTTTTGGCAGCATGCCAGAACACGTTTGTGGGCCTCATATGATGCGCATGGTGCTGTGTTTGGCTCACCAACAACAAGCCAAGAATGTGGACATACCAAATAATTATATGCCTGCCCCGTTTCGCCATCAGAGCTACGGGTGGAACCTCGAGCAGCAATGTGGAGTAACCTAGATTTGGTACCAGGGGTGGCATTCTGAAATTGTCAGTTTTAAAGTGTCCACTTCAATTGAGCCCTGATTGGCTGAAAGTAAACACGGATGTGATGCAAGACAAGCTAGGTGGGGCGGCGTTGGTTTCTGTGCATGTCAAAAGACCCTGCTACCAGAACGATATCACGACATAAAATGGACATAAAACGGACGTTTTTAAGACGGACACAACTGAGAATTCTGCCCTAGAAAAAAAGTGATCTCATAGCAGCTCTCTCTACATTTAACATGAAAAAAAAAAAAAGGATGCACGTTTGGTTCATTTGAAAGACTGCTACAGCAGAACAATAGCAATTCAAATTTTAACATAAACCTCTGATATTTGATCTGGGCTGAAAGAGTGTGGGCATCCCTGCTATGGCGTGAAGCACTAGTTTGTAGTATTGGAGGCTGCTGGTTCCGTCTGATCAAGGCACTTGAAGGGGCCATGACGACAAAATACCAGTGTGTTTTTTCGAAAGATTTGGTGTTTTGTAGTGCCCGCAGCGCTTTTGCGGCACCAAGTGGTGCTTTATTCACTGAGAAATTAAACAATTTAAGCCAAAATTTCAATTCTCTCACTACATCATGTGTTTCGAGGTGTGGACAATGACGTATCCACTGTAGAGACCAGAATGTATATTTAGTATGTTGACTGAAGCTGCTGCCAATGGGCAAAACATATAATGGTTATCATCATCCTTCATATATGGCGTAACAATACTCATCAAGGACCACTGTTTTTCCGTGTTTTTTTTTTTTTTTTTTCTGACCGGACTTGATCCTGGCTTATTGTTACGGTTGAGAGTAATCGTGTCGTGAGTACAGGGAAATGTTTCAACAGGAAGGGTCACGTAAGTGGCAGTGTTGCTTATGCCAGTTAGCCAGTGTCATATCGGCCGAGCCTAATGCGCCTGATGGCTGTGCAGCGTTGGCTAGCGTAGCGCGCCGTATGCACTAGTGCTTCTTTGTTTACGTGTTCTTTTGTAAATTGCATTGTTTAACCGACCATTCTTATTGCTATAAATAGAATGTGCAATAAATTTAAGCGCAAATAGCTCTTTCTGCAAACTTATAATCCCTGTTGGATTATGTCGGCCTCAGCCAGTTTGCAACAAGCTGCCCGTAATACGTCATCAGTGCAGAAAAGTAGCTTGGGTGTCACATGTCTATTCTCTGTTTTCCTCATTATATAGCTTATTTTAGGGAATTTTTTTTTTAAATTGGTGGCAGTGTTTTTCTAATGAGGCAGTTTTTCAAATGAATCAAACTTGCATTTTGTTTTCATGGCTCCTTTAAATGCTAGCATGAAGTTACATGCCAGTTACCTGGTTTATGCTTTTCCCCAATGTCATCGCTGCTGATATTGTGTCGCGGGAAATTTGAAAGTTTGTCAATATTGGGGATGTTTTCTTGATGAAGCAGTACTCGGGGCCTGGATGGGGTTGGTTGTGCTATCACAAGCTAGTTCTCTGTAGCCCAGCTGTGGGCAAAGCAGCTGGTGATGCTGCCTTTGGGTAGGCTGTCTTTTGGGGAAGATTGCATCACAGCCCTTGTTCTGGTGGAACAAAAGGGAATGCTGAGTGGGGAACATGAGTGTCTGCTTGGCAACCAGGGTTGCTAAACCCTTGCAATTTTTTAACTAGGATAAACCAGGCATGCATACATAAAAGCAAAATTCATGCATGTGGGATGGGGCTGGCGTTGCCTACTTTGATAAGAAGTTGCAAGAGTTTAAATGTCATTTATTTAAAATAAATATTGATCAGTGTTTTCTTTTATTTGCAGTTGTTGATGCTTTGCATGAAATATTTGATTGCTTCATGTGGTACAGTGACAATGCCAAGCCACGAAACTGGTTGTGCTGAAGTATTCTCATTGTACCGCAACAATCCTGGAATTGTGCGTGTAAATTGGAAAAATATGGCCTCATATTAAACTGGTCTGAGTAGAACAGCCTTATTGAGTGCCTTCAGTAGAATAGCATTGCCAAGCCATATAATTTCTCTCCATCCAGCTGGGGATGTGTGTGTCCCAAGAAGACTCAAGATTGGGTGTCTGCATCAAATGGAACAAAGCGTCTAAGTGTCTGCGTCAAAAGTGCAATTGTTATAATATCTTGTACTGTATGTTCCTGGTAGTGCGTCATCTGTACTCTCCATTTGTGTACAAAATGTGCATTATGTTCTTGTTAATTAAGTACTTTCTTTTTTGTTAATTGTACAACAGCAGGCAGCCTTGCACATTACTCCAGCAAAATGGAAGGGTAATGTGGAGTGCTGCCTCTGTAGTTTCATTGGTGTGCGTGCTGTTTGTTCATCTTTGCCTGCGGCCCCGGATGCCCACTGTGTGGCTTCAAGCAGAAGAGTTCAGGGTTCTGTGGCGTGCCGCCGTATCTTGGCTCTCGACTCTTCCGCTGATAGCCCTCAAAAGAATTCCAGGCGGTGCACTAAATTCTCAGAACACAACAACACCTAAAGAATGCTTGCTTCTCTTCTCCATAAAACTGAAAACTGGCACTACCTACATTTTTCCAACTGAAGGGCATGCATTTGTACACCTTTTCTGTGTAGCTTACAACGTAGCTAAGTTCCCAGTTCTGCGTCAGCAGGACAAGTGCCAATCCTTTGAAGCAGAGGCTTGGTGAACTGGCTATGGCTCTGGGAAGGGAATGGTGAATTTTTGGCAGAGTAGCCTTCTCACATGCCTATATTCACTGTAAATTTTAAATTGCTGTGTGTGCAGAACAGCATGCTTATTTGCTATTGGGCAAAGTGGGCTGCATGGCTCTGATAACATGAAAGATTATAAAACACTGCGTTGGTATATGTTGTTTATTGGCAGCACTTGGAAGCCTAAAGAAAATGAACACATCTCAGCATGCATGCAAGCATGGAGGCAAAGCCTCTTGTAATGCCATTCCCGAGTGCTGCCAGCCACTGGGCAATGGTATGCTCTGCAAACCTCGAGGGTGCCACTGTACTACAGCCTCGCTCAAACACTGTGTAGCTGTTCTCTGCACTCAGCCCCTGCTTGCATTTGGCACCAAAACAGGTCAGCTGCCGCTTACAAACTCTCTTGGTAGCAGACTCTGTTTTTTTGGACGTAACTGTGTTGCTGCTAGGCACTGAATTAGTTTTCCCAAAACAAGGCGTATTTTTCTGCTTTGCATTCACTAGAAAAAATAAAACAGCATGAAAACGAAACTCGGTGAAGGGGCACACATAGCACTGACTAAATCTTCATTGCTAAGTGGCAATGCAGAGACATCTAAGCGGGCCCCTTGCTCTGTGCCACTGTTGATTGTTCCCACGAGGTGTGCCAACCAGCCAGCTTCATCACAATTCTCTGAAGCTTCCACTCATTTCCAGGTCGCATGTTTTCTTCAATGGGCAAGCAGCTCTAGCCACAGTGCTGCCGTAAAGGTGGGCTGTGAATGGCACAGTGCAGGGACTGCAGTGTACTTTGCATTTTTTGTTTGGCTGAAAGGAAAGAAAAGCACTCTGTCGAAACATCGTTGCATACAGCCAGTAGTCCTTCAGAGTTCACGGCATGCTAGGCAGCTTGCCTGTAACCAAGATGCACGCAGTCACAGCATGTCCTTGGTTTAGTAAATAAAGCTCTCTACACTACGGCACTGTGCGAGATTTCCGCAAAGAAACAACAGCGAAGCGTGAAAATTTTGTGTGAACGGACATTTGGTCTTAGGACCGCTACTGGGCCTCCAGGAACTCCTCAACACAGTGGGCTAAAATTTGGATGGTGTGAACATGTTCCTGCACTGCGGTAGGTGTGGAGTGGGGCAGAGAAAATAATTTAAGGGGGGACGCGGCTTTCAACTTCGGAAAAATGACCAAAACATCGTTTTTTTGAAACCCACATATTCGGCTTCTATGTTTCCTATTCTGTGCGTCTGCAAAGTTTTTACGCTGAAAAGCGTCGCAAAGTGGCATAAAAAAATACTTTTGTCAGGCGCGGTGACAAATTATCAGCGCAAAAGGGCGAAAAAACGGCAATTTTCGGAGCGCTCTATCTCCGCAACGGTGCCACCGGGCGCGGCCATTTTGATATGGTTAGATCGGCCGAGCGATCGTCTTTCCGGTTCCGCTCGTCTCTTGTATCTTCGTTCATTCACAAACGCACAAACGGCAGAAAAGAAACGACGCACAAACGAAGCTAGAAATTGATGCTGAAGCGCGATTGGTCCGGCGCAGAACGACGACCCTCCTGATTGGATGTCGCGGGCGCAACGCAAGATGGCGGCCGCCTGAGCTGCGTAGCGAGCGGATTGAGTTCATTTTCGCCGCTTCGCTCGGCCGAGTTTCTGTTCAATCTGTGGTATTCAACACGCACGTTATCGCGATGGGAATGCCAGAGATAACGAGCCAAATTACGGGAAGTTGTGTGGCTCGAAAGGCGGAGGTCATCGAACGCTTCGTGGTGCGCGTGACTCTACCGTCGCCAGACCTTGGAGGGTGACGCGGTGTGCGCGCTTGCGATAGCGGTTCGTGAAGTGAACTTTTAGTCGGATTTGCGATGTTTACACGCTTAGTTATTGCTGTGTTTTGACTGTGGGCTCGCTAGCCTTGAGAAAGAAACGGTCGACGCATCAAACGCTGCGGCGCGCACGGCATAGCCGACGCGCACTGGAGCATCACATGACTGGGCAACCCGTTACCATTGAACGCCAGTAGTTGTAATTAATGCCTGCGACGTTAGATTTAATCTTAAAAGCGACCTGACCAGCCATATCAGGTATAATCAAAGTTCGATATGTCGCGGTAAGCGTGCGCTGCGATGCGGGCGAGCCATATCGCCTTTCTTGCGCTACGTTTCCCGTGCACTTGTAATTTTCATGCAAACGGGTTTGAGTTAGTAATATAGGAATAAAAATATGCTCTCTGCGTTAAAAATGTACGTTACTGTGGCAGCATTTAACAGCGATTTTTTAAGGGAAATTATTGATGCCATTGCTTAGGGCATACTGGCTGTGCTGCGAGAAATATTGGATGCCTTGAATGTCAAAAGTAGTAAAAAAAAATATGCTCTTGCATTGAAGTTGTGAGTTATGCAGAATACTCTACCAAGCTTCAAAGTAGCTCATTTTCATCCTTGTGGTATGCAAACTTTTGGCAATGAACACCTGCACGTATGAGTACTAAGTTACTGTGCCAGGCAAGATAAAACATAAAAAAAGCCAAAAATGTTCAAATTTAAGGAAAAAAAATGCTTAACTTGTTGCCATGGTGACAACACTGCAAAAGGAGGTTGTCCAGTGCTATACAGCCAACCAGCTAACCTACTTTGCATTGAAAGCCCATTGAAACCCATCTTCCCCTCCGTTTGGTTTGCAAAGGGGGTATGTACTCTTCACAGAGGAGCTGAAAATGATGTTTTCTGGAAAGAGAAAGGCTGTAAAAGGCACTCCAATTTCAAGGCAAGGCCTTCCAGAAGCCCCATGTTCAAAACGACATGAAAGGCTGCAACTGTGGCGACTTTTGATAAGTGAAACCTATGTTGCAACTTCGGAAGCCGTTTTCTCAAAACAGTTTTTTTTGCCACCTATGTCGCTTGTACCAGGGATTTCTTTGTGACCACTGGGTCTATTTTGATTCCGTTTCTTGCATTACATTCCTTGATGAACAGTTCAGGTCGTGACACTTTTGGTTTTCCAGATTTGTTTTTTGTGACTTTTTTATTGAAATAGTCGTTCACAGTCGACATGCCTGTTGCACATTAACCTCTAAAAAAATGAAAACTAAAAAATATTGTTTTGTAAAAAAAAAAATTCTAAAACTGTCACGACCTCGCCCATTCATTTGGGAAGGCAAAGCACTTCGAACAAGTTTTCTATCGTGTTTTATAAGTCGCTCAAGCTCGGTACAAGCGGAACAGAAAGAAAATTTAATAAATAAAAAAGTTATCAAAATATTATCTTGAAATTTTTATGGTGTTATCACAGAAGCATTTCCAGTTGCTGTGCCAATTTTCATCAAAATCCACTCAGAAATAAAAAAGTTGATTTTGAAAGCCACGTCCCCCCTTAAAGTGACAGTAAAGGCTGAATGAAATGTTTTTTTAACTGTAAGATCATATGTTTCGTAGCACTCTCAGCTTTTGTTCGACGAGCAACTATGCGTTATTTCCTGATAAATCTCCAAAGAAAGCTGGCATTTCTCTCTTTTGCTTCCCTTTTTTGTGACGTAGACATTGTGTCACGAAATAGCAGCGAGTCACCGGTGCGGTCTGGCAACAGTAGCTTTTACATCACGAAGCCATGGCCGACCACCGAGAGCGTTTCTTTGACCGAGGAGGCTAGCTTTCACTTTATTATTTGTCACTGATCGGAGGAAAAATGCTTTTCACCGCTCCAGCGGTCGGTCGTTGTGCCCGCCTACACCGTACACCCAGACTTCACGTCGGCTGCGAACAAATCAGCGACGAGCGCAGTTTCAAATATCGCGCAAGAGTGGCCTCCCGGCTAGGCCTAGGCGTAGCTCAAGCGGCAGCCTTCATCTCAGCTCGTTCGGTGGTCATGTCCATCTCGTATTCTCTTCTCTCACGCGACGCGCCAACCTGGCGTGAAATACACACTCACTTCCCGCAGCTGTCTGGAGCAGTCTTCGTGGCTGAATGGCCAAACTTCGGAGCCCACACATAACAAGGGTAGAGAGAGCTCTGTGCGCACGATGTACGCATTATTTGACATTTCTAGATCCTTCTCCAATGAGCTCTCACCGTGCACAAATATTGCGACGTCACAAACTGTGATGCCCAAAAAGCGTGCGGGGCGTTGGCACCAGTTTTCACGTTTCTGGCATTTGCTGCCTTGGTAAACAACGGTGAATTTGGATTCCCGGCACTTTAACGTATTGATACAGGCCAACTTGTTTCCACCCTTTAGTCGTCCTTTAATGAGGGTCAGCCTGAGGTGAAAGCCCGCAAAGGTTTTTTTGTGGTCTCCGAAAGTGGATAGACTCTAATTTTTGCATTTCAAAGAAATTATACTGCATTTGATTGTCAAGATGGGGCATGAATTTCATTTCATTCGCTACCGCAAATAATTGGCAATTGATGCTGCCACTTACAAAGCCATTTGGCGGCCGTAAGGGTATGGGGAAACGGCTGTTAAATGGGTCCTCATGCAGGTTTTCGAAACACATTACAGTATGGATGCCCACTACGACAAAATGATGACCTCAGTAAGTTTGTCCAGAAGGATGCCAAAAGAAATGTGAAAAACTCACATTTGCGAAGATGGCAGAGCGCTTACTTCCACGTTTCCACACATTAAGGGTGAAGAATATGCAAGTTTTGTTAATCCCTTAATTACTAACGAAGTTCCTATTTTGAAGCAGAAGAAGCACTGACGATTAATATACTCCCTAATGCAAAATTTGTGCGCAGTGTGAACTGCAGTCTCCTCGGTCACGGTGCATAGCTGCTGCGTCTCAGGAAGTGATCGTGTGATCAGTGAACGCCCGGCGGTGCGCGCTACTCTGCCATTATCTTACAGCACGTTGCCACCGTTGAGCGTGCTGTTGCAAATGGTGTTTGAACCTCCCGCACAAATGTCACGGGGTTTGGATAAGGCACGAACAAAGGATGAGTGCCTGGTGAAAGTGTGAGGGGAGGGCAGTGAGAGATGACACCATAGGAGCATGTGCCACCCTACCCCTCACACTTTCCTCCACCGTTTTCTTTCTGTCTTCGCTCAGTTGCTTACAGCGCTGTCGCCAAAGCACGGTAGCGGCTGCCAAAGTGGTGCGCACTGAAATGCGGCCGAAATACCTGGCCCCTTCCCCACCCCCTTGCCCGTCTCCCATTTAAGTCGCGAGAGCAGGGGGGAAGGTGCTGAGCTTGGCAAAGATGGCACGAAACATCCACTGCGTCTGCTGTGCGGCAGAAGGAGCGTGCCATTAGAACGGGTTTCCGAATGGGGAAAGCCGAGCACATTCGCCATTGCAGGTGACTCTCTGAAGGCTTACCTCGCTTAGCAAAAGGTACTTATTGTGCAGCAGCTAGCAAGACCTGGTTGGTTTGGCGGGGGGGAACGCGCAGGTTTGGCAGGCATGCACGGGAAATGCTGGCACAGTGGCTGTGATTGCTCAGCACTGTAGTGCGGGTAGTTTGATCATCAGTTGCACGGTCATTGCACAACTAAGTAACGATAAGCGCGTGGGCCAAGCCAAATGCCCATAAGCCAAGGCGCAAATGTCCCACACTGGCAGGAGCAGCTCCCCCATCACCTGCCCGGTATGCTTTGTCGCAATGGCCGCTGCTGCGCACTGGGTGCACAGAAGTGGCTGACAGCTGGGCTGGGGGACCTGCAGTGCCTGGTGGCATCGCCTGGGCAGGCAGGCTGCTATTCCACAGATGGCGTGTTAATCCGGAGGCTGGGTGGAGAGTAACCATGAGGCTTCATCATGCAGACTCGGACCAGCGGCTGGTTCTGATTCGACAGACAAGTCTCATTGGGTCCTTGCCCGGGAACCACCAGGTGTTCAGAGTCAACAAAGTTGTTCTGCTTCCACTCTCAGTCCATGAATCCCCAGAGATGGAAATGGAGGTAAGGCTTGGTTGTGATTTTGGGAAAGTGAACTGCAGCACACGGCCCCAGGTGTGTGTCGATGCAGCAGGCAGGCTCAGTTTTTAGCCAAGTGGTTCAGGGATGGTTATGCGCAGTTAAGGGCATAAAAGTGCTTTGGAGCAGGACACGGGAGATGGCTTGGTTAACAGAACCTTTTTGCTCCTTTCTATATAGCTTTCAAATGGAAATGCATCAGCAACATGCATTTACTTGAGACAAAAACAATTTTATAAACCTTTTTTTTTCCAGGTTGGACTAAAGTAAGTTGGCATTTAATTAAGAGGTTAATTTATCGATTCGTGAAATGAGTATTTGCATATTAGGGGCTAAAAGAGCCGTGAAGGAACGGCTTTGCTTCAGTTGAAGGGTAGCCATGGCAGAATAACCCATATGCCATGTTTATTGCAAAACGCATTTACTTTACCTAGATAGTTGGAGAAGACAAAAATAGGGTGGCAAGCCCCCTCAAGAATTTTCCGCACTACTGGCTGGTGTTGCAGACCAGCCTGTATGGATTTGCCAATGCTGAATGCAAGCTACCTTGCAGGCATTTAAAAAGAAAACGCGAAAGAGCCTGGCTGCAAGTGCAGCAGTTGACTTTAACTAAGGGGACACTAAAGTGATTTGTAAAGATTGTGAGATTACTACCCGCCGCGGTGGCTCAGTGGCTAAGGTATTGTGCTGCTGAGTACAAGGACGCATGTTCGATTCCTGGCCGCGGTAGCCGCTTTTCTGATGGAGGCGAAAAGCAAAAACGGGCGTGTGTACGAGATTTAGACGCATGTTAAAGGTCCCCAGGTGGTCAAAATTAATCTGGAGCCGTAGTGGGATGGAGCACTGCGTGAGGGGTATGTCCATGTGTGGGTTCGAAGTCAGGGCAGGGTTCTTCTTTTTTTTCTTTCAATTGCCCGCCTGTCGGCCTTGTGCCCACATGTGTTTTACGACCCTGTGGGCACTGCGGAGAGGAGACAGGCGTGCTCCAAAGGTGTGAAAGAAATGCCTCCCAGTAGAGCATCTTTTGTAATGTGCCGAGTGTTCAGCCACTGCGTACACCTCGGCTCATCCTTTGGCTCTGAATGGTCGCCCTGAGCTGTGCTAGAGGGCTTATCCAGCCCATTTCTGCAGCCAAGAACAGGACTTGAGCGAATCGTGGCGATTTCTAAGGTGTCGGCAATTGCCAATCACAGGTGGTGGAGAAAGCCATGGATGTGCTGCTTGGAACCGGAACTGACACTGGTTTGATCAACGCTAAACAAAATAACCACAAGAACTGCATTCCTATACGTATGCTTGTTGCATATAGCACTAAAGTTTTTTCTAAGGAAAAAAATGACTGACACAAACGCAAGTGCGCATGCATGAACATCGTCTAATCTTCAACAACGTCCAATTACATCGCAAAAAAAAAAGTTTGTGTCATTTCGCATCACCGTTGTAGTTGTTACGGCCGCTGCAGATGTCGCATGGTATTTTTTCTTCTTTGAGGCAGTATGAATTAAATACTGCTTTAATGACCAGGTACCAGGTAAAGGATGAAAAATATGGTTAGTTGAGCTTGTTTCTGCAATGCAAACTCACAGAAGTTTTACAAATTCACTTGAGTATTCTTCTGAGGGACACTAGCAAGATTAGATTTGTCAGCGCATGCTGAAAGGTCAAACACTGGGCTGGTTAGACACTGTTGGGAAATTAAACAAAATGCAAAACCTTGTGGTTTTTGTGATCGTGCTTTCAATACTTAAAAGGGCCATGAAGACAAAATGCAAGTTTGGTTTATTCGGTCGGTTTTCTCGTTAGAGTAACACTGGCACCACTTTTAACACAAACTTCACAAGTTGTATGAAGCTGTATAATAAGGAAAATAGAGAATAGGCGTGCAACACGATCACTACTTTTCCACATTGAACTCGCGGCCAGCTCATTGTGATTGGCTGAGGCTGGCAAAATCCAACGCAAATTAAACAAGGAACATAAGCTTGCAGAAGGAGCTGGTTGCACTTAAATTCAGGGCACATCCTTTTTATTGCAGCAAAAATGGTAGGAGCGAACACATAAACATAGAAGCACCAGTGTGTACAGCGTGCACTGTGCCTGCCGAAGCTGCTCAGCCGTTGGGCGTGTTGGGCTAGTCTGGCATGACACTGGCCAAATGGCATAAGCGACATCGCCACTTACGTGACCCTGTTTGTTGAGCACACCCAATTGTTCGCACATGATTACTATCGATGGTAACAGAAGCAAGCCAGGTACAAATCTGCTCAGAAACCAAGCAACCCCGTACGGGGCACCTTGTGTATTCAGGGTAACGGTGATTAGTGACACCGCAGACCCTGAGCTCCCACACTCAAGCTGTATCAAACAGTGGCAGGGAGCTTTAAGGCGAAGCCTTGAACGGTTACCACCGGAGCTGCGGTCAAGCTCCAGCCGATGGGCCCCCTCTATGCCTACTAGGCAGGGTGCTCCGGAACCGCTCTGACCATCAGGGTAAAGTTAGTGAAGAAAGTACCCCAGTTCCCTGCTTTTTTCTATGCTGTATGGTTTTCTAAAAATTTTCTGAATCCAATGATCAGCCCCCTGAAAGGGGCCACACCGAATTGAACTTTTCTCCATTACCTGCCCTATCATTCCAAATACCTGGCAATTTCCCCCGGTCCTTGACCATTGAATCCGACGACAAAACTAGTGACATCCCGTCTTCCTCATAGCTACGTTCATTAAAACTGTTATGGGGAAAAACTACAACACAAAAAAACTGACCTCTAGGGAAATTATTGTAGAAGGAAATAGCCAGGCCTGATCAAAAAAAGCTCTTTGAACAAACACTAATTGGCGACCTGCCAATCAAAGTCACCCCGCACCGAACACTAAATAACTTTATCATCAACAGCAACAACAACAGCCTATTTAGGTCCACTGCAGGACGGAGGCCTCCCCCATTGACCTCCACCCGCTTCTGTCCCACGCTGCCCGTGTCCATTCTTTGCCTCCGAATTTTCTCACTTCGTCTCTCCATCGAGTTAATGGCCCTCCACTTCTTCCAGTCCCGCTTCTCGGTGTCCATTCTGTTGCCCTCGTGGTCTAGCTGCATTTTTTTTCTTCTCTTAATAAATATGTGAAGAGCATGTGGGTCTCCATGCTGGCCACGGGGCACCATCAGGGCTAACTGCCCGGTGCTGTGCGCGTGCTTGTCACCGAGGTGGCATGCGCGAGCGTGCGCGCCTTCGCGCGTGCACAGCGCGCGCTTCCCCATCGGCGAAATCGGCACACGGAGCCAGCCCTCTAGCTGCCGGCTTCCCCGCCGGCACCCTCCTTCCCCTCTGAAGACCCTTGTTTCCAACCAAGCTTGCGTCGAAAGCAGGAGCGCCCTGCTTCGGGCTTTCCCTGCGAGGTCTGGTACCGTGCGGGTCGGTCAAAAGAGCTGGCGCTCCTCGACCCCGAGATGAGAGTCTCCCCTGAGGAGACGAGCAGAGTCGGCGGCCACGGACGGCTTGCCATGCTCGTGGGGCTCCGTCCCCCGCCCAAGCTCAGGACAGCCTGTCCAGTGTGTGTTCCATTTTACGGCCGAGCAATAAAGCGTGGTTTGTCGACATCGCCTGGCTCCGAGCGCATCCTTGGCACCTCCCGGTGAGTCAAACGAAGCCTCCGCGGTGGGGATTGTGGCTTTGGTTCTCGTGTTCTAGCTTAGCTGGGTAATACTGTCCATTTGTAGCCGTGAACTCCCATATGCATGAGAGTAGGTCCTGCGCTTTATGGGGTTCATGTGCAAGAAAATGGTGTCCCTCAGGGTGGAGTTTCGAGCTGTAAATTGTTTATTGTAAAAATCAACTCACTCAGGAAGGCACTCCCACCAACAATCTCTTATTCTATGTATGTGGACAATGTCAGATATCTTTCAAATCCAGAAATCTGTCCATCTGCAAATGTCAAGTCCAGCTTAGAGCTGATAAACTTGCTTGCTGGGCAGATCAAAATGGTTTTAAACGTAATCCTGTAAAAAGTGCCTACGTTGTATCTTCATAGAGGCGTGGGGTCCAGTCGGACCCTGACATTAAGCTTAGTGGAGACTCCATTCTTGTAAAAAAGGAACACAAGATTATAGGTGTAGTGTTTCCTCACATAAAACAACCGTAAATGCCTAGAAGCAATTAACATCCTCTCGCACCAGTCCAATGGTGCAGGCAAACAACTCCTGTTACATATTTTTGCAAGTTTGGTGGGGTCTCGATTGGACTATGGGAGTGTGGTGTTTGGTTGAGTAACAAAAACAGCACTAAAAATGCTGAACCCAGTGCCGCACTTGGGGCTTCGCTTAGTGTTAGGCGCTTTCTACACTAGCCCCGCATAGAGCCTATACGTAGAGTGCAATAAAGGGCCCCTAGATCACCAGCGAACATATATGAACCTTTTTGTACGTGCTTAAAATTTCATCAATGACCCACCATGCTTTTAAATCCGTCATTTGGGCTGTGTACATCCTCGTCCCAGCTTTTCTTTAATCGTCCATATATTGCTGCTCCACTCTCACACAGAGTGAGAGAGAAAGTGTCTTTGTTTGCTGTCTTCCTTTTAGCCACCTGCAAAACATCTTGTGCCAATCTTTTACTACCATGGCAGCTCCACCCTGTGTCGTGCGACGTGTCGTTTATGAAAATTGCGAAAAACCGGGTGCCAAGAAGTGCGCTTCTGTAGCACTTCTTGTTTCTGCAGGAAAAATATCCGTATGCAGAATTTTAGAGCGATGCGTCAAAATCTGCCCCCACTACGTCCTGTGCTGCACATTGACCCAACTTTAATGCACATTCGCAGCGGAGGCATATGGCATTTTTCTTGTTGTACATCACATTGTTGCACATCATATTCCAAAGTCCATCATTTACACAGATTCTCTGGGTGTGATACGTTCATTGTCGTCCGGAAAGTCTTCCAGGAACCAGATTTTCAATCTTGTTTTTAGGAATATTATGTCAGCATATGCCTTAATCTGGAAATAACTCTGCGCTGGGTTCCCGGACATTGGGATCGCTGGTAGTAAGGCCACAGATCAAATGGCTGCTGCTGCTGCACTCACGAACACAGTGGACACAACAACAGAGCGCTGCACCGACCTCAAGCCACACATCAGAAAACAGCTTTCTAAAACATGGCCAGCAGACTGGGGTCAACACACAGACAACAAATTACATGGAATAAAACCACACTTGGGACGATACGCGACTGACTCACACTGATGTGGCCTTGGCTAGGTACGGGTAGGCCACACACGTAACACCTGCTCACTGAATCTTCAAGATCCCTATATAGCAAGTGGGCAGAGGGCCTTTCCGTAATGCACATCAACGCAAAGCACTCAATGCAAACACTTCCCATAACTATACAGACAACACATTCCACTACACCCATCACATTTCCTAGGTGACGACCCCATGATTTCCCACAAGGGCACTTTTCAGTTTTTTACTGACGCCAAATTTTTACACCTCATTTCTTGCCGTGCATATTGACAATATGGCCCTTTACACCAGTCATCTTTATTGCCTTTTGTTTCATTTCACTTTTGTTATATCTGGTAATATAGATTTGCACCACTGTCATTCAATAACTTTTTTGGCACTCTTTGCCCAAGTTAGCCTCGCGCTATTAAACACCAACCACCATCAATCAGAAACAGAGCAAGTGTGGACAGCGCTCTTGGAGCGGTATCGTCGCGCCATCTATGGAGGCAGACAGTAAACAAGCCAACAATTTAGATGTTTTGCCGTTCACACCAGCCTTAGTCAACATACTGACGTTCATTTTAATCATATTTTCTGAATACGTCACCGCTGACACCATGAAACACAACGATTTAGCAAGAGAAATAAAATTTTGGCTTAAAATGTTTGATTTCTCAGTGAATAAAGCGTCATTTGCTGCTGGGCAATTGTTGGGGGCACTATAAAACACCAAATATGTCTAATAAAACAACGTTGTATTTTGTATTCATGTCCTCTTTAAATGAAGGTGCAGGCTCAGACATTTTTTATTGTTTTTACATTCAGAGTGGCTAATTTGATTGTTGTACTCTCCTTTTAGGCTGACTCCTTATTTATATAGCAGAGCTTTCATCAAGCAAACTTTGGAGCGGTCAAAGAAAATGTTTGTTCAAGTGAAACTTTGCTTTTATTGTTAGGCACGGGCACTTCAGCAGGAGATTTCAGAAAAGTTACTTCAGTTTAACCCCTGAATAAAAGAGACGTACCGGGGAACAGTTTCTGTCTCTTATGTGAGAAGTCTCTTATAATCAGAGTTTTCACTTGCTGATCATCCCGCAGTTCCAATGCAGGTGCCCTAAGACTAAGATAGGCACAAGAATTGCTGCAGTATGTCGAAAAAGGTTATGTCATTTACGTTTGGCCCCAGAATTTTGTAAAATAGGTGCGACTCTTTGTTTGCTTCATGGCTGTATTTACACTGCTTTTACAGCAGCTTTTTCAGGCTTCCTCTTGTTACACTGTCTGCAGAAGAAGCATCGTAGATGTTGAATCTGCAAGCCTGATGAATAGGCAGAGCGCACCGCCTCTTCCGATGTGTGCTCTGGCTATTCATCATGCTTGCAGGACTCAACACGTACAATGTTTCTTGCTTGGGAGCTACGCGATTGGGAGAGCCCACCGCGTGCTCCAGGTATTCTTGGCTCGTGCAGAACCCCGCACGTGCGGTCGCGATTGTACACTTGGTGGTAGGCTTTAACCACTTCTGTGCATTGCATTTCTATTGCCGGGGCTTCTCATCGTCACTCTGCATTTGCTAAAGTTATAATGAATAGCGACTGCCTGCGTCTGTCGTCCTCCTTTATTTCCACAATGGACGCAACTGCAGTTAGTGATTGGTGGCACCGCATCTGGAGTTCTGTTGCAAATGAGATTGTTTATCAAATTTCAAGGATAACTTGTCGTTTATAACCAACTATCTTCTATGTCCGATATCTGTTATAAAAGAGGTCAAAGTAATGGGAAAGACAGGGCAGCCAACCATGTGGGTGAATAGTGTCTCTTATAACGAGGTTCAACTGTAATTAGTAATCTTTCTAACTTGTTTCGAAAGTATCTCTGTTCAGGTTTTTGTGTCATTTTTTAATTTTGGGGTGGTTTGTTTCTTCCTGTGAACTGCATTAGAGGTGCAGAGCAGGAACGTTGTTGTTGACTCATTTTCAGCTTTCCTGTGCATTGCTCTGGAAATGCAGTGAACTGCGCCAGTGCGTTTTGTTTAATGAAAAAGTGCCCCTTTGTGCTTGAGACAAGCCAGTGGATGATGTGTGTGGATTGGGGCTGGCATCACCTCGGCAGCCTTGCACCAAGCACCCCTCCAGCTGGAGAAGGCCCGAGCGGAGCCCTGCCTCAGAGCTGCAACAGCGAGCACTGCAAAAGACCTGGCAGACCATCAAAACTGCCACAGCGCAAGTGAAGCCTCGCAAGGTACAGTGTGTGTTTGGGAGGTGGGAGGGGGAGAGGAGGGGAGGGGAGGGGAGGGGGAGAGACGGGCGAGGGATGCGTCTCCTTATTGGCAGCATTGGGGAAGCACTGCGGAGGAATTCTCTGGCATACGTAATGATGGTCGATGCACTGCTCTGGCCAACTCTGAATGTGGTTGGGGGAGGGAGAGATCGCTCGGAGGGTTTTTTCGTCCAGGGGACTCCAGAAAGCATCAGCGGCTCACTGGGGCATTGTCCCTTGTATACACCAACAGCCATGTGATCAGAAGCCACAGAGAGAGAAAAAAAAAATGAAAGAAACACAATCCTCGTGTAACTGCTGTTCAAAGAAGACTGTGTCACGCTTAAAGGAGTACCGACACCAATTTTCGGCTGTAATATTATTGCACAGTTCGCTTCCTTTGCTCAACAGAATATCCTGGCTGAAATATGAGCTTCCTGCGATGCGAAGAACATACTTTAATTGGATCTCATTTATTGCGCCGACGGAACAGCACGCAGAGCGGCACTCAGCAAATGCACATCAGCGTGACATCATCCCGTGGTAGCCAAAAGAAATGACGCGAACACCGCTCGTCGAAAACTCGTGACGTCACTTCACACGCATGGCACCGCAAGCGGCGACTGGGCGCTGGCGCATTCACAAACGGGTGCACGTAGCCAGAGCTACAGGCATAACCGCTGCCCAGAAAGGCACTGTTGGCAAAAATAAAGTTCCACACAATGGAAAGGAAGCGATAATATAGCCCGGAATCGCAACAGAAGTCGCCATCAGGACTTTTATTGAAAGCGGTCATCGAATTTCCACCGTAATGGTACGCCTAGCATCTTCAGGCAGCTCAGCCGTCCAGCTCCGGTGGCGGCGCGATCGAAACAACGCCCCCACTGGCCTCCGCAGTGTTTTGACGTCCGCACAAAGCGGTGAGGTCATGCCGGGATTCTGTCACATGCGCCTTTCGGGCTGAAAGCGCAAAAAATTGAAACAAACTATTTTCAGGCCGTTCAATGTAATTAATTATCACGTGCTGAAGTATTCAAAGTACTGTGTCGGGTTTGCCAGACCATCAGGCATCGATAAAAGCAATAAAAATGGATCATAAAATTTTTGTGTCAGGGTCGAATTTTTTTGAAAAAAACTTTCCCTGGTGGTCAAATTAGTTTATTGCGGATTTGGAATGTACAAAATGTCTGAAGTCAGGATTAAATGGTAAAAAATTATCAGGAACAGTATTTTGGGGTCAGCATCACTTAGAACTGAAAAATGTTCAATAGTATTTCAGAGTGTGGTACGGTATTCCTTGAAACACGGGTCTACGCGCAGTGCCTTATCACAGTCTGCACGCATAAAGCGCATCTCCAAAAATGAGCTGTTTTCTTCCAAAGAAAGACTGTCTTCCGATTCAGACTCGGTGAAAGGAGCAAACTCAGAGTCAGAAGAGTCATCGCGGTCGGTGTCATCAGAGTGGGCAGTTCGTTGGGCCATATCGCCGCTTTGCCGTGCATCTGAAGAACTCGAAGGCAACCCAGTAAACAAGGAGAGTGAGAATAACTCGTGCGCGTCGGTGATAAACAAGCTAATAGCAGCGCCAATATAGATAGAAATCAACTTCCGCCGCCCCCGCAACGGAGTCTCCGATTAGGTTACTTCAGTTCCAAGCAAGGAGGACAAGAATACCTAGTGAGCGTGGGTAATAAACAAGATAAGAGCAGCGCCAATATAGATCGAAATCAACTTCCGCCGCCCCTGATGGCGAGCGCCGATCAAGTTTCGCGCGCCTCCGATGCGATCACGTGGCGAAACTGAAACCACGAAACGCGTTGACACGTACAGACGCCGTAATGCGCCGAAGCCAGAGAGTTCTGTTTTTCACCGCTAGAAGGTAGCACAATCAAATTTCAAACACTTCTTGTAAGTCCCAGGAGGTGGCAGCACCTCCCAGGGAGCATGCATCATTAATATGGCGCGAAATTTCAAACGGATGCTCGAAATTGTACCTGTACGGCAAAGACCTTGCGGGACGGAAAACCGCCGCAGTACACGTACGGCAAAAACCCTCAAAGGGTTAATGACTAGACCAAGCTGATTTTGATACGGGGGGGATGTCACTGAAAATCAAAATTCTGATTTCACCATTCACAAAATTTTGGCTTGTACTTTTGAATGTAACAAATTTATTCGAATCAGTTCAGTAACTGCTGAGGGCTTTGCAGTGGCTGAGTTCACCTAGTAAAATGAATGGGGGCAGTGCATACCCTGCTAATCGCTAAAATAATTCAGAGCCCTCCACTTGGGCACTGGCTTGTGGTACGACTGATGTGGAAGGGAGGAATGTGTGACGCTTTTTTCTCCCTTTGTACCTAGACTGTGCAGAGTCGAGAAAGGGACAAGTACGAGCGGCGACTGCTGGACGTAAGTTTGCGGCCGCCATTTCTTCCGTTCTGCTGGTGCTCACGCTGTGGGCGTTGCACTGGGGTTGCATACTGTTCCGTGCACCTCGCAGGAGCTGCTGAAGATGTTCAATGACACGGACTCATTTTACTTCTCTCCGACGGGCGACCTTACCAACACGCTGCAGCGACAAGTGGAACGGCCCCCACCGCCAACAGGGTCACCCAGTTGGGAGCGACTGGATGAACGGTTCTTTTGGAACCGGGAAATGCTGCGGGAGCTGACCGAAATGGAAGTAAGTTGCCGCACTTCTGTTCAGCTTTGTTGCTCTGCTGTTAGACCAGTTGCTGCAGCATCTCTTGGAAAGGCACACCTAGGATAAACGACCTTCAAGCAGCCATTCAGTGATTCCAGGGGCCTAGTAGGAGTGAAAAAATTCTATAGGCAGACTCGGTCTCTCGCCAAATCGCAGAACCCAAAGGGGCAGTACAGTTGGCGCATCTGTTGCAGCCGAAAGGCTTTGGCTCTTTGGTTGCCCTAGGCGAAAGGTGTCTGGACTGCTTAGCAGCTGCTAGTTAAAGAACACACTTCTCGCCTTGTTTCGAGATGTTTCTAATGATGCAAGCAGTCCAAAGTAAGGCGACCAGTGCTGTATTATAGTTTCAGAAAAATGACCACCAGCCATGTCAGTATTTGGAGTTTTATTGGTTTGGTTGAATTGGTCATGCCATTTCAGTGCCATGTGTCTCACTGTTCTGGACGGCAAAGCAAATGCTTTTGCCATGCCAGGTCTGATGTCTTGCCGAAGCAGAGAATGCACAAGCGGTGCCCTGTTGGAAGGTTTGCGGCTGCGCCGAAGCCGGGCACCGAATCGCCTTCGCAGCTGGTGCGAGCCGACTGCAGCCCACAGGGGCATGCAGAACAGTGAGGGCTTTGCTCGCACACCGTGGGCGGGTTTGCAGCATCGCTCGTTGCGTGCGTGCGGCACCTGCAGGCACAGTGGGCACGCATGAAGTGTGGAAGTGAGGCTTCTGAATGAGCCAAGCCAGCATTTCACGCAGCTGTTGTCCAGTCGGGACCAGTTCCCTGCACGGTTGTGTGCGATGTGTTGGCACCCTGCGTGGGGCACCTCGAACAACCTTAGTGGCGGTGAATGCTGACGCCGTGGTACATGAACCCTCCGTAGATGGTTCCCTGGCCCAGCATTGGTCCAGCGGGCAGGAAGCTGCGTGCAGAAGCAGCCCTTCCTGCACAGAGCATCAAATGGACCCACTGCCAAGCGCAATCTGAAAAATGTTGGGCCGCTGTTATTTTCAGGAAAATGGGCTATTGCTTTAGAACATTTTTACACAAAGGTTTCCTAACTGTCACAATCCCCTTGCTCGCTCGCGCAAACAAGAAGGTGCGACAATTCGCTTTTTCCAGCGATGCTGGTGACGCCACGCAGAATTTGCCCGAAGCCGGGAGACGGTGATCGGCGGCCGGATCGTTCCGGCGGAGGCGGCTGGCGGCATCCGTGCGGACTCGCAGAAACGAAAGGAAAATAGTAATCGCAAGTATAGAAATCAAAAATGCCGCATAAATATTCGGAAAATAACAAGCATTCGTATTCTACCAACTTTCTTGAAACTGTAAAAGCTGCGGGTAAATGAAGTTTTGAGCCTCATTGGTGTCTGCTGCGGGGGAAAAAAAAACGCGTCTTTTGGGCTGCCGCAATTAATAGTGCTTTGCTGGACGCCGCTCTTGTAGGCTCTTAGTATAACCGTGTGATCGCCTTTTCCGGTACTATTTACGTTCATTTACGTTCATTGCCGCTTAATATGTCAACCGACCCTAGCTTATGTGAAATGTTAAATTGGCTCAATTCCACTGCTTTCAAACATATAAGCAGCAGAGGCTGTCCAATCCGTTTGGTTTTATTTTAGTAAAGAAACAAATGAAAACATTTTTCCCTTGAAGGCAAGAAGCAAATGTGGCGATGCGCTTATTAACTAATGACTGGATAGTATAAATAAGTTGAAGCAAGTTGTTGTAGCAATAAAAATAACTTTGCGTCTGCTAGTTCAAATGCGAGCTCTTGAATGCATTTGCTAGGAAACTCCCGCTTTTGTTTTCGTGATAAGCATCGACGGACTTATAAATATCTTACCGGTAGTCAAATCAGCATAACGTAATTTTAGTCAGGAGGTTTATCTTCAATTATCACAAGCCAAAACCGCAACTGTAAATTAATGTCTGTAATTTTCATGGACGCTGCAATATTGCACGCAAGTGTTGGGTACGCACGCGTAAATACGTAGGTTTGTATGTATATTTTCTCATATAATGCTAACATGTTCGTATGTCTGCCACTTGACGCCACGTAATGGGAGCCTCGTCTTTGCGATTTTGCTGCCCAAAGTCACAACTAGGTTTTACTACGCCCAAGCAAAACACCGCAATACGCACATGTCGCCGGTGCATATATGGTCCGCATGGCCCTCTGCTTAGCATGCCCACAGGAAAAGGTGAACACCCCTGAAGTATAATGTACACTGCAATAATGTCCCAAAACTTGGCGTTGCACATTCTACAGCAGTTTGCCCAGTGAGGCGGGATTGTTCTCAAACCACTTCCATGCATGCGGCCTGAGCCGTGCGCAGCGGTTTGCCTCGCACGCGCCGCTTTTTACACCGCACCAGACACCCTGAGACGAACCGAATGTTGTCTCGCATTGCCTCTGTTTATTTTTCAAGAAAGTAATTGTTTCTAGTCGGACTACGGGCTTTTAGGTCGCCACTGATGCTGGCGCGAATGCTGCTTCGGGGGGCTGATCACCGTCTCGTCCGCCATTGCCGTTTTCCGCAGCGCCACCTGTAGGGGCTGGAAAGAGCGGATAGCTGTTTATTATAGCAGGGTGGTCGGCCCGTGCGTGAGCACGTGTGCTGAAGTCTCTGGAGCTGCTGAGACAACATGGTCAAGGCACTGGTCGTCCCGCCGCAAAGCGTGCTGACGGACTTCCTTTTCGCTTTTGGACTCCCGACGTCATCCCCAAAAACACTGCATGCGAGTGAGGGACAGCTGCAGCTCCCCCACCTCCGTCACCTTCCCGGAATCAAGCAGGCAGTCCATGCTGAACATTTCTGTCCCACTGACGTCACCTTCGAGGAAACATGCTAGCCACGCGCGCTAGCTACCCACGTGCACTAGCGAGGCTAACTGCCGCAGCCCCCTTCGGAGCGGTGATGACACAAAGGAAAAAAAAAAAAAACGAACACTAAAGAAAACGGGGTGCAGGGATCCGCAACAAAAATGGCCGTCCCCTGCCGAGGAAGCCACCATGGTGGCCGCCCGAACAAAGAAATTGAGGGCCTTGCCAGACGTTTGTGATACTGGCTTAAAAAAAGAGCACAAACCTTAGGAATGGAAGACTGCCTCAAAGCCATGAAGATCGAACGGCGGGCCCTGTTCAGCAGTTGGCCATTGGAATGTCACTAGTGTTGAAAGGGACCCAGCAGGCGGCACTTTCACTTCTGCATCGTATTCGTATACGAAAGGGAATGATGTGTCCAGGACCTTGCCGAGTGTGAGGGTTGCGGAGCTGTGGAGACAAAATGCCAGTCTTCAAGACGACTGCTTGGTGCTCATGACAATGATGCCGATTTTATTGCAAACGTGGATGATAAGGGAAGCCGTCACGACTGCCCAGCCACATTCCAGCAATTTCTCTGACATCGCAGAATCTTGTTCGGGCGATAGGCGGCTGCCAACCAAAGGGGCAATTGTAGTGGGGCCTCTAGCTTTGTTTGATCGTACCACTGGAATGCTAATGTGCAGTTAACACACCTCAATGCTGGCCTCCTGCTGCATCCCTGCTGCCCATATGGTGTCACTTTAGCGCAAAATTTGAAAGTTTTTCGATATTTATTGTGTTTTTTTTGGTGAGAAAAACATCTTTCATGGCTGAAATGCAGCTGAGTGAATTGCCAGTGGCTAGTTTCTTCAAATCGAACCAAGTCGTGTTTTGTCTTCATGGCCCCTTTAAGCGTTCCAATATGTCACCTTTAGAGTATCACCTCCACTGCCCGCATGCCGTGGAAATCGGGGAGATCTGCAATACCACGTCAGTGCACGCTACAAGGGAAAGATGTGGGGGCTAGCGGATGATGCCTCACAGCGCCACTGTGCGTCAGTGGGCTCCTTTATAAAGGGAGGTTCAGTTGGGCCCTGCGAGCTGGCGCCAGTGCTCCAGGCCCATGCATGAGTGGAGGTCCGCAAATGCACGGGTTGACAGGAGGCAGCCATCTCTGCCTCCCGCTTGGACCACGACTGGATGGCGTGATTGGCGAATGCCGTCGAGCCTGTTGCTCACATGCCTTGGGGAGATCCCAAATTAACGACTGTGCCACTGTCCGCTGTGTTCTCGGGTTGGTGAACCTCATTGACAGGGGCCGTAGGTGTAGAGTGCCCACGTGGTTGACGTGCCAGAAGCTAGCGGGGTGGCCTATGTCGGAGAGCCGGCTGGGTTGTAAGAACTGCCACACCTTATTCCACTATACATTGCAAAGTTCACGTCAGTGTGCTCAGCAGCTGACTTTGTACAACCTCCATGTGGCATCTCAGTGCATTCATGTTAAGGCTGTCAAGGGATTGCAAGTTCCTTTACCCTAAGAGTAGCAAATACCTGAGTGAGCTGATAATTGTTGTCAAAAGGGCTGTTCCCTCCCAATAGGGCTGACCCCTTGCCAGCCTGGTTAAGAGGAGTAGCACTTTTTTGCGCTCTGGTGACACGGACCAGTTGGTGAGCTGCGCTCTGCAATGCACCCAGCTGCAGCCGTTGCGCGTCCGCATTTTTGCTCCACCCAGGGCGGCGACCACTGGGTGCTGCCGGTGATCCAGGGGTTTGTGCAAGTGGAGCGCTGCCAGCTGGAGCCCATGGACCCTGGGGAAGCGGCGCTCAGCCAGGACAGCTCGGGCGCCTGGTTTGACGTGGCTGCCAAGGAGTTCACCATGGCACTGGTGTCACGCCGAAGTCGGTACCGGGCAGGGACGCGCTACAAGCGGCGCGGGGTGGACGAGATGGGCAAATGCGCCAACTACGTGGAGACGGAGCAGATCTTCGAGCACGCCGGCCACGTGGTGTCCTTTGTGCAAGTGCGGGGCTCTGTGCCAGTTTTCTGGAGCCAGCCGGGTTACAAGTACCGGCCGCCACCACGTCTGGACAGAGGCGAGTAGTTCCTTCTCTTTCGTCTCCCTGAAAGCTGTGAGGGTGAGCGTGTTGTTTGGACTGCCGTGTGTTTGGAGGCGGTGGGCGGATCATGAACAGCAGTCAGGATGCTGGAGTCAGAGATGGCAACAGGTGTTTCAGTAGACACAAGTGCACTCAGTGCTTACGTATGATGGGAGCCAGGGGTGGAATCCGATGCAAACAACAAAAAAACTCAACGGAGCTGCGCAGCTTCCCCTGGGTTGCATTGCAGTTATGAGAAGGAAAACGCCAGAACTCTGTGCTTTGGTAGAGATGGCTCTTGGTGTACCCTGGCACCCAGGTTAGTGTGGAATGAGCATCCTCAACACTAGTTATTTTGTGAGACCAAAAGTGTTTGTGTCGCCAAGCACACTTGATGACGAGCTTCTTCTAAGATTGTCATGTTCCAAGGCACTCCTTATATATGATACTCATATTGTGCGTTTACTTTTAAATTGCACTAAGCAAAATGTGCCCTTGTATTTGTTTCGATTGTAATTTGGACTGCATTATCACTACTCGTTGCTGTAGTCTGTTCATGTTGAAGAGTTTATTGAGAATAAAAAAGAAGAAATTAAAAAAAAATTGGCTCCAATCCACGCTATGAAGGTGGTGGGAAAGAGCTTTAAATGACGCCCACAACAATTGCCCATGCGAGGTCACTTGAACTCGCACACGTGGCTCTACAAAGAATGAAACCAGAGATTCTGCCAGCTGTTACCTGGAATTTGGAGGGGTGGTGTTCCGAATGCAGCAGCAGCATCGGCCACGGCTGGGCTAGAGCGGCTGACGCTGCCGCTGTAGCTAGGCCGTGAGTTGGGAGAAAGAAATGGAGAGGAGCGCCTTTCGAAGGGTGAGACAGCGGAGCCTAGCCCCATCCTGATGTGCTAGCTTGGGGCTACACCAACGCGCGGCGCAAGCGCAGACACCGAAACAATTCGGCATGTGAGCTTAGTGATTCTCATTTATACCGATTTAAACTAGTTAGTTTAGCAAGTTTGAGAATTGCGAGAAAGGTGAGGGAACGTTTATAATCGCTATTTATCAGAACCAGTTGCTACTTTCGCCTTTTGTAATACCTCCTAAAACACAACCGAATTGGTATTCACCAATTTAGAAAATGGAGTCCCATTCGTGTCAAGCAGTGCGCAAAAGGTAGCGTTTCTCTAGCAGCCAGATGTCTGTATACAAATGTACAAAATGTACAAACCACATACTATATGTGGTTTGTACATTTTATTTTCCCGCACTGCAAACGAATCCTTAAAGGCCAACTGCACTCAAATTTTTCTTTGTCCAAATAAGTGGTCTATGCTGTTAATATCACCATGGCGAAATCCTTAGCCTCGTAATCACAGAGAGCGCTAGCTACCGCCATTCAAAGTACCTCCGAGTAGATGACGTTTGCACCTGGCGGAGAGTCGCCGAAACAAGTTCCGAGCTGTCCCGTGAAACTCGCGCTTCTCCAGCGACTTGCAGGGCACTCCGCTGGCTTCAGGGATGCGTTCACCCGGGGTTTCTCTGCTACACCAGCGTGCTGTACCGCCATCGCCATCACATGTTTAAACTAACCGCATTGGCAGTAATATCCGCCACTTTTTAGTGAAAAAAAAAAAAAAAAAAAGCCTACAAACTATTCACGTGCTTGCGAACGTCTGGGACTTAGCAAAACTCTTTTTACTTGAAAATAATATTTTTACTCAAAGAAAAAAATGGCGCGAAACGAGCACTTGCCTTACATTTGTCATTTCTATTGCATTTACCACAGAAAAAAAAAAGATATTTTATAAATTCTTGACCACTCTCACTTCCGCGTCCAATATTGGCCATATTTGGGCTGGCCCAATGCCACCTCCATCCTTTAGACCCTTCCAAACGTTTGAGGACGTAAATATGGTTGTTGTACATGCGGCTATAAACATTTGTGCGACTTTTGCCTCACTCGCTAAATGAACCAAAATCAGCCTTTTTCGTATTAACAAATACATCCACACAAATATCTTCCGTCATCTTCGCGAAGTGCGAAAACTAACGAAACTGCTCCTCTCCTCAATGATAGACCAGATTTTTCTTTGATTCCCAAGGGAAGTGTTTACTTTGAGCGTTAGATTTAGTTTATTTGAAAGTAAAATGTTTTCAACAGCACCTGTCTCTGGTTAAAGTAGAAAACAGCCGTAGATAGGAAATGTTTTCGTGCTTTAGTGCATCATTTAGCTGTGAAAGCTGGCTTATAGTTTCAGGCCATTTTTACAATTCGGTTCTCAATGTGCAGTAAGGCGAAAAATACTGGGCCGATATTCACAAAGTTGTTCGTACATAATGTATAGTAGAAATAGTGATTGATCGCCACCCGTGTGCGGTTTGTTCCCTTCAAAGAGAGCGACGGGATAGCCGAGGCATCGGCTATAACGAAAGCTGCTTTTCGAAATCGTACGGGCAAGTAGCTTTGTAAATCAGGGTCCGCTTTTTTACTTGCAATGCCAAAAATTGCTACTCCGGTAGTTATTATGATGGAAAAAAATTACTGTCGGGTTGGTCTACTTCATCTCAACTGATAGCAACGGGATGCCGGAATTGCGCCTAACCCCATTATCATGGGCAAACGTTAGTGGAAGTTCTTCTGTGGAAATAACAAAGCGAAACGCAGTGCTACCACGCGCATTTGAAGGCGGCTCTGAGCGGTTGCCGGTTCTGGCGCGGCCGCTTCCGTTCCATCACGTACGTCACGTCCGGCCGCCACTATGGCCGCCTTTTCTATTCAGTTTCTATTCAGTTCAGAAAACGCCAATGTCGCGAGCCGTTTGTGTCGCGCGCGTTGATGTTTGAAGCTCAGTATTTTGCATTTCACATCCTTGTTATATGTACTATTAGGTAACATTATTTTTACGTTGTCGAAACTTTGAGTGCAGTTGGCCTTTCACGATGTTTGCCGTACGACCACTTAATTCCGTCGGGTGCGGGTCACTCTGGACGTGCTCCCGAACAAGTCAAGCCATGCGAAGGCAGCGTGCAATGGACGCGAAGCTGTGCCAAAACGGGCCCAAACAACCATCGCTAAAGCAGACAACAAAAACGTACCGCCAACACCGCTGCCGGTAAGCAGGCACTTCCGTCTGGGGAATGCTGGGTTAATTCACTGCGCCATCTACAGTGTGCTCCGTGAGTAAAACCCTCTGCCCCCCTCCCCCCGCCGCGTTGTGAGTTTGTTGTCCCGCACGCCACAAAAGAACCGTTGGCTGGTATAGCTAGAAAGCTTTGCTTTAAAAATTGCGATATTTTGTAATAATTCAGATCTATGCAACTTTAATGAACAAGTTTCTTTTTGTTACTCTGTGGCTGAGCCGGAACAGAACTTGGAGCGATATAATAAATGGAACCAAAATGATTGTGTTCCCACATTAGCTCTTGGCTGCCCAATTGGGGTGTACAGTCACGGACAAATGAAATGCGAACACGAAAATATGAACCAGAGCACACAGATAGCACGATTTCTTTCCATGCAAGTCAAAATGTCGCCTGGCTTAGTTAAGAAAACAAAGTTCGAAAATGCAGCTTTTTAAATATGCCCACTGTTGGACCTCCACGAACCGTTCATGTTTTCATGTCCTCATTTCATTTGTCCATGACTGTACACATCCCTTGCACCAGCACAGCAGGTTGAGCATGGTTGCAATTGCCTGCTTACGAATAAAAGATATTCCTTTGCTGCATCTCCAATGAGAGGCTTAGTCCATCATTTCAACCTTGTGTTGCAGCCATTCCAGGAACAATATTTCACCATGGTACTGTACCTGCTTCCTTGGTGTGACTATAACTTATTTCAGTGTGAGGAATTTGTCGTGTCACATTTGGGTGGCTTTTCGGGAAATACTGGCTGTCGAGTGAATGCTGCCTCCCTAGCCGGAGTGGGCTGGTGGTGACGAGGGCTCCCTTGGGGCCTTTGCAGATGAGGAGGAAACCAAGCAAGCCTTTGCCAAGCACTTTGCCGAGCAGATCGAACTCTACGGTAGCCAGGTCATCGTCAGCCTTGTGGAGCAGACAGGCAAGGAGAAGCTGCTGGCAGACGCATATCTCAACCACGTTCTGCACCTGGACAGTCCTGAGCTGACGTACGTCAGCTTCGACTTTCACGAATACTGGTAAGGCAGAGCAGTCGCCTGTCGGAAGCCCCACTCTGATCAGAGTGGATCTGTTGCAGCAGAGGGATGCGTTTTGAGAACGTTTCAGTTCTCATCGATGGCATCAAAGACCTGGTTCGTGACATGCGCTACTGCTGGTAAGCTCTCCCGAAAAACTGCATTACACGAGGTAGTGGAGCTGTTCTGTACACAGTAGACAGGATTGTGTCTCGCATGCCGGCACAAATGTTTTTTTGTGCGTTAAAAGAGAAAAGTGGTGTGGTGTGCCATTGCTTTTATGTGTTCCCAAGTGGACGACAAAGGGCTAAATGGTCAAATACGCATATCTTTGAAGCCACACTGCACCACTTTCATGTGCATGGCAGGCAAGCTCTTACTGGCTCTGTTTTCTCTTGACAAAGACTTGCCATTAAGTGTCTTCCTTCTTTAGGCTGGATCAGCAGGGACTTATCTGCGGTCAAAGAGGTGTCTTTCGGGTCAACTGCATTGACTGCTTGGATCGGACTAATATTGTGCAGACTGCCATAGCCAAGACTGCTATGGACACTCAGGTTAGTCCCACGTGCACAGGCTCTTACTGAGTGTACCGTCTCAGTGCTATTAGGGTCCTTCAATGCTTTTCTGGTCACGAAACTCCGCTGTAATGCTATGGGAGGAGGAGTTTACGATATCGCCGAAGCTAGACTCTCACGGAGTTCGCCGGCGTCGGCAGGTTGTTTTCTCAGTTTCAAATAATTAGTCGATGTGACGCCTTTGGTCGTATTGTAGAGACTGCTTTCGGCCTGCCACCAGGGTGGCCAGGTTTGGCGATTTGTTGCCAAACTGCTGACTTCTAGAGACTTGTGGCAACTGAAATTTTAGTATGGCACCTTGGCTATTTTGTGGCTCCTTTGAGCGCTGCTGATTATTTATATATTCCCACACTCTTTTAACACCTTTCATTAAAAAAAAAAGCCTTATTTGGTCGTCCAGTGCTTTACAGGAGCCCAGAGAAAACTGGAAGCCAATCAGAACAAAAAAATGGGGACGATTTGGCGAAGCCAACAATAGGGCCAGAGGAGTTAGTGTCACTCTAAACACATCAACGGACACTGCTACTTATTCGCACAATGCGAAACTTTTTTTTTCATATCCGTCACCTGCCTTAAGGGGAGACGCGGGTCTTGGAATCCCGAAATTTGGCCAAAAAATCGATTTTTAGAAATCGCCATTTTCGGAAAGTAGAGCTATTTTTCTACCGGTTAGCAAAATATCCAGACCCAGGAGTACGTATTTGAGCCATAATATCAATTTATAGCACCGACGCCCGCTAAAATCGGCCAAGATTCGACGCGAAAATAGCATTTTTTCGACGACTCGCCTCTCGGGTTCTACATGCGCCACGGCGTCCATCTTGGTCTCATTCGAAAGCGCGTCTTTTCGTTTTCAATTCCCCGCCAGAACCACTCCGTTTCGTTCGTTGGTTGCGAGTAAAACCGGGGTAGAAGAGAGACGGATCGCGCCGCCTAATTGGTTACTGACTGCACGTGACCGCAGGGCGCAACCTCATTGGCTGGGCGCCGTGGGTCGTCTGCTCGGCACTCTCATCACAGGGCAACGGCTCTTGTATTCGTCTATGCGAGGACCGGCAAAAGCCCCGCATGGCGTAAAAATAAAGTAAAGATGTCTATCGATAACCGAAAGGAAGAACAGGCATTATTAAAAGCGCCTGAAATACGATTTTCTGCTCCTGTGACGACGACTTATCGCGAGAACGGCGCCGAGACGGAGGTAGGCTTAGCGCCCGCGCGGGCTGCCGAGACGATAGCGTAGCGATATGATTACGCCTGCGGGGGCACTAAGGTGCGTCTATCTTTCGATCAGCAGCAAATAGAAAGAAAAGAAATGATAAAGTGGAGGATGCCGCATGCCGACGTCGCAAGGGAAGTGTGTTCATTCTGTTATCAACGATGCTGCGGCGGTTCGGCCCGCACACCGGCGCGCGCTTCCTCGTCGGCAGGTTACCATATAGATGAGCGATTTGAGAATTATAAATGTTCGCACTGTGCACAATGTGCGTTGGTAACGTGATATACGAGTAGATTAAACCGAAAACGTGGTTATCCCACCTAGCCAAGCGCATGCACGTTACAGAACAGTGGCGGGCATTCCGTTACCAGCCCCTTCGCTGCAACTCACTTCACGCGATGCAAATCCGATTTGATTGCTACAAATGAAGCAGTAACATAACAAAATAGCGTTTACAACTGTGGTGCACGCTCGGCACCTCAGCCCTAGTCGCCAAAGAGAGACGGCGCGATGCCAACAGCATAAAAATCGAAGCAACGTTCTGGCTTTGCTTTTGTTCAGTTTTTCTGCCAGGTGCCATCTGTAGACAGAGGATTTCATAATTTTCCCACCAACTGATTTCAGCAAACTTCGTATGCTCGTGTTGAGCGAAAAGCGAGCTACATTCTAGAACCTTTCTTTTTTTCATATGCTCAATAGATAAAACTGTCACTTGTAGTAAAAGTTCAACTGCGATTTTCTCAGCTTCCCTTTTTTTGCATATGTGCCTAGCCTTACAGGGGTTTTGAGGTAGTTTTTTTCAAAGGATTTCTACAAGTGTTATACCGTTGAATTCGAGATAAAATGAACTGCATGCTGAAGCTATTTTAATTGGCTCATTGTGCCTAAATAAATGTTATGAGTTATAATTAGAGGTCATTAAGTTTTCAGAAAACTGTACTTGGCATAATTAGATTAATTCTATGCAATAAACTATCTTTACAGGAATATAAATAGCTTCAGCATGCATGGCAGGTCTTAAGCTACACACCCATACCATTTATTTTTAAAAAAATTGAATAAAAAGTTCCTTAAAGGCCCGTAAGGAATTACTTAATTAGGCTCCAGTGTTTTCCTTATAACTCAAAAAATAATTCTACCACTTGAAAACTAATTACATATTTGAAATGAGGAAGCCAAAACACATATGCACAGTGATTTTCATTATCACAGACCAATTAATAAAAAAGTTCATTTCAAGACCCACGTCTCCCCTTAAAGGGGTCGTGAAGAGAAAATGCATTTGTCTTTGTCTAATTTTTGTCTGCTTGAACGATCTTTTAAGAACATAAATCCCAAATATTTTCACAATTCATTGCTTCTGGAATTTAGGAGGCGCCGTTGAAATTCTCGTTTTGAGGCGCATCGCAAGCGACCATGCGCGCGCCAGCGGTCGGCAGCGCCTCTAGAATGACGTCACGTCAAGTACATTCGAGAGTTCAACGCGGTTCAATGTTCTTTGTGTATAATATTATGCAAAGCTGCAAACCCAATATTTTAAAAATAATGCATCCTTTATTCGTTGCCAAAAAGCAGTTTTCTATCCACGTGAGCGGTGTCGTGACCGCTTCAGTTGTCTGGCAACCATTGCAGCAGAACTCAGACCTACCAGAGAGACCTACTGGGTGTTTGTACAGTTTGTAGACAGTTTCCCTGCTGGGTTTCACGTTCTTTTCCCGAATTCTCTTAGGAATCTTATCTTTTTTGTATGAAATGGCCCAAGATCGCTCGAGCAAAAAAAAAAAAAAAAAAAAAAAAAAAAAAGTGCCCCGTGTGCGATTCGAACTTGAGGCCTCCGGGCTAGCCCAACGTTACAGCCAGCCTAGTCGGGCACTTTATCCACTACACTATCGACGTGGGAAGCGCGCGCTGCGAAAAACTGCTGCATAAAGCCTCTTCGCATTTGTAACCCAGAAGTCTGTCGTGTTTTCATAAATTCTAATCTACCTAGAGCTTTAACCGCCAACTTACTGTTGAGCGCTTCTGCAGTAAGCCACAGCGGAGCGTATACAGTCAACAAAACAGCGTTAACAGCATTGTTTATTGCAGGAAACAGGAAAGCAATCGTCGAACTGCGTGATGTTGGGACTCGGCGCTGTATCGCTGCTTCTCGCTAGTTATTTTTGCGCTTGATGAGTGAATAATGGATGGGTTTTAAGTTCAGACTACTCGAAGTTCCTTCGATAAACGTGTTTATCTAATAAACTCTCATTTTAAGCGTACGGTCATGTATCTCATCAGGTCAGAAGTTTCACGTTCGCGCAACTCACTTCACAGGCTACGTGAGACAGACGTCGGCAAAGTTGTTCAAGAATACCGGCTAGCAAAACGACAGTTTACACTCGTAGAAACAGCGTAAACTGTTTACAAATGCCCAGTATAGATTAAACGTGGTTACCTCTGCCTGCGCATCTCGCCGGTGTTGTTGACTGAAAGTTGGACAATGTTGATCAGTCGTATCAGCGATCAGACGTCTCCCGTTCAGTTGCAGGGCGAGTTTCATCATGGCGCCGATGTTGTAGCTTTATCTGACCCTTTGCAAGCCCGCTCTATGCCGACATATTGTGCAGACGAGGGAGAACTGTGATTGGCGTCTTACTGACTTTCTGAAACGTCACTTCACGAGTTGAGGAGGAAAGCCTCGGTGAAACAGTAACGGCATTTGTTTACCTATTTGCCGATATCGGGCGACAAAACGGGTGTGCATTCATTGTTTATCAAGGTTCCACGGTTATAAGCGCACACACAACACAGTTTTTTTGAAAATCCCTTCACGACCCCTTTGAGAATCATGTCGAAGGCTTTAAGCAATGCTGTCAATTTAATGTTTGGGCAGGTCACGGGCACTTCAGATTCCATGCAGAGTAGTGGGAAAGATGTATGATGGCTTATAATAGGTGCGGGAATGCAAGGAGGCAGTGAAAGAGGTGAAAAACAGGGTGTGGCAAACCCACATTCAATGATCTTTCATATTATTTGAATGCTTTACTCAAACTTACATATTTTAATTTTGTCAGTAGACAATGGGGAGCAGCTGTTGTTTTTGCAATCCATCGCAAATGAATGATATTTGTGACCCAGTTTCGCGACTTGTCAAAGTTTCTGCCTTTTCTTCTACGCAGTCCATAGAAAAGAAGTTATTATTATCGCTTTGCTCGATATGGAGATTTTTCTGGCTCCTTTTCAAACGTTGAGTTCAAGGTGGCGACTTCTGGCTAGCTTCGGCAATATTCCGGTGACCTTTTGTTCTGAGGACTTGGCAAACCTGCCTGCTGCTACGATAGCACGCTCAGTACAGCCAGAGTCCTTCAGTGCTTTCCCAAAAGCATTGAAGGGCACGGAGGAATCTGTACGGCGATGAAGTGCGAAATGGCTGTGAGATCGGGGGTTCACTCTTTTTTATCTACAGACGACGACATTGGGTTACAATTCAAGACATACCAATTAACGAATGCACACAATTTACATGAGAACAGAGAAATACTTAAATGCCCTTAGCTAAACATTTATAAGTCGCGAGGGTCTCCCGGCACCTGCCCTCGCTCACTCTCGTTCGGTCGACTGACCCTCGTCTATAGCTTCTTTAGATCCACCCCAAAACACCAAAATCTTCAGTTTTATTTATTCCATTAGAACCACGCCTTCAAGGCTGTGTCCCAAAAGAGTGTGAGGAGGGACTACGTACTAACTAACGCACACTGGCCGCTGATTGGCCACGTCAACCAAAGGTTCATACACAAACAATCACTTGATCCACACTCTCACTCTCGCTCAAACTCAAAGGTATTCATCAAAGCACAAACACATCACTAATAAAAACAAACCGACTGATATCAACTCCGAAGGCTGGCCATCGACCCTCGGGCGGCCTCTTGAAAGTATTGTTCCTACGACGCGTGCCAAAATTATGCTCAGCGTTGAAGCCTGTGTCAACACGGCGTGTGCATTAAAAAGGAGCTGTCAGTCCCTCATCACATGTATCTGCCATTGTGGTGACACTGTAGACCCGGAATGGATTTCAATCTCACTGCATACCTTGGACAGTACAACTGCTCCAGGTGTTGCGGCGCGCCCTTCCCTATTCATCTCTGGCCCCCCAAATGACATCGCATCAAGCGTAACCCCACCGACCAGGATGCACCCGCGCTTTGCATGCTCTAATGCGGTAATGACCCCTGGCACGGCCTTTTTATGAAATTCCATCGAGAGGCCGTGCCCCCGGCAACTAGAGAGACCTCCTGCCAGCGTCACAAGGTACCCTCGGCGCCGCTTAGACCTAAAACAACAAAGATGCGGCTCACCGCAAGAGGACATTGACAACATTTCCCTGGCTGGGATTATTTTTATTGGCTAGACACTCATCTCGGCTTTCCCAGACAAACGATGAAAGGCGGAAAGCGTTCCCATGGCTGCTCCTAGCGCTTCTCGAACACATCAGGCGGCCAGCACAAAGAAGCCACACAGGTTATACAGTGGAATCTCGTCACGATTCTGCATAATACATTTTTCCTTTCATTGCCGGTTGATGTCTCTTTGAAATAACGGATCTTCGTGAGTTTAATACGATCACATTTTTGCAGAAAATTGTATAATACGACTGCAAAAGTTCATCCTGACTTACATTTCTAAAAATCCTCCGTTTTTTTCTTCAGTATACTAGTTCAAGTTGGCAAGAAGCAAGGTGGAGACAAGGCAGTTTGGGACTATAGTCTGGGCTGTAGAAATAACAGAGGGGACTTGCTAGTCTAGTTCGCAGAATGAACTAATCTGTGCATCATGAACACCTCATTCTGCATACGGGAAAGCCGGGAGTGGACGCGAGGGAGTCCGAATGGGGAGCACAAAAATGAAATAGACTTCCTACTTGGCGATGACCCTTTCGTCGTGCAGGATGTGGAAGTGCTCGGAAGGGGGAGGTGTAGTGACCACCGCCGTACGGCAAGATCTCAAATTAGGCTAGATTTGAAGCTAGTATGAAAGAACCCGATCGATGAGCAAACAGTAAGACGGAAGGTTGAGAAATTTAGGATAGCGCTGCACAACAGATATTCAGCTCTAAAAGAGGAAGCAGAGTTTACGACACAGTAAGCCAGCAACAATCTTACACGCATTATCGCTGTGTGTGCAGTAGAAGTCAGAGGTATGATCGCTAGACAGGATACTGGTAAACTTTCCCAGGAGATGAAAGATTTAATTAGGAATGGGCAAAGCATGACAATATCCACCCCAGCTGACAGAATAGAACTAGCGAAGCTTGCAGAGTTAATCAATAAGCATAAGAACGCTGACATACGGAAGTATAATATGGAGAGGATTGCGCATGCAGTTAAGAACGGAGGCAGCCTGAAAGCAGCGAAGAGGCATCTAGGTGTGGGGAAAATTTATATGTATGCACTTAAAAGCAAGGCAATGTCATCACAAATGGGGATGAAATAGTTATAGTAGCTGAGGAGTTCTATAGAGATCTGCACAGTAGCCGCGCCATCCCGGATAATACCTTACGAGGAAGTAGTTCAGAGGAGATAGACATCCCACCAGTAACGACAGAAGAAGTAAAGAAGGCTTCGAAAGAAATGCAAGGGGGCAAAGCACCTGGTGAGGATCAGATAACAGCAGACCTCTTGAAGGATGGCGGAGAAATCGTACTAGAAAAACTGGCAAACCTGTATACGCAATGCCTAATGACCGCAAGTGTACTGGAATCTCGGAAGAACGCGAACATCATCCTAATCCATAAGAAAGGTGATGAAGTACCTGAAAAATTACAGGCCGATCAGCTTACTGTCAGTCGTCTACAAGGTACTTACCAAGGTAATCGCTAACAGAATTTCTTCCACCTTAGATTTCAGTTAACCTAATGAACAAGCAGGGTTTCATAAAGGCTATTCAACAATGGACCATATTCATACGATCAGTCAGGTGATGCAGAAGTGCGCGGAGTATACTGAACCCCTATAATATGGCCTTCATAGATTATGAGAAAGCATTTGACTGCAGTCATTCAGGCATTGCGGAATAAGGGTGGAGACGAGCATTACATAAGAATACTAGAGGATATCTACAATGCGTCCACTGCTACCATCGTCCTACATAAGGAGAGCAGTGAAATACCTTTAAGGAAGGGCGTTAGACAAGGAGACACAATCTCTCCAATGCTATTCACAGCATGTTTACAAGAGGTATTCAGAACGTTGGATTGGGAACAGGTGGGAGTAAGGGTTAATGGAGAATACCTGAGTAACCTCAGATTTGCTGATGACGTTGCCTTGCTAAGTAACTCGGGAGATGAATTGCAAAGCATGATTACTGCACTGGACAAGCAGAGTTGAATGGTGGGCCTGCTTTCTGCCTGCAAAGCATGCTTTCCACACTAGACGAACAGAGTAGAACCGTGGACCTGCAAATTAATATGCAGAAAACCAAGGTAATGATCAATAACCTCAGGACAGCCCAGCGGTTTGAAATAGGTGGCGAAGCAGTAGAAGTGGTAAGCGAACATATCTTCTTAGGCCAAGTTTTGACCCCGGATCCCAACCATGAGGCAGAGATGATTAGAAGGATAAGAATGGGGTGGAGTGAATTCGGCAGACATTCTCAGATAATGAATGGCATCTTACTGCTACTCACCTACGGGGCAGAAACTTGGAGGCTCACTAAGAGGGTTCAACTTAAATGGAGGGCTACTCAGTGAGCAATGGAATGGAAGATGGTAGGTGTAATATTAAGGTACAAGAAGAGAGCTGAGTGGGTCAGGGAACAAACGCGTGTTAAGGACACATTAGTAGAAATTAAGAAGAAGAAATAGGTGTGGGCAGGGCATGTAATGCGAAGGCAAGGTAACCATTGGCCATTAAGGGTAACAGAGTGGATCCCTAGAGAAGGCAAGCATGGCTGGGGGCGGCAGAAAGTTAGGTGGGCAGATGAGATCAAGAAGTTTGCAGGGATAAATTGGATGCAGTTAGCCCAGGACTGGGATAATTGGAGATTAATGGGAGAGGCCTTTGCCCTGCAGTGGGCGTAGATAGGCTGCTGCTGCTGCTGATGATGATACTAGTTCAAACCGCGTTGAAAAAATCCACAATCTGCACGTTGCAGAGCCGCTGAGACAACCATGGAATGGGACCACTAGGACGTGGACCTTTTGTTACACCAGAGTTTGTGTGTGCGGATGACGACCTGACAACCTGCGAATTGTGCACCGTGAAAGATGTCATTGCTAAGTCCTGCGGCGGGGCGGCAGTTGCAGATGATGATGGCGACGACGATGCGGACGACAACTTATTAGAAGATGGAGACAGTTGTGGTGACCGGTGTTCAACAGCAAGCGAGGGACTTCATCACTGGGACGCACTTCGTAGCTTCTTTGCAAATGCAGAGCTGAGTGAGCAAACAGCAGCTCTTTTTCATGTTTCAGAAGAATTTACTCCTGGATGACGAAAAGAATGAAGAGCAGCGCAAATTGATCAGGTACTTCAACGTTGCTCAATAAAAGTGAGTTGCTGATGGAGTACTATGCAGATTTTCCTCCTGTTTTAACCTTTTTGGATAATATGATTTTTGCATTATGCGTTTTAATTTCTGTTTCCCGTAGAAAACGTATCAACGAGATTTCATTGTACAACAACAACGCAGGTTGTGGTGGTCTTCATAGGTTAACTGAGGTACTTGAACTTAACAGCCCGTCTCCCGAACAAGCCGTTTTCAAATGAATGCAACGTGCCTTCCTCGCAAAGCGGAAAAAGAGCAAACTGAACTACAACTGTGACAATATTGTGCGTGGACACTGGGCAGAAATGCCTACGACTTGCTGCATACCGGGATGCCACTTCGGTTACAAAGGTACGAGCGAAAAGGCCTCATCGTTTTGTTTGTCAAGTGACGGCGATAAGCGTGAACAGTGGAAACGTGCGATACAGCGACAGGAAGCCGGCAGCTTTTCTTTTGACTCACAACATGACATGTCTGTGTCTATGAAAAACATTTTGACACCACAGACATTGTTTTTAGCGATGATTTCGTTGTGCCAGGAGACGCCGTGTCTTCGCAACGTGAGAAGCCCAAGCTACGGCCCGGTGCTGTTCCTAGACTGTTCGAGGGGCTGCTAGAGTATATCTTGCAAAGGCAAGCGAAGAAAGCTTTTTCACTCGTGAAAGCAGCAGCAAAATTGTATGTTGAGCTAAATATGAGTGATAGCAGAATATTCTATGCACTATCAACAGCTCCCTTGAACGGGCAGCAGCTTCAACGGAGCGCTGTGCGCGTGGGTGGCACGGGCACGGAATGCCCCCTCGCTGACAGCGGCGACCTTAGCGGCAGCTTTTGTCCCTGTATGAAACTGTGGCCGGAGTTTCGTGACCAGAAAAGCGTTGAACTCGGGGCCATCTTAGGAGTTTGTGCTGCCCGTTTGGCAGTCAGCAGTGTACTTTAAATTCCCAATGGTAGCAGCAAGCAGGGTTACCAGGTCCTCAGAAGGAAAAGTCAGCCAGAGCTTGAAATGCGGCTAGTTGATTTTTTACTCGGAACATTGCTGGCACTAGGCGGGACAAAGACGGAGATTTACACACACAAGTGAAGCACACACTACCAACTGATTTATTAATCACAACAAACACAACTTATAAGGAAAAGATTTAGATGACTTGGCAGGAAGGGTTAATCAATCTTGATGAAAGTATATACACTATTTGTCATGCGCATGCGTTTGCCTACGAACTGTATGCGTTTGCCTACGAAACGCATGCGCATGACAAATAGTGTATATACTTTCATCAAGATTGATTAACCCTTCCTGTCACGTCATCTGAAGCTTTTCCTTATGAGTTGTGTTTGTTGTGATTAATAAATCAGTTGGTAGTGTGTGCTTCACTTGTGTGTGTAAATCTCCGTCTTTGTCCCGCCTAGCGCCAGCAATGTTCCGAAAGAAAAGTCGCGCGGAAATTGCTGAAAGTAGCCAAAAATGTCACCAACCTAAAGTGAATGTTTGAAAAGGAGCCAAAAAAGTAGCCATTTTCAGCAAGCCGATGTTAGTAAGCATATATTGATTACCTTTGCAGAAAAAAATGCAGAGATTCCAAGAAGCAGAAAACCGTATGACAAATCTTATTCGTTTGCTGTCATGTGGGAAGGCGACAGCGGTTGACTGTCTACAAAGAAGCTAAAATTTGCAGGTTTAGATAAAGCATTCAATGCATATGAACAGGCATAGAACATGACAAAAAACAGGCATTGGCTGCACACCATGTTTTACCACTTTTACTGCCTGTTTACATTCCCGCGGCTATTGTACATCGTCATACACACCTCCGACTACTCTGCATGAAATCTCAAGCTACCTTAAACTGCTGAAGTGTTACACTTTAAATCGACGGCGTTGCTCGGAGGCTGTGACGCTATTCATACAATATCAGGGGCTGGATATTAAAAACAGCAAGGTAAATTTTGATTTGTGCCAGTAAATAGCACTGTAAGGTAGTGTGTGGTTAAGTGAGTCATTCATTGGGACCTATTCTAGACTTTGCCAGGTCACCATCATCTGCCTAGAAGCAGATGTTTCGTTTGTTCTGTTTTGTTTTTTCACTCTGTCTTGATGGCTGAAATGCAGTTAAAGATCACATAAGGCCGTTTTTGTGGAAAGTGGGGCGTCGGAAGGTCCCCGAAATGTATGAAATCACCATTGGTCAAATGAGCCAGAAAGTAGCCAAGTCGCTGCACTGAAATTTCCGTCGCCACGAGTATCAAAAATTTGCCGGTTTGGCAACAAATCGCGAGACCTGGCAACTCTGGCAGCAAGGTTTGTGCAGCATTCTATGCACACTGCCCTACTATATCCACAGCAGGGCTGGCTGTTCTTGGAGGGCTAGGGGGAGCAGGTCGAACTAAGTATTTAGAGCTCAACCCCCAGGGGACATATTTCAGACCCTATCAACACTGTGCTCGTCTTGGTCCGATTTGTCATCTGTCATCTGCCAGTGTGAGAGTTCGCATAAAGAGCTGGAACATTCCCCGGTGTGTGGTGACGACCATCGGCTCAATTTGTTCATTATGTTGTGCTTGAGGAAATGTGCAAAAGCTGGAGGTTGAAACACAGCGTAGGTCACGGGGATAGGGGCATGGGTTTCTGGAGTGTCTTGTAGACCTTTTTAACTTATTCGTCCTGGAAGCTGCCATTTTACCAGTGGGCTGTGCTACCTGTCCTATAATTGGCTCAGTCGACAGGAAGATGTAACTGCTCATATCCTGATTTTATGAAAGATGAACGGATGAAAAGGCTTATAAGCCTCACTTGAAATGTTTTTTCAAAGGGCGCCAACAGCTGGAGGGGATTGTTGGGCCTGGTGTACGGCACAGTCCCTGCCACTTTTGCCACCCTGGCTTTTGCAGTTTGTCCGCCTGGGGCTGCTGCCGCCTGAAGGGGTCCTGCCCACCGCTTGCCGCCGCATCTTCCAAATGCTGTGGGCCAACAATGGGGACATCATCAGCCGCCAGTATGCGGGCACTGCGGCCCTCAAGGTGTGCTCCATTCATGGCTGGACTTGTTTGATGTGCAAGGGAAAATGATGGGGCCTACCCTTTCATGCTATGTGCATTTTGTCACACAGTGCCCTGCGTTCGGGTATTCTGCTAAATACGTCGCACCAGATCGATCAAATGTTTCCCATGGTCAGTCGTGTGGTTTTAAATTGATTTGCCGCCCTTGGAAAGCCAAACTGTTTATCTTGAGCCCTGTGGTCTACTTCTATTTGCAACTTGTAAACTTTTGGACGTGCAGTGCTAGTTCCGTTTCCAGTGCAGTCATGGGCATCGGTTGTGTGGTGTGCAAAACTTCGCCTGCAGGGAGACTTCACCAGGACAGGATCCCGGCGCCTGGCTGGTATGATGAAAGATGGCTACAACTCTGCCAACAGGTTGGTGCCTCTGTAAAAACACAAATTTGCCAAAGTGTTTGGAGTGGGTCCTTTCATTGGTCCTTTTGCTCATACATCTGGGAGGAGTAATCCTGGTCTTTAAAATCAAAAGATTTCCAACAGGCAATGTTATGCACTGTATTCATTTGTAATCTACACATTCCCAAAGGAATATATTTAGAAAATATTAGTCCTGTCTTGAAATTTGCCACCGTTGCATGCTCCAAAGTCCACCAAAAGGCCATGTTTGCCTATGTTTCCAGGCTTGTTTTCTGTGGACATTTTTTGCTACCATTGGACCGACTATTGCCCTCGACACCTTGGGGTGTAGTTGTCACATATGCATAATGCTTGCTGCATTTTTAGGCTGATAGGTTGGCTAGTGAAGCAAAACCACAGATATATATCGTTTTTTGGCCACAGTGTAAAACATTGCAACTCTTCGAGATATTTCTTTTTGCTGATGACATTAGCATGTTAAAGGAACACTTAATGAATTCACCGAAGCCATGTTTGTGGCCACATAGTCCATTGTTTTACTACATAGTCAAATGCGTAGTTTATTTGACTATGTAATGGAAGTCTAGAGCTTTAGTGTATCTGTAGTGGGTGGCTAAAGGCAAAACATCATGGGTTGTTTGTGGCTGCCGTGCCAACTGCCACAGTGATGTCACACTCGTTTTCAGCATGCTCCCATGCTGTTGCAGCCTTCAAAATTTGTATTTTCTCCCATTTCATGGTTACTGTCAGCTTATTGTTTGTTACAGGTTAAGCTTGCTAACAATCAGTTAAATTTAAAGAAAAAAAGCACTCAAGTGGCTTTTTACATTAGTTGTACGAAGGGTTTTTTCATTTTCACAAAATAAATGAAGAAACTGCATAGCATATTTCACCAGAACATAGGAATAATGATAGCCCTCTTGTGCTGCTAGGGCACAAAGATGCATGAATTACGCAAGTAACAAACATTTAGGCACAGTGATTTGGCTTTGCATGGCTTCAAACTTGTGCCACTCAGCTGATTCCATATTTGTTCTCATGCCAAAACACAATGGTGGAAAAGAGTAGGGAGCGTGCGACACCTAAACAAGGCACGCTGCCCGGCCATGTCAGCGCCACCATTGGCCGCGTCTCGTGGTGGGGCCGGTGGGAAAATTGCATGACACAAATCTCGGATCCATCGATTGTCCACCACCAATGAAATGTGCACTGCGTATTTTTATCCTCTTCGCCGGCTACCATTTGGTTCTATCGGCCCCGTGTTAAAAGAAGAACAATTTACACCATTGTCCGTGCACGGGCATACAACAAAATGTAAACAAGCCCTTCCTTCAAGCGTCGCACACTGCATCTCTCTCATGTTCGCTGGTCGTGAAGGAATGAACATGCTAAAAATCGAAAGAACTTGGGGTTTCTAGAGGAGAATTAGAGCAAGCACTTGCACAGCTCACGGCATAAAACAACATGCCACGAAGTGACCATCCCGGCATAACTAGACCAGTGTTGTCTGCTTGGCTTGGCACTGCGTAGTTTGGAAAGCAACCCACGGAACAGCACCGCAGTCTTATTGCACAGTCCCTGTAACAAAGTGGCTTCAAGGCTGTTGAATCTTACTGTAGTGAACGCATTGGGCAGTTTGTCTATTTGAGGAACTGAACCCACACCCCACCTGCTCCAACCACGGGACTTACTGCTACCTTAGCCACGACTACTATGTGCCTATGAAAGGGCACAGGTAGCTACTGGGTTTCATAATGCCAGTTTTGCAGCCTCTTGCAAGTAGGTCTGTGAGGCAGAAAAAATTCATTGTGCCAAAAGTGGACAAAACGAAATGAGGACAGATTGTGTGAGGTCAGCCTCCCGGGTCCATAGAGTTTCATACAATAATAACTAGGGGGGAAACTGGCACTAGTGTCAATGCAAACACTAAGGCGGCGCTTATGTTTCGATGGGAATTAGGGGTAGTTCTGGAACCGGATCGCGTAGGATCGAAACGGGCCTATCAGTGCGGACATTGTGTTTTCTGACAAAAAAACTCATTGCCCGGTTCGCCGTTTACAAATTACTTGGCGAACAAGAAAGTTAGTGACCAAAAACTGGTTTTGCACGCGTTTAAATAAAAGGCAGACACGGAGTTGAGGAGATTTGTGGAGTAGGTTTGCCATTTGCCGCCAACTACAGCAGGATAACCCTGGCGTCGTGAAGGATGTGGAAGTGCTCAGAAGGGTAAGGTGTAGTAACCACCGTATGGTAAGATCTAGAATTAAGCTAGATTTGAGGAGGGACCGTAACAAGCTAGTACGAAAGAAGCCGATTAATGAGCTAACAGTAAGACGTGAAGTAGAAGAATTCAGGATCGCGCTGCAGAACCGATATTCTGCTCTTACCGAGGAAGCAGAGTTTACGACACAGGAAGCCAGCGACAACCTTACACGCATTATCACGGAGTGTGCAGTAGAAGTCGGGGGCACAATGGCTAGACAGGATACTGGTAAACTTTCCCAGGAGACGAAAGATCTAATTGGAAAATGGCAAACCATGACAATCTCCACCCCAGCTGACAGAATAGAACTAGCGGAGCTTTGGAAGTTAATCAATAAGTGTAAGACAGCTGACATACGGAAGTACAATATGGAGAGAATCGAATACGCTGTAAAGAACGGAGGTAGCCTGAAAGCAGTAAAGAGGCGTCTTGGCGTGGGGAAAAATCAGATGTATGCACTTAAAGATAAGCAAGGCAATGTCATCAGAAATAGGGATAACATAGTCACAGTGGCCGAGGAGTTCTATAGGGATTTGCACAGTAGCCGGGACATCCAAGATAATGCCGAACGAGAAAGTAGTTCAGAGGAGATAGACATCCCACCAGTAACGAGCGAAGAAGTAAGGAAGGCTTTGAAAGAAATGAAAGGGGGCAAAGCACCTGGTGAGGATCAGATAACAGCAGACCTCCTGAAGGATGGAGGAGAAATCATACTAGAAAAACTGGCAAACGTGTATACGCAATGCCTAATGACCGCGAGTGTACCGGAATCTCGGAAGAACGCGAACATCATCCTAATCCATAAGAAAGGTGACATGAAGGACTTGAAAAATTGCAGGCCGATCAGCTTACTGTCAGTCGTCGACAAGGTACTTACCAAGGTAATCGCTAACAGAATTTCTGCAACCTTAGATTTCAGTCAACCTAAAGAACAAGCAGGGTTCCGTAAAGGCTATTCAACAATGGATCATATTCAAACGATCAATCAGGTGATAGAGAAGTGCGCTGAGTATACTGAACCCCTATATATAGCCTTCATAGATTATGAAAAAGCATTTGACTCGGTCAAAACCTCAGCAGTCATTCAGGCATTGCAGAATCAGGGTGTAGACGAGCATTATGTAAGAATACTAAAGGATATCTACGATGGGTCCACAACTACCATCATCCTCCATAAGGAGAGTAGTAAAATACCTATAAGGAAGGGCGTCAGACAAGGAGACACAATCTCTCCAATGTTATTCACAGCATGTTTACAAGAAGTATTCAGAACATTGGATAGGGAACAGGTGGGAGTACCTCAGTAACGTCAGATTTGCTGATGACGTTGCCCTGCTGAGTAACTCGGGGGTCGAATTGCAAAGCATGCTTTCCACACTAGACGAACAGAGTAGAACCGTGGACCTGAAAATTAATATGCAGAAAACCAAAGTAATGATCAATAACTTCAGTACAGCACAGCGGTTTTAGATAGGTGGCGAGGCAGTGGAAGTGGTAAGCGAATATATCTACTTAGGCCAAGTTGTGACCCCGGATCCCAACCATGAGGCAGAGATAATTATAAGGATAAGAATGGGGTGGAGTGCATACGGCAGACATTCTCTAATGAATGGCAGCCTACCATTGTCCCTGAAGAAGAAAGTGTATGACAGCTGCATCTTACCGGTGCTCACCATTGGGACAGAAACTTGGGGGCTCACTAAGAGGGTTCAACTTAAATTGAGAACGACTCAGTGGGCAATGGAGCGGAAGATGATAGGTGAAGGGACAAGAAGAAAGCGGAGTGGGTCAGGGAAAAAACGTGTGTTAAGGACATCTTAGTAGAAATTAAGAAGAAGAAATGGACGTGGGCAGGGCATGTAATGTGAAGACAAGATAACCGTTGGTCATTAAGGGTAACAGAGTGGATCCCTAGAGAAGGCAAGCGTTGCAGGGGACGGCAGAATGTTAGATGGGCAGATGAGATCAAGAAGTTTGCGGGGATAAATTGGTCGCAGTTAGCACAGGACCGGGATAATTGGATATTAATGGGAGAGGCCTTTGCCTGATAGGCTGGTGATGATGATGGTGATGATGACCGCAGGACGCGAACTTCTTTAAAAACTATTTGTAAAAGTTTCGGCGCTTGTAATTTTTAATACTAAGAAAAGCTTTGTGCTCTTAAAAAAAAAAAGAAACCAATTACCTTTTGGAGAAGTTATTCCAGCCTGAATTAGTGACATTCATCAAGCTGCGTTCCTATCAGCCGCCATTACTGCTAGTCTACGCCGTAGGAGTCGGCATTTTGCACGAAAAGTGTGGCTGTTCTAAGCAGTTCGCAACCATCGTCGGCTTCTAAAGTACATTGCTCTTGGGGATGATCCAATACCAGAAGTCTCCGCGCTCAAAATTCTAGGAATGCTCATCCAAAACAACAGAGCAAATACAGAATATCTGAAAAAGCTTGAACGGCACGTCACCCAAACGATAGGCCTCATCAGTAGAATCTCCAACCGCCAGAAAGGCCTATGTGAATGCGAAAGAATCCAGCTAATTCAATCATTCGTCATTAGCAGAATCACATACTCCCTACCGTACTTGCAACCCTCTAAAACTGAATTGCAAAAAGTCAATACACTAATTAGGAAGGCATACAAATCGGCGCTTCAGCTCCCTCTAAGCACTTCCACTGCCAGATTCGAGAGCTTAGGGGTACACAATACTGCCGGAGAGCTTATAGAAGCTCACATATTGAACCAAATAGCTCGTTTATCTAAAACCCCAACTGGAAACAACATTCTCAAACAACTTAAAATCAACCAGATCAATAATACGGAAGACAGGTTCCCCCTACCCCCTGAAATTCACAAAAATCTGACTGTCAAACCGATCCCCAGAAATATGCATCCTGTATACCACGCCAAACGTAGAGAGCAGAGGGTGAAGGCTCTACAGCAACGATTTCCCACCAAAGTGGAAACAATCTATGTGGACGCGGCAGAATATAGGCATCGTGCTGCATTCGCAATAGCACTAACCAACGACCCCCCAAAACCCCCCCTTAACTCCCTAACTCTTCTCACCTCCAACCCTGCAACTGCGGAAGAGGCGGCTATAGCCCTAGCGCTCGTACAAAGGCCAACCCCTACAACCATAATCTCCGATTCTAAGACGGCCATCCAAAATTTTGCCGCATGCCTACTATCGCCGCAGGCAACCAAAATTATCCAACAGCACCCACCACAATCCCCAGTAGAACTCGTATGGGCTCCGGCGCATGCTGGCCTGGAGGGCAACGAGGCCGCCCACAGGATGGCTCGAGGGCTTACTATCTGAGCCGGGGCGAGCACGTTCCCCTACCATGGTGCCAGATCCGCCAGAGACAGAATGGTCTCCTATCAAGAAATAACCATGCACTACCGCCTCTCCCGCAGAAAACTCCCCTCAGCCAACGTGCTGCTGACACCCGCACAAGAGCACACGTGGAGACTCCTCCAAACGAACACCTTTCCGAACCCAGCCAAGCTCCACCTCATCCACCCTTCCCTTTACCCCTCACCAAACTGTAAAGCATGCGGAGCCCTCGCCACCCTTCCCCACATCATATGGGGATGCATCAAAGACCCTTTCCCCCCATTTCCTCCAATGAGCAGTGGGAGGAGGCACTGGCGAGCTCAGACCAGGAGGTCCAACTCTCCCTGGTCACTAGAGCCGCCGACGTAGCTGCCCGGCACAAACCGGCAGCCACAACCACCTTCTAACCGCGCAAGCTCAATAAAGTGCTTTCTCTCTCTCTCTCTCTGAATGAGCAGTGCCACAACTCCTAATTTGCAGGCATCTTTGTCGCATACAGCACCGTAATTCATGTTTTCGTGCTCGCTGTGCCGGCAATGAATTGATAACCCACCCGATTTGCAACTCTGGTTATAAAACATTTTATCTTAGGGCGGCGTCCGTGTGCGTGCGGCATTCAGTTCAAGGAGAAACATATTTTTGAACGCTTCTTTTTAACTAAGCAAATGCGTTCGTGCAAGTCCAAAACGAAAACGAAGCTGGCTGCACGATCCAATCCGTAATAACTTCCGCAAGCCATCAAGTGCCAATCTGAATCCAGAACTACCCATCATGCCCATCGCGTTGGAGGATCGCAGTGCCAGATTCCTCTCTAGTTGTTATTGTATGAAACCCTATGCCCGGGTCTGCAGCCCTGCATACTAATTATGCTGTCACATGGCCATGTTGCATGGCGAATTGGCTACTTGATTGGTCTGCAAGGTCATGGAGTATCAGAACAAGTTCTACAATAGCATGCCATGTGCAAGTGCAGGGTGTGGATGGGAAATGCGTGCTGCTTGCCAAGGATGCCGGCTCGTTTCCATGCTTTCATTTCCGTATGTCATGCATTGCAGCCGCTATTTTTTACTCTCACAAGCTGTGAAGGGCTCAATTTTGTGGAGATCCTGTACACATCAGCGGAAGCATGCCATGTTGCCGAATTAATTGTAAAGGACTTGCATGTTTAGATGTGAAGATGCGAGACGTGGTGGCGTTAATTCATTGTCGAGGTTGCATTTTGGAACAGCATTTCTGTATACACCATCTGTGCTCTTGAAGCTCTGAAGATCAGCTGAGAAAGCAAGACTATTAGCAGTGGTTTTAAAGGCGCCCTATACTGTGCAGAGGCCGTTATGAGTGCACCTAGTTTTTTTTTTTTTTTTTTTTTGTTAAATCTTGTGGGGTTCTCGGCTATAAATGGGCTGTATTACCAGGCTAGTCAGCCAGAACACGAGCACCAGAGCCACAACGTGCACAATGCTGTGGGTCCAATCGACTCACCTGAAGCTGCCAAAGACGAGCTTGGAGGCAGGCAAAGTCGACAAAGTGCGCTTTACTCCACAGTTGGTCAAGTGTGCACTATGTACAAGTGTGCGGCTGTCCCGAGCTTGGACGGAGGACGGAGTCCCCGCGAGCTCGCTAAGCTGTTGTAGGCTGCTGGCTTGGTTTGTCGCCTGAGGGGAGACTCGCCTTGCCTCGTGATCGGGAAACGGAACGTTCCTGGTGGAACCAGGCGGTTCGACTGTGCATGGAGAAAAGGCCCTGGGGAAGCCCCCGCGCGCAGTTTTATGCCTCTGTGGGAGAGAAGGGCCTCCCAGGGAGGAGGAGGGTGCTCGCGGGCTCAAAGGGCAGGCCGGAGGAGGGTGCGTCACGTCTCGCTTGAGAGCCCACGAGACTCGGCGCGCTCTTGCTGCTGATGGCGCCGGCCTCCTAGCACTAAGTAAGGCATGGGGACAGACGTGGTCCCCACAGTCTGTCGGCAGGGCAGTGCACGCTGGGGCTTCGATGAACGAGTGGCGATTTTTTGACCACCCCTTCACCCAGTGCCTGGTGTGCTGTGCCAGCGTTTTGCCAAGTCCACACTGAAGTGTACCACACACCACAATGGTGCATGAAGTGTTGCTACCACTTAGCTGGCAAACATCAGTTCAATGTGCCTGTACGGCACTGCACATAAAAACAGTGGCTTATTGGTAGGAGCACTTACTGCTGAAGAAGGAGCTTCACTGTGCAGGCACAGTGCTTTCCCCAATCATGTATCCTTTCTTCCTTCCCTGCTGTAGTATCATTGTCGGCAATGTACTCGCAGTACGTTTCCCGCTCCTGAATTTTCAGGCTGTGACAGTAATGTTGTCTGCACCCTCACACATCAGAATGCTTGGCCACGTTTTAGTGCTGGCTCAAGGCCACTGACCACGAATGGCTGCCACTATGGAAAGCCATAAGCTGCTGCTGTTTTGGCCTCCAATATTGCTGCTGAGAGTGTTGGAAAATGTACTGTAGCACCCAGTTCTTGAGGGAGATTGGATTGGTGCAAGAGCAGTACCTCACTAGGCCGTCATATATTGTGTGGTGTGCAAAAAAGGCATCACGGCTTGTGTTACATCTTGGCCAATAAACTGAGGAACATGCGCTTGCATGAAACAGTGGGGCACGGGAGGTGTGAAAGTTTCGTGCTGAAGTGAGGACCATAGCTGTGGTCACCACAGTGAAGCTGTTACTTGTTGGGTATTGCAGTCGTATGGTGGGCGTGGAGTGGCTTAAAAATAGAGCTCTCAGACTCCAAGTGGGCACACAGGTTGCTAGAGCATTGTAAGTGGAGCGCCCACTTGTCTATGAGGCACTTTTGAAGCCCAGCTTGCACCCAAGGCTCGCTGTTGGCAAGTGGCCATGCCAGCTGCCCCCAAGTGGGCGCATGGTTTCAGAAGGGAAGCAGAATTTATGGCATTTTTTGGTAGTCCCAGAGTACGTTCAAGTGTGGAGTGCGTGTAGTTGTGCAAGGGGCCATGAAGACAAAATACAAGTTTGGTTCATTCAAGAGATTCAAGAGATTGCCTCATTAGAATCATGCTGGCACCACTTTTAACGTAAACTTCGCTCAAAGAAGCTGTATAATTAGGAAAAAAGGGAATGGCCATGTGACCCACTAGCTCATTTCCCACAACAGAACCTATGATGTCATACCAGCCAGCATTGCGATTGGCGGAGGCCGGAAAAAGCAAACGCAAATTAGGCAGAATTTATCAGCTTGTCGAGCGAGCTATTTGCGCTTAAATTTCGGGCACATTCTTTTTATATCAGTAAGAATGGTGGGACAAACAGTGGAAGTTACGAAAGCACACGTAAACATAGAAGTACTGATGCGTACGGCTGTTGGTACTGCGTGCACTATGCTTGGTTTAGATGCACAGCACTGTGGGGCTTTGGGGTTGTCTCAGACAACACTGGCCGATTGACGCCAGCGACGGTGTCTTATGTGACCTTATTTGTCCACCAAGCACCATGTTTCACGAAACGATTATTTTCTCTATGAACAAAAACAAGTGAGGGTTAAATACGGTCACAAACAAACCAAAGGCAGAAAACGGCTTGCGGTGGTGTGGTGGCGCCATCTAGGTTGACTAACAGTAAGCAAGTCTCTGCTCCACACCAAGTTTAGCGGAAAGACCTGTTCTTATGATGTCATTGCAAACGTCATTCAAACACACGTTCTGGTGCGAGAATAAAAATTTTAGCTGGAATTGATTAATTTCGCAGTGAATCAAACATCATTTGCTTCCGGACAAGCACTGCGGGCACTGTAGAACACGAAATCTTTGGAATAAAACAAATTTGTGTTTTGTCTTCATGGCCCCTTTACGGCTTTTAGGAGGAAGGCAGTTTCTGGTTCTGCATAGTGCTGTTGATTTGTGGTATCTCAATGGCAGTAACGCTTGTTCATCGGAAGGTAGCATGTTCTGGAACGGAACGTTGTTTGAAGTGCACAAAAATTGGGGAAATGATTTGTTTGCCTTTTTCTTTGCTTCCCGCTTCTCTTTTTCTTGCTGTTGTGTGCCCATTTCTTCTCGCACTCTGATGCTGTTGTACGTTGTAAGGATCCTTTAGATCCCCTTCACCTCTTCCTGCGAACGTAGGCTTCAGCCACGCACAGCACGCTTATTCCCTACGAGTTACGTCACATCATTACGTCGTCTCGCGGGCTGGCGTGCAGGCGGACGAGAACTGCCCCACCACCGTCATCGCTCCTCCTCACTCGAGAACCTTCCTTCTTTCTCTTCGCACCTTTTAAGCATGGCACGTGCGCTTCACGGTGGGACTGAGAGGGAGACAACGATGTGAGATGGTATTGCCCAGCACCTCGTCGCCACCTCGTTCGGGACAGAGCGTTGTTGGCCCATGATTGGATGCGCGGGTAGGCCCATGTTGGCGGTCCACTCCGTTGTACGGGCCGGGCCCGGAGTCATGCGTTGGTATAGTGTAGTTTTTGGCCCAGTCATCGTGACCAATATGCTCTGTACCACTCGGCCAGTGCTGTCGTCGCTTTGTCGGTGAGTATAACCTGTCATGGGGGATTTTAGGGGTTGCTGTTGCCTGCCATAAGCTAGCCAGTTGGTGGGGTTTCAGCACCGTAGTGTGCAATGTGGCCCTCGGAAGCCACAGGGTTGCTGCCTTCTGAATGCAGGTACTATGTGAACCGGTTCAAGGATGCGTACCGGCAGGCCACCATCGACCTGATGCTGGGCAACCCCGTGACGGAGGACTTCATGGCCGTCAGCCCCGAGCAGGACGACGAGCCTGTGCTGGAGATGCAGGACCAAGAGCACCAGGAGCATGTCAAGCAGCTCATCGAGCACTGCAAGAAGATGCTCATTCCCGAAAGCGAGGTGGTGCTGGGCGGATGGGCCCTCATCGACGCCGACCCTGTGTGAGCCTGAGTAGGGCTGTGGATCAATGTGGAAGTGTGTAGGCGCACTGTTTGGCTTGAAGACCGAAAGCAGACAAAGTAGTGTGCTTCCCCTCGTCAGTTCTCGTTGTTCCCGTCCTTCGTACGTCTTCATGTCAGACAGCACGCCTACACACTTCAGTTACTCAAGCAGACATAAAAAATGATATGGGTGTAAGTAATTGTAACTAAAGCATGCATCACATAATTGTACTAGTATGGGGTTCACACTTACAGGCTGCAGCTGCTACCAGAGCATCAAAATGGTGTAGTCACTCGCTGTGCACATCACGTCATCGGGGTGGCTGCGCACCATCTGCTACTTGCATGCTGCCGCCGCTGAAGAGCGTGGCTAGGGCCGTGAACGACGAGAACAATGCCCGGAAATTATTCAGTGTTTCTTGTGCCCTCGATGACTGAGGCTGCAAAGAAAGAACATGTTGCTGTTCACCCCTACGACGTGCGGCACCACATTGCAGCCCTAGCAGTCACCACGGTCTGATGAACAGGTTGCAGCAGCATTGCCAAGGCCATACTTCAAGCAACCTGGTTGAAAGGCCAACTGCATTCAAATTCACTTTAAACGTACAGTACGTACCACCAAACCAACTGGGACATGACTGGTAGCCCCATGAAATGTGTGGTTAATTAATTAGAGGCGTTGTTTGAACTAGCTCCGTCGCAGACGACGCTGCACCTGCTGGCGAACTGCGCAAACAGCCATGAAGCGGAAGTGATGCTACGGCCGCCCCTGTGCTGTTTCCTACGGCCCACCGGAGGACCGGTTGAGCACCGCTGGCCGCGCTTCTCCTATTGCTGCGGCAAAGGCGAAGCGTAGCGCACAGGTTCGCTCCAGCCGGCCGGCCGCGTGCAGCTGCTTGCTTACCGGCTGTGGCTTGGCTTTAATGGCCGCGCTCTTCTCAATTTCGGTTTCAAAATCTCTGATTTTTTATGGTCGTTCGTGCTGTGGATACGCGTATTTGAGCTGGTATATTTTGTATCTTTCAGTATTTTTGGGCAGGTTATACAAAATTAAAGTTTTCGAGAGGTTGAAATTTTGAGCACAGTTGGCTTTTAAAGCTGCGGCAACCTATCGTAGTTCAGTTTCTTGAATATGGCATTGATAGAAAAGGAGAATCACTGACCCACTCATCACTCGCTCAATAGCAATAAGGTTGGGCGTGATAATTTGACTTCAATAAGTACTGTGAATTTGATTTCAATAAGTAAAAACAACAAAATAAAAGTTCACCTTATTGGTGCCTCTTCCTACTGTAGGCGCTAGCACTCGCCATGCGAAATCCCATGTCAAGGCCAGCAGAGCGGTTCTTAGATACCGAAGCACACAAGCAGCAGACAACGCGTCCTGATGATGGGATGTGCGCAATGAGTGTATGCTCCCACAATGTGCATGCACGTTGTTTCCATGCACGGCGCCTTTAGGGTGCTCTGGTTGTTGTTGTTGAACATGTTTATTTTACATTTTATGCCAATCTAAGGCTGCTGTGAAATAATGAAAAAAGCGCTAGAAATAAAAATACAAAGGAGGTAAACGTTCTGTCATTTGATCACTGGCATCAGCCTGACTCACAGGCTGTAGTTCTGGCAGTGTGTGTCTGAGGCGAGAACTGGTGGTAGCGGCTTCTGTGTCGCCCGCAAACTGGTTCGACGACCACCAAGGCTCGTCGGGGACCACCGCTGCAGTAGTTAGTGCGCACCCTCCTTGTTGCCAACATTTCTTCCCATCAAAAGCTGGCGCACATACAATCTGCCCCTCCATGTAACGCCCTGTGTCATGCCCACAGCAAAAATTTCGAGGACACCTAAGCAGTTCGTATGATGTAGGGAATACTGTATAAACAAGGCTGTTAAAGTAGACTATAGAATGCAGAATGATTTGCGTAACAAACCGAATTTTTAATTAAGTATTGAATTGTACCTTAGTTACCTAAGTGTTAAATTGTACCTTAGTTGCACATGTGCTCGTCATCAAAATATTTTTGAATCGTAGACATTCTAAGAAAAGATAGTCTATGTTCACCTAAAAGGCTGTAACATTTTTGTTTCAGCCAGAAATGGTAAAGTGCAACCTCTGGGATGTTTGGCCAGGAATGGCTCTGTGGAGGCTTGATGGGCTGTGTTCAGTCTACTAGTGCGAGTGCAGTTGCTTAGGTGGTGAAGAATGTGTGGTTTTGCAGGACTGGTGATCCTGGCCAGGCAGACATGGATTCCATACTTGTGCTTACCAAGGACTCCTACTATGTGGCCGAGTGAGTGTCAAACGTGTGTGATTGCCAGTGTGCATTTTGGTACATAAGGGCAGGTTGCCTGTCCTGTGGCAGTTATGTTTTTGGAATTTATTTCAGTGCATGTGGTATTTTCAGATTTCACGCAGACCATACATATTCAACCATGTTACTTTACGGAAGTGATCATTGTCTGACTTTGACAGTTGAACAAAAATAGTAGTTAACGACCTGACCGCGGGAACCAATCTCACCCACCATCCCCGACGTGTAAATTATCTTGGATTTTTATTATTATTGTCACAGATTATGGAGCCAGCCTATATTCTTGCTCGATATACTTTTTAACGAACAGCATAGGTCTCCTCCTTCTCATTGGTTTCCTCCTAGACAGGAAATGCTTTGAGTAGTGCCCCATCTGTCCTGAATGTTTTGTGCTTGGACGCTTTGGGAACAGATGGGAAAAACTGGTGTTACTAAATAGAGGCTTTTAAGGTATCGGCATTCTTTTCTCCTATTGTTACCTGTGGGGGCGGCCATTTTGTTTCTGGGTGCCTGCACCTGGAACGCAGACATTGAAGCGACCAGTTGAAGCGAGAATTGTGCTCTGACAAAATTTGTGAAGGAAAGTTTGACATCCACCTAAATGCAGCCATACTTTACAGAAACTTACTCCACCTTGGGGATTTCCCCTAAATCTGGTCGATTGACAAAACTTGTGCTCCAAGTATGTGCTTCTGTTTTTTTTTTTATTTGTAAAGTTTTATTAATAGCTTGGTGCGGCTAATGAATCGAAAATAACTCCATCTACCATACAGGCGATCCACATTTTGCCTAGCGACGCTTCACTGACTTTGCTTCCCTAGAGTTGTACATTGTATACGCATGTGCAGCTGTTATGCTTGTAAAAAATCTGAGCTATGCTGAGTCCAGAGTAAGTGTCATTGAAGTTAACTTAGCTTGCGAGGAGTCAAAATCAACCAAAATTGCCATCATAACATATAAAAAAAGGCCTGAGAAGCACTTTACTGTGACAGGTGAATTTAGGGTCTGTGCGACAAGTCCACATTTGCAGTCGCTTTTCCCGTCTCAAGTAACACAGTCGCTGGGGGTCATTTATTTGTGGAGGCTCGAGGAAAGCTTACTGCACAAGTGTTATTAAAAAAATCCACACTGTGACTGCCAGTATTTCTGTATTTAATCAATTCTCAATTGTACACAATGTTAAGAGCTAGGCTGCGCTTGCAGTACGTGGCAGTCTGGCGGCGCTCGCCCGTGTCATCGTCAACAAGTCGGAAACGCAGCACAGCACTCATGCAGATTGTAGGCTTAAATCCTGCCTGTGCACTTTTTTTTATTTTTTATTTTGTTTTGTTATTTTAACTGCATTTGCCTGTCGCTTTTCTTTTCTTTACAATTTTCACCAAAACCACTGCTAGAGAATGCTTTCATGCTAATAAGATGCAGCTAGTGAACAGGCTTATTCGTAAAACACAAACAGAGCTCAGATTTTTTTTTTTTTTTTAGCATCTGGTCTATATCGACACAAATTGAATAGCCAAATGTCAAATGGCTAATGCAGCCAGCCGTTCGCACGAACACAGCACCTGGAAATGCCTTGTAGTGTCACCCGCCAAACTCGGCGACGTAAAGCTGCTCGTGCACTTCCCTTCCGGAAAAAGGGGTGGGGAGGAACTAAACTGACTGTGCGGACATAATTCCCTCCTCAAAAATAAGTGTAGAGCTAATGAACACCACCGCGCACTTGCGCGATCTGACAGTAAACAGTGCCCCACAGTTGACGAGCGCCACCCTTGCCCTCCCATGTCGTCCGTAAATAACGGGAGCAGTCGGGTACGGACACCCGGCAACACTGCTAAGAAGCAAAATGGCCGCCTCGACTGATCCATGTGCATTATAGTGTACTAGTCAACAGCATCCCTCTTACGTGCAGTGCCATCTCGCAATGCGCGGAGCAGTCACCGCTGAGGCGGCCCGCGTCGCTTAGTCCGAGGCGGCAGGACGCTGTTTCGTGCTTATCAGTAACCGATGCCAGCCGTCTCCCAGCGAAGAATACCCTTGGTTTATTGTGCGCTCGTTTTATACAGTGCAATGCAGAAAGAGGGAAAGAGATAGCGTGCGCAGTGGACTGCCTGCGCACGCGCGCTTGCCTTAACACGATACATCCTCCTTTCTTGGAAGAAAAAAAAAAAGAAGAAAAAAAAACATCGAGAGAGAACGTAACCACGTAACTACGGAATTTGCACAAAATTGTCATCGTAGACTAGTCGATGGGGTGCCCTCCTATCTCGGGTCGATCTTCTGGGCACTTGCGGCTGGGCATTTGCGGCCGAAGGCGGGGCCAGTGTTGGCGCTTGTTCTGGCGGTGCATCGGAGTTCTCCTCGGCCCAGTCGTCGGCGGAGACGTGGAAGGGCTCAGTAGTTGCGAGCAGATGCTGTCGGTTACGCCGAAAAACCTTGCCGTCTTCGGTGACGACATGGTACGACCTCGGTCGCGTCATGCTGACCACCTTGGCCTTTGTTGCCCAGTCCTTACCACGTACGCGGGCGACTTGCCCTTCGCCCAAGGGCTTGAGTGGACGACCCGTTCGGCGTGCCTGGCTGTGCTTCTGTACGGCCATGCGTGGGACCTCGTTGAAATCAGGCAGGGGCGTGCGTAGCCGCCGACCTTGAAGCAGCTCTCCTGGGGACCTGCCGTCATCCAATGGGCTGGCCCTGTAATTCAAGAGTCCCAACCAAAAATCATTGTTTCCTTCCGTCGTTTTTTTCAGAATTCTCTTCACTACTTGCACTCCTTTCTCTGCCAGGCCGTTTGATCGCGGGAACAAGGGGCTCGATGTTGTGTGCTTGAAATCAAACTTTCTCGAGAATGCGGCAAATTCACGGCTAGCAAACTGCGGCCCGTTGTCGGTGCACACTTCCGCCGGTATGCCGTATCGCGCAAATATCGCGCTTAGCTTTTCGATAACTGTAGAAGCCGATGTGTCGTACAGTGCTTCTACCTCCGGGAAATTTGATAGCGCGTCATACGCACACAAGAATGCTTTGCCGGCGTAGTGAAAAATGTCGACGCCCACTCTGAACCACGCATGCTCCGGCACGGGTCTCATCATGAGAGGCTCACTTTCTTGTTTGTAAGAATATTTTCTGCACGTTGCGCAATTCTTGACAACCTGTTCTACGTCTGTGCCCAGTCCTGGCCAGAAAACTAAACGGCGGGCTCGGGATTTGCACTTGTTTATTCCCATATGCCCATCATGAATCCTATCCAACATCTCACGGCGCATGCTTTGCGGTATAACAGCTTTGCATCCTTTGAGCAATACGCCGTTGACCACAGAGAGTTCTCCGGCGAAGGGTTTGAGCTCTCCATCCATGGGTTGCCTGTTTTGCAGGCACTCAAGGACAGTTCCCAAGTACCTGTCATTTTGAGTCTCCCTTGCCAGTCGTACTTGCGTGGCCTCGCTGACCAGCGCCTGCACAGTTGTAACGGCATGAATCTCGACGTCTTCGTCCGCCTCGTCGTCTGGTGGTCCAACGGAGGCTCTCGACAGCAGATCGGCCAAAACCAATTCTTTACCGGGGACAAACTGCAAGTGGAAGCGGTATTTCAGCAAACGCAAGAAAAAACGCTGCAATCTCGGTGGCATGTCGCCGATAGCTTTTTGTGCGATAGCAATCAGTGGACGGTGATCCATTTCAAGTGCAATGGTACGACCGTATACAAAGTGATGGAATTTTTCGCACCCGAATACAACAGCCATCGCCTCTTTTTCGATCTGCGAATACCTTTTCTGGGCATCGGTCAACACGCGCGAGGCATAAGCGACTGGCTTCCACGCGCTATCATAACGCTGCATTAGCGCGGAACCTATGCCATTCTGCGACGCATCGGACGTTATCTTTGTGTCTCGTTCAGGATCGAAAATTGCAAGCACCGGCTTCTTGCTCAAACAGGCGCAGAGCTGTTCCCATTCCTTGGCGTGATTGGCATTCCATTCGAACGCGGCATCTTTTTTCACTAGCTGTCGCATTTGCAGTGTCTTCTCAGCTAGTGCTGGGACGAATTTAGAAAAATAATTCACCACGCCTAGCATGCGTTGTACGCCATGCTTGTCAGTCGGTGGTGGCATGTTCCGCATGACGTTCACAGATTCAGGGCTTGGCTGTATACCTTTTGCGGATATGATATCGCCTAGGAAACAAACTTCGGACACTCCGATTTCGCATTTTGCGGCATTGAATGTTAGCCCCGCTTTCAGCGCTGCTTCCAAGACAGCCCGCAGCCTTTCATCGTGCTCGTCCCTCGTCGCGCCACAAATGAGAATGTCATCGACGTACACGCGTACACCCGGTATGGACTCAAAAATCTGACCCACAGTTTTTTGAAAAACTTCCGACGCCGAGGCTATTCCGAATGGAAGTCTCAGAAAGCGATAACGCCCAAACGGGGTGGCGAAAGTGCATATTTTTGAAGTCTCTTCGTGGAGCGGTATTTGATGAAACCCAGAAGTTGCATCCAAACGAGAAAAAATGGTTGCTCCCGCAAGCTCAGCCTCGATGTCCTCTCGACGTGGCATTTCAAAATGTTCTCGCTTCAAGCATTCATTAATTTTTCTGGGGTCCATGCACACTCTCAATTTGCCATCCTTTTTTCTGGCAATTACTAAAGGACTCACCCAGTCCGTAGGCTCTTGCACCTTGACCACGATGCCTGCCTTTTCCATGCGGTCGAGTTCCTGTTTGAGGGGCTCTTGTAGTGCCAGTGGCACTCGTCGAGCTGTCTGGATGACAGGAACGGCGTCGTCCCGCAACACCATCCGGTATTGCCGTTGTAGGCATCCCGTGCCGCTGAACACTTCTTAAACTGCTTGACAACATGCTCACTTGTGTTCGTAGACACTGCGTTCACAGAGCGTGAGAACAAGCCGAGCAGCTCACTTGCTTGTAGTCCCAACAGCGCTTGACGTCCTTTCTTGACGACGAAGAAGTCGATGTCAGCTGTGTTGGTGGAGAGGGCCAGTTTTACAGTGACAATACCCATGTGTTTGATGATTCCTCCGTCATACGTACGTAGAACCGAGTTGCTGGCCCTTAATTGCGAACTGGGCTGCAATTTTTTGTACATGCTGTAGGGCAGCAGATTTGCTTGGGCACCAGTGTCGACCTTTAGGTGCAGTACGTGATGACCGACATGGGCTTGTACGATCCAGTCTTTTTGCTGCAAAACAGCATCTACGGATACTTCAAGAATCTGAAAATCTTCGTCGCTGTCCTCAATTTGAGCGACCTGCTTGGTGGTTTTGCAACGGACGGCAAAGTGATTTTTTCCCCCACATTTTCTACATATGCGTCCAAATGCTGGGCATTTCCGAGGGCCATGCACTCGCCCACATCTCGGGCACTTAAACTCAGGGGGTTGTTCAGCGCCTCTAGACCTCGTTAACTGGGTCAACTTGTCGCTCTCGAGTCCATATGTCGTTTCGGGCGGCAGAGACTTCGGCAGCTTTGCATAGCTGTTCTGCGGTCGCAAGAGTCAGCTTGTTGTCACGAAGAAGCTTTTCGCGTACTTTGTCACATTTTGTTCCGAACACAAGCTGATCCCTAATCATTGATTCCGTCATTGTGCCAAAGTTGCAGAACTGCGCCAGCCTTCTCAGGTCTCTCAGAAAGTGTTCCGTAGGCTCGCCTTCGCCTTGAACGCGTTGACGAAACACGTAGCGCTCATGCACTTCATTTAGCTGCTCGGCAAAATACTCGTCAAACTTCTTGATTACTGTGGCGTAATCATTCCGGTCCTCACCTTGGTCGAAGGAGAAGTTGTTGTACACTTCGAGGACGTCGTCGCCGGCTATGCTGAGCAGCAGCGCAAGCTTGGTGGGACCCGGCGTTGGCGTTTCCTTGGGTGCGGCTGGCGCTGAAGCAGTCAAAAACAGCTCAAACTTTTGCTTGAACGGGCGCCAATTCTTGCTAATATCCCCATGCAGCCGCAGGTGCTCGGGCGGTTTCAACAAAACTTCCATACCGCTTCTGTCCGGTTCCGCCGTGGCCGTGGTATCGTCTTTCAATGCCGAGAATCGCCCGTGGCCACTTCTGACACCATGTTTCGTGCTTATCAGTAACCGATGCCAGCCGTCTCCCAGCGAAGAATACCCTTGGTTTATTGTGCGCTCGTTTTATACAGTGCAATGCAGAAAGAGGGAAAGAGATAGCGTGCGCAGTGGACTGCCTGCGCACGCGCGCTCGCCTTAACACGATACAGACGCGAGGGGCACATTTTGGCTGCTTCACAGTGGCGCATGCTGTTGGGAAGCAGCTGAAATTCTTCTTACTCTAGCCCTTACACCGTGTGCCGATGGAGAAAAGAAAAAATCAAAAATTAGAATTAAACGAACAACAAAACACAAAAAAAGAATCAAAGAAAGGAATCTAATAAAAAAGACATCGAAATGCCTTGACATACTATGCAGGTCCTTCTTAATGTTATGCCCATTTTTTCCTTGGGGAAATTGTAAAGCGCCAAATTACCGTGTAGAGAGAATACATTGAAGCTGTATATAGTCGTCTCGGAGGCTGCAGAATGAATCACATCTGAAGTAATTATTCGACGTTAGCTTGGCAAAGCTAGTGCCCTTGCACCTGGGATCAAGTTGTAGTAGTAGTAGTAATAGTATTAGTAAGAAACTTTATTATCCAAGAAGACGACTTGCATTTCGTCCTTGGTGGGTTGAGTCCCTAATCCAGGATGCCCAGGACCCCAGGCTTGATTTTTTTTTTTTGGGGGGGGGCTTTGCTACATGTGCATACATGAGACACAAGAAGTTATGAAATAGCAGTAACAGCATTAACTGCAAAAAACTACAAAGCATTTGCCATTTCCATGCACCATGAGAATAATAATACTAGTGTAAATAAAATTCAATGACACGTAGAAACAATGCAGCATGGCGTGATGACGTAAGTAAATATGTGCCAATTTTGTACATTGCCGCAAGTTCTAGAAAACATGGTAAATGGGAGCAAGTGTATGTGGTAAGGGTGTTGCTTGATTTTTTTTTCGGTTACGCTCGCATGCGGTAAGCATCCTGTTCAGATGTTCGACATATCTTTCCCCCTTTTTAATGTCGCTTGGAGAACTGGGAATGATGCTGGACACTGAGTGTTATGTTAGTTGCGGTCAGTCTCAGGCAATGTGTGCTCACGCTCAGCTTTGCCGTTTGGGGCTCGCACCGTGTGGCCGCATCTTTTGCCTCAGTGAAAGTTTAAAGACCACCTGAGCCCTGGGACAGCCACTGCAGCCACATTTTGTGGTGGCACCTGTTGCAGGTTCCCTGGTGATTTTTCTTTTGTGCGTGTGTGCCAATTTGAGTGGCAGCCATGAAGCAAGAACGTGTTTGGGAGGCATAATGCCGATTGCGGCAGGCACAAGCGGGCGACCAGGTAATGTTGCACTGAATGCAGCTTCGCAGCTGCGACAGTGAATGAGACCTGGTGGAGTGTGCTGAAGGCAGTGTCTGGGTGGAATGTTGGTCATGGCGTCCACACAGCTTCCTATCCCGCCCCAGGAAGTGAAGCTCTCCCTCTTCTCCTGTTTGTTCAAACTGGGGAAGTGATCTGTGCCTGCGCAAAGCGCATGCAGGCACCTGGTGCATATTTGTGCCTTGTGTGACTGTAAATCTGCTCTCGCGCAGGTATGATGACCAAACCGATCGCATTACCAAATACCAAAGAGTGTTTTTGGAAGACCTTGAGAAAATGGAACTAGGTAAGCTACTTTGACTGCCTTGCTTGGGAATGTACACCCTCCCTATTTTTTGTCAATGTCATGGGAGCGTCAACCATTCGGTTGATCAGCGCCATAGGACGGAGTGACGCGGCGAACACAACACGAGTAGCCGCATGTGCACCGAGCACTGGCTGCTGCGGCTGTCATTTGCTGTGCTCTTCCAGGAGCTGAGCGCAGCCCTGAATTGTTTCCTTCACTTACCACACTTCTTTGCATGCTCGCCGACTTTGGTCACGAGAGAGAGAATACTTCATAAAGTGCTAAAAAACACAAATTTCGAGATTTGCAGGAGGAACGATTAGGCTGCTGTTTTTAGTTAGTTTCACTTGTCGTCTTTGCACCGTTAGCAGGAAGTGTGATAAGAGGAGGAAATAATCGGGGGCAGCGTTGTGCTCTTGGAACAGCTTAGCAGGCGACGTCTGCTGTGGCCAGTGCTTGGTGTGCATGCGGCAACTCTCGCCGAGTCCGCCGTGTCGCTCTGTTATATGGCGTGGATCAACAGAACAGTCGGCGCTCCCATGATATTGATAAAAAAAATTGGGCAGGTGTACATTGAACTATTTCTTGTAGCTGCCGCTGATTTACCAACAAAAAGTTCTGCACTTTTGTACATACCAATCTTCATTGTGTGCCTATGAGAATCTGGAAATGTCATAATGGGATTAGTCAATTTGGTTAATTGACTGAACCACATCAATTAGTATTGTAATGAGCATCTTAGGTGACTGGCTCCAGTGGAAAAACTGAAATCACTTTAAGGCTTTAGTGCCGACAAGTCAAATTAATAATAATAATAATAATAATAATGAAACTTTATTTCTGTTTCATAAACACAGATATGGATACAGAAACACAGATACAGAAAAAGGAACCGCGGAAAAAAGCTGTCATAGACAGCTTGACGAGGCCGCAGCCCCCTTTTTTCTCAGACAGCAGCATCGCGACAAAAGGAAACACAGTTATACAGGCAACCGAAAAAAAGTAACAATAAAAGCTAAAACCCGTCATTTTCAACAGGTATAAAAAGAACAGTTAAACAAGAAAGCAAATGAGAGACATAGAAAGGTTAACGCAGTTTAGTACACATGACACGTAATTGACGTTTAGAACATTTATAGATATCAAAATCGGCGCACTGAAATACATTTAAAAGAGAAGGCAGGGTACACTGTAAGCGCTCTTTCCCAGTGTTTAAACGGGATGTAGGGACCGCCCAAGTTTCCTTATTCCTGAAAGGGTAACTGATTTCTTTCTGTTTCAACCGGGCCAAATTACGCATGTAGTTTATGTTTATCTTGGTTTCTATTTTGAATCGGTTACTCAAACGATAATTGTACAAGTTGAAGATTTTGATTACACCACTTTTAAGAAAGAGGTCTCTGGTTGGCTCCCTATAACCTTTGTTATAAACGTGACGAAGAAATTTTTTTTGTAGTAAATAAACTTTATGTAAAGAGGAATACTTTGCGGTACCCCAGACAAGTTGACAATAATTTAAATTAGAATAAAAAAGAGAATTGTACAGAAGCAATTTCACAGATTTGGGGAGAATGTACCTTAAACGACCAACGACACCAGTGATTCGAGCCAGCTTATTTATAACATGATCAACATGATTATCCCACGACATGTTTGCGGAAAACACGACACCTAGGCATTTGAAGCTATCCACAAACTGTAAATTTCGCGAGTTTAGTTTAATGGGAGAATGAGAGGGAACCGGTTTATTTTTAGGGCGAAATATAACTGCTTTTGTTTTATTTTCGTTAATTCGCATGTAGTTTGCATCAGACCATTTGTGCAGCGCCTCCATCGTGAGATTGCATGTACAGATAAGTTCATCAATATTATCGCCAGAAAAAAACATACTAGTGTCGTCTGCATAAATAACAAGTGTAGCTGTGTCACTAATATTTACAATGTCGTTCAAATAAAGATTAAACAGCAGAGGCCCCAGTATACTGCCCTGCGGGACACCAGAGACCACAGGGCTAACACTGGAGTAAGCGTCATTTATGTGGACAACCTGTGTTCTATTAGACAGATATGACGTTATCAACAAACCAGCAGTGCCCCTAATACCGTAACACGCTAGTTTCTTGATCAGCAGTTCATGGTTCACTAAGTCAAACGCTTTGGAAAAATCTACAAAAATTCCTATGACCATTGGTTCTTTCGAATAAAGCATGCTAGCTATATGCTACGAGGCAGTGGGCTTGTTGAATTAAACAAGGGTTGTGTCACTTGTTGCAACCCAGGGGGCATTCGATTACCTACATTCTTGAGCAGTTTGACCCTTTTAGTGCCATCTATTTTAGAAGCTTCCTTTGAATACATGCTAGAATACCAGTCTTCAAGTTTCAAATATTTTTGGTGTTTTCTTTCCATTTGCGGAAAATAAAGCATGAGCTAAAGGATTGACAAGGGCTCTCACTCCACGTGGCATTCAGGGCAGCACAGTGCCCCTGAGCAACTTGCACCACACCTCTCCCGTCTCTCGGACCTCCTCGGGTGTCCGCAGGCATACCATCTTCGGACGCGCCGTCTGATCAGGGTGGCAACTCCGCTGTTTTGGGTTGGCTCACACACGTCTGCGTGGTAGATGAGGACGAGTAAAGCCACTAGTGGCAAATGGTAGGCTCCCAAGACCCCAAAGGAAAGAATCGTGCACTCTGTGCCTCTTCAGCCAACAGCTCCTGTGGCCGGTGGCATGGCCAGAGCATCACCTACCTCCTCCCTGAACGCTGTTGCCCAATTTGCATTCAAGCATACCAAAGTTCTGCTGCAGTAAAATTTATTACTTCTTGTCCCACTCATGAAGGTTTCTTCAGTCAACTAGCTCACCAGTCTTCAACCTACTTTTCCACAATGTAGGAATGCGTACCTTGCTACTGCCTTGTAAGATTTGTCAATCTTCGCTAATGCTTGCCACACCAATATTCTATGGGGGCAATAACACCCAATGCAACCGACACTGAAAAGCACAGCTAGTGAAAATAACAGCAAACAAAGCAAGCCAAGGAGAACAAACACTGCCAATGTTGCCACAGGAGTTAAAAGTAGAAGTGTGGGTGCATAAAAAATTAATTCCATCGTGTTTCCACTCAAATGCAGGCGTTCTTTAAATATAAATATATACATATAATGTACCTCGATGCAGGCGATCAGGTGTGTATGCGAGACATTTGATTTCGGTGCCAATTTCGAATTTCTAGAAAAGTCAAGGGGGAGGCGCTTGCTTTGTACACTACTGGGGACCATTTATAACGTAACGGCTTATAGTGCACGACTGAATGTAACACGTGGTTTTGTAACCACCGCTTCACCTCCCAATGCATCAGCATACCGCGTGAAACAGAAAATGAAATTTCCTTATGTAGAAAAAAAGGAGGAAGGAAAAGAGGGGGGGGGGGGGGGGGGGGGGGGGGTACCCATTAGTTCGCGTGTTCCGTTTGCACTCGCGTCATGACCACAACTGCCCTTGTTCTTGGCACACCTCTGAACATATCGACCCCCCACGCACGCGGTCAGTTGTGTCTATTAGAATCTTCTGCAGATAGGCAACTGCCCTTTCCCCTTTCGAATATCTGGAGACAGCAAGCCGTGATGCCGGAGGTTTGCAATATCTGCACGTTGTGCTGATAATGTCACCACCTTGATCATCCCAAACACGAGGTGGGGTGAGAAAAAATACGGCTTGCCTTTTTATTTTTTATTTCGTTGTCTCTTGGCATAAGCCGGGCTTCTTCCCTCCCTGTGGCATCCATTCTTCTAGCCGCTAAGAAGTGCAGGCGTGCTCCCTCAAAACGCAAACACAAAGTAATTTGAAGCCGTTCTCGCAGTTTGTGAGCATCTGTTGAGGGGGAAAAAAAAAAGTAAAGAGTGTGCCATTTGAGTGATGATAAACAGAGAACAATTGAAAGGTATGTTGCGATGTGTTTGTATTTGCACGTTTCATTTATAGTGCGTATTTTTGCGGCTCCGACAACTTGCATTATATGCGGTCTACACTGCATATTGCAACCCTCTTCCTTTAAGGGGGTTTGGAATTGTTGGCATAGCCTGGCAGTGAAAAAATGGTGCAATGAAAGCTGACAGTAGGAAGAGGGTGGGATCGTGGCGTGCACCACCGCCTTCCACACTGTGAGGCTGTCCTTCCCGCTGAGGAGGAGCACTCTCCCAGCCTCTCGACCAAACTCTAGCCCCGCTCATCGATGTGCAAGTTAGTCGGGGATCATCTCTGAGCTTTTCACCATGTTGTACATGCTTGGGAAAGTCGCAGTTCTGTGGGGCTGTGCATGCCATCCTTGCGCTGACCAGAGGTCCTACAGCTCTTCCGGGGACCCCTGCTCTGTCTCCACTGCAGGAACAAGGGGGAGGGAACAGCTGTGGTGCTGCTGCACAGTGTTCCTGTGCCCTCGGCTGCACTTCTTCCACTTTTTCTTTGGAGCCCAGAGTTCGCAGCTGCTATATAGGTTTGGCCGTCACATGAGTCTACTGTAACTTATTTAATTTGTGTGAGGACCTAATTTTCACTCCTTTGAGATGGATACATTTGCGAGAGCTAGGCTAGGTGATCAAAATATTGCTGCTACTTTGAAAAATACGCCATTCCACTCCATGAAGGTGGATGATCAGTAAAGCTCGAGTCCGGACTACATGCAGCGTCACAATTACGTCAACAGAAGAGAGGTTAAACTAAAAAAATTCAGGGACGCTTGCACTCACACGCAAGACTTGAATGGCGAAGCTGCTGTAGGTGAGCATTGCCGGACACATATTTAAGTTTCAGTATCATTGGTTATCTGCATAGTGGCGGTGCTAGTAACGGTCGTCATGTGCATCGAAGAGGTCGTAATCTTCTTCGTGGTGATCGGTGGATGCAAAGTCATCTTTAGCATTGTAGACTTCTACCAGCTCTTCGTTGACTCGAGGCAGCGGTGGTGGGTTCTTCAAGTCATCTCGGAAAGGATTGGCACACTCGTAGCCATGTCTCCATCCATAATGGCTTCTAGCTTCTATCCATAATGGCTTCTCTCCCAAGCAGGGTGTCTTTTCATTTTTAGAATTAACACTGAAGTTTTTTTTTTTTTTTTTTTTAATGCGTGGTAGCACTTGACAACACCGCTGGATTTTTTATTTGTTTATTTATTTCATCACCAGCTTATCTACGCCCACTGCAGGGCAAAGGCCTCTCCCATTGTTCTCCAATTACCTCGGTCCTGTGCCAACTGTGACCAATTTATCCCCGCAAACTTCTTGATCTCATCTGCCCATCTAACTTTCTGCCGCCCCCTGCAACGCTTGCTTTCTATGTATTTATTTATAGCCAAAGCCACTGTGCGAGCCAGGGACTCAGCAGTCACCGCGAGGCACATGCTCACGAGCGCTCGGCATTTTAGCCGCTGTGCATGCCGGGAACGCTCGGCGGTCGCTGCGAGGCATGCGCTCACGGGCACTCCACATTTTCTTGGTATTTTTTCCTGCACTAGCGAACTTGCGGCTTGCACAACAGCTCCGCTGTTAAAAGGGAGAATGGCAACTTGTCTTCACGATGCGACCGCTGCCCCGAGGAGATGGAGCAAACCAGGTGCACAGGCACTTGGAATGCCAACAAAGAGGGGGCAGACACAGGTAGCGTGGGTCGCAAAGCAACAAAACTTTGAGCCTCTACTGATCTTTAAAATCAGGCCTACAGATAACTAATTTACTCAAAATGCTCATCCAAGTGATGAGATGTATAAGCTTCAAGTGTAAATCATTTCTTGATCTTCAGAATGGTGCCTGTTATTAACTAATCTTAACTTACTCAGAATGCCTATCCTAGTGGTGAGTGTTTTGAACGGCGTGCGACTTCAGTGGTGATTGCATGCTAACAGCACACGCGCCGGGATGTTTGTTTTCCAATGCCTTGCGCTATAGATTGCCTCTTTCTTCACAGGTGAGAAAAATACGTGGAACCCTAGCCATGTAAGCTTTGCCTAAAACAAATATATGCGTGATCTCCCACAAAAAGGGCCCTTTCATTTAAAGCTCTCCACGTTGTTGTCATGCAAGTTTCGAACCAGATTGTATTGTAAATGCAAAATTGCACTTGTAGGAGGAACTTTATTTTTCATGATCAGGTACCATGCCTGCCAAAACAGTGTGCAATGTCACAGTGCAATGGGAAGTTCTGAGCTGCCATGATGGCTCACTGCTTTCTTTCCATAAGGGCTTCGTGTCACTTCTTCAGTACGAAGTAAAATATTGCGGGGTTATATGGCCCCTCATAGCCTAGCTCCCTGGCCTTTGAGGAAGCATATGGCATATTACAAGCGTTGACAACACAAGCATACCTGCCAGGTATGCTGTTATGGCATTAGGGAGATCTGTCCTGGGGGTAACAGCAACAGAATGCAATAATTGCGTGCATTTTTAATTTACTTATGACAGAGCAGAAACAGTTAATCTAAAACACTGGTCAGGTGCTACATCTTCGACATGGCTGACGCTGCCCTTTTCAGGAAGTCATGGGAATACCGTCGAGCGTAACAGTGTTCGCTCCTGCAACACTTCGCCAAAAGGACGCAACTGAGGGATGTGTCAGACATGGATGCTCAAAAGTGGGGGCAATTTTTCTTTGGTACTGACCAGTTCAGCGTGTGCGCATAGCCAACTATGCTTTCTAAGCTCATCACTGATAATGGTGTCAATTGGTGTAGGAATAAATTGAATTGTCGGGTAGCTCCAGCGCAATGTGGCCAGACTGGGAGAAAGGTTTGGCCAAACATGAGTGCATATTCAGGACATCTTTGTTTTGGTCGTACAATCGGGAGCCCCCCGGACAATTCGGGAAACCTGGCAGGTATGCACAAGGCAGCAGTGAGAGGAGCTTTCTTGGGCAGTTTTGTTGCTCAGGTCCTCGAGGTATTCTGAAACTGCACCTTTACTGGAATTTTTAAAATGTTTACTCACGAACACAAATTCATTTACAGTGTGCGGTAAACAAGAACAACACTAGATGTACTAGATGTACAAGTGTGCTGCATATAGATGTGCATTACCAAACCTGCTGCCATAGAAAAGCTGTGTAGCGTGTGTGTAACCGGATATAATGTTGATGTCCTGTCTTTGCAGGTCCAGAGCCATCTCTTTTCAAGTCGAGGCACTACTGCATTCGCTTCCACTATCTGGTCAATGGGCAAAGCGGCTATTTCCACATGTTTCGGTCAACAGGAACGCGCTTCTTCAATAACGTGGCAGTGCCAATCAGTGGTGAAGAGGAAACCATTGGTACGAAATGGAGAGGTTAAGCAACTGTTTTGTTGGGGAATTTTTACTCCCAACAAATTAGTTGGGATTTGAGCAAGATTCGGGTATGCTACTAATAATGATCAATAAGTCCTGATCAGCTGGAGCAGCATCTGCAATTTGTGTCTTGTGCATCTATGACGCGTAAAAATTGCCACGTTTTCACTTTCACCATGTGTCGGGCTGATCGGGTGCGTGGAGGTGTGGGAACTTAAACTGACTCCACTGTCCTTGGCTGAAGGTGAAGAGGCTTTAGAACTCAAAGAAAAGTTAACCAGCAGCAAGTACAGTGAAAGCAATATTTTCGCGAAAGCAATATTTCCGCAGTACCTGCAATAGAAGCACCACAATACGCAAACAAAAGTGGCCTGATGCTCTGCCTCCATTTGGGTGCGCGATGCTGGAAGAGGGAAGAGCGGAGGCAAAAACCGGCCAGGAATATGTCCTGGCTGGAGTGGCCGCCTGTGCCACGCTCTTCTCGCCGTGTTTCCTCTGGAGGCTTGCCACAGAAAGAATGCCACTCCTTTTTTTTTGTTGTTGGGAGCACTTATTTATCAAATTTTCATGTTCAAAAGGTATGCCCAAACGCCAGACTAAACATCTATTACCATGCCGTGTTCTTAAGTGGGATATTACCATGCCAGGATGTTGTCTACATGGTCTACATACGAAAGCGACAGCCGAGGTGGCTGTGCTTGATGACAGCAAATACACTACCCTACTTTGGATGCTTTGTCAGATTTTCTCATACATGCTTTTTTTTTTTTTCGGATATAAATGTTTCTAGATTATGCTTGAGCTAGGAAACATGGGTTGTTTCTTTCGTGTTCCAGAAAAAATAGTCATCCATTCACGAAATACCTTCTTTTCAAATGCATCGGTCTTCTTTTGTTGCAGAACTTAGAACTGTGTTCAAAAATTCAACTTTTAGGGAAACTAAAACAAGGTTCCAATCCTGATACAGCTTCTCTCCCGGCTAATAGGTAAATTATATGTTTACGAAGTAAGAGAACCAAGAACATAGAATTAGTTATTTTGAAAGTATACATGCCACGAGAAGGTAATAGTTGTCTGGAATGGGAAAATACCGCTCCACAAACAACCTTAGTACTTTGCGTATTCGAGTAGCTACGGGGGCTTAATTCCTTTGCCCAAGGTGTGCTGCATTATTTTAGGGGCTACTGTGCGTCTGCATATTACAACCTGCCATGCACTGGTTAACATTGCAGCTCACCTGTGCTCCAGTGATGTTTGTTGATAGAAAACACCCAAGGCATTCTGGCCCAGAAACCATGATGAGAATAAAAGAGGAAGGAGCAAAAAGTGCATATACGGCTTGTGTCCGACTAGTGGTAAATGCTTTAATCTAGCTATTGTGAAACGGGCCAATGATTTATTATCACAAACCCTTGGCGATTGTTGCCAATAGTAACGTAGCTGCAATCTAACAGCATCGTCCGGCTGGTCTTATAACGAGGTTGCCGCATTATGATAGCAGAATGCGCAGCATACAGTGAAAAGGAAGCCCCAGTAGAGCCGCTAATGCAGCAGTATGCTACCAGATATCAAGAACAAATGCAAGGCAAATGGGCAGATGCCCCGGATAAAGCAACTGCAGGAACCGAAAAGACGCCGCTTCCAAAATCGCAAGCGCATGCAAGAGGGTGAGTGGGGGAAGGGAGGCGGGTAATGAACAAAGGACATTTGGCAGCACAGTCTGTTTGTAGATTTATACATGTACCGGTAACATAAGTACTGTCCCGCATAAACATCTACAGCACGTGAACGCTATATTTTCGCACAGGGCAGATACCAGCTTTTCACTAGTACACTCTTTATAAAATGCCATCACTGAATCTTAGGTATAAATAGTTACTTATATAATAACAAGCACTTGAGGCAGCACTTAATGTTAACCTAAGCAATAGAAACACCCTGTGCTGGTTTCTCAATTCAGAAGTGTTCTAACGAATTCTTCCAGCCGACTCCACAAAGTCACTGCTTTGCGGTTATCGGTCGTGTAAAGCACATTCAAGCTCCAAGATACTTGAACCAACATGTCGGGAAGTTAGAAAATGACACTGCGTTCACATGCAAACTGTGAACTGTACGCTAAATCGCGGATAAGGCAGTGCAGCCAAAAGGTGTCCTCCCTTGACATCATGAAGGGTGTGACCAATCAGAGGCATCAAAGATAAGGGGCGCGCCTCTTTCAAACGTGAGCTCGTGTTTTGTGAGATAAAATGACAGTTGGATTGATTTATAGTAAATTTCAATGCGATATTTGGAGTCGGCATGCGAAAAACTATTTAGGTAAACTCGCTTCAAAATCAATTTTTGTGGAAGGCACCTCAGCTTCCCTTGAACTTCTCATTCAGGCAGCAAGGTGGCCAGCCAAGGAGGAGCCAGTCGTTCACACTGTGGTGTAATGGAGAAAAATCTGGCGCTGGTCTAGGCATGCTGCACTTCAACAATTGTGGCGTTGGGGCCCGCCTAGAGGTGTTCCAATTTTACTTGGAAGGCTCACAAAAAAGCTCAAAAGGTAGTTAATGTTGTCAAAAGACTATTTCAAGTTGTTTCAAAAACGCCCATGAGTTGATTAAAAACCTCATGGGCGTTTTTGGTTTAAAGCTTCATGCAAGGCAGACTAGAAAAATGTTGCCACTGTTGTTGCATGAGCTACGAGAAGCCATGTTGCAAGCCATGCCAGCTGTCAGCTGTTATGACGGTTCCAACAACAGTGCGCGATTGTGGCAAAAGATTTCCTTGTAGCGCGTGTTGTAGCGAGAAACCTTTAACCAGCCAGTGTGCGTACTGGCATACTTCAGGGCGCCCGTAGCAGCCTCCCCTCCTCCAGGATAGCCGTGCAGAACAGTGCACGAGCAGGAGTGTGTGCACACATTTTGCCTGCGCCTGTGTTTTCAAAGCGAAGCTTTTTATGCCTCGCCTGCGGTGGTGATGTTGGGAAGGCCAACTTTACACCCAAGCACCTCAAGAAAGAAACGTTTCCCGTGGTCGGAATCGAACCTGGGTTCTGTCTGATTGCACCGTTTGGACATAAAGAGGAATGATGTTTCCTCAATGGGATGTTTTTCAATGCATAACGGGTTCCATTGTGGTAGACTAATGCAGTTTAGTGTCATATGGTTGAGCGATAATGATGACGAAAGCATTCTCTACCACGTGCACAGATGCAGGGGTTTATCCAGAATTTCGATTTTAGGGGGTGTTTGGGGGGGGGGGGGTGTATAAATCCCTGCTCATGGTTGTGGAATCTTTTGGGGAGGGGGGGGGGGGGGGTATAAATCCCTGCACAGATGGCATGTTGATCACGCCACACGCTCAACCAGTGGGAAGCCCGAGTCAACGAAAACGCTGATCTAACCGAATCAGCACATTCAGGTGACCCAATCACCAACTAATAGATACGGAATCATAACATCACATTTGGTTAGCTCAGCATTGTCATAGATTTGGACTTTGGCTGATTGGATTGTGGACTTTGCATTTGTATCAGAGCAAGCTCCGCATTTCAACCATTGTTCTTCCAGAAAGGGCGTTAGATATTTCTAGAAGTTGGAAAAAGTACTTAAATCTAGCCAATGCTCTTTATCTCTGGTTGATTGACTTTGTCAGTCAAATTTGATATTGGTTGTTATGCCTTCTATTGCTTATTAATGGTACATGCCATTGGTTATGTGGTTTATCACCTGTCCCCAATCAGGATAGGTGACTTTCTAGAAGTGCAGTACTACTTAAAAAATGTTTTGAGAACAGTTGATAGCTGTTTCGATTCCGTGTTTTGTTTTGTTTTTTGTCATTTTGGTTTTGATCAATAGCTAGACAACGCTGTTCTCCTGAAATGTTGTGCTGCCATTCATAACCTGCAGTTGTACCACCCGCAGTTGCAGGGATCAGAAAAGGGAGAGGAACACCAGGGCCGACTCTCTCTTCTAAATTGTGTTACTACAGGGGTGAGACAGCTGCGCATATTGCGCAGTTTTGATACAAATTCGTTTTCCTGCGCCAGGCTGCTCCCAAAGCTTAAAAATTGCAAAAATTGCGCCAAACTGCTCCGAAACAGTATGAGAGCCAAGGATTTTAACGCTCCCGTCAGTTTCAGTGGGGAAAAATGCTTACTGACAGCATAATTTTCGAGCACCTTGAAGGTGATGCTGTTTGTAAAGGTTTAATTGATTGATCAGTCAATAAAAAAACCCACATAAAATTGCCCACTAGACAGTTTTTTCGAAAGTCACAATGTCGGGTTGCACACGTTATATTGTGCGAGTTTTGAAAGTTTTCCCATCGAAAACCATTCCAAAGTGTGTACTGAGGCAACAAACTACTTGCGCAAGTTCATTTTAAAACGGCAATTTTGGGAGCGCCGCATCTCCGGAACGACATTACTGGCCACCGCCATCTTGGTGCGGTGAAGATTGGAAAATATGGCCGCTGGGCGAAGCAGTTTCTCGTGGTTCAGGCAGAGTGCTCTTCGCTGATTTCTACCGCGGTTTTGGTTATGGGGGTGGCCGGGTTTACATTTAGTCGTTTGACCTGTTGCGGGAAGTTACGCGACTCGAAAGACGGAAGTTTATCAAAACCAATGCGGTGCCCGCGAATTTGCGGTGTTTCAGCCGTGAGTGTGAGCTAGGCGCGGTGCGTGCTTGAAGTGAAATTTGGGACTCTTTGCGGCGTTATAAAAGGCAGAGTTATTAGAGTTTTAGCAGTCCGTCCGTTCCGTCGCATACTACGTTGTTACCGAGTTGACCAGGACCCGTCTGCGCCTGCGCGTGCGGAAGGGCGAGGAGGTGCAGACATGGCGAAGGCAGGCCCGCGGAACTAATCCCCCTACCGCGACGAATGCCCAAGTGCCCAGACGGGTCCCGGTCAACCCGGTAACAACGTACGTGACGGAACGGACGGACTGCTAAAACTCTCTATTGTCGCTTTTGACAGCGAGCTTGCGAGCGGCGGGAATGGGACGATGGACACTGCAAAAGTGCGGCGCAGGGTACATCACCGCCAAATGTTCAAGCAATGTCCGATAGCGGGACGGGCTATTATTGCACGCTAGTAATAATGGTTCATCTATCTCAAGTAAAATTTAATACCAAGAGGGAGGGGGCTAAACATACCAACGTTACTCAAATTACGGTAGTAGCAAACGTGCACCTTGGGGATTGAAATAGGAGGGCTGGTGGGGTCAGACGACTGTCACCTCGCTTTGCGCAACTTTTGCCGTGTCTCTGCAGTTGTGCATAACACCGAATCTTGAATTACAAAAAATAATAATTTCGGCATTCACGTGATAATAAAAATGCCTTAAAATTGCTTAGTTTTTCAATTCGATATTTTCAACGGCACTCCGCGTTATCTATGCATAGAGCCCAAGAATTTAAAAATGGTTTGTAAAAAGGTAGTGCAGTTCGTGCCTTGTGATACTCTAGTAGAAGAAACTTTATTGAAAGGCTGTTTTAGTGTTATGTACGTTCAAAACCAATTAAAAAGTGCACTTTTCCCCTGGAGTTTAAAGGTGTAATTTTTTTTATGCTCCTAAGGTGACATAATAAATGTCGTTCTTCTGCTCCAAATAAACGTTCTTCTGCTCCAAAAACTGCTCCCAAATATGGTTCAGCTGTCTCACCCCTGTGTTACTGACGTGCTTTAAATGCTGGTGTAGTTTGCACCGTTTAGTCTTGAATGGCAACACCTGCCAGGCGCGCTATCTGCTGCCCATTGAGTGCCCCCATCTGGCCGTTGTGTGAGCAGCCTTTGTCTCGCCCCCGCAGAGTCGCTGAAGGCCATCTGCGAATCGTTCAAGGTGGCGCTGAGCGTCAAGTCGCTGAGTGTGCCGCTGTTTGAAGGCAAGCTGGAGCGCCGGCGCAGCAAGCTGCCCTTTGTCCAGGGCGAGAGGCCCGGCAGCCTGGGCCTGGCCCCGCTGGGGGCCATGACGCGCAATGTCTCCGAGGGCCAGCTCATGGCCTTTGTGAGCGTGGGCTCGCGCGCACTCAGCAACGTCACCTCGCAGTTTGCCCGGCTGAATCCCATGCGCAGCGTGCGCGGCCTCGCCAAGCGCCCGCCTGCTGCCTTGGGGGCACTCACCGAGGGCTCCTTCCAGGTGAGCGCAGGCGAAAGTGTCGGCTCCCAGCGGCTCTTTTGTCTGCCGAAGTGTTTTCAAATCCTAAAATCCAGCCAGACGGGGATTGTTGCTCTTTTTGACGCTCCTGCCTCAATTTCGACAACAATCGCCGGCTTGTAAAGAGTAGGAAATATTGGAGGTGTATGCTTCAATACATCTCTCAAGTACGGCTCCTCTAGAAAAAATAAAAGTACGGAAAGGTAATTTAACTCCAGAGCACTTTCAGAAAAAGTTAAAAATGCAAAAAAGGGCCAGTCTCGTCTTTACTTAAAATTTTGGGATTGGGTGCTCTTAAAGGGACCCTGCAACACACTTTGAGCAGTGCAAGTAAACCTGCGCGGAGTTCAGCTTACACTGCCAGAAATGCCTGAGCCAAATATTGCACGTGCACGTGAAGCAGTGAGCGCGCAAATCGCTGTGAAAGACTCGGAAAAACCAACCGCGCTCTCTTCAGTTCTGCTCATTATGCACACCTGGCATGGCCTAAACGACGTCATTGAGGCCATGGCTGTCCGATTGTCCGTCATTGGTCAACTTCGCGGCTTATTTCTCTCATTTCCTGTGACGATCCGCCGTCGTCAGTGCTGTGTACGAACCTCTTCTATGCCTGAACCTGTACGCATAGTTTCGCCGTTTCTTTTGTGTTTTGAGTGCGTGCGGAGTTTGAGTGATGAGCTGAATACTTACTTCCCTTTCAACCAGACCACTCGACAACAAACGTTTATTGCTTCAAAAACGCCCTACTAGCACAATCGCCCGCTTGCGAGCAGGCAGCCATGCCTGCTTTTTTGTGGCACCAGACCAGAAATAGACCCCTCCACGTTGCGGAGAAAACGAGAAAACTCCCCGGCCTGTGATATATCGAAGGCCGCGGAAGAGAACGCCGCGAGCTGCCCCCCTCTCCGAGAGAGAGAGCGTGCAGCTTTCGTCGCGTTGTCCGCGGTCGAGTTGAGAGGGAACGACTATGCGCAATTTCTCATCGCGTGTAGTTTCGGTGATAGTGAACGGATTTTCAAAATTCTTGTGGGAGGCGATTGCTGGTACAATAGACTTTACCCCAAAATACATTCATAGTAGTCGATAGTAAGTGCTGCAGGGCCCCTTTAAGCCAGGCAACAAAACTGCACAAAAAATTTTGGGCTGTTCTGCCCTGCAAATGTGGATGACCAGCGGAACTGTGCAGAACCTGAGGGGGAGTCGCACTTATCCGTTAGTCATACAGAGCCGCAGAGCAGCACCACTTCAGAAGGAATCCTTGTGCACCCTTGAACAGTGCCACGCCATAATTGATCATTTAGGGATAAGGAAGAGTACGTTAGCTGTTAGGGTAAGTTAGATCGTGTTCATGAGTACATTTAGGGATATGGTTAGGGATTCTATTGTAATTCACCTGCATGTGTCTTAATTCATCTCAGTGTGCCTTATTCCACCTTACCTATCCTAATCACATCATATTCAACCAAATTTTCTAATCTACTGTATGGGGGTTGTGGCGATAATTTGGCTGTATTACCCAGCTACAAAGCTAGATCATGAGAACCAATGCCACAATCCACCACGCGGCGTCATGAGGACGCCACTGAAAGTCGATTGACTCACCGGAAGTTGCCAAGGATGCGCTCAGAGGCAGGTGATGTCAACAAACCACGCTTTATTTCTCAGTCAAAATGTGGAACGCTCCCTGGACCAGCTGTCACAAGCTTGGGCAGGACTTGGTGTCTCCCCGAGCTTGTAATTAAGCAAGCTGTCCACGGCCACAGACTCGGTCCGTCCTGTAGTCGGGGACTCGTCTTGGGGTTGGGGAACATGAGCCCCTAGTCCGACCCCACAGGGCTCTAGGTCTTGGCAGAAAGAGCCCTAAGGAGAGCAAATCTACTGTACACCGGTTTGGGAGAGAAGGGTCAGCCGAGGGGTAAGAGGGTACTGGCGGGAGGAACTGTCGACCGCAAGGGGCGCCGATGGGGAATATGCACTGCGTTTGTGCGGGGGCCTGTGCACTTTCGTGTTCTTGCCACCAAGTTGGCGTCCCCATTGGCCGCGTTGGGCTCCTAACCCTAAAGGCGCCGCACCGCAGGCATGGGAACTTGCGTGGCCCCCACATCCTTCACCCTTTGAGGGTCACGGCCGTACATGTACGGCATCGGCACACCTTCAAAATGGTCAATGACGTACACGTACGGCATCGCTTGTATCTTTAAAGGAGCCATGAAGACAAAACACAAGTTTGGTTCATTCAAAAGATGGCCTCGTTAGAATCATACTGAAAGCAGTTTTAACGTAAACTTCGCTCAAATAAGCTATATAATTAGGGAAAAAGGGAATGGCCATGCGACCCACTCGCTCATTTCCCGCAACTGAACCTATGATGTCATTCGAGCCTGCTCTGCGATTGGCGGAGGCCGGCAAAAGCAAAAAATTAGGCTGAGCTTATAAAAGCTTGCAGAATGAGCAATTTGTGCTTAAATTTAGGGCACATTCTTTTTAAAGCAATAACAGTGGTGGGACAAACAGTGGAAGTTACAAAAGCTTATGTAAACATATGATGCGTACTGCTGTTGGTACTGCGCACCCTATGCTTGGTTTAGCTGCACAGCACTGCGGGGCTTTGGGGTTGTCTCAGACGACACTGGCCGATTGACGCAAGCAACGGTGTCTCATGTGAACATATTTGTCGAGGGAGCACTGTTTCACGAACCGATTATTTTCTCTCAGAACAGCAACAAGCCAGGTTTAAATACGGTCAAAAACAAACCAAAGGCAGAAAACGGCTTGCCACAGTATGGTGGCGCCATCTAGGTTGCAGTAGAATACCTTGACACAGTATCGCCGTACAGGGTAGAGACCCCCTTTGAACGGTCCCGCGCCGCTGTAATTGGGTCAACGTGCTCAATGCGTGGTTCTTTTCGTTTCCAACGAAAACCAGCAACGCAAAACACATAAGATGATTCAAACTTCGCCAATAAACTGTCTTGAAGGGATAATTTTGCGCGGTTTTGATGCAATGACTTGCTTCGGCGGCGCGCAAGCGACCCAAAATGGCGGCGCCAGCGTATATGTGTCTCCAACCTGTACGACGGACGCGTGAATCATGGCACCCTAGGCTGCAGAGCGATTGGTTCATGTGATGTCATTGCAGACCACGAAAACACACGATTTAGCGGGAAAATAAAATTTTTAACTTAAATTGAATAATTTCTCAGTGAATAAAGCATCGTTTGTGTCCGGACAAGCGCTGGGGGCGCTATAAAACACGAAATCTTTCGAATAAAACAAACTTGTATTCTGTCTTCATGGCTCCTTTAAAAAGCGCGCCGTTTTCGCCAAGTTCTCTTGCTTGGCATGTGCTGCCACACTTCGGAAATACGTCAAATTTTTTTCTTGCTCTTTTTCTTGCTCCGATGGCTCTTCTTTTTATTTTTAATGATTTACTTCAGCGGCGAGCCGGCTATCGCTAGCGCATCCGCTAACGAGGGGACGCGCTGGGTATCGCCACGGGGCGGCCTCTCTCGCATCTACCGTGGTCCCACGTAATTCGCGCCAGCAGCGCCAAATCCTCCCCTAGTAGTACGTGGCCTCTGAGAAACGTTGCATTAATTGCCATGGCAACGAGTGGCGAGGGGGGAAAGGGTGTTTGCTGACGTCGCGGACGCTGCTGACGTCATTTATCCCGCGGCAGCCAGGACGTGCCGCCGCGCGCCGGCCCCTGAAACCGACGCTCGTCCAACTTTCGCGTCTGCCGCCGGTCGCTGCCTCATGGGCCGCTCGGCAATGGCACCAGGCGCAAAAGTTGGACGAGCGGCGCCGATGACTCGAAATGGCCGCCGCCCGTCGTTTGTTATGTGTGCAGTAACGTGTTTAATAATTGAAAGAAGAAAACATGTAGGTAATAGTAGGTTTTCTGGTGTCGAATGGTTGTCTTTGTGGCGATAATAATTGGAGTGTTACACAAACATTATTTTTGCTATGCATTTATTCAAAATTCATATGAGGACGTCTTTGATTCGAAGTCATGAAAACACATGTACTACACCCATATATTGCACATACATTTTATGTACACAGTATTGGACTAAGCAAAAATATGACATATGCAAATTTAGGCATACAATATTGTACAATAGGGAAAAAACGTGCTACATACACAATTACAATAACACGGTTAGGCAGGCTAGTTGGTATTCTGAATTCATGGCTGTAACTTTTGCGCAACTTTACACGGTGACAGGTACAGGTCTTCGAGTCCCTTTTTGTATCGGTCTCCGTCTAAAGTTGCGCAAAAGTTACAGCCATGAATACACATTTAGGTACACAATACTTGATTACGAAAGAAGAACTTCGAAAGTTCTAGTCCCTACACTGATTTTTTTTTTCGCGCACACCTCGGCGGGAGAAGAAATGAACTTGAAAGTTCCAGTCAATGTATACTTATTTCTTGGGCTCACCTCGAGACAGCAATGTTCTTTAGACATTAAAAAAATTCGTTTCAGTTCAGAGACACAATAATTGGGAATCTATATGTTAAAAGAAAGCACGCACACGTATGCTTCAAGCCCTGCCTTTCGGGCGAGTTAACGCAAACTCTGAAAGAAAGCGTTGACCCGCCCATTAACCTGCATACACTTCCGAGAAATTATGTTCACACCAACAAAATACAGCCATAAAAAACTGTTGCAACACAATGACCGCACTGTAGACACTCTTTGCTGGATTATATCTACGTACAAAAACAATGCCCAACCATGTGCACGTCGTAGAACACAGAACACAAATCGAACGCACCCGGGGGTGGGAGGGAAAGCGGAGGGGAAGGGGGGGGGGGGAGAAGACACCCAGAAAAAAAGAAGCTTTCCTGTATTTTAAGCCGCAGATATCGGCCAGGTTGTTACAAGCTACCCTCTAACTCGTGTCTGGGCAGCGCCTCTTATCTCATCCTGTCCGATACGGCATGATCATTCTAACTTCAGAACTATGGAACACCAAACCCATTAGCGATGAGATTACAAGGCGCGGGCGCGCAGTTTAGATTGAACAGCAAAGCCGACAATGCTACTTGGTTTTATTTATTTTTTAATGAGCGAAACGCTTGCAATGGCGGCTGCAGACACGCATGTATTTCGGTTTGGCCTTCCACTGCTTCATGTGAAAATCGACTTGCATTGAACACCGCGGAGTTACGTCAGATTTTTCGAAGCTCTGAAGCAACGCTTGGCAGTAGTTTCGCCGCAAATATACGTTTTGGAGCAAGACGGCAGAGGAAAAAATGCTTAGGGGGCAGCCCCTCCATGCCACCAATCGCTGTGGTAGTAGGTACGCCGTGAAAGGCAAGAAGCGCGTACAGTTGAGCTTGCCTTCTTTGTGAGCAGGTGCGTCGTGATGACATTGGATCGATTGAGGAGAGTCACCGGAGGAAACGTCCAATGAAGTCGCAAACCGTCCTCGACTTGGGGCCCAAACCTAGACTCATACCTGCTGCACGAAACAACAAAAAATACCTTGATAAGTATACTGAATCGACGTTCCAGCAGTTACTAAGGCAATCATAAAAAAACGGCAATGCCACCACAAATTGTTCTTGCGAGCAAGTTTGTGCGTGCCAAAGACGCGTTTACTTCTACTAAAACTTTGCGTACCTGCACAGCTGGGATATATTTGCACATTAGTTTCCACTCCAAGACGAGTGACATGTCTCATTAACTTCACGTTACATGCACGAATTATTTTGAAAACAGAAGAGTGCAATCAGTCGGCCTTTAAGGAGTTCACTATAACTTGTACAAAGCTAATTTGCTTACCTGTCGTCTTTGGAGAAGGCGAGAAACTTGGTCGAACTGTACCGCCCTATGTTGCTGCACCACAGAGCTGCGCAAGAGTGGTAACACTCCTTCCTCCGCTGCCCCATATTTAGAATACATTCGAATGTATTTTATAATGCAGCGAAACTTTCCGCCCGTGGAAGCGTTTAGGCAACCCGCGCAATCCTTCGCACGCCGGCTCGCTCACGCACGTACCGAACTGGCCCGCCGTGCGCGCCGAGAGAAAGAAAAAAAATATTGGCGCCGGTGAGCTGTTGCGCATGCGTGAGGAGGCGCGGAAGCGTTGACGGTGTGGAAAGAAAGAAACACTGAGGGAAAGGGAAGGGCCACGCCGCAGCACCGTGCCGCTAGGATCGCCACCATTTCGGAAACCGAAACTAGCCAAAGTCGCCGACCAGTGGTATCGCCCACCGGGCGCCCAGGTGCCTCTCGCTTCTTGCACCTGCCACAGACCAAGGTCTCCTGTGAAACTAATGAGGCTATTTTCTCCTTTTATTTGTATTTTATGAGCGGTGCGCTGTCTATCGCTCTCGCATCCGGCCGCGCGCGCTCGTGCGCGCGCAGCGGCTGGTTTCGGTTTCGTCCTCCGGGCGGTTCCCGCTTTTTGCGCCCGCGAAACTGATGTCTATCCGATTTCGATTCACTCAAAAGGTGTCGGCCTGCTACTCTCTCGTTTTTATTTATTATTTTTCTTTTGTTACTCATGAATAAACCACATACATGTAACAACACAAACGATTTTTTTGTCACTTTATGGTCACCTTAAAAAAATTACGATAATTTTTTCTCGAAATAGATTCATCCGAATAATTTAAATCGGTAAAAAAAAAAAATCGACCCTCGGGGGTTGCATTTGGCGAAAAAATTCGACCCTCAAGGGTTTAACCCACCTATGTCTACCTTAATCCATCTCAGTATGCCTTATTCTGCCTCAGCCTATCTTAATTCAACCAAATTTACCGTAGCGCATTCTATATAAACCATCCTTATCCATCTCAGTCTACCTGAATTCATCCCAATTCACCCAGAACCACCTTAAGGCTCCATAGAGACAATGCACAAAAAATTCACTACACCTGACGCTTTTCTTTAGCACACATTGCTTTCACTTCCGAGTGTTTTTATGGCTTGTCCTCACTCCCTGCTGTTTTTTTTTTTTTTTTTTTTCTGTTCAGGTTCGTTCAGTGGAAATTTTAGTCTCATGCATGTCCACACTTTATTCCGGATGTTGTACAGATTACAAATTAGTACTGGAGTAATTACAAAAATAATTACCTACTAATTAGGATGTTAGGTGTTGGGAAAATGTTTTAGTTAGATATTCTTCCATGAAATGCACCACTCAAAGCTAACACACTTTCAGCTAACACTTTCAGCTGACACACAGATTGCGAGACCTCTTTCGCTGCTTTGGCCACATCGGCCAACACGGCCGTGTGCGCTGAGGTAAGCCTAAAGTAGCGCAGATGAAGAAACATCTGTTGTCTGGAATTTGTCTGGCACAATGTATGCATTTCAGTGGATGCCGCCTGAAGGGCTCCATATTTCTCGGGAGGGGCAACACGAGCATACTCGGGCGTGGCAATGAAGCCATGCTTCCCACAGCCCCCAGCCGCCGGCGTTTTGCAAGTTGCATTGGTCAGCCAGGCCCTGTGCTCACTTTTCGTGCTCAGGGTAACCACAGTTGCAGCAGTGAACAAAAAAGTAACTGAGGGTTGACCTTTGCTTATTTAGGTTGCCCACTGAGGCATGCAAAGAAAAAAGAAAAATCAAGAGCGGTGTAGTTCTTTTGATAGTCTCTTTTGAAGGAAAGCTGTTCATTTTTCGTGGGGCGTCCAATAAACAAATTATTTCACTGGGCCCATCGAGATAATTGCCAGCACCTATTGTGCTGGTCGCTTGGCCGCTTTTCCTGTTCAAGGTGGTGTGTTGAACTGATAGCCATTTCCGCAGCCTACACAGCGGCTGCGCGGCCGCTGTCAGAATGCAGTGTATGCAAGGCTTCCGAAGTACTCATGGAAGAAAAAAGAGACAGTCAAATTGTCAAAGACCAGTAGGCAGGCTTGGTTTTGTCTCCTGAGGGGACACTCGCCCTTCCTCGTGGTTGAGGAATGGAACGTTCCGTGCGCAGTCGCACGGTCAGCCGTGTGCGGAGAAAGGCACCAAGGGAGTCCCCCGTGCGCAGCTCTACGCCCCTGTGGAAGAGGAGGGTCACCCGCCGCGGTGGCTCAGTGGCTAAGGCGTTGCGCTGCTGAGCACGAGGTCGCGGGTTCGATTTCCAGCCGCGGCGGCGGCTTTTCTGATGGAGGCGAAAAGCAAAAACGCCCGTGTGTACGAGATTTCGGTGCACGATAAAGATCCCCAGGTGGTCGAAATTAATCCGGAGCCCTCCACTACGGCGCGCCTCATCGCCTGCGTTGCGTCGGCGCGTTAAACCCCACAATCAATCAATCAATCAAGAGGAGGGTCTCCATAAGGGGGAGGCTGCTAGGGGGCTGACGCTATGCGCCATGATCGCCGGCAAGGAAGTGTGCGCGAGGGCACACGCGTTCGTGCGGCTTTGCCATCGGGGCGGCATCCCCGTGTTGGCAGTGCCGGGCAGTTAGCACTAATGGCGCTGCATGGCCGGCATGTGGACCCACGTGGTCCCCACAGTTCGGGATCTATTTCCTTCCAGTTAATGGCCTTCTCTTACTTTTGTCCCATCTCACCTTGGTGATCCACCATTGGTCATTTTGCCCATTACATGCCAGCCCAAGCCCTTTTCTTCTTAATTCAAATTATGATGTAAGGTAATTCGAATCCATGTTTCATTGTGCTTTTCCAAATCTTCTTTCCATGTGTTTAGTAAGGTGCCGATTTTCTGCCTCATATGTTGTTCTGGCCTATATGCACTAGTGATAGAGGTAGCCTACTGTTTATTATTACGGAGTGCTTGCTGAGTACACTCCAGCCCACACCTATTATGCTTTCGCATAGTTGTTCTTCAGAAAATCTGTTCACTCGCTGCGGTGGCTCAGTGGCTAAGGCGTTGCACTGCTGAACACGAGGTTGCGGGTTTGATTCCCGGCCACGGCGCCCGCTTTTCCGATGGAGGCGAAAAGCAAAAACACCCGTGTGTACGAGATTTCGGTGCACGTTAAAGATCCCCAGGTGGTCGAAGTTAATCCGGAGCCCTCCACTACGGCGCGCCTCATCGCCTGCGTTGCGTCGGCGCGTTAAACCCCACAATCAATCATCAATCAATCAGAAAATCTGTTCCCGGTGAAACAGTCCACAAGGCCCACACTTGTTAGGGATGTTCTCTGTGTCAGCACAGACTGCCAGAGTAGCGCTCCTTCCCCCCGCACCAGGTGGACAGCTCGTCCGACTCGGAGGAAGACTCGGCCCGGTGGCTGCGGCAGCCCCTGGCCAGCGAGCGCACGCTCAGCTCGGACTACTCGAGTGACTCGGACGCAGCAGCCGAGCCGGGCCACGACGCCCTGCTCGAGAGCTGCGGCATCCTGGCCACCAGTCCGGGCCTGGGCGCCAGCTGCTGCGAGCCCCGGCCGGCCCCCAGCCACCAGGCCCTCGACATTGACGACTTCGTGCTGGACGCCATGCGCCGGGCCTCCCTGCGCCAGCCACCCAAGGCAGGCCCGCCCCCGCTGGCAGCCCCGGAGATTCAGGTGGGCCCGGCCAGGCGGGCTGCCTTATTTGGGCTTGCCAGGCGTACGGCCTCCCCTTTGTCATCATCAATCCACCAACACTAGCCCCAGTTCCTTATACCCCTGTCACACGGGCACTTTCAATCGCGATTGAGTTTTCGAGCGCGCTCGGCGCACTGCCGCTGCTACATGGCCCGTTTCAATCGCGATCGAAAAGTTGCACCGGTTGCACTCATGTACGCTAGATGGCGCTAACATTGTGCTTGCGGCCGGCGTCTGGTAACTTCTCGAGGTCGAAGGTATACGCAACTATGTAAATGTTACCTCACGCTTATTTGGGCCAAGTTATTTGACACATTTTGTGGCGTTAGTTGAAGTTTTCACCCTCTGTGTCATTACTGAGCGGGGACGAGAGTATCGCCGCTTTCGTTCGATCGCGCTTGGAAGCCTCGATCGCGCTTGAGAAACCAGGATTGAGTTCGAGTGGGATCGAGCTCGATCGCGATTGAAACTGCCGTGTAGCATGCGCCCGATCCGGATTGAGCTCGATCCGGATCGACTCAATCGCGATTGAAAGTGCCCGTGTGACAGGGGTATTACTGCAGCCAAATCCCGCAGCAACGAAACTGGCAAGATGTGCGAAAAATTTTGGTGAAGCGGGAATTAGTTGTGACGCAATCTGCACCAACACCACAAAAGGGCAAGAAAAATAGCCCCATATATTATTGTCATCATTGAGCGCATAGTGCAATCTTTAAAAAAAAGGAGTGATGTGCGATAACGTCGTGTTTATTCAAGTAACAAACCAACCAGTGGTTATTAAACTGTTCTGACCCCCACGTAAAGAGCGCATTAACGAGGGGGAGGGTTTTTAAGGGGCGTTCGTTTGAGTGGTGATACACAAAGAATAATTGAAAGGCACATTGTGATGTGGGTGGATTCGCGCATGTTTAGTTTATAGTATGGTACCGGTTATGGTGTGGATTTTCGTGGCTCCTGCGGCATGGGTTGTAAGCGGTCTTCACTACTATGATACGTGGCATTTTCTTCATTGATAAAATGTAGTCAGCAGACTCTCTTACTCACATTGAAGATGCCCAGGCAGTGTTAGCCTTCTAGCCCTCCACTATGCGATATGCCTCTCATTGCTCACATGTAGCTTCAATTTTAAAAAATGACCATTTTGACACTCACGTGTCTATGTATTTTGCCAAATTAGGAAACAGCCGCACAATTGTGAGTTGCCTTCATAGCGAGCAATGCAGATGGCCCCACCAGAACTCCCTCATCCACTTTGTCTACGTCAGCAGTGTTTTGCAGTGGCAAAGCACCATTGCTCTGCTGAAATGGTTAGCAGAGCCAGGGCCATGGCCAGAAATATTTTGGGGGGGATTTATGGATTTTGGGAAGGGGGTAGTTTTGCTGAAAGCAACAGAAAGTATTGCTTACGTGCTGCATGGAAAAGATTTCGGGAGGGGTTTGGACCCCCAAACCCCCCTTCTGGGTACGGCCCTGAGCAGAGCCATACATCAAAAGGGAACCTTCGCAATGCACCACATACTTCTGGAGCACTAAAGCCACTTCATCTGCGGCACACACTCATTCTGCCTCCTCGTTCCCTTTGTGTAAAACTGGTCTTGACAGTGTGTTGGGGGATAAGAGGGGGTTAGGCTACACCCTGAGGTGGCATAAACGGTGTCGCTACAGCACTGAAAGGCCGGCTAGCTAGCTATGATATCCCCCGAAATCCTCCACGAGGTCACGCAGGGACACTGCGCTTGACCGCACCGACACAGCAACGGCAGGCTCCAAAGGGGCTGGGCAAAACCAAGGGTGTACTGGCCAAGTGGTGCAGTACCCAGTGGTTGCACCAGCAGCTGTAGGACGTACCGGCTCCATGAGTGCCGAGATGGCCGAGGTGGCACGTGGGCCACGAGCAAGGCAGGCCCGACCGGCATGGCTCCCCCCTTGCGGAGTGCACGCACTGTTTTCAAGAGGGTGAGCAGAAGAGCAGGTGGCAGCGCACTGGCCCACGTGGCGATGTAGCGACGTGGCGTAGCTCGTGAGGCCCACAGGAAGAGGTGAAGGGGATTCCCCACAAAATACGGCTTTGCAAGTTACAGGAGTTTATTTGGTTTGCGATTTTATGAGCAGGAAGCGGAGAAAGTTATCACAACTATTCAAGTTTTTTGTTGGGTAGGGGTTTGAAGATAACATGAATGTGGGCCCTTGGTTTGAAGGAGAGGGTTTTGAATCTGCCATACGGCATATACAAAAAGCGGGTAACGGGTGGTAGGGAGTCCGCTGGCCTGTAGTGGCTGGAGCTTGACTAGGGCTCCAGTGGCCACCGTTTGCAGTTTCTCTTCCGTCATGGGAGGTTACCACGCGAGTGTGGGGTCTCAGGGTCATTGTCACCAACACTGCTGGATGTGCCCTGTGCTGGGATAATTGTTGATGACACTGGAGATGACTGAAGATGACACCTTTCAGAGCTGTTTCAGCTTTTCACAAGTGGTGCTTTGTTTGTTTGCAGAAGTGCTGTGCTGGCATTTCCCTCTCATCATCTCTTCATTTTTCTGCTCTTCATTTTTCTGTACATGTCATAAATGGAAGAGGACAGTCCACCGGCCTTGCTATGGGGCGAGCACTAGAGCTATTCTGCGCACTGGTGCGTGGGTCTGCCGTGGTGTCCTCGTTCGATCATTTCATCACTGGCTCATTTTATGCTCTCCAGTATTTCGGCCTGTACCGAGGCTTGAGAGACATGAATGAGTGCGCCAAGTGTGGCAACGCCCGCCGCAGCGTTGTGTGGAAGCACAGGCTGGAAGAAGGAAGCCCCCCCCCCGCGCAGGTGAGCGGCGAGAGCCCTGCGGAGGCGCCCTCCTCGGGGGGCCGGCTGCGCCAGCTGTCCAAGTCGTCGGAGGAGCTGGAGAGCCGGCCCACCTCCCCGGGCAGCCGGCTGTTCGTGCTGGAGGAAGGGCCGCCCCGGGAGCCGGCCAAGATGAAGATGTCGCACAGCGAGAGCGCCATCCAGGACTTCTCGCTGCCGGGCCCCAGCCCGGTCTCGTCGCCCATCGTCATCAAGAAGGACCTGGTCCTGTCGCCCCTGTCGCGCATCGCCAAGGGGGTGCAGACCCTGGGCCTGAACCTGCGGCCTGCAGCCATGGTGGGACGCCGGGCGCCTGGCCCCGTCGAGAGCGAGGCCCTGCGGCAGCGCAAGCAGGCCTGCCGCTCCCACATCCTCCAGCTCTGAGCGATGATGCCCAGCAGGGGCCACTGCTTCCCGAGCTGCCCAGCCTAGTCTGCTCCCCCGTCACATTCCTACTTAGATCCGAGCCCAGTTGTGAATAGGAAGAATTGGTAGCGGCTCTGTACATATACCGTGTTATGGTTGGGTTGTGTAAAGGTGTACGCAGATTTGTACTGTGCATGTGCTCGCCGCAAGTGTTTGAACATGCAACGCAGGTCCCCTCTGTTTCACGGCTGCGGCCATCCCTGGGAGGCGGCATTTACGCACATTCCATGTTTCTGCGCCCTTTGTGGCACTTTGGACCAAACATACGGCAGGGGGTTGCTGGTGGAGAAGAATACTCAAGTGTGCGGCACCACCATCGTCACAGATTCACGCTCTTGTGCTGCTTTTAAGTTATTCCCTTGCAGGGATTACTCTTGTTCATACCTGTTGGTTGCTCTCAGAAATGCTCTCTCCAAGTGTGTGGTCATCATTGTCCAAGATCCGTGCATCTGGACCAAGAATCGTTTTCCACAAGACGGTGCATAGAATTTATTTCATCGTGCACCGTTTGAAAGCTATGTAAATGTATGAAAATAGGGTGGAATTTGTTCTGAAACCCTGCACCACGCTTTGCAAAGCTTTGTTGTCATTGCAGGGAACAGTTGAGCCTGTGGTTAAATTTTGTACCAGGACTATTGCAACATGCTTGAGACCCAGTGTGCTACATAGGGTATGTTTAGGCCAGTTGCCACACGATTTGTAGTGATTGAATGCTTCAATTGTCAGTCAACTAAGTGTCTAAATGTTAGTGTCAATTAGCATTGCCTTTGACAGTAGAAAAGCGTCAAGATGTCTGTCATGTTGCTTCAAGGGCAGTTGGTTCATGCTGAACAAAAATGCCCTGTTATGTATTTTGTACCGTGAGATGGCATATCTGTTGCCAACCAGGGGATGTATTTACAGAGCATTGTGGGTACAACTTTGGAAATGCTCCCACAAATAGGAAACATAACTGAGGTGTAGCAAAACTGCTTTGTGAATCTGGCCCCCTGCTCTTTTGAAAAGGTACCTTGAGAAACAAAGAACTTGTTGGAATCTTCAAATTTTACAGCTTGGTGGGGTCAAGTGTACATGTAAACAGGCTCCACTTTAGCCGCCACATTGCTAGTAGATTTGCAACAGAAGTGAATGTATTATGCCAGCTTCTGCGTAGCCGTTCCGGCAATGCTGTGCAGCTCAAGGAGCGCTAGTCTCGGGAACAAATGTACCGTGAAAGGCTTGGTATAGGCAAGTCATTTGGACACAGAGCCGTGGATGATTTTGTTATTTTTGCGCATATGCTCTCTGTCCCAAATGAAAGGGCATTACTTAAAACACCTTGAGCCGAAACAGTTCTCCTCATAGGGCCCTACAACTACAAAGAAAACAGCGCAAAAGACAGGACGCAGAATTTCTGATCTACCAGCCGCAATGACGAAATACAGCTTCGTTCAGTTTGAAAGAACTAGCCCTTGGCAACTCGGAAAGCTGCACTCTAGCCACGATGGATGCTTTTTAACGGGAAAAAAATGCAAGAAATATTTAAATGCTCCAGCGACGTATTGCGGGCAGCTGTGACGTCATGTGGGCCGGCACTAAAAACATTTCTAACAGTGTGTTAACTGTACGTTCGCACTCAAGTGGCACGATCAGATGAAACTCGAGGCCCCGTTGCAGTCGCCCTGTCCTGCTTCTGGGCGGTGGTTGGCGGCCGCCAATCGCCCACACCAGATTCTGTGACGTCGAGAGACCTTGCCAGAATGTGGCCAGAGAGAGGTTAGTTGTTTGCAGTGTGCAATAAAAGTGGTATCCCTATTAGGACAAAGCAGTATTAAGCAAGTTGCCAAAAGGAATGCTAGTGACAGTGAGAGCCACGCAGCAACATACTTTGAACTGAACTTGCAATAAAAAAAAAAGAGGTAATAAAAACTTGTCCCCACCTAAAACAATAAAATTCAGCCTTTCGTATTTGTTTCTGCAGTTTTTGAATTGTGCATAGAAACAGACGGAGCTGTTTGTAAAATGTGCGGTAGTCGCGTTTAGACACTACACAGCGCCATCTTATAGATTTGAAAAGTTTAGTGCCTAATTAAAGTTATTTCCTATTTATGTAGAAATTCCAACTATATGAAATGCTGGCGTTTGTATGAGCTAGAGGACATGCCCTCCACAAAGAGGGCTTGGCTGCCTCTTTAAATAAGGAGACGTCATTGTAATGAAGATTTAGGTGCAACAATAAATGTGCCGTAAAAGTTTTTTTAAAGTAAACATTTTTTTTGCGCTCAATCTTTGCACGAAGATCACATTTTGTGGTCAATTTTATGGCACTTACCTGGTGATGTAAAACACCACATAAAAATTCTTGACCTCAGGCTGGTTTCCTTCTTGAAATGAGGTGCCACCACTGTTTCAAAGCATTCATTTTGTCACAGCAGCCGAAGGTTCCTGTAGTATAAATATGTTTTAATCTATTCCTAAAAACCCGGTAAGTTCCATCACCTGTCTTGGTGTTAAAATGACTCGCTTGTAGGAACCTTAACATCATGGAAATGCCATGAAACACCACCAGTCTTGTCCAAAAATAACAGAACTAAACATTGAAAAGATGAAAAACATTGAGGGCTAAACATTGAAACACTGGGCACCACCATGTCTTATCCAAAATGTAACTGACCAGGCTTCTATAGACGAAAATTGCTTTGTTTAGCCATGCGAGTGCCATTGCGAATCAAATAAAAGACCGTAAAATGCTACTTCGTGCAAAGTGCAAGTGCAGTGCACAAGCCCTCCCCTTGCAAAAAAAAAAAAAAAAATCACCTTGAAACAGGTGCACCAAGAATAAGTGTGCACTTGAACTGACGCAATTCGCTGATCCCAAAGTGAAGGGTTCACCCAGCAGTACTGCTTGCAAGCCAGTCTTTGCGACCGCCACGCCTGCGAAATCCTGGTTGGTAGGTGCTCACTGTGCAGCTCTGCCCGCCTCTTGGAATGACAAAGCTGGCACTGTGCTGCAATTCAGCCGCGAAATAAAAAGCCTGTGTGGCCGTAGAAAGGTCAACTTTTTATAGAAATGTAGATGGTGCATGGATTGTAAAGACCTGACACGTTAGTAAAAATGTAAAAAACACCAGGCATGTACTCTTGGTCAATTTATTCCAAACACGGGTCAAATTACTTTACACAACCAGACATGACAAACGTGACCTGAATCCACGTGTAACAGAGTACTGGAAGGACAGGCTCCTACCAAACAGCAAATCTGCGGAGTCTGTCCTCTAGTTGGCAAGAGTTCAAAGTGCCTTCGTTTGGAGGGTTGCCAGCACTTCTTTTCCACAATGGGAGAAAGCACACTACTAACAAAAGTGCAAATGACGGGACACAGGGGTACACGGCCGTAACCTAAACAAAACCAATTTCATCGTGTGCTACATCACGTGCCACCAGCACAGCCAGGGTGGCGTGACGAGCAGCTGCTCACTGTGCTCAACACCTTGGCAGAAACTGCCACCAGAATCCAAAAAGCAGTTACGACAATCCTGCCAAAGAGGATTTCATAATGAAAAAGTTGCTCTCCCCTAAAACGGGGCAAGCGCACTTAGCTTCCACATAACAGGATGCAGCAAACTTTCAACACAAAATCACTGCCTCATTCGCTACATCACATAAGCCTTAGTTCCAGCATGACAGAATCCAGCAAAAACTCAGCACAAAAAAAATTTCACTGAAAAAAATATTTCACTTTCTCATTACGCTGCTCACATACACCTTAGTGCCAGTCTTACAGGACACTATGCAGTAAACTCACAAAAGATATTGTACTTTCTCACTAAGCTGCTCACATAAGCTTTAGTTAAACAGCAGGATGCAGTGAACTGTCAGCACAAAAAATATTTCACTTTCTCATTCCGCTGCTCGCATAAACTTTCGTTCCAATGTTTTCTTGTTACGTAGCTCACACAACAGAATCCAGCAAACTGTCGCCATGAAAGAAGTCTTTATTTACTTTCCCATTGTGCTGCATCACACAAGCCTCGGTTCCAACACGACGGGATGCAGCAAACTTTCGGCACCAACAAAGGAATTTCAGTTTAATTTTTTTTTTGTAACATTGCATCAAATAAGCCTTGGCCCCAACAGGACAGGATGGGGCAAACTAGGCACAAAAAAGTCACTTTGTCGTTATGCTGCATTACTTAAGCCTCAGTTTCGACAAATACAGCAAACTGTCAGCACAAAGAAAAAAACTTCACGGCACAAAAAATTTCATTGCCTTGTTAAAGGGGCCATGACGACAAATGCAAGTTTGGTTCATAAGAAAGATTGCCTCGTCGGAATAACACTGACGCCACTTTTAACGTGAAATTCACTCGAATAAACTATATAATGAGGAACACAGAGAATAGGCACATGCGACCCACCACCTACTTTTCTGCACTGAACTTGACATATTATGGGACAATGGTGCAACTGGTCGAGGCTGACAAAATTCAACGCAAATTAAACAAGGATTAGCTTGCAGAACGAGCTATCTGCGCTTGAATTTGGTGCATATTCTTTTTATAGCAGTCAGAGTGGAGGGGTACACAATGAAAGCAATGCAGAAGCACTGCGTATAGCACCATGCCAGCCGACGCTGCCCAACACAGGCGTCGGGCCTGTCCGACACACTGGCCAACTGGCATTAGCAACACTGCCACTTGGGTGACCTTGTTTGTTGAGTGATGCGCAATGTTTCACGAAATGAGTACAACCAAAATACAGCAAGTAGAAGCCCAATCAGAAGCAAAACCGAGTGCGAACAGGGGTCCTCGAGTGGTATTGCTGAACCATCTAGGAAGGCGGACAGTAACGGAGTTAACAAAAGAGACATTGCGCCATTGGCAGCAGCCGTAGTCAACATACAAACTTTTCTTTCAGGTACCTGCCCTTAATGTCGTTGCTGATATAGCGAAACATGCAATGAATAGAGCACCGTTTCCTGCCTGACAAGCATTGGGGGCATTATGAGAAATCTTTCCAACTAAAACAAACCTATTTTGTTTTCATGGCCCCTCTAAGCTGCATTACAAGCTTTAGTTGAACACAACAAGATGCAGCAAACAGTTAGCAAAAAAAATTAGTTTCTCATTACACTGCATGTAATACACCCAAGTTCCAACACGACGTAATGCTGCAAATTGTCAAAACAGTTTCACTTCCTTGTCATACTGCATCTTATTAAAAAAGTTTCAACGGTACAGGATGCAGCAAACTAGGCGCAAAAAAAGTTGCTTTCTCGTTAGGCCGCATCACACAAGCCTCAGAATACAGCGAACTCTCGGCACAAACAAATTTCAAGCACAAAACTATTTCCCTTTCTCATTACACTGCATCTTATTTATAATCCGTAGTTGTAACAGCATGCACAAAATTGCAGGCACAAAGCATGTTGCGCTGCATCGCATAAGCCTTAGTTCCAAAACAACGGGATGCAGCCAACTGTTGGCAAAAAAAGAAAAACCCACTTCCCCATTACGCCACAGCATAAGCATCAGCTCCAACACGACAGAATCCAGCACACTTTTGGCATGACACAATTCCATTTGGTCGCTGCATCAATTTCGTTGCACTTCCTCAGCCTGCACGAAACACTGAAGCATTGTGCTGCAGCACATATATAGCAAACGGGGTCCACAGTAAATGAAATTCCAACTGCCTTGCACAAAACCGACATCTCATAAGCTGTAATGACTATCCTACAGAGAAGCAAGTTTATGAAAGCAAAGAAGGGATATCTTCCCCTAAAACGGGGCAAGAACATGCAAACTAAACGTGCAATGACAGGACGCAGCCAGCTGTTGGCGAGAATGTGTTTTCATCATGCTGCATCAATTCGTTCGTTTGTTTGTGCATGCTTGAGTTCATAAAACTCTAGCATGCACAAATTTCAGTCCCCTGCGCAGCATCACACAAATGTCAACAGCATGTCTGAAGTGGCAGAGAGAGAGCTCCCTGCTAAGTGGAACCAGAATAATTTTAGTAAACGTATTTTTGAGAAGGTTTCAGTCACTGAAAACAATGCAGGCATTTCACTTTCCCCTAAAACAGGAGCACTTAGTTTCTGCAGAAGGGTAAATGACAGCTCGCAGCAACAGTGAGAAGACGAGATGCAGCAAGCTGTTTTGCCAATACGTACCAGTACAAGCACAAACATCGTGCTGCACCAAAAAAGTGTCAGACGCTTATCCGGACTGGGATGAAGGACTATGCCAAATTCTCCTTGCGTTGTGTGAAAAGGGACAGCACAGGCAGTAGTGGCCATCCTTCCAAGGAGGACATAGCCACTCAAACATTGCCCTAAAACTGGGGGCAAGAACGCTTGCTTGTAACAAAGGTACACATGAAAGGATGCAGCAGACTCTCTGCTTTCGCTGCACTGCGATCGACAGTACTCAAGCTTGCACAAAATTTATTCCGTTGCCCCATCTTGCTGTGCTGCCTCACAAAAGTGTTAACAGCACAAATCTAGAGCGGACATAGGACATCTCACGTACTGTGCTAAATGAAGTTCCGACCACTGTGCAACACATCAGAAGGGCAATTTTTGTAGTTCTGTACCTGTGTAGCTCTGAAAGCACAAGTGAAAAAGTTGCATAATGCAACAAACCTGTTGTACGGTGTCAGTTTTCCCGCTCTTTGTACAATAAAGATGAACTAACACCAACAGTACAAGGTGAACCGAGAAGGGCACCTCTTATCTGACTGCCTCCACTGAATGGACACTGCCAAAGCACACTAGTGTTGAACTATGCCATAGCTTTGTTCCCGTATACTTAACGCCATGCTTAAAAACTGAAGGGGCCTGTAATGGGAGGAATAATGTTTGCAGGGGTGCTTGGTGCCTGAGGAAAGCACAGCACCTTAGCTACTGGGGGAGGCAGCTAGTTACGGAAGTGTCAGAAGGCCTTCAGAGGCAGTAGGCTGTGTGCATGTTGCTAACCAAAGAAAAATGGAGCCACAGTGAGAACCACTCGGAGGTGGATCCAAATCTCTGCGATTTGGAGCCGGACACGGTGGGGGCAGCCCAGGTTAAGTCGACACTGGCAAGCTTTATTCTGTACATGCGGTCAGGCGTGTTCTGCCATCGGTGGCAGGGGCTACGACAGGCACACCCAACCACAGGATCTACTAAGCCAGACTCTGCAGGTGCAGCCATTCCTTCGCCCCCAGACAACCCTAGCGGCCTCCTGCACAGAGAGAAGGGGGCAGGGAGGAAAAACGTCAGTGCACACTGGCTTCAATCCAATCCAATCCGCCATTTTAGACGTGTACAACATGCCGATTTGCACAAGTAACTCAGTGGTGGAGCAGCCAAAATGAAGATCTGAAGCACAACTCCCAGCTTTTGGAGCAGGTTGTTTTGGACAAACTGTCTTGTAAGGACTACTAAGAGCCACGCAATTCCTCAACACGCAATTAAATTGGGGGGGGGGAAACCCACACAGACCTTAAAAGCACCAAACGAGCAAAACATCAGCCTAATTATCGGCATGATAGGTTTTAGGACTTCTTTTTCTGCAAGAAATGCAGGTTTGACAAAGCTTCCGAGAGCTTCCTCTGGCCCTCCTTCAGAAGACTCTGGCCACTTGGCACATCAGCTAAGCACTTTTTGCTCATTCCTCTTGAGATTAGATCAACATTGCTCAACATCCTCTCAGTTGAATCAATTTCAGCCAGCAATTCTTGCTTTTTGCGAGCCTGGCTTGTAGCACTGGAATCACCTGGCTTTGATTTCTGGTCGCGCATTTCTTCAAATCCTTGGCCTTCGAGTCGCTGCATCTGATGCTTTGAGCCCTTCACAGCTCTGATGAGCTCTCCACTCAGGGGCGCTGCTGCTGCATCACGGCCAAATATTAGCGATCAACCCTTAGTTACACCCTAGACGCAAAGTTTTTCGATGCCTTGAAAAATTCTAGCCAAGTCTGCTGCTGGGTATCCTGTGCAGGAATATAATCCCTTGCGGCCATTGTATGCCGCGCAGCAAATTCGATTGGTCAGCTGGACCTCTCGAATCACCCAATCATGGAGCCCGAATTTCAAATGTTTTTCTCCTCTTCCCAAACGTAGCGAGAATGCATGCATGTAGGAAAGGCAAGGTTCCCAAGGTCAGGGCGGCCATTAGGCACCAGGACGCCCACAGAAGTCGCCGCTGCCTGGGATTACGCAGCACTGCACGCGTAACCCGCTGGGCCAACACCCTCTGCACTAGTCCAGAGGGTGCTGGTGGGCACAGGACACGCAACTCCAGAACAACGGCGCTTTGTTGCCATAATTGGGTGTGTCCTTTCAAAGTGTCTTCATCTTTCACGACCGCAGGAAAATGACATTTTGAGTGCTTCCAGAAAACTATTTTTTTTCTCTTGAGCTACTGGACACATTTAGCATTGCTATGCATGAAATTGTAGCTTATAGATTTCTCTTTCAAACACATAGCAGCAGTTTTATGAAAGATGTAATTTTTAAGAGTTTATTGGTCAAAGAAAAAAAAAATGCGTAAAAAAAGTATGCACAAAACACAAATAGGCAATTTTACTGAACCTAAAAATTATTTTAGGAATTCTAAGATATACAAGATGTTTCTACGTTCGTAAGCTATGATTCAATATATCAAAGCTGTACGCCAAGTTCTGGGTTTTTGCGGGCCCACCAACCCAATGGTCCGACAGCTGTGCCACTCTGCGAAGCCATTCAAGAGTCGGTTGGTTTCTCTAAAATATGAATCCAGGCATGCTTGTTTGTGTTCTCACACGGAATCTTTATCACTGCAGCAATAATAATAAAAAAATACCGCTCGCTCTTGAGAAGCAGCACGCATCACTCCACAGCTCTAATTTTACACAAGCGCCAGGCTATCTTGAAGGTGATAAAACAAAACAGCACGGTGCATTTGGCAAAATATCCCCGCCGCACATTGTCTAGACCCTACACATGAAAGTAATACTGCAGTCATCAGATATTAGGCACGTTTTGTTTATAAACACAGCTCGAAGTCAAAAACAAACCTTCCCTGGCAGCACCTGCTGAAGTCTGAGGCTGTTGAATGGAGAGTCTTCATCAGAACTAAAATCTGAAGAATCCACACCATTGCTGGACTCATCACTGCTGCTGGGGTAAAAAAATCAGCAGCAGCGGTGGCCGAAGTCCCTCAAACCGCTGTCTGCCTTTGCAGAGCGCGCTGTGAAACAGGACGCCTTTTTTGTCCAACTCCTCGCTACCTTGGGTTCAAATTTCACTCACGACACTGTCTACCCAAGCGCATACCTGCCAGGTTCGCCGAGATGGCATTAGGGAGATCTGTTTGGGGGGGGGGGGGGGGAATAGAAAAATGAGTAAGTAGCAGAATAGAATAATTTACATTTACATGCATTTCTAATTTAGTTACTACAGAGTAGGAGCTGAATGAACTGTTTCATCCAAACTACTAACGAGCTGCACCACTGGTCAGCTGCTAAATCTTCGATGCGGCTGACGCCGCCTTTTTCAAGAAGCCCTGGGAATACTGTCGAGCATAACAATGTTCGTTCCCGCTACACTTCGCCAAAAGAACACCACTGAGCTCGGATTGTACCAGAACTTGATGCTCGGAACTGGGGGAAATTTTGTTTTACCATGCTGAACTGCCTCTCGCATTCAGCGTTTCTGTGGTACTGACCAGTTCAACTTGCGCGCATGGCTAACTATGCTTTATAAGCTATTACGATGTCCAGTGGTGTAGGATGTGATTGGGTTGTCAGGCAGCTCCAGCGCAATGTGGCTAGACTGGGAGAAAGGTTTAGCCAAACACGGGTGTGCATTCGGGAGATTTTTGTTTCGACTGTACAATCGTACAAAACCATCAAAATCCGGGAATCTCCCGGATAATTCGGGAAACCTGGCAGGTATGCAAGCGAAATGTAAACAAAAGGGAACGAAAGAGAAAAAGGGGTTTCCAATGAAGACACCAGATGGCATCAGTTGTCCGAATAGCGCAGTTTTTAGTTTTTGCGGGAGGCTTGAAAATCATTGTTCACTCGTGACCTATGGTGCGGTCGCAAAAGAGTTAAAGGGACACTGAACTGATTTGTAAACACTGCAGGATTACTAGCGCAAATTGTAGTCTGGAGTCTCTAGGCCATGTTTCGACCACTCTCGCTGCGTTTACGTGACTTTATTCAGTAGAAAAATCAATTTGAAAATGCTCCCTCCTCTTTCTCTGCATCCTCCTTGCCGATTTCCTATGACGTTTTGTATGACGTCAAAACAAGATGGCTTGGCTTGACTGCGCTACTGCATGGCTAACCGACCCTCTGACAATCGGTAGGCCCAGAGTTTTTTTGAGTCAGTCGGCAACCTGCGGGTAATCGCAATTCGTTCACTAAGTTGAAAATAAGCCACGGCACGTTTGTGCCAGAAAGAATATGCCTTTAGTTCGTCAGTTATTTGTGTGAAAGAAAATGTTGTGCGAAATAGGGTAGGGTTTTCTAAAAAACGATGCGAGCCGTTTCTAAAAGTGGCTTCAGCAGCTGTCGTCGCCCGCTAGCGGTAGCCAAATCCGAAAAATTCTAAACGACGAGTAACACGATTTTTGCCTTTTGCCGCTGTTTTAGTGAACTGTCTTCTTCAGAACTTTGCCACCAAGAGTGCACAAAATATCGTCTTATTTCGAAAATTGGCTACGTTCCCACGTGAACACTCTGGTGCTGAGAGTTTCGTTGGTTTCATTTGGTGCCCATCGCATTCGAGAGTAGGCAGATTTAAAGCGTTCGTAATGGCAAATGAGTTGCGCGGAATTCCTTAAACGAAAGATGACATTAGAGCGAATGACATTAGATTTTTGTGTATAGCAGCGACTTAATCGCATTAAAACTTAAGGCATTAGGCACTTAATGTCCTTTTTCATGCACAGGTGGCATGGGTATCAGTGAAGTTAATATAGGTACTACGGAATTAAAACCAAAACTTTTATCGTGCAGCGTAACACCAGGGTGCAGGAAGCACTTTTTTGCGCTGGGTGAACTCGCACAGCGGTCTGCATCACGACCACACATCTGCGAACGCTTTTCGGCTTAAGGAATGCAGTTGCTAGACATGAGATATTGTGTTAATCTAGAGGACGCTTACTGCAAGGGCGCTATACAAGGAATAGTCATATGAGCTGCATGAGAGGCTAAACCTAAATAACAATGTAAACTGGCTACACATTATATACTTTGTATTTATGCCCCTGCCATTGTTGGCTTATCGCCAAGTGGTCTAGAGCACTATTTTGCAAGTCGCAAGTTCGAATCCCCGATAATGTTTTTTCTTTTTTGAAGCTGATTTTCTTCTTTTTGGGCAATGTTTTCTATACTCAATTCCCAATTTTTGCACTGTAACTTACATTGCTGCCTGAGCAAGTTCACAGAACGCGTGCAGACTGACACTGACGTGCTGACAAGTTCTCGCTGGGGTGGTGTTGCCATAAGCACCGACTGCTTGCGGGCAGTCTCCAATCAGCCGACCCTTGGCCTGGTGCAAACATGCCTCTTACGATACAGGCATAAGCCAGGCAAGCTTCAAAGATGGGGGAAAAGCGCATCGCATTTGAGCGTCTGCAGTGACGCGGAGAGCATTCATCCACTGCGTACGCCTCGGCTAGTGATTGTTACGATTCCAAGCCATGCTGGCAGGCTTATCTGATGCATTTTACAGCCGACACAACATGACAGAGGCACAGTATGCCAATTATTCAGCTATCAAAAATTCCCATCCAATGATAACGTTGGATGCCAAGCATGTTTCACAGAATCGAAACAGAAACTGGTTTCAATTCTAACCTTAGACATCGTCCAATCACGTAACACCTTGTATTGATGTCACTGCTGTTGGTGCAGCAGCCTGTGCATGGCAGTTTTTCTTCTTTCAGGCTTTCTACAATAAATACCGCCTTGTTGCCCAAATAAACGATGAAAAGTGTGTTTATTTGGGCCAGCCTACGCAGTACAAGCAAAAACAGCAGCTGACAAATTCACTTCAGTGTCCCTATAAATGGGAGCTGCGTTCCCCTAAATGCCATCACTGTAACCACAAAGAGAAAGCGGAGGCGGCAATGTGCGCGGCCTCCCAGCGCGCGCTCTTATCTCCCAATCTCCCACCCACAGGCATGACCGAAGGCATCAGCAGGCCTACACGGCCATCCACAGTCAAATGCACAACGCATGCACACCACGCGGCCAATCAGAAAAACGAGAACGCCCACGCGCCACCTCATGGAAAACGGCAGTACAATATTCACTTTAGTTTTCGTTCCTGGCAAAAACTGCCATTACATGCGACTGTCTTGGAGCAGACATGAAGCAATTATTCAAATTAATACACTTTTGGAGCAGAATGGAGCCGGATGACCCTCTTGGTGCAGCAGTTCCACCACTGAGAGTTACTGAGATGCAGCAAGATGCAAGAACTGTACCTCTGCACTTCAACCTGAAAATGCTGCCTTGTATTTTACTGAACAGCTAGAAGTTAAAAAACAAACAAAAAAAAAAACTGGTTGATTCCTCTGTCATAGGAATTGGTAAAATGTCCTGCTGGCGGGTCGCTTCGGCAAAGGTGTACTGGCGTCAATTCCGTGACGGACATGACGTCAGTGAAATTTTGGTGTATCCCGGCATAAAACGCTTTCGTGTTAAAATATAAAACCCGAAAACAAACAACCTTAAGTATAACATACGCTTTAGTACTAAGGGTTGCTTCCCCGCAAGAAGACCCTGTGTGCACCCTTTACATGCCGCTTGCTCCGTTGTACTGGCGACATTTCCGTGACAAATATGACGTCAGTGAAATCTTTGTGTATTCCGAAATAAAACACTTTCGTGTTAAAAAAAAAAAAAAACTGCACGGAACTACACACACTTTTTTAAAATGCTTTTCCACTGCTGTTCAGATTCTACAAGAGCCTACCTCACTCACTGAAGCTTCTTCAGCTCTCAACTACAGTAATCCCTCCTTAACTCGAACTCGGATATCTCGAAATAGCAGTTAACTAGAAATTTTTTTTTCGCCGTGCCTCCCATTGGCACCATGTATTTGCCTCCCTTTAAGGGGCACACTGGTCTTAAACCGAAAATGCATTTTTACAGTTATGATGATAGCAATTGGGGGACATAAGTTGTTTTTGTGCAAAACAGCTACATTCAAATTTATTCAGATTTTTATGTTTGATTTTCAACACCTCAGGTTTTTATGTTTGATTTTCAACACCTTTTGTGAAAAAAGCTGCTGGAGTGATGCAGCTGAACAAGGTACCGTGAACTCTGCACAAATCAAGGAGTGCAATAAGACTAACAGAATCATTCTACCTTGTCTGTAGCAGAAGTTACGACCGTTTGAAGTTTGGGCTTGGAAGGTGGGAACCAAAAAAAAAAAAAAAAAAACCCGGTTTTGCCTTCCAAGCCCAAACTTCAAACGGTCGTAACTTCGGCTACAGACAAGGTAGAATGATTCTGTTAGTCTTATTGTACTCCTTGAATTGTGCACAGTTCACTGGTACCTTGTTCAGCTGTACCACTCCAGCAGTTTTTTTATTAAAGATGTCAAAAAATCAAACAAAAATCAGAATAAATTTGAATGCAGCAATTTTATACAAAAACAAATTTTATATCTACAATCAGAATAAAAAACTACTTATGTCCACCAATTTTTATCACCACAACTGCAAAAATAAAGTTTTTGATCAAAGCACCCCCTTAACTCGAAACTCCGCATATCTCGAAATTTTCAGCAGATTTTAGGACTTCGAGTTAACGAGGAATTACGGTATCTGGATACAGCAACCAATGAAGTGGCAAGATACAGTTGGTTTAAAAGGACCATGAAGAAAACATACAACTTTGTTTTATTCAGAATATTTGGTATTTTATAGTACCCTCAGTGCATGCCCCACTGCAAATGATGCTTTATTCACTGAGAAATTCAAGTACCAGCTAAAACAGGACGTGACATTGGCCAAGTTATTTTTGTTTTAACATGTTTCGTCAAGTACATTTATTTGAATAGTGTGCATATTTTCTAGAGGAGCTTTCACCTGAAATGCTGCTGCAGCCTTCTGGGTTCTGTTCCAACAACAAACGATGCTCAACTTAGGAAGTAATCAGCCCTTTTGCATGCAATTCTTTGCCACGCCAAAGAGGAGAACGTCAGACGTGCCCAACGGAAGGCACAGAAACGACGGCAGGAGCAGCTGCTCACCTGGTGCGGCCCCTGGCTGGCCGGCCATTGCGCCCGATGCTGCAGCTGAGGCTGCCGCCTTCTGCTTGAGCATGGTCCAGTCGAAGACGTAGTCGTACTGGTGGTTCAGGGTGCGGAAGAGGATGCGGAAGATCTGGCGCAGGTACTTGTAGTCGGGCATCTCCTCGAAGCGCAGGCCGCGGCAGTAGTTCAGGTACATGGTGAACTCGGCCGGGAAGCCCTTGCAGAGCACCTCGACAGGCGTGGACATCTTCTTCTCGCTGATCTTCTCGTACTTCTGCTTCTTGGTGGCCGCCTTGAGACCCTGCCAGGGCAGGCTGCCCCGGTTGAAGTACATCAGCACGTAGCCCATGGACTCCATGTCGTCCCGCCGGCTCTGCTCGATGCCCAGGTGTGCATTGATGGAGGCGTACCGTGCCGTACCAGTCAGGTTCTTGTCTTCCCGGTATGGGATGTGCTGCTTGTTGCGGTTATCCCGGTACTTCTTGGCCAGCCCAAAGTCAATCAGGAACAGCTGCACACAGCAGAGAAATTGCCCCGCTCTGTGAGCACCACCCACTTGTCTGTGCCAAAGCTGAGCGCACAAGCACAGCACTAGCCTGAAAGTGCTAGCACACATTTACGAACACGTTGCAGTGGTCGAGTTGGACAGAGCTGCGATAGATGGGTGCAGGGGGCATGCCGGGGAGTGTGCCTTCTCAGTCGACTGGCGGAGAAGCTCCCAAGGTGGCCATCGACCACTACGGCGCACACTGACAAAGTTGTGCCCATGCGTTTGAGGGCTGCAGCCGTTGAGAAGGAATGCAATGACTGGGTAGTCCTTCTCCACCGCTTGCATGGTCGCCCACACAAGGCTGCTCCGTGCAACATGCAGTGGGGGTTTTCAAGTCCCTCTGCCACGAGGTGTGCTACAGAGAAGGGGCTACAGATTAATTTTTGCTACCCGAAGATCTTCAACACATACCGAAAGCCCAACACACTGGCACTTTTGTTGGGACTGTGTAAAACAGCTAAACAAGCTCAAGTCTACCATAGCGAACAGAAATCGCCCCACAGGTTCTGTTGATAGACCTGCAAACATGCACTGCAGCTAGACAAGGACGTGGTGCTCAACAAAGGGTGTTGAAGCGGAAGTGCCTGGCTGCCTGCTTTTATGCATTCTCTAAGTGCAGAAATATTACCCAATTTTAGCCAGTAATGACTGACTGAACGAGAGGTCCACGGAGGCACCAAGGGTCACTTAGCAGAATAAGAACCTAAAAGGTATTTTAGTGCATGCCAAAGTAGATCCTCCTCAGCAAACCATCAGCTAAGTGTTCATCTACTGATTAGAAAACAGCATAAAAATTAAACGATTAGGACCAGATGGCAAAGCAGGGAAACAAAAGTTGGCATATATTGCCATAAAGGAATGCAGGTTCCTCAACATGATGTGAATAGAGGAAGTACATTTTACTGGCTGCAGTCCCCCCAGTGACTGAGAAGAGCTGATTGATTGATTGTGGGGTTTAACGCGCCGACGCGACGCAGGCGATGAGGCGCGCCGTAGTGGAGGGCTCCGGATTAATTTTGACCACCTGGGGATCTTTATCGTGCGCCGAAATCTCGTACACACGGGCGTTTTTGCTTTTCGCCTCCATCAGAAAAGCGGCCGCCGCGGCCGGGAATCGAACCCGCGACCTCGTGCTCAGCAGCGCAACGCCTTAGCCACTGAGCCACCGCGGCGGGTCACTGAGAAGAGCTCCTCCTTCCTAGGCATGATATAGTGGCTGGTATGACCAGTGACGCTGCTGTATTGGCAAGAAACTTCCTACTTACAAATTCTACACAAGTGGTGTTCCATTTTAGCTAATGTACACACGAGTTACCACACATTTACTTCGAGCGAGGCTTTCTCGTGCAGCTTCAGCGTCGTGTGAAAATGCCATTCCATACGGGGCACGCTGTGCATTAAGGATTAAAAGTTTGCCTGCCATGCCAGAAAGCCAACTTTTACTGTTATACAGTCGAGTCCACGTGTACCAATGCCGTGTACAATATACCAGATATAACGATAAACAACTATGGCACCGCTTTTGTATGCGTTCTAGAGTAAAATTAGCCGCTTATTACAATGCTTGGGTGCCACGATATCGGATGTAACGACTGAATCTGGTTACAGCGCGCACAGAAAATTTGAGCTGCCGCCGGCTCTCACTGCCGATGGCATGTGCCTCGCATCCCTTCCACCCTCAGAAAACGAGCAGACTGCAGCACTTGCAAGGAAGGGGAAGGAGGGAAAGAGCAAAATGGAGGAGAGGCAAGCTAGTTGGGGAACATCCATGAGTGAAACTTTAGGGACCCAGAAAAGCCTTTTGTAAACGTTACAAAAGGCCTGTATTGTCGCGTAGCACCAATATAGTGATGCAACGCCGTTGGAATTATTGATCTACATTCAGTATTAGGTGCGCCACAAGCAATTAAGTGCACCTCTCACCCCTTGCCGATCGATTCCTCCTCCCTCTCTGCTTCTTTCAAAGCAGCTGGAAACACTGGGAACAGCCATGTGACATCGCGACGCTAGACTTCCGTTCTGCGCTAGTTACATTCCTGCACCTAGGCACGCGTCAATCGCTGCGGACCCGCCTTTGCCTCGGGATCGCGCAGGACGGAGGAAGAGCAGCCGGAAGCCAGTGGCAGCGACGTCGCTGGCAGCCCACCTCGCCAGCGGTTGGACGAATCAGGGGGCGCCTTCGGCGTTGCGTCAGCAGCGATCGGCTCGCTGCGGCGCCGCGCTCATCGGCTGAGAAAGGCTATCTTCAAAAATTGTTTACAAATTATCCGTACAACACATGGGGCTCACAATTGGCTCAAAAATGCCCCGTTATGTGTTCTACCACCTGAATGCCTTTGAGTGCCACCTTCACAACGCTTTTCTGGGTCCCTTTAAGTGCAAATTGACACAGGGATAAAGGGAAACAAGACCAGCGCTTACTATCAACCAGAAGTTTTATTAACATCGAAAGCCCATATATACCCAGCCAAGGTCCAACAATCAGGCATCTGTGTTCGTCGCACATGCCTACGGGCCGTACATGAGGACAACCCCCCCTTTTTCCTTCTCTTTTTCTTCTAACCCCTTTCCTTAAGAAGTAACACTTTATCTAAAATGCTCAGTGACGGGCAACTTGTACATTGCAAACCCCTAATCCGGATATGGAATGCTTTGGCAAGCTCCCTGGTAGCATGGTCTCAAAGTTTAACACTTTAGTGACCATGGAAAAATCGACTGTTTTTGGGTAGTCCAGGAAATATTTTTTTCCTGCCACAGAAAATTATTGATGCTGAAGTGTAAGGTATGAAATGGTAGAGGAAGGATAGGGCTTTCCAAAAGTAATAATTTCAAACAATAGATTCATTACAAATTTTATAAAAAAATTATCAAAACAAAAAAAGTAACGCGTGGAAAACAAAATTGATGAAAACATCAATTGTACTTTGCACAGGGTATACATAAAAGAATTCTCAAATATACAATTCGAACATAAGGCTTTTATAGAATACTGCAAATATGAACTCTACGTACAGATGTTATTTACATACATACAAAAATAGAAACACTAGCGCCCATCGGTTGTTCCTGAGTAGCTCAGGAAATATTTTTTTTCTTGCCACAGATAGTGATTGATGCTAAAGAGCAAGGTATGAAATGAAAGAGACAAGATAGGTCTTTTCAACAGTAATAATTTCAAACAACAGATTTGGTATGAATTTTATCAAAATTATCAAACAGAAACAAAAACAAAAAGAAAAAAATTGATGAGAACATCAACTGTACTTTGCACAGGGTACACATGAAAACAATTTGAAATATACACTTTGAACACAAGGCCCTTTTAGAATAATACTGAGAACACGAGCTGTGTAAGTACAAAGGTTATTTACATACATACAAAAATATTCACTAGTGCCTATCATGCCACCATGCGAAGCAGTTTCTCACATGGAGAAACACGGATATTTGTTTTCTGCTCAACCTTCCTGTCTTCATAGCACAGATTGCAGTTTTGATATTTTTCAATTTTTTGTGGCTGATGCCAGATTAAGGGTTCGCAATGTATAAGTCACCCACCGTTGAGCATTTTAGATAAAGATGTGTTACTTCTTAAGGAAAGGTACGGCCCGTACGCATGTGCGACGGACACGTGCCTGATTGTTGGGTCTTGGCCGGGTATATGTGTGCTTCCAATATTAATAAAACTTTCAGTTGATAGTAAGCACTGGTCTCGTTTCCCTTTCTCGTCCCTGTGTCAATTTGTGTTTAAGTTTCACTCAGGGGAAAGAGCAGTTTTCCTTCTGAACCCCCGCTCTCGGCGCTGCCGCTTTGGTATCATCGCTGCATCTGCTGGCAAACTCACGCCACCAGTGCCAACGTTGCCCGCTCGCACGTTCACCTATTCGTCTGTTGCGTCACGTGCGCACCACTTTGAATTTGACTGGGTGCCCCTTCAACTGCCTCAGTTTTTTCGTGGAAGGGACATCAGGGCCAATGCTTTGGAAATGCCCGAGAGCCCCACTGAAGAGGCGACCGTTGCGCGGACACGTGCTGTGTGTACAGTGCTGACAGTGACACTCGGACGACACGGTTGGGCAGCCTACTCAGGTAGGGTCGTCGCAGGAGATCCAACGCATGATACAGTCCCTCAGGGACTCGTTTCCACCAAGGACCTTTTTCTCAGCTAGGTGAAGCACCTATAGATGCTCTTGAAGAAGATATGCGACAGCTTCGCGTGAAGCAAACAAAGCCCACCGACTATGGCATATTTTCTGCTAATAAGTAGTGGTACGTTCGTAGTGCGAATAAAATGTTTTGATCTCTGTTGTCTTTTTTTGCGCAACCCACTTAGTTATAGTGACGTAATTTCCTTGGCACTTGAATGTTGTTTCAAGTGGACTAGACTATATTCGTAAATTCTGATTGCTTCACATTTTAGGGTTTAACGTGCCGGAGCTACACCTGGGCCTTCAGGCCCGCCGTAGTGGAGGGCTCCGAATTAATTTTGACCACCTGGGCATCTGTAGCGTGTGCCGAAATCTTGACAGGCGGGTGTTTCTGCTTTTCACCTAACTCTGAAAAAATTTCAATTACTTCCAAAGGTGAAACAGCCCAGCAAATTAAATCAAATAGCAAACACAAACATTTGCACACCTCCAATTTATGGGCAACACCACCACTAACATAAAAGTGACTCAATATGATGCTCCCCTGCTGCTGCATTTAACCCTTCCAGACCTGGAATTTTTAGTTTGAGAAAAAATTGCTTTTCTGCATGCTTTCGTGGAGTTTTGGACGTCAGAAGCACAAAAGCAAGAAATTCAGCAGATAGTGCAAGTATTTATTAATTTACAGGTGTGACAATTAATTAAGTCATTAAGCAACTACAATTTTTTTTTTTTCTGGGTACAAAGACATTCTTTGTCTTGTAAAAGCTACGACACCATCATTTATGAACACTGACAAACCGGGACTTCCATTTCCTTGCCCGCACCGTTGTCACACCCTGTGTCCACTGGAGCCTTTTCTTTTTCATAGCATCCAGCTCCGCAAAAGCGCAACAATGGTGATGTCTATCGCAAGAGGCATGCCCAGAAAACTAGCAGTTTTGGCTTTGTTCTTAAGGCGCTAGAGGTTATCTGGAAGGGTTAACAGCGCTGAACTGCCACCACTGTCACACCATGCAGCATCAGATGAAGAGCCTTGCAATGGTCAGAGGTCCTGGACGAAAAGGGGCCCACTGCCAGCACAGCCCTAACCAGGACAAGCACAGTGGAAGCCACCGAAATCAAGCCCAACGGCGGGAGAGCACGCGGGCAGTGCCACACCTGTGCTGGCCAGGCACCATCACAAAGGGCGGACACACACACAGAAAAGAAACGCCGTACCTTGTTGCAGTGACCACCAATTCCCATGAGGAAGTTATCAGGCTTGATGTCTCTGTGGATGAAATTTTTATTGTGGACATACTCAATGTGGGTAATCATCTGAAAAACAAAACGGAAACAAGTGGCACATGCCAAGATATTAGTTCTTTGCATGGCACAAAGCTGGGTAGGGCAAAGAGGCACACAGCTTGTTACAGAACTGCCTTCAGGATGATTGTGGTTACAAGTTCCTGACAAAAGTATACCGAGGCCCTAAAGGCCAAGTGCAACGAAAGTTTACCTGCCCCAAATTCTGTTTCAACGAGTGGTATACACCACTAAAATCTTTTCTGACCTAAATTTTGAACTCCACATGCGCACAGTATTTTTAATACAACAGTTTGAAAACGCGCCTCACCAGCCGACGCAGCACCTAGCGCAGTGTCGCCACAACTGGTCGCCACTGACGAACTTCCGGATGTGACGGAGCCAGAACTCGCGTTGCTCTCATTGTCTTTCCCAAGTACCGCAGCCCCACGCAAGTGAGCAGCGTAATTCGTGCCTCTTGCATCAATAATTGTTTTCATGCGTTTCTGAAATGCGAGAAGCTGAAGAAGCTCTGGATTGCCAAGCCAAAAGAGAGCAAATTCGAAGAGAGCTGGGGCCGGTCGACGCAAGGTAATATGCTGTTTGCGAGCGAGTATGGCAGTTGCAGAACAGGCTCTTGGTCAACTCTACGAGTGCACGTGACGAGAGTACAGCCGACGCAAGACGATACGCAGTTGGCAAAGCTGGTGCGCTGGCACAAATGAGTACAGCAGCTGTGCGGTGCACTGCACACTCATGGCCAGGCGGATCTAAGAGTGTTCGATATGCGAGTACAGCCGACGTGAGGTGATATGTTTTTGCGGCCGGTCGGGGCTTGAACAAGTGTATGGCAGCTACATGGCGCACTGTGCGCAATTGATTCAGTTCGAACAACTTCGAAAAAAGAAAAAAGAATAAATAAAAAAATAAAAACTAGCCGCTGGTGGCCACATTTCACTCACCAATAAGAAAAAAAAAAGTAAAAACGGGGCTAATTTGGTGGAATGGGTAAAAACAAGGTTGGCAATTCTGAGTCTCAACGACAACGAAGACAACGCCGTGCTGTCATCGCTACACAGATTTTTACATAGGGTGAAGAAACAGACAGCCCGAGACACCTCGAATGCGTGCCTATCTTCTTGCAGGCAACCGTGGGAAAATCTGCCGGCCGCACCCACTCGATTCCCGACTCACATCACTTCCAGCTGGCCAAAATGGCCACCCTTTTTTCCAGTTTCAGTTTGTAGAAGACCAATTTTTGATCTTCGTTTCCAATGCGGTGACGCATACTTGGGCCTCCAGATATTGCACTTAGCACCTTTTCAAGTAATACTACTGGAAAACAGTGCATTTAGGTGGCCAAAAATTTCGTTGCAGTTGGCCTTTAAAGAGCAATGACTAGCCATGTGCGAATATTCGAAATTTTCGAATGTCTGTATTCGATTTCAGCTTCGAAACCGAATAGGGCTATTCGTAAAGTTCAAATATTTTCGCAGTTCAGGAGTTCTGTGGAGGTGAACCGCTACAATAACAGAAAAAAGCAAATCCACCCACAAACGGACGCACACAAGTCAAGAAATGGTGTGGCATCAGTCATTCGTTCTGTTAACTCATTCGTTAGCGCTTGAATACACATCTGTGCATCAATCCCCCTTGCACTTTCGCCCAATTCTGATTCAGGTACTTAGTTAACGAAAGAACACGGTGGTGTGTATTGCCCCACATATATTTGACAAGACTGTCTTTAGGCATGTGCTGGAACGCTTTCAAAATGCTTTACCAAATTCCCATGGACAAAGATAAGATCTGCACCCCATCTCTCCTACCACCCCTACTGCAGGAGACGAAAGCCACAAAAGGACGAAAGTACACACACTTGTGATAGCTATGGGTAGGGGGTGTAAAAATCCAGCTGTGTGCGGCCTACACTTATATTTAAAAAATAATGTATCTATAGAAACGCTGTGTGCGACCGGTTCTCAGAAGCAACAAAAACAAATCCAAAAGGCTAAGCGAGAACAAAGCGTAGCCTTCGAGATCTGCTTCTCAGAAGCAACCGTCAAACTGGGGCGTGAATTTGGAAGCAGATTGCCTTTGAAAAAGCAAGTATGTATGTAATAAACTGATGTAATATAAGCACCAGAATTTCATGGCTATGTTTTATGTTTTATACCCGGGACCATTTAAGGAATATGAGAGGATCTGAGTCTGCTGACAGTGCCAGGAAATCAGCAGACAACAATAGGTCGAACGCGAGTTCTGCAAGCGCTCCCCACGACTTCAAGCCTATTTTGAGTAATAACAGCCAGCAAGCTAAGATGCTCACCAAAAAGGGTGCTCAATTTATTGCAACTGGGCTGCACTCGCTCGCTCGTTGAAGAGCCAGGGTTTTTATCGTTAATGCGTGTCGCCGTAACGGAGTACAAAGTACTGTCAAGACCCACACCTTCCCAAACTGCTGCTCCAGAACTTTGCACCAAAGAAAAGGAAAGTGCTACTAAGCGAGTTGCACAATCACTTCAAGAAGGGGACACCGTGCTACTCCCTAACCACTAACGGATTCACTTCTAGGACGGGGGACAGTACATCTCCATGACATGCCCCCTGCTTGATATAGAATCTCAACTGCACATACAACCTAATGTGCAAACATGTGCCTGAGTGCCATACTTCTGCTAACCTGAAGGACGTGCCACTCAAGCTTGCACAGGATTGGGGCCTGCCTCAAGGTATTCCCATTACTGTTATCACAGACAACGCAAGGAATTTTCTTGGGGCAGTGCCGCGAACGCCATGGTCGAGCATAAATTGCTTTGCGCACAACACACTGCAGCTGTGCATTCAGAGTGCAAAAAATAAGACTCCAAAGTTAGAGGAGCTTTGTTACAAGGCCAGAGCTATTGTGGGCCATCACAAAAGGAGCTTGCAAGCAAGAAAGAGGACGCTTAAGAGAAGCACAAGTGAACATGGGCCTTGAAGCGCTTGAGGTGATACAGGATGTTTGCATCTCTCCGAACAAAATAATGATAGAGATCTTGACTTGCAGCAAATGGCGTCTCATGGCTACTGTCATGCCATTTTTGAAGTGCATTGAGGAGGCACCATGAGAATTGTATTCTGAAAAACATCCTACACTATCTCCACTCTATGAAGATTCTTTCATCTCACCAGTGTCAAAATGGTGTCAAAGCAGCATTTGCAGGAAATCTTCTGCAGAGCATGAAGTCACTATTTGTGGACATCAAGATGCAGAGTGCATTAAGTACACTGTTGGATCCCAGGTTCAATGCAGCGTGAGAAACAGTGGCTTAACTCTTTCGTTACCACGCCTATTCAAATCGATCACCGGTGATCGATGATTTATATTGCCTATTTCAACATGTTGTAGTCGTTTCTCGTACACCTAATGCGGCCAGTGGTTAGTCTAGGCACTGCCCTTTTAGAATCAGTTTAAGTGTTCCCGCTCCGGCGACATTGAGATTTTTGACGGCGCTTTTTGCGAGCTGAGGTGCGTGTGTTTTTGAGGAAGGGGGCGTGGCTGCTGCACTTGAGGAAAAAGGATGCAGGTCGTGGTTAGGCTGCATTACCATAATATTTTTTTTGTCAAAAGGCTCCTGGCAATACAAATACCAAATACTGCAGTCAGCTTTGTAATGCGGCAGCGTTAAGAGGTGATAGTTACTTGAAAATAGCCCCAGCTATTCACTAATGATCTTTGGTTCGGTCAAAGGCCAGCTTTATTCTCCCAAAGCTTATTTCTGATGGTCCCCCGCATGTCTAGCAAGTGTGCCTGCCATTTTCAACCAGTTTCGGTTTCGTTTTTGCATTGCGAAATTCATATTTGGCGCTACTACACAGTTACCCAACTACAAGCTCATTTGCCATGGCGCCTCCGTCGCCCGCTACTACTCCTCAAAACAAGCATGCCGCTCGCGCTTCCACTTCATCTACGCCTTGTTTCTGCGATAAGAGCTTCCGCTGAAAGTCAAACGATAACACCAAGTCATCGGGTATCAGTTCAGACGAGGAGAACGCTTCCAATTGGCCTTGAGCACCGCCAGCTGTTCACCGGCCAGTTTCGGTATCATACGAGGGTATTTCCGGAGGTCTAGTGTCGCTACTTAGTACAACTGTCTGTTCTGGTAAAGTCTCCGAACAGCCTTGTATTTGTTACTTTTCAAAATTGTTAGGTGGCGCTGCAATGCAGTAGGCTCGTAGTGCTGAACTCGCTTTACAGCCCGACGGCGGCTGGGTGAAAGCTTCCTGGGCATGATTCGAGCGCATCGTACGTTATTCCTGCAAGCAGGGCTACCATAGTGAGTCAGAACATGATATTAAACCGCAAATGAAAGTTCTTACTGATAAGTGATCATCAGAACGTCAACAAGCATCTACCAAAGAGTTTGGTTCTCAACTCCAAGCGGATTTTTTCACATCGCTTGCTTAGCTTCAATATTGTGCCGGTGATAATCATTGACAAGGTGTTTTTACATCACGTGGAGGCTAATTTGAGCCTTTAATAATGTCAAACCACCAGATTTCTTCTAGAGAACCATCCAAAATAGCAAAATTTGAAATAGTGGTTGGGCTTCACCACATAGCACGGGCACCACGCGGGCTAACATTTTCTTTTATATCTTACAAACTGTACTGCGCAACTCAATTTTTTTTTCTACGGCAGGTTTTTGAAATGTTTACCTACAAAATGTATATTCTAAATTTTTTCTACTACTGGTCATTTATTATACACAACTTTCTTTTTTCTTATTTTCTTCGACGCGTGGACAAACATTTCGAATTCGATAATTTTTTTCGCAGTCATTATTTAGGAAAACATTATTAAAACTGGTGTCGTTGGAAAGCACGTGGAATAATCTGCATTTTATGTCACTGCAATGTGCTCCTAACCAATATGTATAGCCCAAAAAAAATGTTTTGTTAGACCCTTCAAAATTGGTCAATTTCCCACCGTAACGAAAGAGTTAAGAACCATCTTCCTCCAGTTAGTGGCAAGGAAGCTGATGCCAGCTGCACACCTGCACCTGTGACCAGTGATGTCTTGGACGTCTTTGGTGCACTGGCCTCTACTAGCTCATCACAGGCGAGCACCCAACAACAACCACAAGAAGAGGTAAAGGACTATCTCCACATGCCTGTGATACCTCGCACTGAGAACCCTTATCTCTGGTGGAGAAATGTAGGGAAGAACCGGTACCCACTACTGTCGGGGATCACTCTAATGTACCTCTCAATACCAGCCACGCAAGACTCAAGCGAGAGACTTCTCAGCATCTGGAAATGTTGTGACACGCAGGAGGCAACTTCTTCCAGAGCATGTTGAACAGCTCGTGTTTATCCACAGTAATAGCTCACCACTGAAATAGTGCACCAATGCAAGCCAAGCAATGCAACCAAAGAACCAGATATAATATTTTGTCAATAAACTTGCATTAAACCTGAGTTTATTATCACTTCCTTTGTCTTTTTAATTAAGCAGTAAAATAAAATTAGAAAATATTCCCTTCAATTCGAAAATATTGGATACAATTCAAAAAATATTTGATCAGTACCACTATTCCCTTCGTAATTGACTAAAAAAAATGACTTTTTTTTTTTTCTGAATCGAATACAAAATGCTACACACAAAACCATGTGTGCTTCAAAAAGTCAGAGTTACATAGTGGGGAGATAACACAGTGGGACCTTGGCTTCAGCACTATGGATGCAATGGAATCATGCTTCCGTGTAAATTAGGAAAGCGACGCTTTTGTTCAGGGTCAGCGACCAGGCCTGGACGCGTTGAGCTCACGTGATCCACCGTTTAACTGCAATTTCTTTTTTACGTCTAAAACAGCCACACTATTGCAAAAGCCGCACAAAGCACAGCGAAGCGTCACAGCAGCTCGTAAAGCTGCTTGTAGCATTTGCCTCACATCAGTGCCCATTCTTGACATTATTGCACCATAGCACCACAAAACGTTTTCGATATGAACACTTGAGTTTCAGCACTATTTCAATATTTGCTTGATCTGGTTGACACCAGTCAATCCCACTAAATATGTCACAAATAGAGCGTGGAAAAGCAGCTGGTGAGTGGCCGTCCTTAACTCACTCGACTGACGTTTGCATCAAAACTGGCACGAGTGTTACTCCGACCAAGCAATCGATGGGAGCAAAGTTGTCATCATGGTCCCGGTAAAAGGCATGAACAATAGTTGGAGAAGAACCTGGCCCCAGCCACTATCCCTGCCCAAGCTGCAATGTGCAGTTAAACTGGTAGCATTTCAGCTGGCGTACCCGCAAATTTTCCCGACATTTTTCGCGAGGCTGCCATGGTTGCCAGACCAGTAATGTTCTCCCCGCCAAAAAAGCGGCGGCAGGTGGTCGCCAGTTTATGCGACACCTTCACCTAATGTACAAGGGCTTTTTTCCTTTTTTTCTCTCTTTTCGTTCGCTTACTTCTTTCCCCCTCCATCCCTTCCTCTCCCTTTCTTACTGTCCTCCCGTCGCTGACGATTCCTCTCCGCCCAACTCGCCGCGAGGAACGCGCGGGCGTTTGAGGCCTGTGCGCGCATGGCATTCGCAGTGTTTATTGTGTATCGAGCTTGAGCCCAGTTTAGTTTTTTTTTTTTTTCGCTTTGTCCCCGGTGGAGGTTGCACACTAGAAATGGCCATAAATTCCTATTTTTAATGCCTATTTCAATATCGGCGCCTATGTGAACACTATTTTGTCTCAAGTTTCTTTTTCCGGTGCGGTTTGAGATCGTTTGATGTTGATTAGCACTACTCAATATTTTGGACCTTGTATTTTTTGCATCTTGCAGCTTAAAAAATGTTGTTTTTCGCCGAAAAAAGACAATACTTAGCTATTATCATGCCTCTTCTTTTGCTGCAAGGTTTAGTTAGAAGACTGGTGGTGAACACGCTTTGTTCATTTCGCCGTAGTGTTGCGGGAGCGTGAACTCGTGATAAGGGCAGCAGGTGAGCTGATAAAAAGCAAAGATCAAAACAGGAGGGAGGGGGTAGATCAGGCGTCCGAATGTCTGGGAACACTGCCTGTCACCAATCTCTAACTCGTGGTGTCTCGCAACAGGTGCGCTTTCCTGGAAGCAAGGCCGGATCTCGCTGAGTGGGAAGGAAAAACTTCTGGGGGTAAGAACGTCCAGTTGTACTGGGAGCAAACAAAACCGGGCCTTGTAGCACACTGCATATGCACAAAATAATGACAGCTCCAGGAAATTTGGAATCTGTTTGTTTTGAAATATCCCCAATTGTTTTGATGCATCAGTTTTTCGGTAGCGTGCGTTACGTTTTGTGCGGCAGCATGTGTTTGCCTTTTCAGCACCCTGTTTTCTGTGAAGTGTAGGCATTATGGCTTTCCCCTCGGCAGTTCTAATGGCTCACAGAGATGGCACTCATTTTCAGACACTCCTCTCAAGCTAAAAATTAATCGGCGCTAAAACAGGGACGAGAGGAACACGTAACTCACAACACGGTGCCGAACTTCCAACTAGAATTTATTGAAAAAGATGCTGCTTATATACACAAAACTAAAAAACTAAAAACGAGAAGCAATTGTCACGTCTAAATGCATCACATGTTTAAAAAAGCCACTTCTTTATCAGTCAGCGATAAGGACGGAGTACTCACGCAGTTATCCCCTGCCTGTCTAATAAAAAGAGCTTCCATAATTTCGCTCTCAAGCCTTCCTCGTGCTTTCCGCAAGAACTTTGTCCTATCTAGCAGGGGGCTACACTTGCATCGTTTGCAGTGATCAGGTAGGTGGCCACCAGCTTTATTTTCAACTGCCCCATTGTGCTCCCTTGCCCTGTCATTGAAGCACCTTCCAGTTTGCCCAATATGCACTCTTTTGCAGCTCAGGGGAATTTCATAAACTACACCCATCCTGCAGTCGGTGTAGCGAACAGCGTGGTTTTTTGCACAGGGTTCAGATTCTTTCTTCGGATTTTTGCTCATCATTGGGCAAACTTTTGGGCAAACTTAGACGTGACAATTGCTTCTCGTTTTTAGTTTTTTAGTTTTGTGTATATAAGCAGCATCTTTTTCAATAAATTCTAGTTGGAAGTTCGGCACCGTGTTGTGAGTTACGTGTTCCTCTCGTCCCTGTTTTAGCGCCGATTAATTTTTAGCAGTATGTACCAACTCACCCACATCAAGCTTTTGTTCCTCTCAAGCCACAGCACTCCCTCGGTGTCGCCCCCCCCCCCCCGTCCCGCTGCTACCCCTCCACCCCACCATGCATCCCTCCTGCTTTCTTTTCGAAGGGGAAGCGAGGCTGCAGGGCACGAGTTCTGCTCGCACAGCCTCGGCTGCAATTTTCAACTGAAACGGTGACAGGGTCCCCTGGCACCCGCAGAGCCACGAGCACGTGCACATGAATGCCTCGCAGAGTTCTCTTCTGTTGTTGCTGGCATGGCTTTGACAAAGCAAACAAGGGCTGGAGCATGACGCACACACATAACGCACATTAATGTGTGCGTTATGCGTTAACATTAACATTAACACATAACGCACGCACTCTACTGAAAAACTAATGTGATACGTGCGCGTGACAAAAACAAAAACGCTTATGCCGGTTAATTTATAGCATTTGGCTGGTGAACTTAATCTTGAAAGTTTGTTTTGGAAGATGCCGGCTCACTGAACCACTAATTATTGGACTTGAGTGATAAGATTGGCCCGGGGAATTCGAAGCTTCCCGTGCAGTGGTGGAACAATTTTTTCTTAGGAGGCGTCTGAACTTTTATTTTTTACATACACACGTTCGATGACCGTTTTCAAACAGTTCGTTGTGCTTTACAGTTAACAGGGGTGAGACAGCTGAATCAGATTTGGGAACAGTTTTTGGAGCAGCGAAATCTTGATTTTGGAGCAGAAGAATGACATTTATTACCGTATTTTCCGGTCTATAAGTCGCACTTTGTATAAGTCGCACCCCCCTCAAAATGACAGTTTTTCCGAAAAAAACGTATATAAGTCGCACCGGTGTATAAGACGCACCGGTATACAAGACGCACTTGTTATTTAGGTAAACTCATAGTGAATCAGATCGTTAGAAAGTGCGGCGAAAGTACATGGTTGCTGCAGCCGCCGCCTGTGAACGCACCCCTCGGTAAGGAGGGCTAGATGTGCATATACCGTCCAAAGTCTAGCCAGAACTAACTTCTCAAAAATGGTTTATTGATACACACAGATGGCGTGTACTTAGACGGTGTTTAGACAAAACCATCGAAGCCATCTTCCGCAGACTCGCTTACAAATAATTCAGCAACTTCAAGTGGGAACTCGCCGGCGTATCGCTATCGCCCTCCGACTCACTGATGCCTTCTTCGCCAACATCGTCACCACTCGCGGACCGGGTTACTCTGGCCTTTATCAACCCAGCTACAACTGTTTTTGTAGAAATGGAGTCCCAAGAGTCGGAGACCCACTTGGCCACCTCTCCAAACGTCGCGCGTGTCTTGCGTGCTGTCGTAAATCCGCGCAATAAAGGTGTCATGGCGAACGGAAGTGACACGAACGGAAGCGGCCCGAAATTCAAACTTATCGGCAAGCTGTCATTTTAAAAATTAGCAGCACGTTTACCTACTTCAGAGTAACTTTGTAATAATTTATAAGCTACATGTTGTTTTTGCAACCCAGTTTGATGTTACTTTGCATTTATTCTGAAATGGAGTTACTGCGCATGGCAGCAAGTGATGCGCAGTTGTTGCAGGCCATTATGATTGTTTTTGACTAGAAAAGTTGCAAATTCTCTGGTTTAACGTCCTGAAGCGACATATGGGCTATGAGAAACGCCGTAGCGGTGGGCTTCGTATTCATTTAGACCATAGAGCTGTGTCTCAACGTGCGCTGGCCAGGCATGGCCGCCGCGAACCGGATTTATTCCATACATAAGTCGCACCGGTGGATAAGACGCACCAACGAAAATTTCAGAAAAAAAACCGCGACTTATACACCGGAAAATACGGTATGTCACTTTAGGAGCCTAAAAAATCAAAGTTTTGGGAACTCGCGGGGGAAAAGTGCACTTTTTAATCGGTTTTGAACATACATAACACTGAAACAGCCTCTCAATAAAGTTTTTTTTTCTACCAGAGTATCACAAGGTACGAACTGCACTACCTTTTTACAAACCATTTTTAAATTCCTAGGTTCTATGAATAGATAGTGGAGCCCCTTGAAAATATGTAATTGAAAAACTAAGCAATCGTAAGGCATTTTTATTATCATGTGAATGGCAAAATTCTTGTTTTTGTTATTCCAGACCCGGCTTTACGCACAAGTGTAGAGCCACGACAAAAGTTGCGAAAAGTGAGGTGACAGTCGTCGCACCCCACCAGCCATCCCATTTCAATCCCCAAGGTGCACATTCACTACGATCGTAATTTGAGTAACCCTGGTATGTTTAGCCGCTACCCTCTTGGCATTAAATTACACTTCAGATAAATGAACCATTATTACTAGCGTGAAATAATAGCTCGTCCCGCTATCGAACACTGCTTGAACATTTTGCGGCGATGTAGCCTGCGCCACTGCTTCTGCAGCGTCGATCGTCCCATTTCCGCCGCTTGCGCGCTCGCTGTGAAAGACAGCAATAATTCAGCATTTTATAACACCGCAATGAGTCCGAAATTTCACTTCAAGCATGCGCTGGCTTCGCACTCAAAGCCAAAACACGGCGAATTCGCGGGCGCCATGTTGTTTTTGATGAACTCCCGTCTTTCGAGTCCCGCAACGTACCCGCAACAGATCAAAGGACTAAATGTAAACCCAGCTATCCCCATTAACTAAAACCAAGGTAGAATCGGCAAAGAGCCCTCTGCCTGAACCACAAGCAAATGCTTCGCCCGGCGGCCACGTTTTCACATCTTCACCAAACCAAGATGGCAGCGCCCACTGATGTCGTTCTGGAGATACGGTGCTCCAAAAATTGCCGTTTATTTCATCAACTTGCACAAGTACTTGCGCTAGCCTCAGTACACATAATTATTTTTTTCTACAGGACTTTGCAATGGTTTTTGATAGGAAAACTGTAAAAACGCGCAGAATATAACATTTGCAACCCGACATTGTGACTTTCGAAAAAACTATCTCGGGGACAATTTTATGCCGTTTTTTTATTGAATGATTAATCAACTGAACCTTTAACACCGTCACATTGGGGGTGCTGGAAAATAATGCCATCAGTAAGCATTTTCCCCCACTGAAACTGACGGGAGCGTTAAAATCCTTGGCCCTCAAACTGTTTCGGAGCAGTTTGGCACAATTTTTGCAATTTTCAAGCTTTTGGAGCAGCCTGGCACAGGCAAACAAATTTGTATCAAATCTGCGCAACATGCGCAGCTGTCTCACCCCTGAGTTAATAAAGAGCCTTTTGTTTTCGGCGAATAGCCGTACGACAAACTGCCCTACGTGACCAATTGTCCTGCGACGAATTGCCCTATTATGAAATGCCCTATCACGAATTGTCTTTCGACGAATGGTACATACGTCCAGTAGGCCTGTGCTAATGGACAACGTTTGCACGACGTTTGCACAACGTTTAGTCTCTAAACAAACGCAAACACCCAAAAAACACTACATGGAGTAAAATTACTTCCTTTGAAAAAGCTGATCGATTTCTTCTTAAGGATCATAAAAAGTAAGTGGGGCGGCCAGGAGACTATTCCAGCAAAATATTGTTCTTGCGAAAAATAATATTTGTGAGTGTTTGTCCAATCTTAAAATGGTGGTTTGCCTTACAGGTCGCGATGAAAGGGGTAAGATAAGTCGGTGGGTTCATGAGCAGTTTGCGCCTCCAAGTGCAGTAAAATCCCGTTAATTCGGATTTCATGAACCGCAGAGAATGTCCGATGAAACCGAGTGTCCGAATTATTGTGAGTATGGTCATAATAACTGAGATGCTTTCAACATCACCAAACTGTTAATTTTTTACTAATTGCCATTTGCCAACACGACACAGACACATGCGTGGTTGCCGTGGTTAGTACCCTCTACCGTGGTTGTCGGCTATTTTGATTGCCACAGGGATGGGCATTCTGCCTTTCACTGGTTGGGAACTTATGCTGCGTGTGTGTGTGTGTGTGCACGCGCGCGCGTGCCCCCCCCCCCCCCCCCTCCTCGAGATGTACACAGGCTCATTCAAACCCCATTGCCGTCTCGAAGTTTTTAGGTGCGCCTTTGATTTCTGCTGTGAATCTGAATTAGCTGTAACGTGGCCGCGGCGAAATGCACTCCTGTTCCCCACGTGAACTTGGCGAAAGTCCACATTAACCAAATTGCGGCCGAATCTGTCCAAAATTAATGAGTTTTCAACCATAGAACAATGCAGAATTGGCCTTTCCGTCCTTCCTTTCTCCTCCTCCTTGGACGGGACAGGACGCCGAGTCCTAGTTAACCGAAATGCCAAATTAACGGGGGCCGAATTCACGGGGTTTTACTATCGGTAACAAATCGAAACCTGCAGCTTTCATTTATTTTTTTCTTGTTCTGTATGTGTATCTAGAGTGGGGGGGGAGGGGGGGGGGCGTGATCTGAGTCTTCAATAGATATTATAGATAAGCGGAACAGCTTGCCTTCAAATTAGCTCGAATATGTTAATATGTCTTGTTTTTTTATATGCAGGTTCCAGGCCATGGAAGCGTAATAAAGGCGCGACCTGGTCAGCCAACAATTTAATGCTAGGCATTACCATTTGAACTGTGCATCATTTCAAAAAGTGATCAGTCGTCTGCAAGTGGGCAAGTATTTAGATCCTGGTCGATAGGAGTTGTTACATGATTAATATAAATGGGGAAGTAACTGCCCAAGTGCACTTCATTGGGGAACGCTGGGAATGACAGGGCAGGAAGTTTGAAGAATTGTCTCGTTAAATTCATTTGCAGTTTTCAACTTGTTCAGAACGACCTGCTGCCCTTAGGACGAGTTCACGCTCCTACAACACTACGGCAAAATGAACAAAGCGTGTTCGCCACCAGTCTTCTAAACCTTGCAGCAAAAGAAGAGGCATTTTAATAGCTAAGTATTGTCTATTTTCGGCGAAAAGCAACATTTTTTAAGCTGCAAGGTGCAAGAAATATGAGGTCCGAAATCTTTAGTGCTAATCAACATCAAGATCTCAAACCGCATCGTAAAAAGAAACTTGAGACAAAATAGTGTTTACATAGGCGCCGATATTGAAATAGGCATTAAAAATAGGAATTTATGGCCATTTCTAGCGCGCAACTCCACCGGGGACGAAGCGGAGAAAAAAAAAAAAAAAAAAAGACAACCTGGGCCCAAGCCCGAGCCGCGGCGCGAGCGCACAGTGCTTTGTAACCAGAGCGGACTGACAGATCTGCGGCCGTTACGGGACCCAATACCTTTGGAGTAACTCCCCTAAAGACAAAGCGGAAAAAAAAAAAAACCCCAACCAACTAACCGGGGCCCGAGCCCGAGCTCGATACACAATAAACACAGCGAATGCCGCGCACATGCGCAGGCCTCAAACGCCCGTGCGTTCCTCGCGGCGAGTCGGGCGGATCGGCTGCGACGGGACGAACGAAAGAAAGGGAGAGGGAGGGATGGATGGGGAAAGGAGGAAGCGAATTAAGAGAGAAAAGAAAAAGAAAAAAAAACCTTGTACATTAGGCAAAGGTGGTACATAAACTGGCGACCACCTGCCGTCGCTTTTTTGGCAGGGAGAACATTCCTGGTCTGGCAACCATGGCAGCCCGCGAAAAATGGCGGGAAAATTTGCGGGTAGGCCAGCCGAAATGCTACCGTTAAATTTTGGAAACAAATATCAACCTGCCAAGTAGGCAGCCCAGACACGAAAGCTTCATTTCACAGCCAGAGAATACAGCATGTACAGGAGCTGGGATTTATCCTATAAAAGGCCAGTGGTACTTGACACCTACCAAGTTTCAAAGCTTAGTGAATAGCTACGCTACCTTTGCTGCTTTTTTCATGTGAACACCACAATGCAAGCTACTCGCCTGATCGAACAGCATTAACACTGTCTTCATGGTGAAGCGCCTGGAGCAGAAGTTGAACAAGTCTTCCAGGCTAGGGCCAAGGAGGTCCATCACAAGGACGTTGTAATCTCGTTCAGTACCAAACCATCTGAAAAGTTTGCCCATAATAAGCACTTCCCACACACAAGAGCAGCATCCCTTCAGATGTGCTGGCCAGAATGAATAACATCCAACACTTTGAAAAATGATGGAAAAAACACTAATACCTTATTTGCCTAGCTATGCTGGCCCAAAGGCAATTCTACAAACAATTTCAAATAAACCGTCAGTAACAGTTACTCATAAACATCGAACAGAATGTAAGCAAGGCAGTGTGTTACGAGTAATGCTAAGGAAGGTTGTACTCGATGTCATACGGTAGGAGTGCTACCAAATGACGTTGATATTTGTAAGGCCGTCATTTGTAAGGTCATAGCAGCCGGCGTTTGTAAGGTCGTCCTCACGGAACGCTCAGCAGGCTCGCCAGCCATCCCGGCTGTTTCGCACCAGGAGATTCTGCCGTTACGAAGCAACGAATTCGATGTAATTGCCTTTTTACGCAGTTTTACAGACATTATGTGATTAACTGCCTACACACGTGACATGAGCGGAACAGAAAAGCATCCGTACTTGAAGAAAATATCACTATGCACCAGCATTGACAACCCTGACGACTACGGTGCTGGTGATGAGGTGTGCTACGCGAACTTGTTGACACGGGTTAAGTTTGCCTTTATCAAGTTACTACCTCATCAATGATACTAGCTTTGTTATGCTGGAAGGTATGAAATCGCACAATCACGTGACAAATGAATGGGTGCAAGAGCCGTGCGTCAGGGGCCTAGTTGCCGGCAAGATAAGTTGTCTACGCTGTCATCATGCAGCCTTTGTATGAAAGATGTTCGCCGTTTGGGCGGTTTCACGAGTGCAGCCAGGTGTAAACTGACTAGCTCTAGCGTAACGCCTAGCTGACCCATAATAGAGTGGCAGCAAGTGTTTTACTGCAGCGAATAGCTTCGCCCGTAGCCGACTGCATAACTTGGAAAAAGGTTGCTTCACGAGATTGGTGGACAATCGCTTGCAAGCGCTAGTGATCAAAGTGACTCGAAGTAAACATTTAGAACAACGTACATGTAATGCAAGCACCAAATGAAAAGCGAACAGGTGTGTCAAGTTTAAATCAGACAGCGCGCACTACTTAATGCAACGCATGCTAACTCACTGTGCAGCTGTTTGGCCCTTGGCTACACGCTTTCATAACACCTACGTTTTATGAAAGCGTGTTTGGTTTTGATGTTTGGTTTTGAGCTTGGATTTTGATTACTAAAACAGCTGCACACCTGGTAGTTGTTTACTGAATGATTGAAGTTCTTGAAGTTGTTCCGGCGCACCCGTCTGTGATCTTTTCTTTTGTATCTTCTCACATTTGGCTGCAGACTGCTTTTGGTATGCAACAGAACGTAGTTTTTCCACATTTCCGCCCACAGACTTACTTTTTCTTATTGCTGTCAAAGTTGAAAACATGCAATACACCATTTCCGATTGCCTCCAAGGCCACCGAGGCCAGCACCCCAACCACCGTGCAATCAACGTGTGTGCCGATGGGAACGTCCGCGCAAATGGCACGCGAGCCACGACGATGGCGTGCGGCGGCAGTGCAACCCTCCTATACCGGACATCATGAAACCCTGCTAGAAAAAAGCCGCACGCACAAATGCACATCTTATTGGCCATTTGTTACGGCAACCAGTTGGTTCCATGGTGCCAAGGTACCACACCTAACTTGTACACAGAAGCTCTATGTTCAAGTCACGACAAAACCGATTTTCTTTTTTCACTGCAGTTTTTGTTGTTGCCGTAAAGCAATAGTTGATGTATTATACTTTGGCACACTATTTTTCAAAGCTTCTGTGGGGCGGTATGTTTTCGGTCGCTTCCAGCACAGGGCGAAAAAAACACCATTTAATTTGCAGAAGCTCACCCAATCATGAATACAACAGTGATGTGATGCAAAATCATCTAAGTACTACCAATATTATCAAAAGTTGAACCACTATTAATTATGTAAATATTTATGGTATTTATGGTAATTTATTTAAGCCTATTTATTGATAAATATCCCAAGGAAGTGGACCACGTCGGCACCAGCCATGGGCGTCGGCAGGATTTCGTCTTGAGGGGGCGTTAAAATAGTATAAGCGAAATTCCATAGCATCCAAGGGATATCATGTAGAAGAACGAAAAAAGGTTTTTGCTAAGGATTGCAAGTTTCGAAATGTTTATTAACGCCCATACATCCCAACAGGAAACTACCCCGTTACATAACGGCAACATATTTTTAAACAGAGCTGTCGTAGGAACAGGTTTTTGAAACAAATCTGTAAGTTAAATGATGTTGTGGGGCAAGATAGCGAAAAATTCGTTACTGCTTGTGCGAACCCATTCGAGTCATTGATCCGTAAAAGCAACATGCATCTACAAGCACGCCCATCGCAAAGTGGCTATCTCTAGGAACGCTCTTAAGCCCTTTTTTTTTTTTCACGATGCGGCAAAAGCATACTGACTCCAGAGAGACTTGTCGTACATCATCGAACAAAGCCACGTTTTCACACCCCGAAGCATGCTAAATGAACGCTCCCGAGGCAACACGTCGTCGTGGGGAATGTAACGGCCGTCTGCAGAGCGCGACTGATATATGATAGCACATAGATCCTTTCACCCAGTGCCACAAGGTCCAGCGGAAATCCATTAAGTCTGTGTTCATCCGCAATAGATGCCCCAGTTCAGTTTCCCAGTCGAAGTTTTAGAAATCACTATTTCTTAAATGGCTAGCAGAGCTTCGCCTTGTAATCTTGCTTGTTCCAGCTAGAGCCACTAGATGAAGTTTCCAGAGTATCGGCACTCTTTTCTTTCATTGTTTTTTTGCCGCCGGCAGCGGCCATTGGTCGACCCGCATCACGTGACATTTGTTTGCCCCGTGACAGTCAAGGGCGCTGACATTTTGGTGCCACCGTGTTACCGCGTTGCTGCTACTTCCTGGAGTTGGGGTAGGGGACCCTGCTCTTAATTTTTAAAGCCCAAATCGAATTGTAACAAACTGGCTGCTTGAACTGACTGAAAAGGAGGGGGGGTTTAAATAATCAATTTCTACACAACTCTAGTATTTCGCGTTAGCAACAAACTAATAAAACCACATTTAGGGGCTCTACAATGCATTTTAATCACAGTTTCCAGCACACTCTTTTTCAATAAACTGCAAGTGTTGTTGTCAAGTGTAACCAAAAGCTAGCAGCTTGTAAAACCAAAGTAAGTTTGTCTGCGATTAGATTTCAAAAATAATACCAGTCGTACAACTAAACCTGTTTGCTACATAACCTTAGGTGTTACTCAGGACCCTGGTTTATGCTGCCCAGCATACCACTGTTATAAACATTTCATTGTCATTGTGAGTTGTGATTAATGCATCATTTTGCATACTTTTAAATAAAAATTTCATTCATGCATGTTTCTTGTGTTGATTAGTTGTTTGTGTGTCCTTTTGTTGGAAAGGCTGCAGAAATGAGGCATTTCATTCGGATGGCAATAAAAAATGCGGGCCCATTTATTTTTCTGCTGAAGATGGCCATGTTAATCAAGTAGTTGTTTCTGAATAAGTGATGACTACTTGCAAAATCTGATTTGCTTTCACTATTGGCGGAGTGGTGTTGACTTGTGTCAGTATGGACAGTATGGTGACTAAAACAAAGTTAGAAGCAGTCATGGGCACGTTACCGAAAAAAAGTAACAGTGTTACAGTTACAGTTATCTAACCCAAAAAAGTAACTCTGTTACAGTTACAGTTACAAATTTTCCAAAAGTAACTAGTTACAGTTACAGTTACTCCAAAAAAGTAACGTCGTTACTTTTCCGTTACTGTATAAAACTAAGAAATAGCTAAAAAGATTTGGCTTATTTAATAGAAACGTACGAAGGCATGCAGGCAGTAAAAATAACACCTAGTAAAGCCTCCACGAGCGGATCCTAAAATGATGCACACTCGTGCCCAAACCAACAATTGTTGTGTACGCCTCATTTTTTATTACGGAAGTTTTTGTATGCATCATAAGGAACTTTATTTTTTTGTTGCTGCACTCTAACTGCAAGAAATTTATTTGCAAACATCACTGTAGCATAGGATTAGTTGTTTTTCAAAGTTGGAATCAGAAAGGCCGAATTTATACTATATCGAGTTGGAGGACAACACAGCCGAAACAATCTTTCAATGTCAACTTAATTTATTTTCGCCTACAATGCCGTCGCTTGACCACCCCGCGTAGTGAGAGAGAATGGGAAAAAGGGGGCGGAAGTGGCGGATCGACGGAAGGCCCCTGGAGGAAAGGGGAAACGGGCGTGGGAGTACATCGGTTGTCGAGGTGTTTTTGAAAGATACTAAAAAAAAGCACTTCGTTAACTTTTTACTTCGTACTTGTGGTCGGAGACGGAGACCAATTTGAGCCTTTGCCGAAGCGACGTTTGTCCGTGGGCCCTCGGAGTCGTTCTCCCGCCCCAACCCCCCCCATCCCCGGAAGGAGACAAGATATTTCCAAAGGGAATAGAAACTGAAATGAACACTTTACTGTTTCCCCCCCCCCCTTCCTTCCCCCCTCCCCCCCCCCATCCTCACAAAGGCGGATATTGCCATCTCGACCGGAAAAAACTGCTCTCACAATCCCAGCCTTCCACAGCAATCCCATCGCCGATCCCAGGAACCCCTCCCTTCGTTTGCTTTGAGGCGTAGGCCGAACGAAGCTCACCCAAGTATTCCTTGCACCCAACATTCAAAAGCAGATGTAGCCACTGTTTTCGTTTCGCCTACAGCCCTCGAAACGAAGTCGCGAGGCTTTCCAAGAACATTTCTTCGTGCAGTGATAGTGTGGTCAGACGTCTGCCAGCCAAGATGCTGGCTGGTGTGAGAGCACGGCTGATCCGCCCCTGCACGCCGGACTACTCAATAAAGGTCATTTTCTCTCTCTCTCGGGGGCCACCATCGTTGGGGTCGTCGTATGTGTGGAGGGGCATGAAATTTATTACTTCCTTGACCTCGTTCGAGCACTTGGTACAGCTCGATGAAGCCTCTGGACCAGGGGTGCCAAACGCGTGGTCCCAAATACGGCCAGGGGTCTCTAAAGCGAACAATGGTCGCAAGCAACTGCGACTTGTGAATCGAACACTCTGAGAACAGCGTGCACAGGGCTGGACGAACGCGAGGCCACCGAGAGACTCCCGGCGGTGTTTTATGACCCTGCAAACGGAACTGCACGTCGCTAATGAGAAAGCGACGCCCTGACCGGAGTTTTCCAGGCTTCCGCAAAAGTGAAAATGTTTCAGTGCGTTGTTTGGCGTTTGTGGGTTTGTTTTCCTGTTTGCCTTTGTGTCAAACACTTTTACTGCACTCCAGATGTGGCGAAAATGGTGCAGCCACGCGTCGGACTATAGGTTGTGGCGCATCAACATGCATCCCCGTGCGCTTAGGCGCGTGTCGCGGCGTTATTTATGGCCTGGGTGAGAGCGAAGTCGCGCTGCTGAGGAAAATACTGCAGCTTAGACTTAGAAACCTCGAGCCCTTAGTAGACCGCGTGGGACACCACGCACACGTGCACGCCTAAACATTTCTAGTCCAGATGTTTTTCACCCATGAGAAGGGAGTGAGCTGGCATAGATGAAGTAGACGAAGGTTCTGCGGAAGAAGGGCCGAAAAAGTGAAACGCGCAAACTGCACATTGGTCTTTAATGAGTGTTGCTGTGGGATAATTTTTTTATAGAAATAAAGTAACTGTAACGATATTTCTCGTTACAGTTACTCTACAAAAAAGTAACAGTGTTACGGTTACAAGTTCCTCTAACTTAAAAGTAACTAGTTACAGTTACAAGTTACTGAAAAAAGTAACTAGTTACCGGTAACACGTTACTAGTAACTAGTTACTGCCCAAGACTGGTTAGAAGGCGCGGGTTGAAATATTGGCGGAAATCGCCTACAGCGGCGTGTTTCACGTCTTGTGGTCATGGCGAAACCTAAAGCCTTTAAATAAGCTTATCTAGTGGCTCTAGCAAGACGCTCACCGCGAAGGCGCGCATTTAGAGGGCAAACCAAGCACTATATATAGATTTCAGACACTGAATAAGCTACGATATAATAGAAACATAGTGACTCTACGTTTGACAAGTATGCACAAAGATACACATTTCCATCGGTATCGTTGCCAATCAACTGTCGTACTGTGAACGGTCGCTGCAAGTACATGCTTGCTATCACGCCTTAGTTGAAATGGCCAGTAAAAGACAGACTTGTTATGCAAAACAGCTACAAAGTTGAACACAAAACAAAATGCCGCTCATAAAACGTACGTGGAATGTAATCGCTTGCTCGACCATTCATTTTTACCATGCGATAACTAACTAACTGTAAATCATGGTAGTCGGATAACACAAGCAGTGAAACTCTTGTAGCCTAGCGAAACCAACAGCCACTAGATAAACGTAGCATAACTAGTGGCTACAGCGCAACTCGGCCTGATCCTGCTGTGTCGCACCGGTGCGAATCTCGAAAAATGAACACAGCTGTCATGGTTGCCAAGCGGCGCCCGGACAAATGCCGCCCGTCAAGGTCGGCTGCAACTGGGCGCATGACGACTGGCACCAAAATGGCCGCCGTCGCGCCCTAGTGACGTTACTTTGAAGCGTAGCTTATTTAGTGGCTCTAGTTCCAGCGAATTTGGGTTATGCAGTAAATGTAAAGCAACTGGAGCGTATCCAATTTCTTCCCGTGCTGATAACGCAGCGCCCAAGTAAGGGATGAAGATACTAAAAGTATTCTATTGGAGCATTCAGCCTGTGAATTTGGTGTGCAACCATGTGTTGAACACTGACTTTTGTCCCTATAGTTGTCCTGCTGTCTGTTCAGCATCTGAGTAAATGTTTGTAATGAATTCTTCCGCTCTTATCTTGCCCTTGCAAATTGTGTCCGTGAGGAGACTCCTGCTGCAGTCTGCACATTTAAAGTGTTCATCTGCTTACTTAAAACGTCTATTTTGCAACAAACTGCGCGTAACAAAATGAACTGTTAGGTGGTGGCAGCACAGATGAGACATCCATGGTATATCATGGTGAACTAATGTATTCACAAAGAGATGCGATTGACGTATTTGCAGTATATGATAGCCGCCATGACAGGCGCCACTCAGACTTGACGCCCACCACTCCCGCATCGTCATCGAAGGTTAGCCATGATTTTTGTCGTTCCGCCCAGCTTGTCCGCGCTGACGCCATCTCGCCACCACAGCCACACAGCATCACGCACCCAAACAGAGTCCCACAGCGTCACGCACCCAAACAGGCTAAGAAAAGATGCCCGCTTGATCCTCGATTCAGCCTTCTGACCAAAAGTTAAGAGGTTTATATATGCAGAACCGTTCAAAACTCTTTGAACCGCTTGCAATATACATGTCCCCATTATTTAGCGCAAAGAAAACTGCAGGTACAGTCTTTGTCAAAATTTTGTGGGCCACGGCGACCGTGGCCGGAGCAGGCGCTCCGGCTGCCGCTATCGGCTTGTAGCGCGGCTAAGGAGAGCGAGGAGAACTTTGCTCTTGCCTGCATTGTGTCCGGCGCGAAGTGCTTGTGCTGAAGCGAAGTGCCTTGCACTGCTTTTGTCCTGCTAGCCCCAACAACGAAAGCAAGAGCAAAGTTCCCCTCGCTCTCTTTAGCCGCGCTACCAGCCGATAGCGGCAGCGGGAGCGCCGCTGCGTGGCCGCGCGCCTGCTCCGGCCACGGTCGCCGTGGCCCACAAAATTTTGACTAAGGCTGCACATTTGAGGCAAAATATATAAAATTAACTGGCAGTCCCCGCATCCATTTAGTTAGGTATGCTCATTGGGTTGGTTTTTATGATAGTAAGCGAAAAAAAGTGGTTGCGGAAAACAAAAATTGAAACGTTCAAAATGGCGCTGACAGAGGAAAAGCACAAAAAGGACAGAAGTCCCGCTCGTGCTTTTCCAGGCAGAAGAAGAAATAAAAGGTAAAGAAAAGGATGCAAGCTGTCCCAGGAGAAGGCGTGCGAGCACTGCGAAGGCAGGAAATTGCACTGAACAAATCTCTGCTCAATTCATCAAGAAAGTAGACAGGCAGAGAGGGGAAGAGTGTGAGTGGTGGTAGCACAGAGCGGAGAACGGCGCCACAGCCCTTGTGGCAAATCACTGCTCTACACTTCCTACAGCTTTCACATTGGGTGGAACGGCTTTTTTAAATTTTTTTACTTACTCACACTGTTGGTCGGTGATACCGATACGGGGTGCGAACAGAAAATCCTTGTATTAACACATAAGCATGAACACTTGCACAATCGTGCACGTATAATTCGTGCACAAACTCCGCACAAAAATTGCTCAAACAATGCAATAAAATACAAGCCGGAAATACAAATATAATGAAACTCTACACACATACGAAATATATATATACCCACATGTGTGTAAACACGCATTCAAACTATTAACAAGGTTGGGATAGATTTGTACTTGGGACTGCATCAACGCAGTGCTCAATTTCCGAAACAGTTCGAGCTTGGACGACAGATTCTGGTTATGCGTTCCAGTGACGTATTGTGCGTGGAAACTAGAAATATGCATATGTGTTGATGCGTAGTTGAGATGCTCTGTAAGCGCGGCTATTTGCACCTCGTATGTCTCTGACTTAACACCGCATATACTGCGCGCCACCGGTAGGGCTCGCTCAGCCACACAGCTGGCTCAGCTGACCACTCAGAGGGAACACGACCGTGGAACAGCGCCCGTCGAGTTACATGAGTTGTCTCAGTATCCAGCAGTCTGGTAACGGTGTTCAAGCCGCACAAGGATATTTGGCACAACGTCGCATGTTGTGACCTCAATAATTTAAGAATGGAAAACAATGCTTTCACACTTCGAAAACGCTGCTTACATAAGCAAGGTTTTGCCAAGCAAGCCACTAAGCGATAGGCTACACTTATCTCGGCAATAATTGCCACTGTACCAGTTGCAGAGCGCTCGTATGCGAAACACAAGAACAAAGTAAAAGGTACCTTGTGTGGGGAATCCCTTCGTGGCCTTGCAGGATCTTGTACAGTTTACTTTCGTACAAAAGCTGCGGATGCCTCGCCTTAGTGGACTCCATTTTCACCGCTACCTCCTGGAATTTGCGTATTGCAGTAAGTATGATGCATAAACACAGCGACCGCGGTGAGCGACGCAACATCGACACAGCATCGTGAGGCCGCCCACTGAGAAAGTTCACTGACGCTGACTACACTTAAGAACAAAGCAGCACTGGTGCACAGCGGGCAAATTCATGGAAACAAATGAAGCACGAGAACAGACCTGAACAGAAATAATAAACAGACTTAACCCTAATTGTGCACCAACCTCGCCATTCACCATGTTGATTCCAAGGTAGATGTCCCCGAATGAACCACTTCCGACTTTGCGAACCAATTTGAACTTTCCACCGACGATGAACTCGGCCCTCGATGAACCAGCCGCGCTAGCCATTGCCATGTACTTGACGATCACTGGATCTACGGGAAAACTTGATCGAGCATAGAACCGTTCGACTCCCAAAACCCCAGTGCTACGCACAGCTCGCCATCATCTTTACGACGTGACGTCAGGGTAAAGACGGAAGCGACGGAGGCGTAGAGGCCGGAGGCTGCTACGAACACAGCCACAAAAAAAGCAGAGCAGGTTGGCTCACGCTACTATTGGCCGCGAGCTGCGAGACGACGTGACGACATCACGTTTTCAGCCCGCCCAGGCGGAAGCATGCGGCTAAAAAGAGGAAAATATTCCACGTTTTTTGATTGGCTCCTAAAACCACTGTCAGTTGGGGACAAAAGTTGGGGACATTTAGGGAATTTATTGTTGCAGCGAGCAGCAGACGACGCAAGAAACGGCTGAAACTGACGCTTCCTTTTGTAATTATTCCAGTTCTGACGGGTGTCTTGCTCAACGATATATATATTTTTTTTAATGAATGCGGAGCGTGCCTGCCTGACCGGGCCCATAGTATCGCCTTGAGTTTGTCCTGCGCTGGTTCGTTTATTCGTCCACATTTTTTTGCCCCTCCGTGTGGCCCTAATATTACTGCTGCCGCACCAATATTGATCACCACCATTTACAAGCCAGTCTGTGTTAATTTCGGGGAACATTTAACAAAAGTACGATGGCCAATGCATAATATTATACTCGGGGTTCAGCACACGACAGAGTCGTCGTGTCGTGAGGTGAGCGCCCGCAAACATTCATCTGCTACATATCCTCTGCGAGCCGCACGGAGACGGACTTTGAATATCATCTGCGTCCGCGACTAAATGCGTCTTCGAAATATCGTCATATAGCACAGGGAGCCTGCAGAATAAAGCAGAAACTGAAATCAGAGGGTTATCACATGTCACACTCTTCCTGCGACAAATTTGACTAAGTGCGTCTTCAAAATATCGTCATATAGCACAGGGAGCCTGCAGAATAAAGCAGAAACTGAAATCAGATAGTTATCACATGCCACACTCTTCCAACGACAAATTTGGTCGATCGTTGAACTGCGCCTGCCCTGCATACTTCCTGAAATGCGTCCTCCGAACGATCAGCTGTTCGTTAACTTAGTCGAAAAACAAAAGGAAAGTGAACGCGAGATTTGTGTGTGTGATTACTAAAACGTTCATTGCTTGATTCCGCTCCGCATTAATTTGTACAGAGCGCCCCCCTCCCCCCCCCCCCCCCCCGCCGATGTCTCGCGAAATAGCAGTGCAATTCGCGTATAGTTGGTCTGGTGAACCCTACCTGGCTTAAGTTTCGACGAACGTCTTTAGCATGGCAGAAGCTGCACCGTATTTTTTTTTTTTTTTTCATTTCCGTTAGAGCTATTATGTTTCTTCCGCTCTTGCACTATAGTGAACTAGAATAGCTTATTCTAGTTCACTATACTTGCACAGCATGTATTTTTCTGTGGTTTCATATTAGATATTGCCTTGGTTCTTTATATAAGGCGTGTGTGGGCACCCTTCTGGCTCCTCGGGCATTAATCAGGGGTGTGGTATCTGAGCAGATTAAACGAAGAATAGTAACAAAAGATAATTCTGCCACGCGTATACAAGAAAAAATACAAGAAAACGATACAGCCGAAACGTCAGTGTTCATACGCATACTAAAAACATGCACGCAACAAAGACAATAATGGGCTGTTTCTAAGCTGTTTGGTCATTTGAAGTTTGAATGAAGGGCTCCTAAGAAAATATCTGTAGTGCTTGACCAGTTTACAGAATATGGTATTTTTTTGTACTTTTCAGTGACAGAGGAGTCAACAAGCATCTGGATTTCCCTACAATGTTTATGCTGGGTACCTCTGATACCTGTCATCTTCTATGGCTATGACACTGGAAATAAATAAAACTAAAAACTGTCTCCTTCCTTTGGTATAGTCCTTTTTACATTTTTAAAACAAAATTGTGCAGGAATGTGAAAATAATATCGAGGATAATACACGTATTCTTTCCTCCATGCACAAACTTAATTGTTTAGACTAGAGCCACCCCATTGGACCATAGACGTCTATTAACATCCGTTGGACATTCGCAGAAAGCCAGCAGACGTTTTACGGACGTCCGTGGGATAATTCGATGCAATATTAAAGGAATTGCTCATCCTACGAACGTCCGACATACGTCCCGGATTTCCAGACATCCGGCGGATGTTCGAAATCGGACATTTCCAAACCGAGATGTACAGGGGACAACAAAATGCGGTTATTGGATGTATTGGAAGCCCTAATTTTTAAGTGCGAATGCACTTTATAAGCGACCCCAAACCTTCCACCGCCGGCGGCGGCGGCGGCGTCCGCAGTCCTCCTCTCCCTAGCAACGGCGTGGAGCGGAGAGGAGCGTCGGTAGCAACGGCGCGGTGACGTCACTTCACCACGTGACCGCGCTCGCTCCGCCTCCTCGCCGTGGCTGCGCGGGTGCGCGCCGCTCCCCGCACCGCTCCTCGCGCCGTGACGTCATGGTATGACGTCACAGCGCGCCTCCTCTCCCCAGCAGCTGCCGCGCGCCTCTCTCTCCACCGTGACGTCACACTCTCTCCTCTCCCCCTCGCTCGGCTGCAGCTGCCGTGCGCCGCTGTCCCTCTCCCCTTGCGCTCGCTTCCTCTCTCAGCCACCTGGCTCGGCGCGCTCGGCGCGGCGCCAGACCTCCGTGGGTCGGCTCGCGCGCGCTCACGGGCTAATGCCAACGGATTTTAACTTTACTCCCCCTCATAGCATCACCCCGTGCATTCGCACTTAACCATGTTCACCCTCGGGGAAATGCTTGGGAGTTTTTTGAATCAGGGAGAACCTGTACTCGCTGTAAACCGGCCTCAGTGCTCTGTTGATAACATGCCTTGAAGCACTACTCGAGCTTTAGGAATACTTGATACAAAAGCCTCTTCTGTAGCTTGTTTTAGCACAACCCTAATTATAAATGCTTGCCCCATGCACTCTGTGGACAGACAACTCCACACCCTATTCATTTCTCTTGCCAAGAGTGTGAACAGTGTTGTTACAGAAGCATAATACAGTGGAACATTGCAAGCTTATCGTCGTGACTTATCAATAAGGACTATAGATGCATACGCTGCGGGCCGTTGTGTCAACATAAATATGAATAAGTTGTAGGCAGTTACCACCTCGGTGAACAGGATCCTTCAACATGACAGCCCAGTGTACGCATGTTTCTGTATTGAGCGGATTACGATAAGCTCGCAACTGACCACTGTATTATATATGCTACTGCAAGCATCACTGCTCCCACTCTTGCCAAGAAAAATATGAATAGGGTGTGGAACTGTTGGTCCACACAGAGTGTAGTACAAGCATTTTTGCCAAAACAAGCTACAGAATCGGCTTTTGTATTTAGTATTCTTAAAGCTGGAGTAGTAGATTGATTGATTGTGGGGTTTAACGCGCCGACGCAACGCAGGCGATGAGGCGCGCCGTAGTGGAGGGCTCCGGATTAATTTTGACCACCTGGGGATCTTTATCGTGCGCCGAAATCTCGTACACACGGGCGTTTTTGCTTTTCGCCTCCATCAGAAAAGCGGCCGCCGCGGCCGGGAATCGAACCCGCGACATCGTGCTCAGCAGCGCAACGCCTTAGCCACTGAGCCACCGCGGCGGGTAAAGCTGGAGTAGTACTTCAACGCATGTTATCAATAAAGAACTAAAATTTACAGCAAGTAAAGGTTCTCAAGTTTACTAGAAAACTGAAACCTACACTATTAAGCTTTATGAATCTATACCGAGTATGTTTGGGATATTTCAATTAAATTGCTAGACAAAACTTCCAGCATTAATGCACGCTAAAGAACAAAGAGTTAGCTTGAAAAAGTGAAGTATTGAACACTTAAGCTGGCTGCTGAAAACACATATACTAAATGAAATAGATTACATGTTGCAAAGTATGGCATGCAAAACAGATGAGACAATGTCGCAAAGCTTGAAAATTCTTTATTTAACGCTTTATAACCTCCAATATAAGTACAACCATTCATGTGCCCATCATGCTTCATGCCAGGAACATCTTGGCTCAAACTTTTCCCCAACTGCTCGGTCAGCACCTGCAAAACCAAAAGCAACAATTACAGGTTTCTTTTTGGAGCCACCTGACAGAAGTCAAATACATGTAAATTCAAACTTCATGGTTTATGTAGTCCTATATATGGCTACATTACTAGACACACAAAAAGAATTTTAGCCTGCCTTTGAACTATTTTGGTTGGCTCGAATCTACAGCTAATGTAGATTCAAGCAATTTTCGTCGCAGCAACAAGAAAAATTCCCCCGCACTTCCCCGAGGGGAAGAGTGTGTAAGTGCGAATGCACGGTTGTTAATTTGTGGATTAAAGAGTCGAGGAGTAGAAAGAGTATGTACAGTATACGAGGCGCGCCAACGCTAGCAGTCACTGCGAGGAGAGAGGAGGAGGAGAGCAGCGCCCGCAGTTTACGGCGAAGAGAGAGGGGAGAGGAGGAGCGCACCGCCGCGAGCGCCGTCGATGCGCGCGCCATCACGTGGCGCGCTCCGTTACTACACGCGCGCGCCGTTGATATGCACACGCTCCCCTCCGCTCCGCGCCGTTGCTAGGGGCGAGGAGGCGCGCGCGATAACACCCATGATAACACCTGTGAGGAGCGCGGACATGAAGTTAGGAGACGGCGCTACCGGAGAAAATCGAAGTCGGCCCAGGCGTCACTGCGCCACATGACCCCATCGTGCCGCCGCCGCGAGCTCTTCAATTTCGTCTGCTCAGGCTCTGGTCTGCTCGAAACTACTCTGCTGCCCGTTGTCGCGAAGCGTGCTATATGACGGTTTTTTTTCCACGGCTTTTGTCTTTCACACATACGCCGCACTCCTGCCCGCACGCGGGCATGAGATCACCGAGCAGACAAATGCAGGAAGGACGGGGAAAAGCTACCGCCAACCAAACACGAGAGATGCGCCGGAGTCGGAGACAGCCGCCGCCGCCAGCCCACCCGACCATTGAGGTCACGTGCTGGGCCGACTTCGGCGGCTTGAGAAAGAGAAACGGCGGAGGGAGCGGCTTCAACGTAGCTGGGCTTGCGAAGGCTAGCTGCGTGACGTCATGCCGTCTCCTAACCTTTTCTTCCTCCATGGCGGACATCGCCGGTGGACTTTTGCTGCTCCTGCCGCAAGTGCAAATGGGCCTTTATCACAATACATTCACACGGTGACTGGCAGTTGCGGAGGGACGTAACTTTGGGCACCGAAAGCCTGATTGGCCAGGTTAAATGCCTCCCCCCCACCCCTCATATTTCAATATCCCATTCTCGACTACCGCGACATTCCCGATGCCAAAATTCTCCTCGCTTTCTTCCATATTGTACCGGGAAACAAATTTGAATAGACTGGTGGGGACGTAAATTGAACAGGCCAAAGCTGTGGTCTCGTTACAGTTGTCTTCCAGTTTTCGACGTCAGCATTACACATTGTAGGAGCACGATATGGCACCCCCCCCCCCCCCTTTTACCGAGGGGCTGACCCCCGGCCCACCCTTAGCGACGCCACTGCAGCTAAGTGTTTTTTGTCGCTACAAACGACAACTTACCTTTTGTATCTATATTTAGAGGTGTGTGATTATCAGCTTTGCATCTGTTCTGTGAATTGAATAAAATATTTTTGGATACGAATAGTAAAAGCTGGCTGTGAATTGAATATTTTCAAACCACACTATCTTTGTTTTGGTGTTTCTAGAGTGTATAAAACATAACTACACCAAACAAGACAGCTTAGGTAGTCAGAACTAGACACATCTCTGTTCAGGTACTTGTGTTTGACATACAAAACATTTAATGTAACAGAAAATAAAACATAGACATGCAAACCAGTGCAACAAGAATTTTGCATACATTGCCATGGAGAAATATGGGTTCCTCAAAATACTGTGAACACACTAAGCATATTAAGTATATTTAATATGTATGATAGGCAGCAGTCCCCCCCCCGCCCCCACCCTCCTCAATGATTGAAAGGTGGCTGGGCATGCTAGTTACCGGTGGTACAGTTAAACCTCGATGTAACGAAGTCGGTAAAATTCGTAATTTACTTCGTTACATTGAAATTTCGCTACATTGAAATTCGCGGTTTTAATGAAGTGTTCATCCCGTGAAGCATTTCCTGCAAAAGAAAACGTGGCGCGCATACACGGCTGGCGCATTATTTCTGTTTCTATCGGTGCTTAATCGTCTACGCGGGCATTAGAGTGAACCGCATGGAGCGTTTCCTCCCCTCAAAAACGCGCCAAGCCACAGGCGCGCTGACGCAGCCGCGGAGACAACCCGCGCGATGTATCTCCAGCGAGCGCTTCCGCTCGCTGAAACGCAACTCGAGGGTCAAACGAGAGGGGCATGCGAGGAAAAAAAAAAAAAAAGCGGATAACGTGGGCGAAATTTTCACTGTAAAGCGTCTTACGCTCCGCTTATGAAAGCGCCAATCGAATATCCTCGGCATCCCCGAGCGCTTCGAAGCTCCCGCCATAGGGTGCGCGCCTCCCCAATCGCAGACGCGGGTGTAAAAAAAAACGCGCGCACAAGGCTCATAAAGCTTCACAAATGCTTGATGGAACGATGAAACCCAACGAGCTCGAACGAAGCGAACTCGAACGAAGGGCAAAGCGGCGGCATGCCGCGGCGGCGGCCCCGCAAGAGGCGATTAGGCTTACCACGCGGATGATGTTTGGTGGGCGCTTTCGTAAGAGGCGCGCATGACGTTTTACTATGGTTTTACTGTGAAAATTTCGCCCACATTATACGCTTTTTTTTTCTCGCGTGCCCCTCTCGTTTGCCCATTGAGTTGCGTTTCAGCGAGCGGTTATAAGCCGTCGCTGCAGCTACCCCACATCGCGCGGGTGGTCTCCGCGACTGTGTCAGCGCGCATATGGCTTGCGGGGCGCGTTTTTGCGGTGAGAAAACGCCCCATGCCGTTCACGCTGATGCCCGCGTAGACGATTAGGCTCCGACAGAAACAGTGCGCCACCCGTGTATGCACGCCACACGGTTTTTAAGCAAGGGGCTCGCTCAGACTCCGCGGCTCGCTGCATCCGCGGCATCGGGCGGCCCGTGTTGCCGTTTGCGTTTTATTGAGATCCCACTTCGGCGCTTGCGTCTCCCAAAATATACCTCTACAACTTAAATTTCGTGCCTAGTTCTCCGTGAAACTTCGTTACATTGAAATTTCGGCAAACGGGACTTCGTTACACAGAGGGTGAAAATACATGGTGTGCATACACTTGAAGTTACAAAAAATTCCGTGGTTCGTTACATCGAGGGTTTCGTTACATTGAAGTTCGTTACATCGAGGTTTAACTGTACCTCACCAACAAGCCAACAATAACGTTTTATTTCTCACTCCTGCTATTATATTTATAGGAAACCTATTTTAGATTATAAATTTCGCTCTCGTAGTGTTGCACTTGACCTAACATACACCACAGTTAGCGAACACTTATTTGGTCCAAGGCATCTACATTGGGCTTTTGGCACGGCTTCGGTGTCATGCAGAAAAACCAACCCGCAAGGTCGTACCATGTAGTAAAGCTTGAAAGTTTGCACGTCTTCAGATAGAGCAAACATTCGTTCCTCTACTATTTGTAAATTTCAAATATTTGAAACAGAGCTGCAAATCGAATATCAAAAAGTACTCGCACAGTATTCTAAGTTGCGAATGTTCACTCACCTTCAAATATACTGCCTGGTCACTTCAGTATAAGTGTATAACAAGTTTATACAAATAATTCCATGAATGAAAGTTAAAAATGCCGTAAGGTGTTCCTCATGCAAGTTTGACACATTTATTTGAAATCACTGATAAGCATTGGGTGCAGTTGATTGGATGGTTCCTGTCTTCCCTGTACTATCTCCTACATCCCCTCAAAATCAACGAGCGCGGCTTCATTTCTCATACTCCCTTCTTTAGACACTGCTATGCTTTCCTTTCTTTCTCCACCGGATTCGACCTCCCTCGAAGAATAGGCCATTGCCCTTGCAATAGAGCACGCTACTCTTAATGTTCCTGCCACCACGCCAGTATATATTTTCTCCGACTGTCAGTCAGCCCTTCGTAATTTCGCTGACCATAAGACACACCCACACACCACTGATTTCGTCACTCCGATACTTGCATCGAATTCTCGGCCACGCTTCACACTGGTTTGGGTTCCTGGCCACGCTGGCATGTGCAGAAACGCCTTAGCAGACGCGCTCACCCGAGTACCTTTCCCAGGCCCGCCCATGTCCTGGCCAACCTTGTACCACCCACCGACGGTTCGTACTCAACACCGCGCTTCCTGCCGTTACCAATTACACGCCCAACGCCTATCACGCACCCTGTACCCACCCCCCAGTTCCCGCCTAACTCGTTAGGCTGCGTGTCTCATTCGGCAGGCTCAAACCTCTTCACTCCCCTCCCATCACATTCTTCACCACATCTATCGGCGCCCTGGCCATCCTTCCTGCCCCAGGTGTTCTTCCTACCCATCCATCCCTCATTCCTATTGGGACTGCACCCCGCCATCTCTTGCCCCATCCCTCACCTCCTGGGAGCTCTGGCTGCCTTCCCCGCCGACAGTGAACATCCAGGCTGCCCAGGAAGCTCTCTACAAACACGTGCATCGGATCCGCACAGGCATTCAGGAGTACTGTGTGGATCCGGTGAACTGAACTTTCAAATTAGAACCTGGACTTAGAAATAAAAGTTTGTTCTCTCTCTCCTTCCTTCCTTCCTTTACAGGGTGGGCATTCATAGGGGCATGTGTTGGGTAATATGTTGTGTTGTAGTATGTGTGGGTTTGTAGGCATCTGTACAACGGCTTTGGACTTAGAGGTCGGTGAGGGAATCTGGCGGGTCTTTTCTGCTTTCTACGAATCCGTGGCTAGTAAATTTGAGGGCAGCAGTGCGTGCCGCCTCATTCCCTTGTAGTTTAATAAGGCGTGATGTCCAGATGAGGTAGATGATCACTAGCTTTTGTATGCGTCGTAGTGTATTTGAGATGTGATGCATCCTTCTTGATAAAGGGACATGCTTACTGGGAAGCACGGTGGAATCTGTCATGGCTATGCTTGCATCTGTTTTTTGCAAAGTTGTGGAAGTGGCGAGTGTGGCGGGCATCAAGGGTTTCTTATGAGTGATTAATGGCAGACGTCCCAGGGTTTTGTGCTTAAATATGCATCAGAACAGTGAACTGAATGAAGGTGGCTACGCAGGCTAGTTGAGACTTCGTGGAAATTTTGGTCAAATGTCAGGCATGACTCAAGGAAAGGATAGAGACAGGAATGAGCTTCATCAACAAAGCTTCATTTCCCTCTGAGAGTGACTACAAAGTAAACAAAACCCTCATGTGACACTGCTTTATCACCACATATAGAAAGCAATTACAGCTGCTGCACACTTCACACTAATTATTCAGTAATCTATGGTGCATCTGTCTCCCATCTTTATCACATAGGCCTCAAAGATTTCTCGTTCCTGTTTTGTGCCATACAACTTCAGCACTCTCGTCGTATCAAATTCTGGCATGCAGCCACCTGGCGTGACGAAGGCTGATAGCAGAAGCACAAACGGGCACCAAATATGGTGGGGGGCGAAATAATTATTTTCACAGACCGAACGGCGCCCTCTCGACACTCATGTGCAAGTTGGTCGAACTGGAAGTACATAATACCTTAGATAAACTGCACGAAGCTTACCATCACCCCCAAACCTCCCGCCTCGACCACCTACCAGACGAAACACCCTTGAACTCCTCGTATATCCAGTGCCCTAAGAACAGTTACAAAGTGTGCCCCTCCACATCCGTCAACGCATTTGTACAGCTCCCATACCGCGACATACGCACTAATACGCTCGTCAGGAAAGCAACCCTCTTGAGACCAACGGAACTAACGTGGATAATTACAAACTTTTCATTTCTGCGCGCCAAGAGTCCTCTGCAATGTTTTAGCGAGAATATGCAGCAGCACCATGACCTCCTGAATATAATGTCCCGGAGCTTATGACAGCACGCAGCGATTACAAGACACGGGGTTCGACGAACCAAAGCGACGCGTAGGAATCACCTTTGTAGGTCGCAATAGTCTTGATATTTCTTAGACAATGACCGTGTGGTGAGCGACAAGAGTTTCGTGCGAACGATCGTTCGCGGCTGGATCGTTCGCAAGACACTGGAGCACATAATAATATTCTTGCCTAAAACACCTTCAAGATAATAATTTTTTCACTCCGTCTCAACATGGCTTTCGCGCAGGCCTTTCTTGTGTTACACAGCTAACCGAATTCGTATATGACATAGCTTCATCATTCGACCAGGGCATTCAATTGGACGCGTTATTTTTGGACTTCAAAAAAGCTTTTGATGTCGTCCCCCACAGTCTTTTGCTGCATAAGTTGTCGTTTCTTGGTATTCCTAAAACCCTGATAGACTGGATTAAGGATTATCTCACCGGCCGTAAGCAGTGTGTTGTGATAAATGGTGTGTCTTCATCAACAGCTGATGTACTGTCCGGAGTGCCACAGGGGTCGGTTCTGGGGCTGCTTCTTTTTTTTATTTTATCAATGATTTTCCACTGGGTTTGAAATGTACAGTGAGGCTTTATGCTGATGATTGTGTTTTGTATTGCCCAGTCAAGTGTGTTGATGACACCACGGTACTGCAGTCTGACCTCGATAAGATTGTGTCTTGGTGTGCTCAGTGGCAAATGAGTTTAAACCTAACTAAATGTTTTCATGTGCAATTTACTAACAAAAAAAGGTAGTATCCAGGTCTTATTACTTAAATTCCTGCGTAGTACAAAAGGTAAATCAAGTAAAGTATCTTGGCGTAACATTCACGGCAACACGTACTAGATTGGACCAGTCGCGTAGATTTAATCACAGCCAAGGCTTCGCGCCTAATTCATTTTTTCCAAAGAAATTTCAGCGACGCGCCGCAAACACTAAAGGAAACCCTGTATATTACAAATGTGCACCCAATTCTAGAGTATGGTTGTGTTTCTTGGGACCCTTTCACGAATGTACTGAAAGAAAAGTTGGAGAGGGTGCAAAAAAGGGCTGCCAGGTTTGTAACAGGTATTTACGATTTCAGAATAAGGTCTTCTGGAATTCTTCAGGCCCTGGGATGGAAACCCCTTTGTGGACGACGGAAAGTTCTAAGAAATAAATAAAGAGCGGTATTTAAAGACGCCTAGTTATATGTCCGAACGGGAAGATCCCTTATATAAAATTAGAGAATATACCTGTCGATTGAATGTCCTTAAATACTCTTTCCTTCCGAACTCTATTAGCGACTGGAATGCGCTAAAAATACCAATATTCTCTGATTTTAATTTCCTAACAGCCATTGAAGTAACATTTTGAGTTGCTGAAATGGCCCATATATTTAACGTTGGCTTTGTACTTCTCGTGGTTGTTGATTTTTGATATAATTACTGCTTTCATTGTATAATCTTGTGTTTTGTACTGTTGTTACAATGCTGTACTGCAAGTATTTAGATTTCTCATGTATAATGTTATGCATGATTTTAGTTCGGTTACAATTTTGCTGTTTGTATTCTATTTTCTACTGTAACCCCCCTACAACAATGCCCAATGGGCGATGTAGGTACTTGAAATAAATAAATAAATAAAGTCGTCGAGATCGACCGGGTTACACTGAAGGAAGGTGCAGGTTAACATTCACAACTTTCCCAGCAACTTGTTTAGGAAGCAGACTCGGCGGGGATCTCCGAAAAAGAGAAAGGCAGCGTCTGCGCACGAGCTAGGTGATTACAAAAAGAGAGCACTTGCCCATGGAGCGACAAGAGGAGTTGCCCAACCATGAGGCGCTTGTTCCCCTGCAGTGCACCGATTTTGCTCAGATAGTCGAGAATAGCGCGGCAATACGGCTCCCAGCCAACTGGAGAATGGCAGCACCCGAAAAAGAACCGAGGCAGCATCCGCAAATTGTTTTTTACGTGGCCGGATTGAAAGCGGGGGCCTACACTGAAGGACGTTGTTGTGAGTGAAGATATCACCTATGTTGTCCACGAAACGGAAAGCTGCTCCAACAGTCGTGTGAAGAAATATCATTCGTGATACAATAAATTTGCGCAATTGGCATGGCAAGATAATTTGTGCGCACGCTGACAGCCACTGCTACGCGAACGTTCATTTAAAACGCTGTTATTCTTGATATTTTAGCCACCGCTTCAAATCCCTTGCATGATACCGTCCGTTTCAAATATATCTCGAACTTCAACGGCAGCAACGTTAACAAAATGATGAAACGTCCGCGAACAGTTATTTATTTTGCAGTACGCAGCCAGAAGTGGCGAGGACCGGAGATGCCGAGCGGAACGCTCCCCGCTAGCAGACGACGCTCGCTTTCGTAGCGCAACTTGCAACCGCAGCGCCGCGGTGGCGAGAGTCGCGGTCGGCCGCCTTCTCTCCATGGCCGCGGCGGGGAGATACGGAACTGAAAAAGTATGCTCAGACGACGACGACTCGCACGTTTACGCTGAGAAGTTCGCCGAACTGTTCGCCGAACCACTTCTTGTGTTCAAAGTGCAAGAATACGTTCGCAAGGTTGTGCACACCTATTCTTACCTTCAATCATTGCGAATAAAAGGTGCTCGGCTGATGTCGGGAGACACCTTGGCCGGCCTGGCTGTTTGTAGTTGCCGTTTTGGCCGCGCCGCGGCGCCACGGTCGCGTGCTACTCCAAGATCGGGTACGCGTTCGATTGGGGAGCGGTGACTCTTGCTCGGATTGGGGGAAGCGGCGCATCGGCGTACTCCGAGTCGGAGTATCAGAGCGACCACCCGAATACAGCATCATGGTTACAAATTGTTTGCCTCCCGAACATAATTAACGCGAGGCTAATTACGATAAGTTACAAACATGATCGAGGAATATTGCTTCAACCATACAGACGTACGATGGGCGTCCAGCGGACGTTATTGATGGGACCATAGTAAACGTCCATGCACAAACGTAGCTCGGACGTCCATCGGACCAAATTGAATGGACGGTCACGTTTCCCCAGAAAAATACATCCGAAGTACGTCCACAAGGCATCGAGAGCGGGACTTGGACGTTCAGCTTTAAAACGGACGTCCCACGTATATCTGTGGTCCAATATATTGCACACACTATCTTCAGATTTTTCCTGGTGTAATTTTTATTCGTAAGAAGCTCCAATGCATCGAACACTTCTCGCATTCTGCTTGGCGCGAAACGTAATACAGGGCGCCAGGCGTTCTCAGAAAAAGGCGAGGTGCTGCGAGATGAGGCACGCTGTCTCGGGCGTTCCTTTCTTCCTACATGCCTTATTTTTTGTTTTCGTCGCCGCCCCGTCCCTTCTAGAGTGTGTCGCAAAGAAAGTTTTAGCAGCCGAGCGCGAAGTTGGGGAGGGCCGAAAAAAAAAAGGATTACACCATCTCCCTGAAGGGAACTATGTGGCGATGCAAAGCAAGCGGCTTCGCTTTCTCGCAGTGTGGGATCCGCTGCTCGACGCAGGCGTTCCGAAGCGGCTTCACTTTCTTGAAGTTTGGCATCCGCTGCTCGACGTCGACGTTTCGAAGCGGCGTCGCGTTGCCGAACGTCATCTGGATCCGCTGCTCGGCGTCGACGTTTGCGTTCTGCATCTCGAGCTCTCCTCTGCGCAGCCTTGTCTTCAGAGGTGCTCGCGGTTCTGGGAGTGAGCTGGCTGGCGCTGGTTGAAGGTCTGCCAGCCAGTTCACTGACAGAATTGTTGGCGTCCATTCAGTTCATCGGACAAGCAGCAACTGAGGGAGCGGCGCGCGGAGAGGAGAGAGGAGCAGCGCGCGCGCTATCGCACAGCTGGCGTGGAGAGAGGGAGAGGAGGAGAGCGGCGTTATCGCACAGCTGGTGGGGAGAGGTGCGGACGGAGGACGACAGTCATAGTCCAGAGCAAAAGATGCTTTGCATCTAAAACGTCGTTGGCCAACGTCCTACCCACCTCTCGTACGCGCACACGTGCGTGCCCCTCCTGCTCCTCTGCGCCTGGCAGCCGTAGCTGGGGCGTTGGGTTGGGGAGAGTGAACGAAAAGCGCGCGCTTTTGCAGAAACGAGCAGCCATCCTGACAATCAAACGTCGGAATTGAGAAGGAACCATGGCATACGAAATGTTGTTGTGTGGCCGCATGTTATGGGGAATATTTGTGGGCCAGAAAGCCCATAGCAACCGACCACTGAAGGTAAGCGCTCGATTTCGTAAAAGAGCGGGAACAAGACTGCCCTCCCGTTTCTAGCTTCTAAGCATCCTTCTAGCTTTTGCGAATGCATACGGTTGTAAAACGTGGAACATGTATTCAGCGCTCAAATTTTATGGAAAGAATATAATGCGAAATTAGGTGGGCGCTCAGAAGTAGATTTTTTGTTATGATGCTGAAATGGGGTGTAGGTTCTGCAAGAACCTTGATACGTAGGATTGGCTTTTAATTTACTTCTCGCCACAGCTGCTCACTCACGCGAAATATATAACTAATAAATTTAACTTTATTATGTTTAATTTTACGCGTTTCAGCGGCATGGTGTTCCAGCTAGAACACAATTTAGCGTTGCACTTAAGCCATGTGTTATCAGCTGCTTATGCTAAGCATCTTATGATGTAAAACAACGCCTGATTTCTTGGAAAGTTTGTGAATACTAGTACAAGCTTTCCATGTGAAAAGCTGGTCTACGTCAAGAAAATGGCATACGCAAAAAAAATAAAACAGTTCAATGCCAGTTTTAAGCACATTTTTCGAGAGCAAAAGGTAAAATTAGGCAACCAAGAAAATACGATTGTAATTTCGTCTAGTTGTGTAATGTTTCCATTCTTGACAATTTTGTTTTCTCATTTTTGTTCGTTGCATTTTTATGTTTATGGGCATTGAGGCAATTATTGTCCTCTTTCAACTAATATTGCCGACGAACCGCGTCGTCATCAGTTGGTCGGCTTCACTTGTTAATTAAAAATTCTCTTGCAAGCTGTCTGAAGACTTTTCACTTAATTACTCAATGAGCTGCAAAGAAAGCTGTAAGGTATTTTATATAATTAAGTTGTTTTGTCCTTTTCTGTTTTCCAGGGATGCTTGAGAAACCCACTCATGCGATGTGCGTGTCATCAAGTTGACACAGGCATTAGAAAAAGTCAAGCAAGACAAAGTGGAAATAAGTGAAGAGGCCTGTTTTGCTATACTTATAAAGGTAAGGTTTTCTCCATTAGCTAAAATTTGCTTCACTTCAGTTTTCCGCATCACTTCTATACACTCTGTTTGTTTTCAGAAATGAAGATTTACCAGTACCACAAAATTGACACACGAATCAGCTCATCTGGCAGCAAACGTCATTCAAAGTGCAGGTGAGCTTCTGAGCACCCTATGTGTTACAGCAATGCCCTTTTGTTTGTTTTCCAGGAATGGCTGTCAAATCTCATTTGAACTGCAGGTACAAGAAAATCGGTGAGGCCATATTGTTTACCAAAAGTCCTGGTGCTCTGAGAGGTGAGATATTGTCTATGCTTTAACAACTTTGCAACTTCTCCTAAACTACAGCGTTTGTTCATTTCGCAGAAAATCCTAAACTACAGCGTTTGTTCATTTCGCAGAAGCGCCGCAGTAACAACCCTATGTTACTGGGTTCATGGCCAAGTATGTCATCGAATTGACCTGTCAAGGCAGAACAACAAGCAAGCGCCGGAGGAGGAAAACGAAAACATCGGCTGAAACAGTGTACTTGCGACATTCAATACTTTAACAGAATACGTATTCGGCTCGATTGTTAATGGTAAAATAAAACGCACGTTTTTTCATTTAAAGAGTGTCAGTGTTGTTATTTACGCTAGCTGCAGCATGTTCCTTGCTTTAAAATTTCGCCATTTCTTAGGTCGTTATTTTGCCGCCTTAATTGCGTGTTTCGGTCAGTGTAGGGATCAAATGTATGAATACACAGGTCTAAAATTTATACCTTTCAGGAGTTTATGCGGACGAAGTTTGAACTGCTCGCTTATCATGCAGTCGACAATCGTCTCTCTAGGAAAAAGTTAACTTCTAATATTTTCATCTAGTTATTGTTGCGTGTATATTAGATTCATGTAACTGTAAGTTACCTGTACATTGCTGCAATATTATTGCTTCATAAGAGAAACATTGCTTGAAAGTCATATCAACAGTGCGCTGATGTGGCCCTCGTGGTGGAAAAATGTATCTATAAAGTCGCGATAACGTTGTAGGAAGCATCGCTTGAACATTAAAGCGACATTGGAAAAATATAGCTGGAAAGTTACCGCAAAATTGTAGCAATGTTGCAACTTCATAAAAACATTGCTTGAGCATTGAAGCAACGTTCTTTGTATGTTAAAAGTGTAATGTGTCAAACAAGTCCCGCACGTGGCTGGAAGGTTGCTCCAAGGGTGGAGCAACGTTGGCGAACGTCAGAAACAAAGTTATCCAAACATTAGAACACCCTTCAAACGTTGCCCCCATGTTGGAGCAATGCTAATATCATGTTGACGCAATGTTTCTGGGAAACATTGCACTAATGTCAAAAAAAGCGGACATTAGCCACGTTTTGGCAACGTTAAGGGGAAACGTTGCAGAAATGTTCGGGCAACATTCTGTGCTACCAGGGAGGTTTGCAGGGGGACGGCGAGGACTGGTTTTGAGAGAAAGCTGGCTCCCCAAATGCAGTGCTCCTCGATTCGCGGCGCCGCACCTAGGCCTACTGCCTGGCCACAGTGTCTTTCTGGGGTAGCATGCTGCAGACACTCGCCAATTTGCTGCTCAAGAAGTGTTCAGTGGAACGCCCGTCATCGAAGCCATACCGGAAAATCAAAAATCCCACTTTTGATTGCGTGGCGCCATCTGTTAGTTTCTCACGCAGCACCGCCTGGCTCTGACAAAGGATGCATTGCACAGAGATTTTGATAGTTTTAATTGCGATGGCATTTGACTGTCTAAAACAGAAAATTTTGGTTTGTGTCTGAGCCAATCAATTCAATGTGTATTGCGACCTATTATTTATATTTGTTCTTTTTTGTCAAACACACAACTGCGCCAATCTCTGCTCGCTTTCTTTCTTCGTAAATACCAGTTTTAGTGCGTGTGCGAGGTGACCTCTCATCAGACTTTATTCAAATAAGCTATTTCTCGCCTCAATTCCTCCCTATTTTGGTGTACTCATTTTTAGTTACCAACCCACTGCATGTTTCAGGCAAAAAACACAAAGACGCGATGGAATATATGTGCCACAATTTCGTCACCGAGACGGGCAAGATATCTTATCGGTGATATCGGGGCAGAGTGAGCAACGCAAACTTCGCCCTCGCTGTTCACCGCCAAAGCGTGTATGAACGAGGCATGCTAACAAAGAAGGTGACCCCTATCGCCAAACACTGAATGCGATCTGCTTTGCCGCTTGAAGTGAAGGAAAAGACAGGATAGTGAGCGTGGGTGGATGCGCACGTGCACATGGATGTCTTTTTTTTTTAGGCATCTTTCTCACATGCTGGCTTTTGAAGAAACACTCCCTCAAAGTAAAAAAAAAAACACTTCAGAAATAAACTTTTGAACAGATGACACCGGACGCACGTGTGCACATCGCCATCCACGTTTCCTTTGGTTGGCAATGGCGGCTGATCGGCTGCAAGATTCCGCACCAGCGACCCTGGCAGTGGTCGGCAGCACACAGGGCGCCAAAAGCAATGCCACCCCCACCAACTCGAGACACTCACTAGGTGCAGAGACACTCACTAGGTGCGGAGTATTAGGTGCGGAGTACCTTAGGACCACAATATGTCCGTCCACGTCCATGCGCGTAGCATTTACTATCGCAAAAAATCACACAGGCACCGGCAGGATTCGAGTTTGTGTCTGGTACACCAGACAGAGTTAGTGTCAGTCGTCTTACCCATGGGTAAGACGACTGACTGAATGGAATGGGCGCACCACTGCTAGCTCCACGTTGTACTTTTCCCACTAGCACGCGAATTATTCCTCTTTCCTGTACTGACGCTACAAATACCATTGCGGCGAAAGATATTCTTGTAGCGCGAACCCGCCAGCTCGCGCCTCTTTTATGCAGGCAGGTGCATGCCATGCAGAGAAGATGCTCTGTGGAACAATGGGGTGAAGTAGCGTCACTGTACAAATTGAAAAATTTTTTTCTCTGGTAAAACAAAAACTGTTCTGATTAAACTTACTGAAACAAACTGCGATCATTTGAACTAGTGGATGGCTTGTATTTGATATTTTTACTACGAGCACAAAAATGCGCAATTTCAAGGTGAATATGGGCCAGAAAGGAGATTTTTCCAAGTTTGACAAACGTTTTCTCGCACATTTCACCTTTTTTCAGTGTAAATATAGTTTTTACCAATTTTCCACAATGCTGAGATACAGGTACAAATGCTTCACTGGCTAAGAGAATGTGCTCGTATTTGCTAAAAATGTTTCAAAATGCTCCACATCATGTATTTTCTGAATGGCATAATCACAGCAAAAAAAAAATATATATATATTTTAAAAATGTGGCATAGAGCAGCCCAGGGTCTCAACATGATGTTCACAAAAAATGGTGGCCATTGTAAGAGAAGGTATTTTTTCATGAAGTTTTTCACAGACGTAAGTTTGCTTTAAATCCTGGAGGTAAAAGGGCTGCTAGAAAAAGAACAAAATTGTTTTGGACAAAAACACTTTCAGGGAGCATTGTGGGCCATGCGAGGATGACCCAAAATTTTTACTGAGCAAATCCGTGATGGTCGATTTTACGGCTGGGACATTTGGCATAGAATGACCCTGCTGCTGCTGCTATTTGCATGGAGTAAAACCGCATGGAGAAAAACCAGTATGAAACGCAACTTTCTTATGAAATTTGAGTGCCAACAACAATTTGTACAGACACAAAAAAAGAATTTTTTTTATTAAATTGCCATTGCAACACTCCGCATACTATCGCCTGGGCAGCGAAATTGTGGAGGCGCACATTGCAAGGAATAGTTTTATTGTGCTTCCGCAGTGCCAACCATGTTGCCTTCCTCCTCGTCCAGCAGCATCTCCACTTCCTTGCGCAGGTCTGCTGCCAGCTCTCCAGCAAGGCCGCAATAGTGCAGACTGGCTCGCTTGTTGTTGATGGAATGCAGGTACCTGGCGTAATCCAGCCACACATTCTGGTACAGGGCCGCTGCACACAGGTCGTCAAGGAAGCTCTGCTGGGCTGAGAACAGGCATCTGTGTCTAGCTCGCCATGACAAGCTGCACCGGGTAGCAAACTACGCTCACGCAGGGGCTGCCATGCATCCCCTGCTGCCATGCATCCAGGAGAAGCTTGAAGGGCTCCTGAAGCACGTACAGCCCCGCACAGCCCAGTTTGAGTGATCTATTCATACAAGAACTTTGTAAACGCCACCAGCTATCGCATATCAAAGAAGGGCAATTTGTTTACGTGCCCTCTTATGCTTCTCTCCACAGCCATTTGTAGCATAGTGGAAGATAGCGCTGCACTGGCTCACGACAGTGACAGGTCTGAACATCAGGGCTGAACACCAGGGCTGAACATCAGGGCTGAACATGAGTACATCAGTGAACAGGGTCCGGCTTAAAGTAAAGTAAAATAAAGTAAAAGTATGGCAGCTCAATTATGTGCGCTGTCCAGTGCTTGACTGGCGAGAGTGATCCTTATTTAACAGTATTTAATAATAACTCCAAGGATTTCTGCACTTTCAGCGGGCCAATGCCATGTTTTAAAAAGCTCATCACGACACCACATTGCACACTTGGGAGCGCAGAAAGCTCTGAAGAAGCCAAGTACAAAGAAGGCCGAAGGAAGCCCTGGCTGGTTGTGCGGACTTTTCCTTTTGCACGGCACCAGAGCATCTCCCCTGCTTCCCACAAAATGGCCAGGCCCAACAGGTGGCACAAATTCGTATTGCTTGTCACTCACCATGCCAGACCTGCAGAGCCACAGAAACACAGAGCCACCTCCATCACTACTTACGCCTCTGTGTACAAGCATTTTCTTTAGAACTGAGTTACCAGAGCTCCCCTGGCTGTTTTTAGAATTTAACCCACTTTGAAATCAACCTCCAGGCACCAACTGGTTTGAGAGTTCGTCCCTCTTTATACAAACATGTAGGGCAGCAATTACAAGACCTTCTGGTCAATATTATTTCGTAAAAACTTCGAGTGTTTAACTAACAACGGGCTTCTGTAGACCAACTACAGCCAAAAGTTGCAAAACAAGCCAATTTGCATAGGTTGTCTGGGAGCTATGGGTTGACTGCGGCGCAAATGTTTTGTCATAAGTATACAACAGTTACGGACTGTTCTCATACATTCATTTACATTAATAATCAAACAATTAAAATACGTCCTTGTGGGGTGTTGCAAAAGTTAAAGGTATTTAGTGATGGCTGGCTTGGCCGATCAGAGTCTCAGTCAATCGGAGATGACGATGTTCATTTAAACCTTAAAAAAAAAAAATAAAAAAAGGGGGCCTTATTTTAGTGCTACACCGTGGCTCCACTTTAAGTGATTTCACATTCGACAAAGAGTCACAAGGCTAGCCAATGACACATCAGAGCAGAAAGCTCTACTCTGCCCAATGATCCCACGGTGGCACGGACGGCCTCCCGCAAGTAGCATTGATGCTGGCGCCTGTTTCCCCTTTAGTATATGTAAGAAACTCCATGGTAGGCGTATTGCAAGCACATAATGTTGGTTTGTACATTCCACACAGAGGACAATTGCCGACCCCATGGAATCAACTCCTGATGTAGCTGTCGCAAGAACTTGCCTCTTCTCCACATTGCGAACACAAGGGGCACGGAGCCACACTGCCCCTGTGATGTTCTGGGCACTGGCAGCCATGTGTTAGGAACTGAAGGTGGCTGCTGTAGCAGCTGAGTTGTTAGGTGCACTTGGAACACAGAAGCTAGGTTCCCATTTGCGCAGTCCTTGCATAACAATGAAATTTGTTCCCACTGTGCACGGTCCACAGGCCCCGTGAAGTGGTTTCTGCAGTATGCTAATGAGCAGCTGGTGCATCCTCAGCACACAGTTCCTTCTGCTGTCCCAAAAGTGCTAAGACTACCCCAGCGGGTGCCAGAAGATATCGACAATGTGGCTCTTGCCATACAACATTTTGCAAGCTGCTGAATTGTTTCGGTAAAAAGGCTGCATTTTAGGCTAGAATTTTTTTGATACCAGCTTTGATTTCAGTAGCTGTATGCAAGTATGCGAGTTATTTAGTTTAAAAAAAAAAAAAAAAATCCTTCCCCTGAAAGGCAGCGGGTGCATCTCCTCAGAATGTCATCAGCCCAGCACACAGCGTTCTAAACTTTTGCGGCCAAACTTGGCATTGGGTATGCCCCGTTGGTGCGCAACCCGGCGTTGTGAGCAGTGAAGGTGCGCAAGCGGACTAGGGCGTCCCCACGAAGGATACGGGGGGCCTCTGCCCCTGGGGGTGGCAGTGCGGCCTGCTCCAGGCAGGCATCGAGGAAGAGGGCGGCCCGCTCCACCATGCGCGCCGCGTGCAGGGCCTGGAGGCAGCGCATGCACTGGCCCCCGCTCAGCAGGGCCAGCACGGCCCGGCCCTTGTGGCCCAGCTGACCCAGGTGCTCGGCCCACTTGGCCACCACCTCGCAGCGGCCGGGGCCCCCCAGCGTGCACTGGCATCGGGAGAGGGAGAGAGCGGGTGAGAGTAGCCGCACTGGCGCCCGCAGCCAACGCTCACCTTGGCCAGCCACACCGAGTCCTCCCACTGGCCGGCGGCCTGCAGGTAGCGGCACGCATCGAGGCTTTTGCCGATGAGGCACAGCAGCTGGACACCATCCCACGTGCGGCCGTTGGCAATCAGGTTGGTGGCGACCAACTTCACCACTGACTGCGCTTTGCTCTCGCTCTTCAGCGAGGCCACCAAGCAGGCTCTGAAAAGAAAGCGCACCGTGCCCACTCGCGGCCTGCCATCTCAGAGATGCCACCAAGGTTGCTGCTGTCCCCACCCAAAGTAACCACCAGAAAGTTTTAGGCACCCACCACAGGGATGCTGGCACTGAAAAGTCAACTTCATCCATCATGCAGCTGGGCCAGCTTTCACAATGGGGCAAGTAATGCTAAGACGGTAGATTATATTACCTGGCCTCTTCTACCACTTCGAAAGAGAGAAATGACTGAAAAGAAACATGCAAGAAAATTGTGTCGTCGTGTTCTTGGCAGAAAAAGCAAACTGCCAAACCCCCATCCCCCTCCACCTCCCCCCAAAATAACAAGGCAGTTCATGGAAGCAGTTTTCATAAGGAAAAAAAAATACAGTCATGCAAACTAATAAGCGCTCTGCTGCCCCACATGGCAGCAGAGCGCCAACGCGTCAATTGCAGGAGTCAAAGTCCAGGTGGCCAGTGGACTGCGAACTGGAAGTTGCCATCGAGCCGACGAACGTGAAAACACATACGCAATACTTCACCGTTACAAACTCCTGTTTTCCTTGCCCACTCGATCCAAGTTTCTTTCTTTAACCAGTCTCTCTGCCTCTGTTCGTTGCTTCAACCTCCACATCGCAGCAGCCTCGTTTCTTTCCGGCCTTTATCACTCTTACCACCTGATCTCTGCTTGTCAATGTCTTCCAAAGGTGTACTGTCGCTTCGTTCCTTCTTTTCCTGCCTAATCGTCCATTGCCACCTCTTTCTGTCACTTGTTTCGCTTCCCCTTCTGTTGTCAATTCACACTCTCACCTTTTCCCCTCTCAAGCCGTAAAGGCCAACGACGTGCCCAGACAAATTATCTCGCGCATGTGAGGCGCAGGGCTGGCGGGCCAGCGTGGACAATGCAGGGGGGAAGGGGGCACAAAATGGGCGTTTTTTTGTTATAAACTTGAGATTTCAGTTAGGGGTTTGCAAATTACACGAGAACGCGCTAAATATAGTATTTTAAATAAGTACGTCCTTAGCCCACTTGTCGTGCGAGACTGTCAACTAGGGCAGCATTTACTGACCATATGACACCCCGGCCATACGACGTTTTCATGCAGTCCCTTGACAGTTGTATTATCGGGGTTTCATTGTATGTAGTTTGACAACCTGTATGATTAGCACAATTCCTTTATGTCTGCTCTGCTCTGATTTTGGAAAGCTGGGTAATTTGGCACAGTGTATGAAAGAGGATCCGAAAGCAGGTGGGGGAAAAAAAAGGAACCCACCCTTCATCGGTATTGGTAACGACAAACCATGGGAATATTTTACTGCGATCTGTATTAACTTTTATGTACTATTTGTGCTCATCCTTAATTGAGAGAAGGTTTTTAATTTGCTGCCACATTGGCTCCTTCCCCTCATGAACTGGCATCCAGCATTTGCCGCACACCACAGGTTATGCCACCGTTCCATGACTGCCACTATCCTGTAGGCAAAAATCGTTTTTATGCATGTTTTGTAAATAAGCAGGTAGGTTTCATTCCCATTTTTGGTGTTAAACAATATACCGTAAAAACCCGCGTATAATACGGACCCGCGTATAATACGAGGTGTCATTCGGAGACACCAAAATCAGAAAAAAAGTTCTCATCCGCATATAATGCGAGGTAAAGAGCACAGAAAACATTTATTTGCACTGCAGTTACCGTTCAGTCATTCTCAGTTTTCTCTGGCACTGTCTCCCGACGTCCGTTCAGTCATCGTCAGGTTCGCTGCCGCTGCCTCCTGAAGTCGCCTTGTCGAAAATGTCTTCCCACAGAAAGTGGTCCTCAGTGCCATAAAGGGTGTTCCAGATGCCGCATTTCTTACAATAGCGACTGACGAGCTCCTCTGGGATTCTGGCCCACCCATCCGCGATCCAGCCACAAAGAACCGCCGGAGAAACCCGCGTCAGCCATACGGTATCTGTGACTTACGGGTCTCGTGACCTCATTCCCTCTTGGTAGCAGGTGCAAGTGCAAATTTTCGGCTGAAAACTTTGGGATCCACATATAATACGAGGCGAAAATTTTGCATAGTAAAATTTGGAAAAAAACATCGTATTATACGCGGGTTTTTACGGTAGACCCAAAAATATGACCTTCGTGTGAAGTGTAAGCTGGAACTCGGGAAATAAATTTTATGATGCTCATTTATCGCCCTTATGTGAGAAATCTTTGTTTAGACCACATTTAGGCAGTGGCGTCGCTAAAGGGGGGCAGGGGGGGGCCCTGGGCCTCGGGTACCAACCCCTCGGTAAAGGGGGGGGTGCCACTTGTGACCCTACAATGTGTAACGCAGACGTCTTAAACTGGAAGACGACTGTATACCGATACCACAGCTTTTTTGGCCTGTTCAATATACGTCCCCACCCGTCTATTGAAATTTGTTTCCTGGTACAATGAACGAAAGCGAGTAGAAGTTTGGCATCCAGGAATATTGCGGTAGTCCAGTATGGGTGCGGCTTGAGGAGTTAATTGGCTGTAGGGTGAGCGGAAGCGAACAAGGAACGATTACTGGAGAGGGGGTGCTGTCGGTATGACTGCGACGCTCGGAGGGGTGTAGCGAGCGAGCTTGTTTTTCCATGGGACAACAGGGGGCTAAGGCGGACGAGAGCAGTACGGGGAAGGGGGGGGGGGGGGGGGGAGGAGGAGGAGAATGGGAGGGGTGATGGGGGGGAGGCATCAGGGCCAACAACACTCTGGTCATGTGTCCTCGGCGGCTTTCCACGTGGCTTTTTTTACGCGCATGAGATGCTGTGTATGGGCTCATGGTGAATGTTTAGCATTTTCTGGAGTCTTCGCAGTGACACGTCGGAAACCGTGTACCCCGGTCCGCTTGGCATATTTTCAGAAGAAAACCAAGGTGAAAATGACTTACAAAGAAAATGTGGGGAAGATTGAATCTTGAGGAAGCGTGGACTGAGAAATAAAACGAACTGAAAGTAAGTGTGAAACATGCAATGAAGGTTGGTGCGGGCGAGCTAACTGTACAAATTAAGCCTGTGTTGGGAGGAGGGGCGCAAGTGGAAGGGGGGGGTCGGGGGGGAGCGCAGATGTCCGACAATGGGCGAGACGAATGGGTCGTCGTGATTTCCCTTGGTTGCACCAGATTCCTTCAGTGCTTGCACTAACCAACCAATTTGCGATCCAAGCAATCGCGGAGCATCTGAAATCGGGTGTTGATAGCTCATATTTTTTAAGTCATTGACTTTTGTTCATCGTGACCAGCGACGCAGCCAGCACATGGCGATTGCACGAAGATGGGGATATATGGAAGGGGCGTATCCCGTGCAGCCCCGTGTAATTGAACTAAAAGAACAACGGATGAGTAGCTTGTCGAACAAATTATGCAAGAAATAGAACAGTTATGTAGGCATTTATTTTATTTAACTAACTGTTAATCAGGAAAATCTACGTTTTTTTATTTCATTCTCCTGTAACTTAAAAGCAATATAAATGAGAATTAGCGTTGCGCACATAAATAAAGCAGATAGCCTTGTGTTCATTTTCTTTCTATTTTATCATGGTTTTCGTGTGGGAGTCCCGCGGAGTTAAGAAAGTAAAGAAATATTTGAAGCTGATGACCTAAATATTTTGCTTTGGTAGAGGATCTTTCAAAGTGGAGTATGAGTAAAAAAAAGGACAGGGCAACAAAATTAACTGCATTACAAAAAGATAAACGCCTGGTACGTCACCCACTTTCTATCATTAGGCATTCAATCTGCTGAGTGCTCCCATCCCGGAAGATGGTCGGTTTCTGTGCTAGTGAAAGCGTTCTGCCGAGTGCTTTGTGAACGTTACTAGAAAAAAGTCGAAGACTGTGCGACAAAGGACAGGACGCCCGGTGTCGTATACAAGATTTTTGAGCTGAGTGCCCCTCTCCCTGCATTGGAGAGGAAAAATCTAGTGGAACGAGTCAGGCAGCGCAACAACAACGTCCGGCCCAGTATTGCGAAACATCAGACCGCAAAACAGACTTCGGTGAAACGTCCGGAAGCGTGACCAACTGGAGAAAAAGATGCACTTCCCTCCGAACCCTCCCAATTGTGTACACGCGGGCACCGCGCTCCACAGCGAGGCGCTTTGTGAGTGACCGGCGCTACAACGCGACCCCAGTCACCCCTGAAGGAAGAGCGAATCGAGATAGTTCCTGTTGTGTTCGTGCTCCCCAGCGGAAGCGCAGGTCTGTTGTGTCGGCGCCTCCCGACAGCGCGCCGATTAGTGTCCCCCGCGAGGGGGCCCTTTCCCTCGCCAGCGCCGCCCCCGACTCCGCAGGGCGATGGACAATGCACGGGGAGACACTTTAGGACCTTGCTTCAGTCCAGTCGCAAAAGCCGTGTTCTTCTTGGGTGAATAAACCCTATTTTCAAGAGTGCCTGTGCGTCAGCTTGTCACTAACTACGTGGACATAACAGTTCCCAAACTTCTTGTGCTTGGTTATTCCTTTTGGTTGGAGAGAGCGATATTACTTGGAAAAGGTTGATTCATCTAGGAGTCAACTTGAGCTAGTCGACTACACAACGACGTTAATGAAATCGTTGTCACCAACATATCGGGATGGGCGCGACCGAACGGTTGTGAGCTAGCGTGTGACACTCAGGCCCGTACGAATCTGATATTTTACTCAAGAGTTCCTTCTTTATCGCTTCGTAGCCTCCTTCGATTCGGATTTGCTCCACTGGCTGGTGGCTGCGTTACTGGTAAGCCCGAACCTCAGATTTTATACTGTGTTCATTGTCCCAAGACGACAACGACAATTAACTTAGTTGCAAATGTGTGATGGAATATTTTTTATGGCTGCGTTACTGGTAAGCCCGAACCTCACATTTTATACTGTGTTCATTGTCCCAAGACGACAACGACAATTAATTTAGTTGCAAATGTGTGATGGAATATTTTTTACAACGTACAAAAGGAAACGACGACATCGTCGCCGACAAACATCCACACGACCAGCCGGGCACTGGCCGCGTAGACGACTCGTGTACGGCCAGTCGTCTCTTTCCCCGCTAAATGTCCCCTTTCTATCTGCTTCCATTCTCAGTAACCAGATAACCATTGAAATAAAGAGACCCGACAATGTATCTATTTCAAAAGTACTGAAATGCTCACCTAGAGAAATTTCCAGCATGCAGTTGCTGCCGCAGAGGCTGCCTTTAATGAGAAACCGGTAGGTGCAGGCGGTTTTTCAGAATTTCTGGGGCGGTCATTTTCTTTCTCATTTTATACCACTTTTCCAGCGCAATATTTGCAAATAGCTTTTTTTTAAAAGCCAGTCTGACTTTTGTTTATTTGCTGAGACAACGTCTATCTCTCCCCCAGCCTTCTTTCACCAGGCTCCGCTTGTGGTCTTCCGAGCTTCATTTGTTTAAGGTGTGTTCCTGGACACACGAAAATTGATCTAAATGAAGCAACTATTTGCCTTGGATTTGTTGCCTTTAAACAGCCCTATCATTGCTGGCCATCCTCCTCCAGGCCCGCGTGACGTCTGCACCATTTAGTCGGCCCAGCGGGCTGCAAAGCTTTCCGAACGCCTCTGGCGGCCACCTTCGTTTTTTGACGAGGCCTGAGACTCTCTCACACCTCCACACTCTTGCAAGCACTCATTCGCTTGGTATTGACAGTAAGATGTGGAACTCTCACGCTGCTCCTACCCCACTTTGGTTTGGCGCATTACACCCTGTGCTGCCGCAAGTAGCTCTTGGCCACTTTTCTCGGCTGCTTACGGTGTTTTCGTGCTCATGAGCGACACACCATGAAGCTCCCTACTGTTAGGATTTTTATCGATACTTAATTCGAGATCTGCACCTGATTCGGCGTCTGAGGTTATGTAAACCAAGCTCGTGTGGCTATTATGGTTTAGTTTGCCTTAATAACACACGCCTTCTTATCTTGCTGCTTACTTTTCTGATATATTGTCATTTCTTTATATATAACTACACATCAATTTTCCTGTGGCTTCATTTCGCATCACATGTTGCATATTATGCATGCTCGCATCGACATTTCGAAGCCCACGCATTCAGTATCTGTGAAAAGTTTTTTTTAAAAATTGGTATCTAAATGAAACATACGAAATTTGTCGAGACCAATCGCTCCTGTCACGCGACGAGAGCGATGCCGAACGACAAAAAAGAGCGACAGAAATCGCTTTTGGTAGCTCCAGTAGCAAGTGTGAACCAGCCTTAATATGGTAACAATGGAAGACATTAATATTATTAGTAGTAACAATAACACTAGTTTGATTATTAACAATTGTTTTATATATGTGAGGGGGTGACAAATTTTCTGGGCCCCGGGTGAAAGTTTACCCAGCAACGCCACTGCATTTAGCCCCTGCGTTTGAAAGGGATGCCGCTCTCATGGAGAACCAAAAGAAGCACAAGGAGGCTTGCCCCATGCAGAGAATGCGTGCCACTTGGGCGAATGTTTGCACAGGCTCAACGCGACCGGCGAGATGCAGGTGTCCAGGGATGCACGCACCGCAGCGAGTCGCTGTAGAAGTGCTCGCTGCCGGGCTCGGTCTCCAGCAGCAGCTGCACGGCCTGGTCGGCCTGGCCCAGCAGCAGCAGGCGGCAGACACAGCGCTGCGTCTGGCTGTGGCCCGCCCGCCGCCCCTCGTGCAGCCGCAAGCGCTCCAGCTGCAGGGCCTGCGCGCCCAGGCGAGAGCGCCTGCTGCCACTTCTTTCTTTGGTACCGCCTTTGTCGCGCGGTGTGAGTGAAGATCCCTCAGCTAGCACTCCCCTGCCAACAACAGGGGAATTTCTAGCATGATCTAGTTCGAACTATTTGTGCCCCCTGTGAAGCAGCTTTGAGATGTTATGCTCCTTCCAGAATGGCAAGTGCATGCAATGGGCACTTTTCGGGCAAAAATAGCTACTAAACCAATGTCAATTTCTCACTCTGGAGAAACGGCTCTTACAGCTGCAGCATTAAGCACTGCCCGTGTCATCATGTGCTAGAGACAGCACTTATGTGTTTTGTTCATTCATTTTAGAGTACATTGCAAACACGCCACATTCGCTACTTTCGACATTATATCTTGTGTTTTACACGATATTAATTTATCGTATAAAATATCGTATAAAAATATCGTATACATAAAACTTAAATACCACAATGTAGTGTCTTTTTTGTAGAGTAAGTACTTGCCACTCTTATAAAGCAAGCTGGCTCTAAATTCGCCACATGGTGACAAACTAGACATGACCAACATAATTTTATCTGATCGTAAAACAGGATCGCTTTATAAAAACAAATTACAGCAAGGCATGTTGCTGATGTTAAGGGGGTACTGCTCTTGAAACAGCTTTTCTTAATTTTCAAGTAAACTCTGCGAAACCTGCCAGTCTTTCTGCTTTTTCCCCACTGATTTCAAATATGCCATTATTTTATGTCAGTCATTTACTTCCCAGGATAATTAGTCATTCCTGGAGGAACAACAGACAAAACAGTGTTAGGCATAATAAAGCTGTTACCTTTACATTTTCCAATGCTATGAACCTTGGCGAATGCAACAAGACAAGTGGTTTTTTGATGCACTGCCTGGAACTAATTTTACAGATAATTAAACTTTTGTGGCACCAGTAGCAAGAAACCATTTCGAATTCCCATTTCAAACACCAAAGTTTACTGAGCTGTAAAATTAGTTCCAAGTGGTGCATAAAAAAACTGCTTCTCACGGCTGCTGTTGGGGGGCGGTTCACATCACCACCCTGCACCAATGGACCACCCCCAACACAACAACAGCCATGACACACTGCTCTCCCTCTGGGCGTTCGCTCACGAGGCAGGCATTAATCGCCGCATGTGATTTTGAATGTACAGCCTATGCACACGTGTCTATGCACTTATTGCTTTTCTTTCTGTCTTCTCTCCTGCACCCCTCTTCCCCCCTATTAGGCCAAAGAGCCATCCTACAATAAATAAAGACATTTTATTCATTCACTCTTATTGTATTCACCAGGGTTCATAGCAGTGGAAAATGTAAAGATTATAGTTTTATGCCAAACACTGTTTTGTCTATTGCTCCCCCAAAAGTGGATAATTTTAATTAACTTGGAAACTAATTGACTGACTCAAGAAATAATGGCATATTTGAAATAAGTGGGGAAAAAGCAGCAACACTGACAAGTTTCACAGAGTTTACTTCAAAATTAAAAGAAGTAGTCTTAAGAACCATGTCCTCCCTTAAAGGACCCCTGCAACGCTTTTTTCACAGGCACTTTTCAGGCCATATGCTTGTTCTCCATGTCATTCAGATACAGATGCAAAAAGGATGACCAGGATCGAAGCAGAAATAAGGTGAGTTAAGCGAGGGCAGTTGCGGTAATCACGTGAGTGCAAACAGAACATGGAAACAAAAGGGTGCCTATTTTAGCTTCATTTCTGCGTCAAGGTTAGAGGAGAGCCGGCACCATGTGCTGCGCCAAATGGCTGATTCCGTTTTTTTTTTTTTTTTTTCTCGCAACCCTAAACCAATGCCCCAGCAACTGCGCCAGTCGATCAGCGAACCTCCCAAAAGACCTGCACTATAAACAGTATTGTGCTTTGGGAGGCAAAGCAAACCGGTGGTTACAAACCCCCGCATTATACCCGGTCCTGCACTATAGGCGGTTATGTTGTAAATGGTCTACACTATTTTTGTTGGGAAACTGTTACCAAAGACAACTGTAATTCTAGTGGTGCATTCCTTTCGTGACTAACTTGGCTTGCATCGGGGAGATCGCGAATATACGACAGCTTTTCATTTAATAAACGAGTGAGCTCTGGCTAAATTTCTTGTAGCATTAGCATGACCGGGCTAATCTGCAAGCTCAGTTCGGGATAAACAAACGCTATCACTCCCAGAATTTCTGAAAAATGACAAAAACTACACACGAATTTGTGACACACAGGCATTGAATGTGAAAATTTTGTGCATGTACTCGTTGCTGGAATAGCCGAGTGGGTAACGCACCACACTACTGTTTTGAAGGTCAGTGGTTCGACCCTCCGGGACTCTTTTTTTTTTGTGTGTGTATGTGTGAGACCTCAGAAGTTCTTTTTTTTTAAGCCACGATATGCGACTGTTTAGAGCTCACGTCAAGCCTCAGTAGCAAGGCAGCGCACGCACTTCACACTTTGAATCACTCCCGGCATAACTTCAAGCTAGGTTTTGTTATGCACAGCCGCCCTTGTTAACCAAAAATAGCTGGAAGAGTGTGGTAGAGTTCATAAAAGTAAGCCTAGCAACACATATTGACGCAGCGATGGGCACATGACTTCGGCGCATTTCCGCCTTCTCCTACTTGTCGGCACTGTATCGGCATGGTTGGTTCGGTGTTGGTGTGGCGCTGCTGAAAGATGCCGTCAAGAAACGCAGAAAGGGCCTTCCCAGGTCAGACAACTGTGAACTGAAAACTCGCAGAACGTGGCGTTTTCACTGCCCTCATCAGTCCAGTGATGCGACATGATTGCGGAAAATGGGAAGCGAGCAGCAGTCCCTTGGTGTTCGAGAGAGAGCAACGTTCAATTAGCTTGTATTTTTAAAAATTGAATAACTTTCTTATTACCGCACCGATCCTGATAATTCATTTGCATCTGCATGTGAACGACATGAACAACAGATGTAGAGCCCGAAAAGTACCTTCAAAAAAAGCATTGCAGGGGTCCTTTAACAAAAGGCTTGTGCGAAAGTGACATATCCCTACTTCCCCCCCAATGCTCGACCTTATGGGGGTGCCTTGCTCAGATGATGCGAGGCATTATTTTAGTAATTCCCAAGAGCTGGTATGTAGCTGCATAACACAGCACGTGTGACCTTCCCGCTGACTCTGGTAAAAAACACGCTGCAGGCCCAGTTTTATATCTAATAATTTTAAGAATACATTTTGATGGACAAATCAGCACATACAAATTTGAGTGAGCATGACTGCAGAGCTCTCTCCTGTGCATGTCTCCATCCTCCCTAGGTACCTCTTGTATTTCGTATCCTGAATTTTGTCACATTGGGGTTTCATCACATTGAAGTCCATTAAATTGAGGTTTGTCTATTTGTATTGTATTTGAAAGATGAAAATTTTTCACGTTTGGAACAAACAGACTTTGGTTTTGGCCTTGCGTTAAAAACCGGCACTGAGTAGACAAAAGCCCACAAAGAAGGTAGTACCGTCCATCCTTTGCAACGAGTTGGGCCCTGCTTACCTTGTACTCTCCATCAGGGCACAGCATGTCATAGCAAGGTGCCAGTGCACGCCTCTGCTCCTGTGGTGAGAGGTAGTGCTGGGCCACAGTCCAAAAGTGGAACCCCTCTTCGTCTCCAAACCAGCTGAGTGGCCACCATGCAGCAAGATCAAAATGCCCATTGAAAAACGGACAAAATTGCTGAAAAATCACAGCCCCTTGTAGAACTCGATTAACGTCTGACTAGTAAATGTACACCTGTGCCAGTAAGGGCCAGCAAGAGCCAGTACTGGCCAATTCAAAGTAGTACACTGCATTGTGGAGCAAAGCTTTTGCTTTTCCTTTTGCACAGTACAGTGCACATTCCACTCTTTGATTCACTCCTCTGTTCTACATTCCGTTCCTGGCAAAATGTGCCATTATAGGAATCGATGGTATGGTATTTGCATGCGACTACGTTGAAGCTAATAAGTACGATTCATGTCAAAAACAAGGTTAGGCAGTGCCTTCCACATACTTGTCTAAAGTACTACGAAGTGTGCAAAAAGAGTGATGTTAGGACTGTTCATAAATGATTCTACTGCTATAACTCTATTCACTTCCCATTAGAGTCGAACAAACTAATCCCCTTATATGCCCATGCTTAGTGGGTTGTCTTCACTGCATTTTTGTAAAGACCATAACTCCGCAAGTATTACTGGTACCATTGGCAGCTGGCTGTAAAGGTCGTAAGCAGTTTGGATTTATACAGGTAGTTGATTTAATTTTGTTAGCCACTCGTTAAATACAACACACATTTGCATCTATCAAGTGTGGCGACCCTACAGCGACCCTCTACCTTTTTTCCGCAAGCGTGGTCAGACTGCGTAGCCTGCCCTCGACGAGAAGCCCCATTGAGCTGGCTTTTTAATTAAGGTTTACTTAAAAGGCTGCTCTCATCTGTGTCTTTCCCAGAAACCCCTTACCCCTAATCCCCTCCACTGATCATTGGAAGGCAGCGTTGAGCGGCTCTCCCCCCCATGGTCCAGGAAGCCCTGTTGGGACGTGCTGCCGAAGTCACCACCCGCCCCTAAATTGCATACTGCAAATATAGAGCTTACTCCTCCTCGTCCCCATACGTGTTCACTTTGCACAGTGAAGTTTTCAAACATGACTCAATTTCTAAAGAACGTGACGTGGGAAGCTCCATCTGTGGCCTCTTGGTTAATTACAGCCACCCACTAATGAGATGCATGGGTCGGTGAGAGTTCACCTGGCCACAGCTAGGCTCCGCTGGATGACACTGGTCCCCCCGATGTCGCACTGGTGGCTGGCCAGTCGCAGGCGCTCGTGGAGGCTGGCCACTTCCGACAGCGGCGAGCAAGGCAGGGCCAGGTTGGGGTGCTGGAGCAAAGATTTCAGCTGCAGGGCAGCCTTGGGCGGCAGCAGCTGAGGCACAAATGGCACGCCTGCACAGGGGCGCAAGCAGCGGGCGGTGCTGCGAGGGGGACCGAGGGTATGGCACAAACACATGTCCCAAGCCTCCGCCGCTTCCAGCTCACTGTAACTCTTGTTTCTACCCTACTTTCTCTCCTACAGAGTCTGCAAGAGCTTCACAGCTGGATCTAGCAGTTCAATCACCAACTGCTAGGGGTGCTTTTCGTTTCAAAGTGCACAATGATTTTGTTTGAATAGTTGTGTAATTAAGGTGAATACTTAGCTACTTGCAATACAAAAACTGAAATTTACAACTGCGGGCAAGCGCAAGGGACAAAAGGGGACCCTGATTTGCCACACAAGCGCAAGAACTACCAAGCCGTACAACCAGCCGCAGCGAAATTTGAAGACTCACGCAAGGGTTCGAGTACTCGCGCACAGTAGGCAGAAGTCAAAACAGGTTAAATATACCAGAGCATCACTCATGGCCGGGACAGAAGCTGTAGGGTCTCAGACTAGGACATGTGTCACCGTGGCTGCAGGGACAATGGATCTCCTACAACCAACTCAGATGGCATCACTGAGCCAAGTCCCAGCAGGCAGACCCACACTGGCAGCATTTCTGAGCACGAACATGGCTCAGTGGAAAGGAGGACTTGTCTGAGAAAGAGGGTGCCAGTGGGACACTAATGAAGGTTCGTCCGCTGGTGTTCCTGTTCACGTTTCATGTAGTATCGCGAGCACGGTATGGCCTACATGGCCAGCAAGGTAGCTAGCACGCACGTGACCATGCCACTGGCCAAGATGGCGGCGCCCCCGACCGCCAAGACTCAACCATGTGTAAAAACAAAGCATGGGGGCTCAGGAGGCCCCTTCACGATTTCTCAAGCATGCTGCTTCAGTAACTAACCTGTAGAAAAATAACGGGCTCATTTAAAAGGGCTTGCAGAGTTTTCCTATGGCATAAGAGAAACCTACAGAAGCTATCCTGCTACTTTTAGCTCAATTGATGGTACTACCGTATTTACTCGCATAATGAACCCACTCGCTTAATGAACCCTACCCCCACTTTTATTCTTGAAAATTTACTTTTTTGTCAATGTGAATAAAAAATGCAACGAAGATATGTTTTTATCTCAGCATGGTTGCTGATGCTGTACACGATCGCAGTAACTTGATATCACGCCACAGTACACGCAGAAATGCTAAAAACACATTCCAACAAAAAGAAATCTCAACACTAGCCGGAGACGTGAGTGGGAATGCTGTGGCTCACAGTTTAAAAATTGCGCGCTTGTGGTGCGCCAGCTGCTGAACACAAAAACCTTGCACCATAAAAACATTGTGGCATGCGAACAAAGTGCAAAACGCACTCCACACTCCTTCCCTGCTTTTTGCCATTCCGGCTGGTTTTGGCGGCATGTGAACAAAGCACTAAACGTACTCGCATTCCCCTGCTCTTGCTGTTCTGCGACTTCGCCATGACGATCCGTGGCGTTGTTCAGCTGTGTTCCGACCTTTTTTTGTGCTCCTGGTGCACGCTGTACGATGGGCCAGTACATGAGCTGCACAAACGGTTTTAAACTGAAGGTGGTGGAGCATGCGTTGATGCACATGGAAACCGCGCGGCTGGGCGGCATTTCAGTGTTGACCCACTGCATGCACGCTACGGGCAAAAACAAGGTTTTCAGTCAGTGAACAAGGATCGTTGTGTGTTTCTTAGGCCCAAAAAAGGGAAGTTTCGGGTGTGAGAAAAGAAGTTTTGGAGTGCCTTGACGGCACGGAAGACGGGCCGACTACGAATGTGAAGCCGCAAGCGACTTCAGTGAGGAGGACAGCTCTATGGCGAGTAGGGGGCCACTGGCATGTTCAGAATAAAAAAGAAATTCCATTACATAATCACCCAGGTGTTCTTATGGAAATGGTAAGGCTCTGCTGTGCTTCTCTTAGCAACTTTATTGTGTGGAATTTCAACTTTTAAAAAATCTGTTGCAATTTTTTCCCACCTAGTGAACCCTCCCCCCAAATTCATGCCGAATTTTCTGGAAAAAAAGTGGGTTTATTACGCGCAAGCAAATACGGTATTTATATGGTGCAACTATGGCCTCGTGCAAACACCTCAACTACAAGTGCTTCAGTGTATTGGTGTGTAACTACACATATGGACAAGCTATATGATTAATAGTGATGAAAAATTGGTCATGAAAAGAAAATGTAAATGCACCGGTTTCATGAACCTTCCTGTCAGCTTTGGGAAAAAAAAACTCGGAGTCTGGAACAATGCAAGGTATGGCCTGATTTACACACCCTCTCAGGCGTAGCGTAATAATGGCCCTCTGCTCCTGGCAGGGGATCCTCTGGGGTCCTCTGCTATCCTGTACGTTAGCCCCCACAAGCCACAGCACACGTCCTCTTCCTCCTCGGGGCCAAGTGAGAAGCCGAGAAAGGAGTCAAGAATAAGTGCACACAAAAGTGCCCCCCCCCCCCCCCCCCCCCCTCTTTCCCCCCATCTATCAAGCCACAAGTAAATGCACTCTTCACGAGGCCATCTCAGCAAGGAATTCAAGCAGTTGCCAACTCCTGTAACAGAGCCGAGGCTGTACGAACGGTAAAGGATATGCAGCTGCGTTCAGAGTTGGGCACCAGTCTAGGCCAGTGGTAGTGACATATGACTAGCAGCCATGACCAGGACATTCTTTCCAAATTTCTCAGAAAACAGTTAGGAGGTGCTCCTTGGCCCGAAAACTGTGATCCGCCCAGTGGTCAACAGAAGTTGTGTGTAAAGGTGTGCGTCCCACTAGGCTGACACGCCGGCGACACGATGCCGATGCTCGTTGGCCGACCTCCAAGATGGCAGATCATGCTGCCACACTACACGGATGGCGATACAAACATGTTAGCTGATCGAAAGTCTGCATAGTGTGACTGGCTTGCCGACTGAAGACGCCAACAAAACCGGTTGGCCGATGCATCGTTGGGAGTCGATCGAGAAGCGAGAACACCGCCTAAACAACATTCGTACCATAATGAATGCGGCTCTATATTGTTACTTTCTGGAGTGTAATAAACTTAGTAAGGTCCATGAAACCCATACAATTCAACACTAGCGCCAATGCGACCACAATTTCGGCTTACAACGCTTCGGCCATAGGCTTCAGCGACTTTTCTTCTCCATAGCTGCAAACTGCATATGCGTGTGTGACAGGCAAGCTTGTAGAAAATAAAAGGGCAGTAAAGTGCAGAAGAGTTACAGAAGGTAATATAGGCAACAAGGAATCAATATCGGCCAAATCTTTTAGCGTAAAGCTTAAAACCAAAGTACGGCAAACACTGCGGTAATAGTGCTTGCCATACTTTGGTTTTTGGCCGACAGGCGGGCTAGTGTGACAGTGCCTTAAAGGGGCCCTAAACAGGGTTCCAAAGGTTGCGATTTTATGTGCGCAATCGCTGGACTTCTATCCAAAGGACGCCCTGCCGCAAAGAAGGTTTAAAAGCGCTGAGTATTAGCCGAGTTATCGTTCATTAAAAAGGGCCAGCTTTCACACTTTCATCGCGCCTCCAAAGCACTGTGGAAGCTATGACATTACCGAACAGGTGCAAGACTACCTAGAGAAACACGACCAGCTCCGCTCTACAATACGCCACTTTTTTTTTTTTTTAAACAGCACGCACATGCTCCACCGCCTACTACTGCCGAACGAGGCCGGTCGGCAATCGTCCCGTTCGAACTGCCGTGCAGCCATGCTCCTTGCGTTGGCCGTGCTCGCATCGGCACGTCAGTTTTAGAATAGGAGAAGCGAGCATTTGAAGGCCAGATAGGGGGGTTTCTAACACAACATGCTCGCTCACAACAGTAACTTAGGATTTCCTCCGGTGACTAGCGGCCCGCTAGCGTTTCATGCGGCGCTGTTGCGGCGCACAGGTCCCTTTGAGGCAGAAAAGGCTGCGCATTGCTGCAGTTATTCAGTGACCGCTTTATGAAGCCGCGCCGCCGCCGATCCCCAACGCAATCTTTCACTGCACTATCACCCCCTTTCACACATTTATAAAATATCTTCAGCAATAGTCCCACTCTGGCGGGCGGCCACAAGTTTCAGCTGTTGCGGTGTATGCCGTATCACGCATACACTGCACAGTAGGCTCCTGGTCGACTGTGCAGGTAGATGCTTACCCCGGTCGCGCGTGTAGCGGCGTTTCCGCCTGCAGAGAGTCTCCGTGTTTTTCAGCGTTATTCACACCTTGTAAACGATACGCTATATCTAAAAACTCAGCTAAGCTCGTGTGACAGAATGCGACGATTACATTCGTCCCTACTAAGATACGCCGTGCAGTCGTTGCCGGAGTTTCGCTCACTGGAACCACTGAAACGTGCACCCGCGTTTCCCCCAGAGCCAGGAACACTGATTGGTTGAAGCAATAGAGGCGCTGTACTGTTCAGTGCTTCGTGTGCCATAGAAGCTGCATCAGAGCCAAGATTTTTGTCAGAGTGCGGCAGAATGGTGATGAGGATCGGTAGGTAAACAAGGAAAGAAAGGAAGATCTTTTATGCATGTCTGTGGAGCCCCTGCATAATGCAGAGGTGTAATATTTGGTACACGTTGTCGTGGAGGGTACTCTAGTGACTGCGTGATTGAAATGGAGACCTTTGGAAGCTTATTTAGGGTCCTTTTAAGCAGTGATAAGGGAGGTGAAGCTTACGGTCTGCCTGCAGGTGGCTGGCCACAGGCGACGAACAGCTTTTCATTTCCATGTCCACGACCCGAACACAGCCGTCGGATGTAGCCAGCACCAACTTGTCAGACTTGGCCCAGTCCACGTCAGTGACGGTGGGAAGGTCCTGAGGACTGCGCACCTGGACGTACAGCTGCACCTGCGCCCAGCCACGCGCAACAAGCAATCCCTCGCCCTCTACGGTAGCCCCATTTGGCAACAGTGGGGCTCTTCCACTGACACTCACCGCAGATACTTCTGTACACCATAGGAGTATACGAGAAAAAGGAATGCCGCACTGCTTCTTGGGGAGTTCGCGGTGAGTCCCAGACAATAAATCGAAGAGCCCCAGTATGTCCCTCGTTTGTGGATACTTTCTCCCACTAGATCTCAGGGCAAACACGTTCAGCGCCCGCGACCAAGCTACCCCCTGAACTCGCCTCACTTTCAAATGTTCACCGTGCAGCTACCCTGTTTGCGCGTGCTGCAAGTTTTATGTAGTGCTTCTGTGCTTTGCGGCAGAGCCTGCCTTCCTCTCATACGTCACCATGTGTGCCTGCCTCGCGGGGGCCGCTGCCGGTGACTCAAGCCGTTGCAGCTACAAAATATAAAAACAAACTGTTCATGCAGAGACATGCACCAGTGAAGCAGATGTTGCTCGCCGAGATCTCCTCTCCCCCTCTCTCAGGCTCAATGTACGCCACTACTGCCGGCCCTCACTAACTCTGGAAAGAGCGTTTGTGTGTCTGTGCTCTTTTCATGCCGCATGCAAAAGCACTAGGAAAGTGGCAGAGCTGTTACTGCTTGTGTTTATAAATCCAGTGCTTTTCGTGGCCGTTGGCAGACCACACCAGGCTTCTGTTAGGGGCACTACTCTGCTCGAGCCCTCCAATAACCTCTCCCGTAAGGATATTGTTTCTGTATCATCGCAGTTCACCTCTCGCCACGCAGTAAACCGGTCAAGTGATGCCTTCGGCTTCTCGTCGTCATCACAAGGCAGCAGCTTTTGCTGGCCGCTTGACCACCACACTACCACATGATGGAGGCGACAGAGCCCAGTTTGGGGACGCCTTCCCAAATGTAACAGCTAACCGTAAATTTAAGCAGTGGCATGGGAACAAAGGCACTGTTCCTGAGCACCATGTGTTCTGGAATACCAAAAAAATATTCTTCCCCACCTCACTCAAACAGCATGCCAGCAGCTAGAGCTGGTCATGATCTTCTCCTTGAAGACTCGCATGAAGCTTCATATGGGAATTTGCTCTTGCTGCAGAAAACTCTATGCCCACAATATGGGATACAAACATTAGGGTTCTGCAGAAACCCGGTAAACTGCCAGGGTTACAACCAAAGCATTTGGTTTGTCTGTGCCCTTCTATGCCTTTCAAAAAAAAGTATAATACCAATAAAGCACAATTGTAAAAACTTATTTGTAAACAAAAAAGCCATTTTAATTACTTGTTAGCCATATTTTCTCACTTATAAGCCACCCCTTTCTTTCACACTCATCATGTTCAGGTGCTTAGGTTTGAACAACACATACACAGAAATGTTAACTCTCCCATCATGGTTAAGGTTGATAGAGAACTTGAATACAGTCAAACCCCGCTACAACGAACACCGCTTTAACGAAATTTCCACTTCAACGGAATATTTCCAATTTCCCGTCAGCTAGCCATAGAAGTCAATGCAACGAAGTCCTCGCCGCAACGAACCGTTTGTCTGAATTGCTTTCACTTCAACGAAATTTTCGCTCAGTAGGGCTGGGTTTGGACGTTTATTTTATGACAAAATAAGCATAACTTGCAATGCAATGTGCAACTTTTTATACATTCAGGGTGCTTAGTTTCACCGAAAACGACCGCTGTGCACCCACACCCCCAGCCATAAGAAAAAAAACTCAGATGGATGCCACAGTTTGCTGCTGATAACAATGTGGCTGGCATTCATTTCCCTTTCCCTCGTGCTTCCGCGCTTCCTGACGCATGTGCAACAGCCCACTGGCACCGATTTTTTTCCCCGCTCGGCAGGCCAGTTGGCTGCACCATGACTTGGCGTCTGGCACTTGACTTGCTGTACGTCCTAATCTACGTGACTCTGGCAGGGCGTGCATTTGGGCAGGTGGCAGCTCCAGAGTTTACTGAGGCAAGGACTGGCGTTCGGTAAGTTTAGGTGTTGTAATGGATAATTTTGAGTCTAGCGCTCTTTTCAAGGCGAGGCAACAGCGAAAGGTTCAGCCTTAGTATTGCACTGCTAAGGGGATGCCAAAGAGGACAAGGAACACAGCCAAAGAGGACAAGGAACACATCGGAGTTTTCTGCCTCCCAAAGACGGCAGGTAAGCAACAGTTTTCAAGACTTCTCTTGGTCATACAGTGAATTGTGGCTGCATGGGTCTCACCGTGACTTCTGCCTAATGAATACGCTTAGGCTTATATTGTTTTTCTGGTTCCCTGCCTCGTTTTTAGCGGACGAACAGCAAGCGTCGGGGAGCCAAGTCATGGGCAAGAAGGGACCGCGATGGAAGTAAACTACCACTGGTGACCTCTTCCTCCAATATTGTTTGTTAGGATGCAGTGTGGCATTACGGCTGTTAGACGCCAAAAACAGCACTTAAACAAGGATAGGGAAAGAAGTGCACAGACATGAGCGCTCTTGTCTATGGACTTCTTTCCCTATCCTGGTTGAAATGCTGTTTTCGTCATATAATGATGAAGAAATTAGCCCAAATCCAAACACCTGTTAGACTAGCAACATAAGGAAAGCCATGATGCTAAAAGTTATACCGTATATACCACCCAATCGATGTAGTAATGAACCTTGAATGAAAATAAACAGAAGTACCATTCTTGCATTGCTCTGGGTAATATAAGAACATATAAACAATACACAAACACTTTGACACACGTATAAGCATCTTAACCTGCATCTTTCATTCCTTTTATAACTTAAAAAAATTAAAGGAGTACTGACACGAAATTTCTCGCTTTCAGTTTTTATGCTGTAAAGAATACCTATTAGCCCAGTAATTACGAAAATCGAACTGAAAGCCGTCAGTCGCCAACACAGAATTAATTATAGCACGTTTATTGCAACCAGTTTCAAATTTGGTCGCCGCGCGGGAAAATGGCCGTTCGAAGGCCAGCCTGCAAGCGGGCCAGCCTTACGTCACGGTCTCACCCGTGACGTCAGGGACGTTCACCGCATCGTCTGCTACGATTGCACATGGTCCACACTCGCCCGCACAGTCGACATGACGTCTGAATCGTCAGACTCGGATGAGTCGCTGCCACCCGACAGACAGAACAACTTTATATGGCCAGGCGATTAGGCCGGCGATGTCTTCGCCGTCGTCCGTTTTTTAATATCACTGGGGCTCGAACCGGCGCAGACCGTGACAGCAACAGCTTGTCGCCACTCTTCTAATCAATCTGATCGCGAAAAAGAAGTTCCACATGCGAGAAAGTAGATGTTAATGTGTTGAAAAATTGTGCTAGGGGTTGTTATCAGCGCTGAATTTAAAAGCCGCGTTCAGATATTTGCCGTGATGGTAAGCCTACACTGACTGGCAGCGGAAATTCGGCGCTCCGACCCAGCACTGCCGGCACCGCGGTGCGGCGAGCGGCCGAAAGATGGCGCCACCTGCGCACTAGAATCAAAACAGGCCACGGCAGATGTCTTGGTCACCGATCGCTGAAACGGAAATTATCGCCAAAATAAAGCTCAGTATGCGAAAAAGGGGATGATAGTGTGGTGAAAAGTTGTGTAAGGGATGGCCATTCGCAGTTGTACAGATACCGGCGATCAAATATTCGCCACGATACTAAGCCTGAAGTTCCCAACACCCAAGCTGACGCGAGCAACGCCGAGCCCGCTGGCTTGGGCGACAGTTCTTGCGGCCGCCGCCGTGCATGAACTCAGTCCATGTTTAGCGCTGCATGTCGTCACGTGGAAAATAATGCATCTTGGTGTCGTCGTCGATTTGCTCGGACAGGCTTCCATGAGCAGTACTTCGCATTCCGCGAGCTTGCCATAGCACAACTTGGTCGAGCTCGGCGACGCGCACTGCCGCGTCGCCGCGGTGTGCGTCGACATCGCGCACCGCGCAGTTTTCAGCACCAGTGCAAGGGAACACCATGCGCCAGACATGAACTGAAGAGCAAAGACGTCGAACACGCAAAGTGCGCAAAGTTTACAAGCATTGCTCACACAGCTACACCCGTACGTCTCCTGCCCAAACGAACACTACCGACAACAGCAGCGCGCAGCGCAGGATATCGTTTTCGGTTCCGAAAACGACTATATGACGTCACCCTGAACCGGCCAGACATGCAGGCCGATGTTTCGTCACGCCGAAAGCGATTTCGCTATTGCTGCCGATTTGTGGAAGCTCGCGGCCGGGACAATCAAAATCGATTTTAGATGTGATTCCGGCCTCGGATCACTGCAAAAATTTCTGTGAGGCATCTGTACAAACTACTGAAGCCAATTATATCATTTTTTAGGCGTCAAAATTTGGTGTCAGTACTCCTTTAAGCAAACACAAGCCCTCGCAAGAAGCGATTCCAATGTGCCAGCCATTGCAGCCTTCGATCCCTTATGTCTTCTGCTGCGCATGGCATGAAACTTGGAAGTGACATCTGCGAGGCTGGCACTGCTATGCTGCGCCGAACAACCGAACAAGGAAAAAAAAGTCACGAGTACGAGCCATACCACGCAACCACCTACTCCCCTTTCCACTCGTTGCCATGATGATTAATGCAACGTTTTTCGGACGCCACAAGCCACTAGGGGAGGATGTGGTGCTGTCGACGTGAATTACTAGGGACCCACAGTGGATGCTACAGAGGCAGTCCAGTGGTACAGCAATGTGTTGTGCAACTGCATTGTCTGACCCCACCCCCGTCCACCCCGTAACGCGCTCTTTATGTGCAGGTAAAAAACAGATAACCATCGGTGCGTTTGTTATCTAAATAAACACGACATAATAGCGCGTCCCTCCACTTTGTAAACATTGCATTATGTGGTCATTGATGCAGATAATATACGGCGCTAATTTTCTTGCCCTTGCGCAGTGCGTCAGGGCAGATTTGGCATTAACGAATTTCCGCTTCAACGAAATTTTTTGCACGTCCTATCAATTTCGTTGTAGCGGGATTCGACTGTATAACAAAAACTTTGATATACCATATTTTTTGCGATTCTAAGCACCCCCCAATCCTAAGCACCCTCCCTTATTTTCGGGAATAAAGTTGGGAAGAAAGTTTGCATGCGAATCTATGCACCCCCTTTTATAAGCAACCTTCGCAAGGCGGATTTCAGACGTGTGGAAGCGGGCCCGGGTTGACACTGTGGCCGAGCAATTTACGAAGTTTTCAAATACAACGCACTTCAATGGAACAGAAGACGGCCTGCTTGGGGATACTGAGAGCGGCAGCCCAAGCGGCACAACCGACTCGAAAGGTAGTGAGGGTGACCGAGTATCAGACGTAAGCAGTGCGTTCAATGTTTGTACCTACTTTTCGTTTGAGTGTTTGCAAAATAAAACATTCTTTGCACCCATCCCGCCAAGATACAACTGCGAAAAAGAGTAGCGGGAAACTGATTGAGGTTTTTCGAATCTAAGCACCCCCCTCACTTTGGGAATCGCAATCGTGGAAGCAAGGGGATACTTAGAATCGAGTAAATACAGTAATGAAAAACAAGATTTATATATAACTTCATGCCCACTGAACCTCCTGTGCATTTTTTTTTCTCAACACAACAAAACAAATCTTTTTGCAATTTAAATATCGCCATGCCAGAAGCAGTAGAGAAATAAACTTATGTGGAAGGATAACCCTGCATTCACTGTGTTGCTTGAGGCACACATATTTACAGGGCAAGCCATCCAACAAAGTGCAGTCGGACTTGCTGCTGAGAATGTGGGAATCGGAGGTCCAGGCAGCGGCCGAGGCCACCAGAATATTCGCCTAGGCACGAGGCGGCACACTCCGCCTTCTTTTTGTGCTCCTGGAAGCTGCTCCTTCCTCTGTTCACCGCCACTCTTTCACGTACCTGCACCGCTTTAGCCTGTGCACTGGTGGCACTGCTTGTGCACACTGGGTGTAAATTCCCCACTGAGCGGAACCATAACGGCATCACTAAGTACATGCCCATTTGGATGGCTTTGTTATACCCGTGCCCCACGGCAAATCTAATGACAACCTGCCGCGGTGGCTCAGTGGATAAGGCGTTGCGCTGCTGAGCACAAGGTCGCGGGTTCTATTCCCGGCCGCGGCGGCCGCTTTTCTCATGGAGGCGAAAAGCAAAAACGCCCGTGTGTACGAGATTTCGGCGCACGTTAAAGATCCCCAGGTGGTCGAAGTTAATCCGGAGCCCTCCACTACGGCGCGCCTCATCGCCTGCGTTGCGTCGGCATGTTAAACCCTACAATCAATCAAATCTAATGACATTTAGAGCAAATGTCACTTGCTCTAAATGTCATTAGTTCGGCACTACACGAGAATACTGAATTACATTTAGTGGCTAACTGAGGTTCAGGAGCTCATTCAGCAGCCAAATGAGTAGCCTCGACAGCAGTGGCACATCACTAGACACAGCAGCCAAATGAGTAGCCTCGACAGCAGTGGCACATCACTAGACACAGCAGCCAAATGAGTAGCCTCGACAGCAGTGGCACATCACTAGACAAAGTTCAGTAATAAACCAAGGCATACTGTTTTTAAAAACTGTCAATATTTTCCCCTTCATATTGTTTTTCAAATAAAGAAAGACAAACAAGTACTTACAAAGAAAATATCTCGTCCCCAATGCTCGCGCTACCCTGATACGGATTATTTGCAGACTTGTCTCGGCTTGTGATGTCTACTTATGTCAGCTAAAACGGTGATTTCCTTCTCTTTAATTAAAAAAAAAAAATTATCTGTTTTATTATGTACGAAGCTATTATGTACGAAAACAATCTAAACACACCTGAGCCATAATTTTGCAATTTTGCGAGCGTGCTAATCGTGACTACTATCACTACATACCTGCCAGGTTTGCCGAGATGGCATTAGGGAGGTCTGACCGGAGGGGGGGGGGGGGGGGGGGGGTTGTAGCAACAACAGAATAGGTAACTTTACACACATTTTCTTTATTTACTTACAACATAGCAGGAAATAAACTGGTTCATCATCCAAACTACCAACAAGCTACACCACGTAAATGTTCGAAGTGGCTGACGCCTCCCTTTTCAGAAAGTCCTGGAAATAGTACTGCCAAGCGCAATACAGAACAGCAGGAACTGAACTGTTTTGTTGTTTCGTCTAAACTAACAACAAGCTACACCACTGGAGACTTGCTAAATCTTCAGAACGGCCGTCCAGAACGGCCGTGCTCGTGAATAAATGAAAGCGGTGGCGGCGCTGCGTTTCTATTAACAGTAAACTAACAATGGGACGAACAGGTTCACCATCTGCGCATGGCAGACTACGATTTTTAAGCACTTTACTGATAACGATGCCAATGGGTGTCGGGTAAAATTGTCAGGTATACCTCCTGCGCATTGTGGCCAGACTGGGAAAAAGATTTGGCCAAAGACGGGTGCGTTTCCGGGAGATTTTTGTTTTGGTCGTACAATCGTACAAAACCATGCAAATTCGGGAGTCTCCCGGAAAATTCGGGAAACCCGGCAGGTGTGTCACTATCAAATGACATTTGTTTTGCCGTGTCAACCCGCACGGCCAAACCAAATGTCATTAGCAGCTAATGTCATTCACTTCAAATGACCATAGATTTGCCGTGTGACAGGGATATTATAGCAGTGACATCTGCGGGCAGGTGGGCTTACAAGTGATGAAATGTGACGCATCTAACTGAAGCGATGTAGATAAACTACTTTTCAACAGCCCACAAAAAGCTGGCCACTGAGTTAATTTCTGTAGCAAAGGTGTCTACTTGCATCTTGAGCATCCCAGATGTTGATTCCATCAGCAAAGAGTGCCAAAATTTTCATGTTTCCCTTGCCGGGACCAAACTTGAGCCTCTTGACCTGGCCACGCTGAGTGTGAAGAGCCCTGTGCAGGTGTCACAACATCAACTACAAGCAATGTCCCGGCCACGGGTGCACTCCACGTGGGCGTGCTCTGCCGGTTGTTGTTCCATGCAAAACAGCCCTGCCAGTTAAACACTCCGTCTCCAGAGGAGGAAAGCTCAGCCAGTGCTTTGAAAAGTAGGCCACCGGCCAGATTCAGCACCGAGACTGAAACAACTACGTACAAGCATAAATGCACAGCTGCATCCCCCTACGCCCCAGTTTGCAAACGAGTAAAAGCAAGACGAGCATCACACGGCCGACTTTCCTTCACTCAACGACTTATCACTTCATAATTAGGCCCCATTTAGAGACCCAAATTTGCTTACCAAGGTCACACTACTTAGCCCACACCACCTTCCTCCTTCACACACCCTGGTAGTCAACACCGTGGCTTACTCCAGCCCCAAAGGACAGTTTGCCCCTACATTCCCCGCCCCCGTCAGTGCTAGCCTAAGCTAAATGCCCAGAACAAATTGTTAACCTCTCACCGGGGAAATGTCGCATCTCGCAGTCATGAAGGCTGCACACAGGTGGCTGCCACATGACGAAAACACTCGCCCCACACAGGGCCTCACCCACACACCAAGGCTCAACAAGGTGAACTTGTGATGAAGACTCTTCTTCATCTTCATCTTTAACGGGGCACATGTGTGATGCTCGTATACTGACAACAGTCACTCAACTGCAGCCGCATGAGGCTTGCACAGACACTCGGCCAGAAGCCCGCTCCAAGGCGGACACTGTGGAGCGAAGAGGAGCTGGCCCGCTTACTCCAACGAGCACGCCTCGAACAGGCCAAGTTTTCAGGGAAAAAAGCCATTTGGAGAGCTGGTAACCACGCCACCACCCGCAGAGCAGCAGCAGCCACACAACGAAGCAACAGAGCACACAAAGGCACTTGCTGAGGCGCAGAGCAGAGAATGCATCACCTTAGTATGCCTATTGGCATATTTTGAAATGTCCCGATTTGTCTGGAGCTGCCGAATCCCAAGAGACTTTTCCAGTTTTCCGGGCTGCCCAGCATGCAGCCTTTTTGCCCTTCCACCGTGCGCTCGCTCACTGAAACCACCACCACCACCACTGCTCCTCGCAACGAACAAAGGCTCCCATCACATCCCACATGTTCTTCCCGTGATGCGTAGCATAACTGCCAAGGCAAGAGGACACTTCCTCGCACCATGCATTGTAGAAACCAAATTTGCGGCACCAGAGAATCGAGATCCCAGTGGGTCTTGGTAAAGGGGGCATAATTTATAACACCTGTTGTTTAACACAGTAAATTTAAAGGACATGGTGCTAGGAAATAGTGCCATTTTCTTACAATACAGGAGAGCGGAGTTGGAAAATGGAAGTTGTGCAGGAAAGCACCCTTTCGGCCACAGCCATTCTCAAAAGTGTTTGCTCTCCTCCGCATGGTGCGGGTGATGCGGATTGGAGAAAACGTTGCACATACAATGCCACAAAAAGCTGGCTCACCTCAGAACTTTGCCTTTAAGGTCCCAGACTGTGAGTGTTCCTTCAGCATCCCCAAGCACAATATGGTCACTCTTCCAGGCAATACTGGTGACACTAACCATGCCAGCCTGCAAAGGCATGACCCCCAGTTCATTTCCAATACCACAAGAAGCAGCAGCAGCAACAGTGGGACACTGGGAGCCCAGATGCCAGTTCACAAGCAGGCAATACCAACAACCTGACACATCTGCTTGTTTCATGTCCTCAGCAAGTTCACATCTGAGAAGATACAAAGAGGTACATCGTGTCCCTGTAACAATCCTCAAGGCCAAACAGGAACATACAAATGGCATGAAAGCACAATGTTTAATCAGCGCACTGCACACAACCCTGACAGCACTCGATAGCAATATTTGCGTGCAAAATACACAGTGGCACTAAGCGGCAGGGTTTCTGGCTGGAAAAAAAAAAAAAAAAGCCCGTTCCTGGGCTGCATTAAAGCCGTAGTGCACAAGTACAACGTCGTGGCATGAATGGGGTCTGCGTGAAATTCAGCAATACTGAGGGGTGCTCGTTTCTGGGCTAGTGGTTTTCAAGAAGAGAATTGGGAGTCTTTGGAGGCATATGAGTGGTCAGCAAAGCCCTCAATGTACAGTTAAACTTACTCCCCACTCCTCTCACTCGTACCGTTCTGTTTCCATTTTTCTTTCTTTTCTAGACTCTGGTAGTGATTCAATAAACAGACTGCTGCTGCTGCTGCTGTTGCTGCTGCAGAAAAAAAAAAGTGTACAGGGTGCCGATTCTTTTCCACAGGCCGAGCTCTCAAGTCGGATTTTTTGTATAGCACTAAAGCAAATACAAATTTTATTTTATTTTTGTTAATTTTACCATTGTATATGCAGAAGCTACACCAACATTATAATGTGCGCCATACTGCAAGACTATCAATTAATTTAGACCACCTGGGGATCTTCAATGTGCGCTGAAATCTCGACACATGGGTGCTTTCGTTTTTGCCTCTATTCAAAACTAATATATGATTTTCGTACATCAGTTTCATGCAAGTGGCCATAGTCATGTTCAGTGCAGTGCTTACAGCAAATGAAATACATATCAAAAGGCATACAAATCAACACTAAGTGCAAGTCTTCTCGAAAAACAAATATAAATATCCTCGATAGCTGGCATTTATTATGTCAGTTGCTTCAATTATAAAAAAGAAAAATAAGGTCTAGAAGAATCAGCACCTAGTTCTTGAAGAGAAGAATTTCTGTATAGAGGGGAATTCAGCTGCTACTCAGCATTGCTGATCTTAGTCACTTGGAGCTAGTTAAAATGCTAGCCATTCTTTCTCACCACTGCAGTACTACTGCGAAAACACCAAATTAAGTAGTATGTCAGCCCACCAAAAAAGCACCCGAAGACCCAATGAGATCAGTTGAACAAGTAGGTTTGTTTTGCCGACTCCTTGTTAGCGACCTTAACCTTAGAAACCAATTAAATTTTTTGTTTGCAGCATTGAAATTTGCACTAAATTTAGTAAAACTAAAAAAAAAGAAGGAAGCTCACATTAATGGTAAGACTTCGAGATAGCGAAGCTGAATGCAATTTTCACAGCCATCACGACAGTTTAAGTCCACGATTGCAGCCGATTTGCTCCTTCTTCGCTGCCGCAATGACCTGCACTCCATCATTCTTGCTGTAAGTATGAGCTTCATTTTTTTGGAAGTGATAAGAATTTGACATTACCTTGGAGGGGCACACCCTCAGACATGTTTTTCTCATTCCGAGCAAATGTTGCCACGATTACGGCGAATGCTAGATCTGTTATTTTCTGGCCAAGCTTGGCCAATCACCCTTGGCGGGTATGCTCGGCATTCTTGGACAATCTCTCTAGCGGGCATGCTCGGCAATTTCTTGGTATTTTTAACCGCGGACATGAAAAATAACGATTTGCTAAACAGCTTCACTGTTAAAAACTAGACCCTTACAATTCCCATTCCCTTCAACATCTTCAAATTTAAACTGAGGTTTAACGTAGTTCAGGTGCGACACTGTGCAGCGCCAAAGAAATGCATGCCACCCGAGGCGTCTTTTAAATGGACACTGAAATGCGAGGACTAGTTGGCCCGTATCAGGGAATTATGGTGCAATGAACACAGATATACTGCCTGGGCCAGAAGCAGTTTAAAGATGACTGAAATGTCAAAAGTGCAAGGATGATTTTCACCGCCCACTAGATTTTTCTTTTACACTAGAATTTGTGGTGTCACCACACAATGCGACTGGTGAAACAGGATTGCCAGAGCTTTTCTCGGCACCTTTTTGAAAAAAAATCTGTAAGGTGGGGACACAAAAACGACAAAGTTTAGCTTACACAGTCAAACCCGGTTATAACAAACAGCGGGATTTAATGTGATTTGTTTGCTAGACGAACGAGTTCGATATAACCAAACCCGCTTATAACCAACTTCAGTACCAAATTCGTCATAACCAATTTGAACAGTTGATTGAAAACGCGACAACAAAAGAAAGGCCATGCAGCTCACGGTGAATAGTAATCTACTCTAAAAGAAATTCGCTGCAGGAAGTTTACGCCTATTTGCAGTAGGCAGCTGCTCGCACACACTTGATCCCGTGGCACGCAGCTGCCAAACAGCAGTGCTGCAAAGCGATACTGCAAAAGGCGTGGATTGCTCCCGCTGCTGCCTTTCACGGAAGGGCGGGTGTGCAGCGCGAATGCCCAGGGTAGCAGCTAACACAGAATCACGTTCGCGGGCGTTTGGTGACTGATCGCGCGCGCTCAGAGTTCAATATATTCAATGTAAAAAATGTATATCCAATATATCCAATTCGATATATCCAATGTTATAAAAAATACATTTTACATGCATAATAGGAGAGTATTCTTTCATTGAAGCGTTTAACACGCTGACGCAACGCAGACGATGAGGCACGCCGTAGTGGAGGGCTCTGGATTAGTTTTGACCACCTGGGGATCTTTAACGTGCGCCGAAATCTCGTACACACGGCCGTTTTTGCTTTTTGCCTCCATCAGAAAAGCGGCCGCCGCGGCCGGGAAACAAACCCGCGACCTCGTGCACAGCAGTGATAATAGGAGATTAACTTTCAGTGTACGGTGTAAAGCATAATTCACTCTACCCGAGTTTGTTATACTCGGGTTTGACTGTATACATATTATAAAGCCCATTGTCTGGTGGCAGGCTTTGTTTCACTCTCAATCGCAGTCCTGGTGCAGACAAAAGGCCCCTGCAAGTGAGTGCATCATATGGTATATGACAGCACCAGCAGCAGTACTGCTGCTGCTGCTGGCTGGCTAGCCGGTCACCAGCTTCACTAATCGCCCCTCCAGAACGGGCACTTTCTATGCCTTCTCCCAGATGGCAGCACCATATGGGAGTGGTTGGCCGGAGCCCAGCCGGTGGGGCTCACTTTTTACCTCGCGACATGCTGTTTAGTAAGAAAAGTTCTCGGACGAGCTGGTGCATAGTTGTTCCAAACACTAGAGCGTGATAAACACGACACAAGAGAAGCACGAAGGGACAAGCGTTTGTCTCGTCCCGCTTCTCTTGTGTTGTCGTGTTTATCGCATGCTAGTGTTTGGAGCATGGAACCAGTGCTGTTTATTAATGTAACGAAAAAACAGCAAATAAAAAGTAGGAAGGAACTGCTAGCTTTACTTATTTCTAAACAAGTGCAACACTATTACTGAACAACACCCAAAACAGCTACAAAATATGGGATCTTATAGGTAACACAAAAGTGTTCCTTTGGTGAACCCTAAAGTGTTATGAAGATGAGAATTTTTATAGTTCACTTCCATGAAAAACAACAAGCTCTGCGGCTGAAAAAGGAACCTGTGGCTTCGTGTGTAGCAGTACGATGCCTCAGTCGCTGAGCCACTGGGGCAAGTCCTTCGAAGTACCGTATTTACTCGCGTAATCCTCGCACTCGCGTAATCCTCGCACCCCTAATGTGAGCCACCAAAACTTGAATTTTTTGGTTCCTCGCATAATCCTCGCACCCCCAACTTTGCAGGGGCGAAAGTTGCCTGCTCGCGAAACCCGCATGGTGCACGCGCTCTCCAACGCGCGCCCTCCCCCGCCGCCTCTCCGTTCGGCGGAGAGCGCTGTGTATCCAAGGCCATCCAGGCGCCCTAACAACCTGCATGGCTACTCCCTAACAGGCGCCCAACACGCTACTCACACTGTCCTTGAGCCGGTTCGCGGTGTTCGCGCACGGTGTTCGCGCAGCCCGCTGTCGTGTCGTCGTGTCGCCGTCGTGGTCCCGCCGTTGAGCGGCAGCAGTCAGTGAGTCACTCGCGTCAGTGGTGGATAGCTCGCTGCCGTTTTGAGAACTTTTTGATCTAATTGTTTTGTGCTTGGTGCCACTTCGCCATGGGGAGGAACGCCAGCTACACTGCCGCTTTCAAATTGAAAGCGAAAGAGTACGCGATCGAACACGGCAACCGTGCCGCAGGCAGGCACTTCGGCGTCACCGACTTCAACGTGCGTTACTGGAGTAGGGCACGCACATACGACGACGAGATAGGGCGCGCTCCAGAAAGCAAAGGCGGCAATTTCATGATCGCTGATCGACGGGAGACTGTTTACGTTGTAAATAGTAAAATAAAAAGAAATAGCTGCTGTTGGCAACACTGAGCTTACTTATACAAAAAACGACCGCTACATTTAGCGGGATTGGCATAAGGCAAATTGGCAACACTGTGCACCGGATTTTTTTTTTTCCGCATAATTCTCGCACCCCTAACTTTGCATTGACTTTTCCGAAAAAAAAGTGCGAGGATTATGCGAGTAAATACGGTATTGGGGTGCACACATTTGCGGTATTGTCTGTTTTCACAAATGCGCCAACAGGCTACGATGGCTGGCTTAATTAAGCTGCATGGCTGCATGTGCACAGGAACGAGTGATAGAGATGGAGTGTCTGACATAGTACACGGAAGCCACCGAGGCTCCAGTGCAGCATGGTGTGCACCAGCTTGGCTAGCTGAAAACACGGCCGTGACTGTGGGAAAGGGTGCGCAATACACGCATATGCTCCTGCATAGCCATTACCGAGAATTGCACTCAAGGTGAGCTAGTGCACAAAACTTAGGTGGCTGCAGCTGTACACCAGGAGGTAAAAGGTATAGCTTGTATTCACTGGCATGGCGAGCAGGCCGGCAACCATGTGTGTCGCCTTAGCAATGGGGACGCACATGAGGCCGTCTTACCGAGCTCAAAAGCATTACCTCGACGTCAACTACTGTTTTGTACACCGTTCTACAGCCTACCTGTCACAAAACACGAGTGAGTCGTCGGCACAGGTCACCTGATTGCCAGCTGCCGTGTTTTGCCATCGGCCACAGATTGCTCAGCTCTCGGCGAACACTTCCATTTCAGCCGTTCGGCCACTCGCTGATAGATGTCGCTAGTCTTCCAGCTAACAATGCACTCACTGCTACGTTACTGCCGTGTCTCAATCAGCGTGGGCGTGAAGGTTCACAATTTCTGGGGAAGCATAATTTGGCTTCCGTACTGAGTGACTCTGCCATGCGCAATGTGCAGGCACACCTGTGTCTATATCCACACTCGCAGGCAACTGCGCTGCAGCGTAGGCATTCTCTGTGTCGTGCCGCTTTTCGCAACCATGGTTCCATTCGCCGGTGGTGATGCAGAGTTCTCTAGAGCAAGTAAAGAATCACCACAAAACTTCATTGCTATTATTCATGTCTGTTGACGTAACGGCCGAGAATCGGGTGGTAACGCCACAGATGCCGGATGCCGGGGGCTGTTTTTTTATCTGCGAAATGCAAAGCATGCCCAAACACGGTGGGTACAGTCATGATGGTTTTCAGTGTTGCCAAGAGAAGAAATCACCCGCTACACTTTTATGTGAATACCACCGATTAAAAGGAAATTATTAAAAGGAAATCCTTACATATCCCATCCTTGCATTTATCAGATAATCTGGTCATAAGCTACATGACAACAATAATGTGACGGCATTGAAATCACCAAAATCTTCTGTATAACTTTATTGCTTAATTTATCTGGTAAACACCAAACTATTTTTTACTTTTTTTTTCTTCAAAAATTGCCCTCTGTGCCTTGTGGCCCTTGTGTGAATCACCAGCACCCAGATTTACAACGCTACTTGTTAAAACCATGTTCTTAAAACTACATGGCAGCATGCAGCCGTGTTCTTTGCAGCAACAGAAGTCTATTGGAAAGCCAACAGACATCCAAATGTTTTCAGTGGGAGTCCTGTTTTTTTGTTGTAGTGCCTCAACGCCAGCACTTCCAGAAAACCTTTACGGGCCAAAACGAATTGCTTGCTACACAAAGCTTTGTCTGTACTGAAGTAACTACTCCTTTCCTGGATTGTGGATAACGAGCACTTATATTACGAATGCATCACAGCAGTTCATTCAACTTTGTCAGGTGCAAGCATGGGGGTATACCACAATATACCACAGTAACCTTTCATTACAACCAGCTTCGACTGGCCGCACCAGAGCGCTCACGATTGGAGCCTGCCCTCCCGACGACGGGTACCTCGGGGGGATTGCGGGTGCAGTCCCGAACGACGTTCCCTTCGACGCTGAAGTAGTACAGCTGCGCCTCAGCGTCCGTGAAGACGAGCTGCTCCCGCAGCAGGGGACTGGCGTTGGGCTGCTGGCCCCTGCGCACAAGGACAGTCAGTGGGCCCTGCAGCCCTGCCCTGCCGCCATGCACTCACAGCTGCCGCTCCAGCAGCTCAGTGGCTGAGCCGGCAAAGATGGGCTCCACGTCCCTGCCAGCGCTGGACAGCTGGCGAAGCTGGGCCTTGCTGCTCACCAGCGGGGACCACTCCTGGTGGGGGGGGGGCAAGGAGGCAAGGCCGGTTAGGGACCACCCCGCACAGCAATGGGAGGCCCAAATGCCTCCGGTGGCAGGGCGTGGTCCTGTCGTACACGCCCTCTGGGCTCAAAAATGAAAACCAAAGCTGACAATTTTAAAGCAGTTCTACATAATTACATACCTTGCGCTCAAGTATTTGAAGCGTTGTTTCGGATTGCTGGGCCCTTAAGTATTCGCCAAAGCAATGAAAAGGGAACAAAAAGTTTGGTGGGAGTACGAATTTGGTGGGAAGGAAAACGAATGAAGCAGTAGCGACTCACCAGCCACTCTCTCGCCAAGACCTCAAAATGTACCAGGGGACGGGTCTGTACAATGGGTGGTCACCACCCAAGATCACTGCCCAAGAAGCATGACTGCGCGATTGCAGTGGTGCATCTAGTTCCATCTGATCGTACCACCTGAATGGTAACGTGCCGCTGACACACGTCTTTAGCATTCCCCCACAAATACGCCACTGCTGATGACGTGTAGTGCAGAATTTTAAAGTTTATCAATTTTCTTTTTTACCTTCCTCACCTAAAAACATCTTTCAGGGCTCGAATGAAGTTGAGTGAGTCGCCATAACAAGGTCCTTTCAATCTAAATGCAGTTGTATTTTGTTTTCATAGTCCCTTTAAATTTAAATGTAAACAAATACAGTACGCCTAACAAAACAAACAAAAATCAAAACTGTAATTTTCATGTAAAAACCAAATAAAGCACGTTAAATTTATATATATATATATATATATATATATATATATATATATATATATATATGTAAAACTATGCTTCCGCATGTTAAGTATAATTTGGACTACCAGTGCCTCTTCAATGAAAGAGGCCCAGTGAGCCCTTGGCATTTTGCCTCCACTGGCATATGCCGTTGGAATCTACGACCTCATGGATGATGCAGTGGTACCAAGAAAAAAACTGCCGCAATAATTGGTTTTGTTATGTGAATTCACCACTGACATGACCGAGCAGGCTAAAATCATGAAAGGTTAAACAAAACCGTGATAATACTGGATTAACAGTCTCCTTAGTGGAAAATGTTTCCCACACTGTATGGTGGTGTGAAGAGAAGGACCAGAAGAAAAGTTAGTCAAAGGACCGGATGCTGTAGGAGTGTGAATGCTACAGGTGTGCAAATATCAAATTTGGGACTGTGAATACAAATATTAAAAACTGACTGCAAATACAGTTAAAACTCGATCTAACAAAACCCTCTCTTACAAATTTTCCGATCTCACGAACAAATTCTGATTCTCCCACAGCTGCTTATGCGGCTCAATGCTTTCACAAACTTGAGCTAACGAAGTAGTCTCAGCGCCCTTCGCGATTTAACGAAGTATTTCGGGAAACAGACACCTTGACGAAAAGAGCAATTTTGAATGTGTTTCATCAGAATGCCACGAGGATTGTTGCGGCACGTCGAAAAAAAAAAACGAAGCATCTACTTTCGTGTTTACGGAGCTCCCAGAGGTTGACGTCAGAGGATGCTGACGACCCAGAAACTGCTGAAGCTCCTGTGCCCTCTCCAGGCCAGGATGGATGCTATTGATTTGCTCAGGTGCTTTGCTGGGGCGGAAAGTTGGGCAAGTTGGTACCGGGCAAAGCAGTAGCATCTGTCCCATCCGCATTCTTCTCTGTGTCTGCATTTTCTTTTTCTTTTTTTTTTGCACTAGGAAACATCACTTACACCACTTTGCTAGAGCTTTCGAAGGAACCCAGGATGCACTTGGTGCCATTGAATGCTAAGGAAAGTCTGTCTGCCCAATGCTAACCAAGCACACGCAGACAAAAATTGCAAGCTTTTTTTCTTTTTTTTTTTTGCCAGGACATAATTTCGTTTCCCCCTGAACCCCTAGCGTCTCATTCTTACTTTCACTGAGGGCTCCTAGATTACTGCCAAGTTATCGGCAGGCGAGTGCCGCCGCAATTATGGTGTCATGGTAGCTGCTGGAATGCACCTGGCTGTAGGCGTCCAATGGATGGAATCAACTGCTTGTAAAATGACAGTCCCGACTGTACTAAGTTCTCGATGTAACGAAATAATTTGCGGTTCCCGGTGACCTCAGTAGATCAGGTTTTAACGGTGGAATCGAATAAAATATTTCACAGAAATCCTAAAACATAACTACAAAAAAAAAGATAACTAGGGTAATCAAGAAATCTCATTGTTAAGGACTAAAGCTTTATTGAAAATGGTGCAAAAATTAAAAAAGAAAATTGAAAAGAAGATGACAAAGCAGTGGAACAAAAATTTGGCATACACCTCCATGAAAAAATGCAGGTTCTTCAACATGCTGTGAATACAGGCAATATGTATGTGGCTGCAGTCCCTCCAGTGATGGAAAAGAGGCTACGCATGCCATTATAGTAGTTTTCATGCTCTCACTGCAAGCATTGCTGACAAGTAATAACTCTTGATTCCTGACTCGTGCCGCCACACTGACAGAAAACATTTCGACTAATAATTTTTACACAAGTAACATGGTCGCTCCATCTCCCCCATTAGTGCAACCTGAAGCGTCGTCTCGCAAACAACCTGTGAAAGGAGAAGTTGACTCACTCGCCACGGCAAAAGGTGGGGGCGCTGATTATGGGCAAAGAAAGTGCCTTGCTCCTTCCCACACCACCTCGTGTGAAGATTGCATTCTTTCTACTCTAGACACTTTTACCCTGCTGTCAGCCAGTCAACATGCGACCTCGATTTTTTTGTTTTCTAAGACTGCTGTCAAGTTTACTAGCCTGTGGATGAATTACACTAGATGCGATGCCTAAAAATTGTTGTGTGCCACATTGTAAATTGAATGCCTCATGAAACCCGGACCTGTGCTACCATGAGCTGCTGTCGAAAGAAAACCTCCGGAATGCCTGGCTGCGGAACATTCCCCGACAAGGGAGCGACAAGGGCAGCCAGTGGCAGCCAAGCTCCAGGACTGTTGTGTGTTTGTTTCCCTTTACCGCAAACAATTATAAGGTAGGAATGATGCAACTTTCTGCTTTCAACAACCACGCCGACTCATTTTCCGCCCTGTCCAACTTACATGTCGCTGTCTTGTTCCAAGGAGCGCCAAACTCTGCGTTGCGTCCCATGTGATGCATGCATGCAAGCGAGAATTTCAGGAGGACCAGCATTAGCGGCAGGTGGGAAACAAGCAAAACGCCCGTCTAGAAAAAACCCGACGCTGAACGCGCAGCCAGTGAATACCAGACGCAAGAAAACGTAGCTTCAGGCAAGCCTGTGGATGGTCAGGAACACAGCGGATTGAGAACTGAAGAATGCCAGACGACATTTGACCTGGTTGGATACATTGAAGAGACGAAAAGAAATGCACATTATCTTGAAGTGAAAGTGCAGAAACTAAATCAACGGCAAACCTGTGAAGAATTCAGAGGCATTTTAAAGAGCGATTAGATGCGGTCGCTCGAGCGCCCCACACCACTTCGCGGCCGAAGCCGCCGGCCGTGCCGCATACAGCAGGCAGGTGGTTCCGCACCAGCGTCAGAACACCTGTGGCGTACGCAGCGCGTTTTCATGAGCAGAAAACAACAGCCCGGCCGTTCCCGGTGAAAGAAGGACAAAGAGGGGAGAGAGAGCCCGTATGTCGCCGTTGCTTGCTTGCTCGGCAGTCGGGCACCTTGCCGGTTCGTTCACATCATCTGCTGGGACGCGCAGGTCCGTTCGTAACAGCCGAAATTTTGCCCATTGCAAACAATGCAATTTCGCTGGGACTTCTCAGAAATTCGTACCATCCCGAAATTCGTATCACCCAGAATCGTATCATTGAGATTCCACTGTAAATAATGTGCACCTGGAACTATTTATGTACTATGATTACTGCCAATTGTCCAATTCATATTGTCCAATGGCAACCTGTGTGCTGTGAAAATAAAGTCACAGCGATGCGGAAATTCCGGTATAAATAAGCTAAATAGTGCAATCCCACTAAACGTGGGGTCAGATGTTAAAGACCATGTCTCTACTCCACGTAAATACCGTATTTACACGATTGTACGTCGACTCGAATTTAGGTCGACCCCCAAAAGTTGCATCTCTCTCTCTCTCTCTCTCTCTAAAAAAAAAAAAAAACCCCAATGCGAGCGCTGCCTAAAGAATAGAATCGTATTACAAGAGAAGCTATTCCGTCAACCCACACGGTGGCTCTACCATCAATGATCGATGCTCCCACAAGAGCCGTGCGCTTGCGGTATGCGCAGTAGATGTTAAAAAAGAAAAGCTTTTGAATAAGCACCCGGAATAACCATGCGCTGTGGGTTGAGCGGGAAGAACACATTCGCTGCAAGACGACAACCATCGAAGCAACCGGCAGCGGCCACTGCCGCGCAATACCAAAACAAACATGGCAGCTGACGGAAGTGGCTGCGCGATTTACTTTTGAGCGACTAACCTTCAACCATTGCATTCGTAAGTGTACTGAACAATGTGATGTGGTTTTGGCTACATTAGTGCCGCGCATTGAATCAAGGGATTCGCAAATACTGATTTTGTTTATTAGGGACATAAAACGCTTCTTGACGCGTTTTTGCACGCGTTTCGTGCGCATAGGCGTTGCACGGGCGACTTTTTCACGCCCGCGTCGACGATTCCGCGCGCGCGGCAGCTTCTAAGTTATTCTCGTTGTACCGGTTCTACATCGGTATGACGCGTGACGAGCGCGGCAGTGGGAGGACCCTGACTTCTTGCCCCAATGGGGAGGCGCGCTCTTCATGGCGGCAGTTAGAAAGCGCTCGGGACAGCCGGCTGGCGCCGCCGGAGATGTTTAGGCTTACCACGGTGGCGGATATTTGATTGGCGCTTTCCCTAGCGGCGTGGGTGATGTTTTATAGTGTCGTTTTTGACCACATTATCAGCTCCTTTCCTGCACGAACGCCTTCGTTTGTGCCTTCAGCGATATCTTAAAGAGTGGTTAGAAGCGGTCGCTAGAGCTACGCGCACCTCTTCGCAGCTGGTGACGCCACCATGTTGCCGCCGCCGATCGCGTAGCGCGCAGCATACGTCAGCGTGGCGCATTCTTGCGAGCAGAAAACGCCCCATGCGGTTCACACTTTCGACCATAACCATGGGAACGAGGGTGCAAAGCTGTCCCCACCTCGTAGCAGCCCCGATTTCTCGTTTCTCTTGCCATTACTAGCGGTAGACGGTTCGATTTCGATTCTCAGTCGACCCCCCAACATTTGATCGTCAAATCTGAAAAAAAAAAAAAAAAAGGGTCGATTTACAATCGTGTAAATATGGCATGTGACTGCAGCCTGTTCAGCAGGGCGTCTCAAGGAAAGCATGACAAAGCGCAATAATACTACAGCCGAACCACGTACAACTGCTAGCACAGACGGCCCATTGTGTGGCTGCTTTTCGAGTAGCCGCAGCCGTGTCCCTGATGGCGCTTGCCACAGGCGATGCGGCAGAGGGAAAGAGAACTACTGCTCTCACAAGCGGAGAGGAGCATTCGGCGGGCTGCATCAAACGGGGGAGGTTGAGCGGCCGTGCAAGTTGTGTTCCACATCCGTTAGCATACACCAGAGTTCACATACACAAGTTAGGCTTTTTTGCACAGCTTCGCTGTCGTGCAAAAAAAGCCAACCCAAAATGTGAAGTGCTGCCTGAAAGTTTAAGCTGTGCGGCAGAGCCAACTTTAATTTCGAACATTCCAAACCTTTTAATGCTATAAACAGTAAAATGGCGCCGTAAATCGCACTGAATAGCAAACACTATATGTAGTTTCAAGCATTGGCGCACCTCTTGGCTGGATGCCCACGATCACAGAAGTGGCCCCCTTTCGGCCCTCAGTGATAGCTCACCAATGCTGTGACACAGGGAAAACTGTCTGGCATGGTCCGCAGGAGTGTCAAGCTTCGCAGGTCCCACAGTTCAAATGGCTGATCTTTGAACAACACCACAAAGTACTGCCTGAAACGAGTGGCACACACACAGGCATTACAATCCCTCTAGTGTCTGTGCGTTGCGAGCCTCAGCCTTCCGGGCTGTCATGCACGGCTTTCAGCCAGCCTCGAACAGGCAACTCAGCCAGCTAAGCTAACCCGGCCCCGGTGGCTGGGAACTCACTTGAGGTGCGACACCTTGATGCAGGTGATGGGCGACTCCTCGTTGAGCTCTGCTCGGATGTGCTGCACCTTGCCTGACAGGATGCTGGTGTGGACTACCTCGTTGCGCACCTTGCTGCCCACCGTGATGAGGTTGGCATACGCAAAGGACAGGAACGACGTCAGGCTCACCCACTCGATTCCCCTGCAAACGGGCAGCACAACTACAGGCGGGGTTGCCACCAGAAAGGCTCGCTCTGCTGCACATGCTGCCAGTCGGTGGATTAATGCCAAAACTGGAATGTAGTTGCACCTGGAAACAATTTCTTTTACCTTTCGCGTAAACTCCATGAAACTTATCAGTCTTGTTGCGGCTTCCCCCGATTTCAACTGTCCAATTATTTTAAAGTCAGGGTTATTGCGGCAATGAGAGATTATCCACAATTTCGAGGTTTGGCAAAAACTGAAATCTTCATATTTTCTAATACTAGTATGAGCACTGGCAAGTGCAATGTAGCAAGAATTTTTTTTTTATGCATCACTTGGAAGCGGTTTTGCAGCTTGCTGGATTCGGGAATGCGAAAGGTGGCACCAGTAGCACTAATGGCAACAGCCACCCTTTCAAACACCCGTGAAATGTAAACTGTAAACGCCTGGTGCTAATATGGTTTACACAGTTTCTCTATTGAAATCAAGTTGCGAAAATCCTTCCAGTGACACTACAGGCTGAATAACTTTTCATTTCAGGCGAAAGATCCCGCATTTTGTAGCCCTCTTCAGTTTTGTTTGACAGCTGAGGATGCCTTAGAAATAAAGCATAGAAATTTCTCTCTGCATCTTTCCTTCGCATTTTTTTATGGCAACCTTAAGGGGGGGACATGGCTCTTAAAACTATTTCTTTTAATTTTTAAGTTAACTCTGTGAAACTTGTCAGTCTTGCTGCTTTTACCCAACTAATTTCAAAAATGCCATTATTTTATGAGTAATGCCCGAGATAATGAGAGATAATTTTATGAGTAACCCGAGATAATGAGAGATAATTAAACCATTTTTGGAGGAACAATAGACAAAACAGTGTTGGTCACAGCCCTATAATCTTTACATTTTCCAATACTATGAACACTGGTGAATGCAATAAGAGAAGCGGCTTCTTGATGCACCGCTTGGAACTAATTTTACAGCTCATTAAACTTGGGTGTTTCAAATGGGCACTCGAAATGGTTCCTTGCCCCTGGTGCCACCAAAGTTTAATGAGCTGTAAAATTAGTTCCAAGCCGTGCATCAAGAAGCAGCTTCTCTTATTGCATTCACCAGTGTTCATAGTATTGGAAAATGTAAAGATTACAGTGCTACGACCCATACGGTTTTGTCATCAGAGTACAGTTACATAATATTACACCATAATATTGCTGCGAGCCAGGCATTGGGTTTGTTTATGCTTTGTTTGTGCCGACCGGCTGCGCTGGTCTGTGTTATCCGTGTGCCAAGTGAACGCCGGTGTTCCGTTCTCTATTTTTATTAGCTACTCTGATGAAGGCAAGTCCCTTTGCTGCTATGCGAGTAAAACTGGTGTTATTGTTCTTGCTGTGACTCCAACTGTTTACTTATCACCCGCACGCACACACACAGTGGCTACCTATGGTGAGAACTTAGTTGAATCAACTGCACGTAATTACTACTTTTGAACAGATTTGAGCGGCTAACTCACCTTACAGGTGTAGCATGCAGGTTTAACTCTTTTTCCAATGTACCACAGGACAGGTCAAACACCTGCACAGTTCCTGTTGAGTTGCCTGAAAAGATGCAATACCTTCAGGCTTTTTTCTGCTCAACTGCAACCATTGGCACACTGTTTCCTGACACGCCATAAAAAGGGATAAGGATTCAGCACACCACTGACACTGTTGATGTGAGCTAACACTGGAACCGGTATTTATTTCACCAGTCCTCAGAGAGGAAAAAGATCCAGTAAAATGATCCCTGGCAATACCCTCACTCTAAAAGACAATGTTATGCAGTCAGGACACAGCTCATTTGAACTTGCCGCAAAACATTAAAGCAAGTTTGTGAAAGATCAGTGCCCTAGGCCATTCAATTTGGAATAAAACTACCGTATTTTCCGGTCTATAAGTTGCACTTTTGTATAAGTCGCACCCATAGAGTTAATAGTCGAACCCCCCTCAAAACGGCAGTTTTTCAAAAAAAAAAAAAAAAAAAAACATATATATATAAGTCGCACCGGTGTCTAAGATGCACCAGCATACAAAACGCACTTGTTAATCAGGTAAACTCCCAGTGGATTAGTTCGTTAGAAAGTGCAGCGAAAGTATATGGTTGTGGCGGCCGCCGCCTCTGAACGCTTCCCCCGGTAATCAGTGCTAGACACGTGCATCTACCCTCCAAAGTTTAGACAGAAATAACTTCTCAAAAATGGTTTAATTATACACACAGAAGGCATGTACTTACAGACGGCGTTTAGGCAAAACCATCAAAGCCTTCTTCCTCCGACTCGCCAATAAATAATTCATTCGTTTAGACCATAGAGCTGCGTCTCAACACGCGCTGACCTCACGCAGCACAGAGGCACCTTTTCGAGCACGGACCACGCACGGCCGCCATGTACCAAATTTATTCCATACATAAGTCACACCGGTAGATAAGACACACCAACAAAAATTTCAGAAAAAAACCGCGACCTATACACCGGAAAATATGGTATACATGCCTACACACTGTAGTGAAAATTTGCAGAAAAATAAATTCCCCAAGTGATGCACTTGGCAATAGCCAGCTTGCACTTTGCAAACCTTTTCTCGCCTTTCTCTTTCTACAGTTACAAACATGTTGCGACGCAGTAAAACTGAAGGACAGCTGAATTAAAATGTGCAGAGCTGAACAGCGAGGTTTACATGCAAACATTCAGACATTCTCAGCTTAAAAAATGTTACGTGTCTGAAAACCTACGCTGAAACATCGTAATTCACTATTTAAAAAAATGCAGTTCTTTGCAAGAATCCAAAAAAGGTACTTCTAGAAGTGCTTTCCTCGCTGATTAAAGAAGAAGAAAAACAGCAGCACTGGAACTTTCCCCACAAAAACAATGGCTAGACAAATGATGCATTGTTTCATTTGCCATTAAAGTGAGCATAAGTGAAAAACGATTATCTTCCAACTAGTTTAATTAGAAGCGACAAATGTGAATTTGTAGTTGCAAAATATGTAACCATCCGCCCCGAACACTGCAATGAGAACTCGGACGGATGTTTATTAGGGGTGTGCGAATATCAAATTTTTCGAATACGAATCGAATACGAATATCTAGCTTCGAATATCGAATCGAATATCGAATAATTTAGGGGGAATGTGGCTCTAGAAATCAACTTTTTGATTTTTTGTGAATTTTGATTACAATTAGCGCAGCAACTGGACTAGTGCTTCTGTGATAACACCATAAAAATTTCTAAGTAATATTTTGAAAACTTTTTATTCATAAAATTTTCTTTCTGTCCACTTTGCACCGAGCTTAAGCGGCCTATAAAACATGATAGAAAACTTGTTCAAAGTGCTTCGCATTCCCATATGAATGGGCGAGGTCATGGCAGTCTTACGTTGCGCAAGAAAGCGATGTGGCTCGACCGCATCGCGCCGCTCGTATACCGCTACATGTCATACTTTGTTTATCCCTGACATGGTCCGCCAGGTCGCTCCCAAGAATAAATCTAAAGTCACAGGCATAAATTGCAACTACTGGCGTTCAATCGTGCCAGGTTGTGCAGCCAGTGATGCACCAACGCGCAGCGGCTACACCGTGCGCGCCGAAGCTGTTGACGCGTCGGTCCTTTCTTTCCCAAGGCTAGCGAACCTACTGTCAAGCTTAGCAATACCTAAGCGTGAAAACATCTCAAAGAAGACGAAAATTTTACTGCGCGAACCGCTGCAACAAGCGCGCACACCGCATTTCACCCTCCAGGGTAAAGTCACGCGCACCACGAAAACCGTTCGGTGATTGATCCGCCTTTCGAGCCACGCAACTTCCCGTATACCGCTTGTGATCTTAGGAATTGCCATCGCTCTAATGCCCGTGTTGAATACCATAGAAGATAAAATGATCGAACAGAAACTTGTACGAGCGAGGCAGTGCAAATGAACCTAGAAACACGCACCACACGGTTCAGGCGGCCGCCATCTTGCATTGCCGCCGCGACGCCCAATCAGGGGGGCCGTTTCAACGCGCGCCGACTGGAAGGCCAACCACGCTTCAGCATCTATTTCTGCCTTCGTTTGTGCGCATTTCCTTTCCTGCCATTCGTGAATTTGGGAATGAACGGAGATAAAAGACACGGCAAGATCCGGAAATAGGGTCACTCGGCCGGTCCAATGGTACCAAACAGCCACGCCCGGTGGCACCTTTGCGTAGATACAGCGCTCCTAAAATTGCCGTTTTTTTCGCCCATTTCCGCTGACATTTTCTCACCGCAGCTGGCAAAAGTATTCTTTATACCACTTTGCTATGGTTTTCGGCGGACAAACTTTGCAAACACACAGGATAAAAAACAGAGAAGCCGAATATGTGGCTTTAATAAAACCATGTTGTGGTCCCTTTTCTGAAATTGAAAGACATGCCGCCCCTTAAAGTAATCAATCCAAATATTCGATAATAGCCGATTATTCGAACCCGTTCGAATATTCTAAATGTTTCGAACTGATAGTTTTCGAAGCGAATACGAATATAACATATTTATTTTTGAGTAATATTCGAAATTTCCGAATATTCGCACACTTCTAATGTTTATTTTTACGACGCACATGCAAGAGCTTTGACAAATGCAGAGCAATTCTCAAGATGCCAGCCAGGGCCTAGGGAACTGCGAGAAGCAACATCTTCCAGCAGTAGCTCCAGATCTGGAACCAATGCACAGCACACCAGCAGAAAAGTACTCAGTTCAGAGTTCCTCGGGTTTTTCGATGAGCCCACCTCTGAGCAGTTCATTTCTCCACCAGCTTCACGTGGGTGTGGCAAAAAGTGGCTTCCCGTTGCGGGAGATATGTGCACGCTCAGCTCGCAGGGCCCTCTCCCAATGCGTGGCGGCGGTCCGTGGGCCACACGGGGGCGTGACGTGGGTTGCCCGTATCGGGGGTCGCTCGGGTGTCAGGCAGCTGGGGCGCTTAACCCAGGTACGATGCTCGCTTCGTAGTCTTCGCTTCATACCGGGGTTGCTTTTGCATGCCGCACCCTCTGACTTTGCGCTCCCTGCTGGCACGGGTGATTTGAGTAGTTATCGGTAGCTCAGCCAGTCTGGTCCACCCTGGTCTTTGCCGGAATCGAACACCCTCAGCACTTCAGTGGCTTGTGCCGTTGGAAAGACAGGTGTTGATTCCCCGCCCCGCACAGTTGGGCTCTGTGGCTTGCCACGTACGCCCGGCAGGTAACCCCTTTCTTGCCCCAAGGCTAGGGGCGTTTTACCACAGCTGTTGTTGTGTTGTGGCACCCCACGCATTAAAATGCAGTTTTGCAATGCCATGTCGTCCTCTCAGAGTGATTGCAGATGCGTGGCAAGGGCCAACCCTGTCTTACGGCTTGGCTCTCTCGAACCTGCGGTGGGCATCTTTGCAGCCAGCGCAGCATCAGATGGGATAGTCCCATAAAGCTAGTGAAGTAAAGCCAAAACTGCGACAATCGGTCTTCCTCTATCAGCCATGTCCTCTTTTCTCCTTCTTTGTGTGTGTGTGGTTCCCTCTGCACGAATCAAAGACACAAATCCAAGGGACCTTAGTGCCATTTCCTCATGTAATAAATACATCCTCATATTGGTCACCAAAATTTTGGACGTTTTTCTCCTCTGCAGCTGTACCTGTACACTGCCCTAGATACTGCGACTCCATCTGCACTCACTCCCCGAGCCCTCTACAGCCCCCACTGAGCCACGGGCACGCTCGGGGCTTTGCCTACTTTACAATCACCCTCCTCTGTCTCATCCCTTGGCCCACTCTTTAACTACTAGGTACTTGCAAACACATCACTGCAAACGCGGATGGGATCCCCATTGTCCCAAGCATACAGCTTCAGCTAGCTACCAAAATTTTTGTTTCACTGTTTTGCCACCTTGTCTAAATCGTTCACTTTCTTGTCAAGCACCAGTACACAAACACACGTTTTAAATGCAGGCTGCCCATGCTACGTTTGTTTGTTGTTGCAAGGTCCCTACAGGACTGTGCTCACTTGCCACGGGCGTTGTACACACTGCAACTCGTGGAGGAGCTGCTCCGGAGCCGTGACGGATGGCTGACGCCGGTGTGCTAGGTGGTGTTGCTGAATGCCCAGTATCACTCGGAGCTCAAGGGGGTTTCTTAGCATGGACATGTTGCGGCGGCATCTTGGTCATCTTTGACGCATTTCATGTCTTCCCGCTATCAAGACTGAAAATTTGGATGGACCCTTCGGTTCCATAACCTTTAGAGGATGGCGGAAGGAGAGGTCCCCCTCGAACCTGACATTTGGTCTCTCGATGCAGACTCTATCGCCCACAGCTATGTTGGTCTTCTTCGCTGCCCGACGCCTGTCAGCATACATTTTGCTGTATGCTTGCATCTGCTTAACTCTGTTCCTCAGCTAACGAAGTTCTTCGAGTGGGTCAGTGAAGAATGACCGAGACGGGTGACCAACAATGCCTAAGCGAGTTCGAGACAACCTCCCATAAAGAAGCAGCGCTGGTGCAACCCCAGCCATGGCATGCGGTGTGCAGTGATAGACACCTAAGTAGTCTGTCACGGCTTCCTGAACTTGTCTGTGCTCCAAAACTGGATGAAGTTCTCATGTACACAGTTGAATCGTCCCACCGGTCCATTTACCTGAGGGTGACATACTGAAGAGTGTGTCAAGCGAATGCCATGCTCTTGGAGAAACAAGGCCACCTCTCGGGAAGAAAATTGAGGCCCACTGTTCACGACCTCTTCCTCTGGGTATCCCTTGTGGGAACATACCGTATTTACTCGGGTAATGAACCCACTTTTTTTCCGGAAAATTCAGCATGAATTTGGGGGGAGGGTTCATTATGTGGGAAAAAAATTGCAAGAGATTTTTAAAAGTTGAAATTTCATACAATAAAGTTGCCAAGAGCAGCGCTGTCAGAGCCTTACCATTTTCGTAAAAACACGTAGGTAATTATGTAATGAAATTTATATTTTATTCATCGTCCCCCTTCGCCATGGAGCTTCCCTCCTCACTGAAGTCGCTGCGGCCGCACTTTTGTTGTCGGCACCGTCTTCCGTGCCGTCAAGGCACTCCAAAATTTCTTTTCCAACACCGGCAAACTTCCCTTCTTTGGGCCCAAGAAACACACGGCGACCACTGTTCACCACCCAAAAACCTCTCGTTTTCGCCCGTAGCCTACACACACTGGGTCAACACTGAAGTGCCACACCACTGCACCATTTCCATGTGCAGCGCACGCTCCGCCACCGCAGTTTAAAACGCCGCGCAGCAGGACCACAAAAAAAGGTTGGAACACAGCTGAACAACAAAACCACGGAGCGTAATGGCAAAGTCGCGTAATAGCAAGAGCAGAGGAGTACGGAGTACGGAGCAGGAGTAATCTTGTTCGCACGCCGGCGGAACAAGATTAAACATCAAATAGCAGGGAAGGAGTGCAGAGTAAGTTTGGTGCTTTGTTCGCACGCCGCAACGTTTTTATGGCGCAAGGTTTTTGTTTTGCATTCAACAGGTGGCGCACCGCAAACGCGCAATTTTTAAATTCTAAGCCACGGCATTCGTGCTAACGTCTCTGGCTACTGATGAAATTTGTTTTTCTTGGAATGCATTTTTAGCATTTCTGCGCGTACTGTAGCACGATATCAAGTTACTGCGATTGTCTACAGCATCAGCAACCATGCTTAAAAGAAAAACATATTACCATCGCATTTTTTATTCAAAGAGACAAAAAAGTAAATTCTCAACAAGAAAAGTGGGGGGAGGGTTCATTACGTGAGTGGGTTCATTATGCGAGTAAATACGGTACTTGACGAAAAAGCTGGTGACTGCCCTTGTCATGACCTCTCTGCTGAAGTTCACCTCGGGCCATTTCGAGAAGTAATCAACTAGTGTGATGGCGTATCTGCATTCCTGTGGAGCTTTCTCAATGTCAATGGCCAGCTTTTGCCTTGGGTGGTCAGGTAGCGGGACTGGTTGGAGGAGAGAAACAGTGATCTTGGTGCTTTTATCTGCACTTCGGCATACGCTGCAGTTCTGTCTGTATGGCACTTTCTACTTGCTGATCCATACCTGGCCACCAAAACCATTGTTGCAGCTGTGCCTTCGTTTGAACTATTTCAGGATGCATTTCATGTGCTATGGCAACCACCTGATGCGAGAGCGACTGTGGAACAACAAGTCGTTCTCCAAGCAGGAGTAAGCCATTGAGGACAGACAATTCTTCCTGCACAGTGAAGTATGCCTGAACTTCCTTTGAAATTAACTTGCGCATAAGCCAAGACGACACCATGTAGCCTTTGACGCCTTCCAAGATGGTGTTGTCATGCCTGGCCTGCTCAAAATCCTCTTTGTCAATGCACAGTGGCTCGACAAGGGGCGCAACTCCTTCCTCAAAGGAAGTGTCTTCCTGGGGCAAGAGTCTGCTCATCGATGGTAGCAGAAATTGGCAGGCACACAAGCGTGCCTGCGACCCTGTTTTCCAACCCTTTTTTGTACTCCACCTCGTAGTTATATCGAAGGAGTTGTTCCAACCACCTTGCAATTCGAAAAGGTTGTCGCCCTGTGCTCTGGGTAGGCAGCAATGTCAGTAATGCACGACGATCCGTTTGCAGCGCGAAAAGTGGTCCCCATAAGTACACATGCCATTTCGCACATGCCCAGACGCATGCTTCCCGCTCAGCAGGAGAGTGCCGCCTCTGTCAATGTTCTTGATGCGACTGTGTGAATGTGCTGGCCTGCAAAACTGCACCCAACCCATACACAGAAGCATCAGTAGCGACAAGGACTGGGGATCGAAAAGGGGCAATACTTTGGGCGAGGCCAGAAGCGCTTGATAAAGCTGACTGCATCCCAGTCCAAGGGAGCCGGCAGCGCATAGGCTCCACTTCAGTAGCAAGGTGTGGGACATACTATACGAGGCCCATGAAGGACTGAAGCGTCGGTATTGGGGCATGGACGAGTGTGCCAACTTTTGTTGCAAGGTGTGCTACTCCTTCAGTACTGACGTCATGTCCGAGGAAAGACAGTTCCTTGGCATCCAAGACGTATTTCTCGTTTAACTTCAACTCAGACCTCGAGATGCGCTTCTTCAAAGTTTCTTATGTGCTCCTCCTCCGTCTTTCCCAGTACAATGACATCGTCGATGTAGCAAAGAACGCCTTTGCAGCCTCGAAGAATTCCGGTCATTAGCTGTTGAAAGGCTACAGGGGCTGAAGAAGGCCAAAGCAGACCCTCTTGAATCTAAACAGTCATTCATCGGTTAGTAGTGCTAATGCTGTTAAGTCTCTAGTGTCAGGATGATGAGTAACTTGACAATATGCTGAGGCCAGATCTAACTTGGAGAAATGCTGTGCTCCCTTCAGGGCATGCAGAAGCTATTCTGCGTAGGGAAGTGGGAAGTTATCAACCAGCACAGCCCTATATAGAAGCCCTACACACACTAAAGCAAAGATATTGGTATTTGAAAATACTGGATTTGATTCAGTTAGTTTTTACTATTCCATTTGATTCACAGTCGAAAATTTGACATTCACACACTCTAATTGAATCCTGATACGACCGGTAAAATCCCAACAGGTCATGCGTACAGTCTGGGTGAAAAGTTCCCAGGCTCTCATCACAGAGGATTCAAAGCGGGAGCCCAAATCTAATATTTCTCCACAAAGCCGACTGAACCATTTCTCATTGTTACTGACCGAAATTATGGTACAGTCGACTTCACTCATAACGATACCGTTGATAAAATAAATCGCTTATAACGATGAACAGCTATCGCACTGTCCACTTTTGTATGCTTTCTATGGCAAGATGAACCGCTTATTACAATCCTCTAGTGCCACGATATCAAATCCGGTTACAGCATGCACCGAAAATGCGAGCTGCCACCGGCTCTCCGCATCGACGGCATGCACCGTGAGCCGTCAATCACAATGAGCCTCGCATCCTTTCCACCCCTCAGAAAACGAGTCAACAGTGCTGCTTATGAGGAAGTGAGACGGGGAGGAAGCAGTCTTCCTTCCGAAGCCCCCTCCCGGCGCCACCGCTTTGGCATCGTCCCAGTGCCCGCTCGTGATATCGTGGCGCCGCTCGCTCACGCATTTGCTTGTTGTCAAGTGCGCACTGCTTTGAATTTGACTGGCACCTCTTCCAAGTTTCACAACTGGCTATATTTTTGCCTCTTCAACTGCCTCTGTTTTTCCGCGAAAGGGACGTCTAGGCCGATGCTTTGGAAACGTCTGAGTGCATCACTGAAGAAGCGATCATTGCATGGATGCGTGCTGCGGACAGCAGTGACAGTGATGACTCTGACGGCGCGGTTGCGCAGCCTACTGAGGTAGCGTCTTCGCAGGAGGCCCAGTGCATGATACAGTCCCTCAGGGACTTCGCTTCTGCCAAAGACCTTTTGCTCAGCTAGGTGAAGCACCTATAGATGCTCTTGAAAAAGGTGTGGTAGCTTCGCGTGTGCAATTAAACAAAGCTGACAGACTATGGCTTCGTTTCCGCAAATAAGCAATAGTACGACCTTGCCTGCATGCGAATAAAATGTTTTGAGCTCTGTTTCATCTTTTTTTTCACACCCCGCTTATAGCAATCATCGGTTATAACGATGAAATTTCCTTGGATATTGTTGTAAGTGGACTAGACTAGTTACAAAGGACGATGAACATGTTATGTGGAAACTGCCTCGCATAGATGGTGAACGTAGTGGAGTGGGGTGCCTCAGTATCATGACGCATCCCCCTTGTACAGCCCACATACCCACGGCTAGCAGGGGCCTGTAGGTGCTCCAGTTGCCAAAGGTGACCGGCGGGCACATGCGGGCCAGGTGCGGCCCGGCAGCCAGGGCCTCCAGGAGCCCCGCTGTGAGCAGCCGCAGGGGCCCCCGACCTCCCCAAATCTGCGGGGACAGCCGGTCGGGCGACGCCGGCCGCTGCTGCTGCACCACAGGGCAGACCACAGAGAGGGGCTGTCGAGCCTCGGGCTGGCCAAAGCCGGGCAAGAAATACGGTTGGTTCAGGCGTGGCAGCCAGCAACCAACCGGCACCACGGTACAGGCACATGACTGCCTCGCCGGCAGCTACAGTGCCCGTTGGTTGCTGGGTGACACGCCAGAACTGTGGCGGGACAAGCTTCCCACAAGCACGCACCCTGCCAACTGCGAACCACACATACGCGTGAATGACCCTCGGGCTTTATTCACCTCTGCATGTACAATGTAGACCGCTAATAATGTATCTCACGGGAGATGCAAAAATCTATAGTGCAAACACACGCACGAATCCAACCATATTGCAACCTATCTTTCAGTCATTCTTTGCCTATCATCAATCAAACGAACGTTGCTTAAACACAGAGGGATGGTTTTTATTTCGTCTTTTTTTCTTCCACATCACCCGCTGCTGCTTTGTCTAGAGCAATTTGAGCTCATTTTGTATTTTTGAGGGAGCACTTCTGCGGTAATTTCCTGGCGTCTGGAAAAACAGACGCCGCAGGGAAAGACAAAGCCTGACTTAGGCTGGCAAGACAACCCTGCATTCGCAAGGTCGAAGGCGGCTGCTCGTACAGGTGGTAAAAACAGCTGGCGTTGTGGCTCGCTATCTCCAGATGTTTGAAAAGGAAAAGGGCAGTTGCTTATCTGCCCAATGTTCCAAAAGAAACAACTTAGCACACCTGCGGGGGCTTGCTATCTTCAAAGGTGCGCCAAGATCAAGGGCAGTGGTGGTTATCACGTGTGCGCAAACGGAACACACAAACTAAAGGGTGCCTATTTTTTTTCTTTTCTATGTTCAAGTTAGAGGAGAACCAGGAGCGCACGATGTCTGATTCCATCTTTTTTTTTTCTTTTCTTTTCTGTGACCCTAAAACGATGCCCCAGCTACGATGGTCGATCAGCAGACCTGCCAAAAAACCGCACTTTAACGGTATTGTGCTTTGGGCAACCGTGTTTTAATTAAGCGGTATGCTTGTGCATTGAATGGTGTGCGAGGCAAACCAGTGGTCACAAACCACCGCATTATACCCGGTCCAGCACTTTGAGTGGTTACGTTATAAATGGTAAAGGCCCTGAGGGTACTCTAATAAATAAATATAGACGGTCTACTCTGTATAGTGCTTAATTCGGGGCATGAGTGGTGCCCTCTGCCGGTATGTGCACACGCTACAAGAACAAACTGTAAAGCTGCCAGATGCTGTGTCGGACGATTCTCGGCTTACCTATGCTGTCGTAGCCCACCAGCTCAGGCACCACTAGCTCAATCAGCACTGCTCCCTTTTGTTTTTGCATTGCTTTTGCTTTCCCCCTGGCAAACCCTTGTGCCTTTCTAGATCCCACAGCATTCATGCCACTGCCCCAATGCTGCACACATTGACCCCCAAGAGGGCCAAGTTGGAGAATGAAAATGGCACAGAAAATGCACCAGACTCATATGTGGAAAGGACGTTACCTTCACATAAAACAGCGAGCCAGTGATGATGCCCTTTGGCAAAATTGCAAACACACAAAAACGTCTCAATAAAATCTGCCACCATGGGAAACCTGTCTCCTTCTTGACGAGTGCTCAGGCACGGCAGCCTCCCCGAAACCCTTTGCCTGCAGCCGGCCTGACAGGCCCTGGCGACTGACCTTCCCGGCCGGGGCCAGCTGGAGGAAGACGAGGCGGCCGTCGGCCAGCAGCAGGGCCACCCGGGACTCGCTGCGCTGGCACACGGCCATGCCGGACACCCGGCACTGCTTGCTCAGCCGCAGGGCCTCGGACATGCACTGCGTCTCGTAGCTCACCAGTCCTGACCAGGCCTGCTCGAGCTCTGGGGGTTGCAAGCGACAAAAAGGGGCCTCGCCAGCTGCTCAGGGCAAGGCCACTGCCCACAGCGCAACCAGCCGGCCGGTGCAAACGTGCATGCACGTGAAGCTTGACGATGCTCTGTGAGCAATTTAGCCGTTCTTACCATATTTTTTAGCAGCCTCTCACGCGTGTTTTTTAAAGGGTGTTGCACCCAGCGCATCTGTAGCAATACACCTTAGCAAGGACAACAAAGCACCCTTGGGCATGACAGAAAGCTGCCAATTCACGTGGCAGTACTTCCTTGCACTTAAAAAAAGAATCCTCTCCATGAAAGACTGTGCTACTTTAGCCGACAGTTACTGTGGGAAGAATTTAGTGCTGACGCCAACTTGCTTTACATACCACATTTGCAGGATTGCAACGCGCGCCTTTTTCTTTTTTTTTTTTTGCTAAAAATAGCCTTGAAATTTGTGTGCTTGTTACAATCAGGCTCAAAACCAAAATGGGCTTCAAAGAGGTCAGGAGCATAACCATGGACACTTACTTCTCTCGGAAACAATCTAAAATCGTCCGTCAGCATCAGGCGAGTACATTTTGGGGCGCCCATTCCTCAATGGGCCCACCTTAGCTACAGTGCATTAGAGATTCACTGTCCCTTAGCCAGCGGTTGCACATATTGCTGCTGCTGCAATTTACATCTCGTTTCAGTTGTTATGGTTTTTAAGGAATACCACTATGAAGCAACATTCTTCAAGTGCAAGGTAGTTTGACTTGCCGACAGCGAGAGGAATCAGGTGGCATCACGCACATTGGCGTCCTGGAGACAGGAGTGTGCAATTGGCGTGAACAAAGCCGCACCACATTTTCATGCAGGGCTGCACCGGCCTAAAGTACGGCCATTGCTGAGAACTTGAAGACACTTTGGCAGTATTAATAAAGGAGCAGTGAGTGAACCAATGGCCCATTACATCTGAAATTATCAAGGTCAAGGCACTTGAAATTTGAAAAACTCCAGTTCTAAGGTTTATGAAGTACAAGGTATTTTCACTGCCACAGGTGCATGTGTCAAATAAAATATTTTGAGCCAGGTACGTGGGGCCATGTTTTTACATCTGCGAGGTAGAACCGGTGTTAAATTATTTTTTTAATGTTCCTCACTAAATGTACCTGGATGTTACAATCAGGGGTACGTTAGAATCCTGCAAATGTGCTACTACAGGCAAAAAAACTTGTTTCCATTCCTTTTCGTTTGAATAGTGGTGGTGGTTAATGCTTTGCCTACAATTGGTGGCATGTGGGGCAGTAAGACACGAACCCCTAAATCAGCAGTACGGTGCACTTCGACACGAATCAGAATAACATACTATCATACGTAACAGAACATAAATAACTTACTATCCATTAAAGTGCTACAGTTGAGCCCACTTATAACGAACTTCACCGTCACGCTGAAATTGTTTGTTATACCCAAAGTTCGTTATAAGTATAATAAGCGTTTTGTGAACGTGAAAACACCGCATGCGGTGTTTTCTGACAACTGACGCGGTCACGGACCCTTCCTGGACGGCGCGCGGCGATAACAGGGCGCTGGCTGCAGCCATGAAACCAAGTTTGCTGCTTGCCCGCTGAACTACAACTCCCGGCCCAAAAAGAAGTTACACTGGTGGGGAAATAGCTCATAGTACATGCATAAATGTCCTATGAATTGTCGTTGGGGCCCTTGCGTTTCCTGGTCAACGGGTCGGCATTAATCTTGGAGCTCAGGGTCTTCTGTATTAAAAATTGTACAGATATTTGTCTTGGACAGATCGTACTTCTTAACCAAGTGGTCGTTTTTTTCTCCCTACATAGAATCATTCACAACTGCCAACTTTGCGATGTCCGAAGAGAACAACCGACGACACCTCAGTAGCACTCGATGCGCTTCAGTTTCATGGCATGCGTTTCAGGTTGCTTCGTGTTCTTGTTTTTTTTTAAAGCAAAGCTTTACTAATGTCGCAGAGTGGTTTCACCGTCACAAAAGATTTGACCTTCATTTGATTGCACCTGCGCCATGCCCTTGGCACACAGGGACTCGCCGGGCTGAGCTCTGCTGACAACTGCGTTTGCTAGCCGCCGTCGCCACCACCCCGCGACTCGTCGCGTGCATGAGAGCTTCGTAATGAATGAGAGCAAGGCGGGGCCGTCTTTTCTTCTCTGAGCATTGCCCGGCGTCTGGAGGCTTTGAGCCGCTGTTGGGAAATGGCTCCTGACCACCCCTCAACTCAGCGAGCTGCTTCACTGGAGAGGGCCCAGAATGACAAGGGTGCAAAGCTATCATCGAAGAGAACGAGCCATTCGGCTCAGAAAACACCGGAAGCAGGACCACAACCATAGACAGAGGCAGGCTTTGGACAAATAGCATAATAATTATAGCTAAATCAAAGATTAACCAAGTGAAATCAAGACTTGACCAGGCTAAGACAAGCTTTCGCTTTTCATATCCAGAGTTAGCCGAGCCAAGTCACAGCCTTTTTTTTTGTTGTTGTTTTTCACTCTTCCCTCGGCCAACTGAAGAGGAAACTGCGGGCGAGCATGAACGGGGACTGCCGAAATTTATGCATAGCTAATTTTTGTGGCCCTACAAAATCCGTCCCAGGTGTTGGCACACTGCCAACTCTGCGCACAGTGCCAAATTTGTTCGCCATTATCTCCCCTATTTTCTCCCATATCTCACTTCACCCTCTTCCGCCGTGTGCTCCTTCCATCCACCTGCAGACAAAGCTGGGGGCGCAAAATGGAACCCACAACGACGACATCCTTTTTTGTTTTTTGTTTACATTTTCTTTTGCTGGCTGCAATCAGTTCGGTTGGAAAAGGGCGAACCCCGTGCAGTTCATCTGACGGTTTGCGTTTGCGGAAAGCCGAGTGTCAATGCCAGGTGCAGTCGGGAGACAGTTGATCGTTCGCTGTACCTGAGATTCACCTTGCGCCAGTTTAATATATCTAAAATGAAATGCCATTGCCTCAATGCATCCTGCAACAATCATGCCATGTTCATTCGTTGTAACTGAGCGTTCGTCATAACTGCGGCCATTATAAGTGGGCTTGACTGTATTTCACAATCACTTAGGAATTTTTTTTAGGTGCAGAGTACCTTAGGACCGCACAATGTCCATCCGCGTCTATGCACATAGCATTTACAACCGCAAAAAAATCACACAGGCACCGGCAGGATTCGAGCCGGTGTCTGGTAGACCAGACAGAGTTAGTGTCAGTCGTCTTACCCATTGGGCTACGACTGTGAGTTAGTACCGAAGAGTAAAACGGCTTACTCCCTCGCCTGTAACGGTGCGGAGTACCTTAGGACCTCCCAATGTTCGTCCGCGCCCATCCGTGCGCACACCACCATCAAGCGAAAATCAAGCGGAAATTCGATATGAGCCGTGAGTTACAGTTTCATTTAGGGAATAATCAAGGTGCAACTCACAAGCTCAAATCGAATGACGGTCGGGACCCAAATCAGATGTCACTCGGGGCACAACTTTGTCATTTCAAGTCCCGTACTCCACACCCTCGCCATCATCCACGGAGTGGAGATGCTGCCATTTTTTTTACAAATGCTGCACTGCAACCTTTCATATGACCTCATCGATGTTACTACTTTACGCAGTAAAAGCGTTACCAAGTTTTCAAGCAATATTATAACAATTTCTTGGTACCAACT